>NC_140590.1:1808694921-1809294921 GCF_964204655.1 Triturus cristatus
TATTGGGGTTGGGTGACTGCAGTCGGTGGAGTACACCGCAGTACAGCAGGTCCGAACAGTGGAACGGGGTCTTGATCCCACAATGGACGATGTTAGAACTGTATCTGAGAGTGGAGATTAAGGTACTCCCTGCGACCAGGTGCAACGAACTCTAGGTCCCAACAGTGGAACGGTGTCTTGATCCTACAATGGGCGATGTTAGAACTGTATCTGAGAGTGGAGATGAAGGTAGTCCCTTCGACCAGGTGCAACCAACTCTAGGTCCCAACAGTGGAACGGTGTCTTGATCCCAAAATCGATGATGTCCGATATTACTTGCTGCTTGGTTTTGAGAGAACTCCCTCCGTTGAGGTGCATCAGACTCTGTGCTTCAGTAGCTAACTGATGCACATGATTATTGGGCTTCGTTGACTGCAGTCGGTGGAGTACACCGTGGTACCACAGGTCGGAACAGTGAAACGGGGTCTTGATTCTGTGATTGAGGATGTGATGATTTCTGTGTACCCACTCCGATCAGGTGCAACCAACTGCGTGCTTCCGAATCCAACGGCACGTGGCTGTGAGGCGTTAATGACCGCTGCCTCTGGCCTACAGTGCGGCCAGCAGGGCTCACAATTCAGATCGAGTGGTGATTGTTTAATTACAGAATCCAGAAGGTAACTAACTACAACGTCTATTGAAATATGTACAATAGCCTTTTACTATACTTGCTTGAAGAAGTTTTTTAAGATGACTTATAGGTCTAGTACAATGACCAAATTCTTCTTGGTAGTGGTAAAGAACACTGAATAACAGTGTACACCGTGGTCAGCAGAGATCGCAATTCGAATTGTTTTGATTTATTTATTGCAGAGTTTTGTTTAATTTATGTTTTTGTATTTTGTGAAGAGGATGTGAGAAAAAGTCTTCATGGAAGACTGTGCTCACTACTGCCTTCAATTTACACTGCAACCAGCAGTGTTCACAATTCAGATCGAGTCGCTATTGTAGATGATGCAGTCCTGTAGGCAAAAGACATTGCTCCAGTGCACTCTGTCTGCACCACGCATACGCATCATCACAGGGTACCCACACGGTTTTTGTTTCTTTGCGTACGGCAAACTGGGCAGCTCAAGTCAAAGCCACATGGCTGTGGGCCTTGCTGACCGCTCTCTGGCCTACATTGCAGATAGCAGTGTTTACAATTCAGATCGAGTCGCTATTGTAGATGACGCAGTCCTGTAGGCAAAAGACATTGCTCCAGTTCTCTCTGTCCGCACCATGCATACGAGTCACCAAAAGGTCCGCACACGGTTTTTATTCTTCGAGAACGGCAAACAGGACAGCTGAAGTCAACGCCACGTGGCTGTGGGCCCTTGCTGATCGCTCTCTGGCCTACACTGCAGACAGTTGTGTTTAGAATTCAGATCGAGTCGCTATAGCAGATGATGTAGTGTTGTAGGCAACGGACATTGCTCCTAGTATGGCCCACCCGCAGCCCGCATCATCGTTGGCTGTGCACATGCTGAATGCTTATGATGTGGCTATCAAAATGCACTAGACCTGATGGACCCTTTATGATACAATCTTTTTCTGTATTATTTCAGATCTACTGCCTGTATCTTAGTTTACCACAAGTTATGATTGTTTTACAATAGAATCTTTGCTGTATTATTTCACATCTAGTGTCCCTACCTTACTGCAGCACAAACTATTGACCCTTTTATTATTGAATATCTCTGTGTGATCCAATGATTACTGTTGTAGTTGATACTAGCAGCAACCATTCCCTGAGGGCTGGTTTACACTTGAGGAACTTCGATTTGCGATCACGATCGAATCGACCCGCCATTTTGTGCTCCGCCACCATTTTGTGTTGCCTTCACTCAGGCAGCATGGTAAACAAAGTCTATTCTGCTTTTTCTGCAGCTTCGTGCCAAAATAAGCCTTCTGCCTCTATTTGCAAAGCTGGTGTTAGGACTGGCCGAATACACTAATCTCTGTCTGGCTTTCCTAATCCCAGTCTCAACTATCTATTGGTTCACACTATTCTCTTCTGACTTTATCTTATTGTCTGGCCATCACTGTCCTCTGCTAGCATTCTCTCGTTTCACAACTGTCCTCCAAAATACACACACGTATCTCGTCACCTGCGAGTCGGTCACAAACCTGTTAATGAATTAGTTCTTCGGGAGGGGTGACAAACACAGTTCTTTTCTTATTGGCTCTTTCTTATATGTTCTGTGTGAATTTGGTTAATGTATATGTCACCTATGTAGTATAAAAGATTGTGCGCCATGGAGTGAAGGGGCAGTCTCCTGAGAACCTACCTCGTGTACTTCTAGGATAACTGTACTAGCTGCAGCTAATGAATCCGATCTTTTACGCCGACATAGTGTCCCCGTGTCTCTGTGTAGCTGAGCAGGAGAACCTAGGAGATTAAGGCGTACCCTGCGCCGCCAGACCCATAAGGTTCTGGTTCTTCAACTGGCGCCCAATGTGGGGCGGCTTCAGTGGTACCGGTTCTGCCTGAAGGTCGTGAGGAACCCCGCAAGAAAATTCCGGAGGATTCGCGAGCCACGTCAAGCGACCCCTGTATGTCGAAGTGGTCCGAAGGTCTTTTGCAGCGTGGTTACTCCTTCCTGACGGCTACTGATGACCGCTGCCCTGACTGTCGCCCTGCCTTGGCCCTTCCTTTGGTGATGTATGGTAAGGCGAGACGATAGACGGGCCTCTGTTGGCGTAAGAAGACGTCCTTAGTTCTTAGTTAAGTATTTTGGTGGGTCGCGCCCTCAATTTTGGTCCTTTGTTTTCTTGGTTTCTTAGTTCCTCTGGTTCTTAGGTTTGACTATTGCAATAGCCAAAGCCGAGGGGTAAGTGCATTTGTGATGGGTAACGAGTTTACACTAAGCCTGGGCGAAGCACTACGCTACGCTCGCGTAGTTTGCGAAGTTCGCGCTACTTCGCACTACGCGAACTGCACGTAGCACAGTGCGAACACGCGTAGCGTAGTGTTGCGTAGTGCTGCGGCCATTTTTTGCTTGCTCGCGGTCCTCAACGTCAAGTTGGCGACCGCGAGCAAGCAAAATGACATCCCGGCGAGACTTTTTCCTTGTTCGCGATCAGCAACTGCAAGTTGGCGATCGCGAGCAAGGAAAATAAACCTCCCGGCGAGATTCCCAACGTGAGGAGGTCAGGTTTCTCATTGCGAGTGGTCGCGTATGCTCGCGACCGCTCGCGATGAGAAACTACCAGTTCACGTTGAGAAAGCTGAAGCTCGAGTAAAAATCTACTCGAGCAGCAGAAAACTACAGCTCGCACTGTGCAAGATGCCATTTTCAATGATTGCACAGTGCCGGTTGCTTGTCCGCACTGTGCAATCATTGAAAACAACATCTTGCACAGTGCGAACATGTTACTACGCAGTTCGCGAAGTGCTACGCGTAGCTCGCGTAGTGCGAACTTCACTTTGCGTAGCTTCGCGAAGTGCTACTTCGCGAATTACGCCCACCCCTAGTTTACACCCTTGAAGTTTGTGAACAGTCCGGAGACATCACGAGATGCCTGATCTGACTAAGTTTGGTAAAATTTGTTGCTTTGGTTGTACTAGGGATTTCCGGCTTGAGGACTCTTGTCCGAATCCTTCGGTTGGAACTCCCACATATGAGCTCTATTCAAAACATGGTATTGGCCCCATTGCCTTTAACGAGACATGGACCCGATACACGAAGAAAGATGGTGTTCTAAAATGGCCAGAAAATGGTAGTTTCAATCCTGATGTCTTAGACAATTTAGAAGCAGTTTTATTCAAAAGAAAAGCCCGGCCGGCAATGTTTGATTCTTTCCGCCTTTGGCGTAAGGAAGCCAAACAGAAGGAAATTAAGCAAATAAAACGAGATAGAAAAGAACAGGGTATGACAATTATACAGGCTGCCCAACGATTTAAAGACGATGAAATTAATAATGCGACAGAAATCTCAGAGAGACAGCATCGTATGGCGATAGATAAAAGCTATCCGGTGTTGCCTGTTTCCCCTTCCGAAAACAAGAGAGATTTAGAAGAAGATCCCCTAATGTCTCACTTATTGATAATGCCTCCGCCCTATGCACAAGGTGCCAATGCACCCCAGTTGTTACAGCCTGTTCAGCCGCCAGCGGTACCTCCACCTGTTCCGGCTCTTCCGCATTTGCCTCCTCTAGTATTTCCGCCTCTGCCAGTTTTACCATTAACTTTGACTTCTTCGCCCTCATCTCCTGATCTTCGGTCTCCTTTGCCTTCTGCACCTTCTGCAATTATTGGTTCTCCATCCATTAGCTCGCCTAATACTTTGTCTTCTATTCTCATGTCCAATTCTCCGTCTATGCGTAAGCGACTCACAGACACTGTCACTGGTATCCTATCTCCTTTCTTTGAAGCTTTAAATGTGTCTCCGGCTTTTGCTCGAAGACAGTCTCGTAGTCAGTTCCCAGATTCAGAAGAACGAGAGAGGTTGGACTCTCTTGCTCGTAAATGGATTGAAAAGGGTCCTAGGTATAGTGTGCTTGATATTATGCCTACCTTCTCACAGTGGAATGCGCCTACGCAGAGATATGTTTTTAATGCTATGTGTGATACTCTTATTAAAGGGTGGGAGGATATGGACTTGGGTTCGGTTCCTCAGGGTCTGTTAGAAATTCAGGCTAATTTTGACAAAGGACTTATTGTAGGTTCTAAGGTTGAGGACGCTGTAAAAACACTTGTTTCCTTCAGAACCTTATTTACCTCACAGACTTTTCTAGACTCCGATCCTTCAATTAGGTTAACATTGAAGAATTATCCAATGAGAGAGGTTCCTCCGGTATGGAGAGAAGAGGTTCCAGCAGCAGGTGCTAATCAAGCTATTCCTGCTCACTTCCAGCGTATATGGGTACATGTTCCCTGGAAAAGACCTGAAGTTTTAGCCCTTAAACAGTCTCTACCAGATCCTCCTAAGAACCCTGCAGGTTATTATAAAGAATTGTCACAAACTGTTGAAGCCTGCATCATGAATTTAGCAGATATTGATATGTTGATTGTTGATGGGGAATGTAGTCCCACAAGCGTTATGGGCTAGGATTCGTAGAGAGGATCACGCTCAAGAATTGGGTGGTACATGGAATGCTATCACTGCCGCGGATACAGCCCAAGTGGGTGGTGCAAAACCTGATGCTTTGAATTCAGAACTCCCTGGTAGGATTATTACACTAATGAAAACGATGATGACTGCATTGAGAGTTAATTGGGATAAATTAGCGGCATGTAAACAAAAGAAAGATGAAAGTGTCTCTGATTTCTTTACTCGTTTCGAGGAGACATTCGTCGATCACAGTGGTCAAGATATGACTACGGAAGGTGGACAGCGGTTATTTGTAGATAAGTTCGTATTTAATTTGCTTCCCGAGCTGTCGCATAAGTTAAAAGATTCTGAAAGTTCATGGGCCGTTTCTTCTTCAGCCCAGATATTGGCTACTGCTCAATATTATGAAAACAGAGATAAAGAAGAAAGAGAAAAGCAAGAGAAAAAGACGAAAGAATTAAAAACGATGGTTCTCTTGCAACAGGCTTATTCACCTTGTTATGTTCAGCCTCAGTTTCAACAGCCTCCGCAGTTTCAGAGGTTGTATCAAAAGCCTGAGCCATATATTCCGCGACCTTTGTTAGGTCCTAATCAATGTGCTTATTGTAGATAGGAAGGTCATTTTAAGAATAGTTGTCCGGTTTTATTGCAGCGTAATGGGACACTATCTGCTCCACGAGGTCGTGCTGGCCTCCAGTCAGTAGAGGTAGAGGTCGAGGTGTGTTGACTCAAGAACAGCGTTCCCTTCCTCCTCCTAATTCAGTTAATTATTTTGATCAGCAGAATGTTAGGTCTACACAGTACTATAATGAGGATTGCTATATTGAAGACGGGAATGAAAGTCTTCATGCTAACTAGGACAGCCATGGACAAAGTAAGGGAGTTGTGTCGATTCCAGTAGATCAGAATGGACCTTATGTTAATGTCACTACAATGGGTGTTTCAGAGCCATTTCTTTTAGATACTGGTGCGATGAGAAGTTCTATCATCCATTCAAAACTCCCCGGGGCACCTTTGTCTGGCTTAACGAATGTATCTGTAGTATTCTCTGGCGCCCCTGTTTGTAATCCGGTTTCTTGCCCTTTGCCTATTGCAATTGGCCCTTATGATTTGGAAGCTCCGCTTCTCTTGACGAATGGTTGTGGTGAGAGTCTGTTGGGCTTGGATTTGTTGAAAAGAATGCATGCAACGATATCTTGTTCTCCTTCTGGTGTGTATTTTACTTGAGGACAGAAACTGACTTCTCCAATGTATTTGTCCAAAGATCAGTTTCCACCTGAGTTGCTTTCTCTTCCGGCAACTCTTTGGGCTACATGTCCGAACGATGTGGGTTGTCTTGAGATTCCACCTTATGTTGTTACTCTCAAGCCCAATGTTGATTTACCGCGTATTCCACAGTATAGAATTTCCACTGAAGGTGAAAAAGCGCTTTTGGAAATCATTCATGATTTGATTCAGAAGGGTGTGGTTGAAGAAACAAGAGGAAACATATGCAATAGTCCTATTCTTCCTGTTCTTAAACACACTGATCCTTCTCAGCCACCTGTATATCGCTTCGTAATTGATCTTCGGGAGGTAAACAAAATTGTTGTACCACAATATCCTGTCGTCCCAGATATCACTGCTCTGTTGACAATGATACCTTCCACAGCGACTTGGTTTTCTGTTATCGATCTAAAGAATGCCTTTTTTAGTATTCCTATTGCCGAAGAGATTAGGGATATTTTTGGCTTCTCTCTTGGAGGCCAAAGCTTCCGGTTTAAGCGCTCACCTCAGGGCTATTGTGAAAGTCCCTCTATTTACAGCCAAGCTTAAGTGCAAATGGTATATGCAAGCTTTTGGCTCCAGTGTGGCAAAATGAAAGAATACCAAAATGCGCAGACAATGTAGTGAAACACTGTATCGTTTGCTTAATGTACAATCCAGGAAAGGGAACCCCAACTCCAGCGGGTCACTTTGCTCCTCCGACATATCCATTTGAGGTATTGCAGATCGATTGCATACACATGGAACGATGCAACAATCTCAAATATGTTCTGGTGGTGGTATGCGCCTTTTCTAGGTGGATAGAAGCATACCCTCTAAAAGACAATACAGCCTTATCCACAGCCAGAATTTTACTGAAAGAATTTTTCCCCAGATTTGGTTTGCCGCCCATTGTCTGTAGTGACAATGGGAGTGAATTTGTTGGCCAAGTCATGCAAAAGGTTTGTGTGGGTCTTGGTAGCAAGCAAAAGTTCCATGCGGCAAATTATCCACAGTCAGCAGGTTTAGTGGAATGCTATAACGGTACACTTAAGCTAAAACTAGCGAAAATTCAAGCTAGTACAGGACTTAATTGGCCCGATGCTTTGCCACTGGCTCTCCTGTCCACCAGAACTGCTGTGCACTCTCGTTTGGGACTTAGCCCTTATGAAGTAGTTTTTGGGCACCCAGCTAATGTATGGGGAGTCCCTCGCCCTAAGAAATACTCAGATTTGCCATATCCAATGTTGATTGACTACTTGCATGAACTTACAACTAAATTGCGTGTTCTCCATCAACAGGTTCAGAGTGCTTTATCGGAGGTTTCCACCGATCCAGGTCATTCCATCCGACCAGGTGACTGGGTCTGCACAAAGAATTTCCAAAGGACGAAGAATTTGAAGCCCAGGTGGAAGGAGCCTCGTTTAGTGCTTTTGACAAAGAGAACATCAGTCAAAATTGAAGGAAAGAAAAATTGGATTCACGGCGTGCATTGCAAGAAAGTGCCTTTGCCTTTGCCCTTCGATCAGTGGGTTCGTAGGGGTATTGGTGACTCTGAAAGCGAAAAAGTTCCACGATTTGTACCTTTTAGCGATGCACGCCTGAATGGGACGCTGTCTGAAAAAGAGGATGATGACATTCTGCAAGAAGCAATAACACCACATCGTCGCTGCGGGGGGGCCAAGTCCCGGGGGCAAATTTTCATTGTAATGGGGGTCCCAGGAGGGCCCCCCAGCCCCGTGGACCACCACACCCGGGGCTAAAAGTTATTGTATGCGGGGGGGCTCATGGCCCCCCCGCAGCCCCGGGTACAGCCACCCCCCGGGGCTTGTTTAAAAAAATTATAATGGGGCGCCCAGAGGGCCCCCCCAGCCCTGGGGACCGCCACCCCCGGGGCTTTTCTTAATGTATGCGGGGGGGGGCTCATGGCCCCCCCGCAGCCCCGGGGACCGCCACCCCCGGGGCTTGTTTTAAAAAAAAAACCCTGTTTGGGGGGCTCGAGCCCCCCCACATGCCCCGGGGGCTGCCAACTCCCCGGGGCACTAACTATTAAAGTAGGGGGTCCGTTAAGGACCCCCAAGCCCCGGGGACCACCAACCCCCGGGGCTTTAACTTAAGTGGGAGGGGGTCCGCGTAGCCCCCCTCCTGGAGCCAATGATGGCCCTGGGGACCACCACCCCCCAGGGCCAGCTCCTGCAGTGTCCCAGGGTGCCCACCCCTGGAACACTGCTGTTTGCAATGGCAGGGCGGGAGCCTCGTGGCTCCCACCCTGCCATTGCAAACTGCTTTGCTATTTGGAAGAGAGAGCAGGGAAACCTGCTCTCGCTTCCAAATAGCAAAGCAGATTGCTTTTCCACATGGGGAACAGCATGTTAGCTGCTACCCATGTGGAAAAGCAAGGCCGGCTCCCGCAGGAGGTGGGAAGCCGGCGGGGCAGTGGGGGGATTGGGGATCCCCCCATGGTCCCCAACGGAGGCCAGGCCCCAGGGGATGGTGTCCCCGGGGCCTGTAGTGGCCACAGGAGGGGGGCAAGGCAGCCCCCCTCCAAAAAAAAAAAGGGCCATGCCCCGGGGGATGGGATCCCCGGGGCAAATTAAGGTCTCGGGAGGGGGGCCACGCAGCCCCCCCTCCACAGTTAAAAAAAAGATAAATAAGGGGCAGGCCATAGGGGATGGGGTCCCCAGGGCCAAAAAATAAGAAAAAGAAGGGGAGCTACAGAGCCCCCCTTCTTAAAAAGAAAAAAAAAAGAAAACGGGTTTCATCACTCTGCAAACCCGCCCCCTGGCGCGTTTTCAGAGGGGGAACGAATTCCCCTTCAATACTGGGGGTCCCTGGGGGCCAACTAGCCCACCAGGAACCTCCAGTATGCGCCAGGGGGCTGCGTTGCAGAGAGGTGTAATGAGGCCACGCCCCTTTGTACACCTCTCTGCAACACAGCTCCGTGGCACTTACTTTAGGTACCTGGTGGGCAAGTTGGCCGCCAGGGAACCTCAGTATTCAAGGGGACTTAATCTCACAACTTAAAACACGCCATGGGCGCGTTTGCACAGTGATGAAGGTAGGGGGTGGGGCCTGAGGTGATACTGTGCAAGCACGCCCTGTGGCGCGTTTTAAGTTGGGGAATTCATTCCTCTTCAATCCAGAGGTCCGCTAGGTGACAACTAGCCCACCAGGTACCTCCACTAAGCGCCACGGAGCTGCGTTGCAGAGTGTTGTAAAAAGGGATGTGGCCTCTGTAAACCTCTCTGCAACGCAGCTCCCTGGCACATACTGGAGGTACCTGGTGGGCTAGTTGGACACCAGGGGACCTCAGGATTCAAGGGGACTTAATCCCCCAACTTAAAACACCTCACAGGGCACGTTTGCACAGTGGTGAAGGTAGGGGGTTGGGCCTGAGGTGATATGTGTGCAAACACACCCTGTGGCACATTTTAGGTTGGGGAATTAATTCCTCTTCAATCCTGAGGGACCCTGGGGACCAACTAGCCCACCAGATACCTCCAGTAAGCGCCACGGAGCTGCGTTGCAGAGTGTTGTAAAAAGGGGCGTGTCCTCTGAACACCTCTCTGCAATGCAGCCCCCTGGCGCATACTGGAGGTACCTGGTGGGCTAGTTGGCCCCCAGGGGACCTCAGGATTGAAGAGGAATTAATTCCCCAACTTAAAACGCACCACAGGGCGTGTTTGCACACGTCACCTCAGGCCCCGCCCCCTTCCTTCACCATTGTACAAATATTCCTCTAAAATCAGCCGAACTACGAATTCCGATTTACTCACCTGTTATCAGGAGAGAACCCAGTGCTGCATCTTTTAGCCCAGCACTGACTCTGAAAAGTAATTCTAAGCATACTAACCAGTAACTTGTATTTCCTTCCATAGGAATCCATTGTGTGGTTTTCAGCAGAAAATTTTTTGTGTCCATTTTTGAAACGTACAAATATTCCTCTAAAATCAGCCGAACTACGAATTCCGATTTACTCACCTGTAATCAGGAGAGAACCCAGTGCTGCATCTTTTAGTCCAGCACTGACCCTGAAAAGTAATTTTAAGCGTACTTACCAGTAACTTGTATTTCCTTCCATAGGAATCCATTGTGTGGTTTTCAGCAGAAAAGTTTCCAGCAGCCTCATGCATCAAGCCAAAATCCAGTCGGTAAAATACCGATTCGCTAATAGCTCCCGGTATTGAGTTGAAAATACCCAATCCCAATGCATCAACCCAAAAGCCAAAATCGCTATTTAAGGAATCCTTAAATAGCGATTCCTTAAATAGCAATAGCATTTAAGGAATCCCAAATTGAGATTCCTTAATTTAAGGAATCTCAATTTGGGATTCCTTAAATGCAATGCATGAAAGTTAAAACATTAGCGAATTCGCTAATAGGGGGAGCAAATTACCATGAAGATGAACTGCATGGTAATTTGCTAAAAGTTTGAAAAATGCACTTTTGTGCATTTTTCAAAGTTTCATGTTGCGCACACATATGCCGTTAGAGCATGTGTGTGTGCAACATATGTGCACACATCAATTTCAGGGGTGCAATAGGGTGTCATTTTGACACCCTTGCACCCTTGAAATTGCATGAGCAATTTGCGAGAACCTACTGGTACTCACTATTTGCTCATGCAATCTCCAATTCATTCTATGGGCCTGGAGGCCCATAGGAATGATTGGGATGGCATTCCTTAATTGCTACTCGCAATTTGCTAGTAGCAATTAAGGAAAGTTAAGGAATCGCTATTTGAATAGCGATTCCTACATGCATAGCCTTTTGCTATTCCTTATTAGCGATTCCTTATTTTTCGCTAATAAGGAATCGCAAATGGCATTGTTGATGCATGTGCCCTTAAGTGTCTATTTTCACAAACTAAAAATATTCGTCTAAAATCAGCTGAACTACGAATTCTGAGTTACTCACCTGTAATCAGGAGAGAACCCAGTGCTGCATCTTTTAGCCCAGCACTGACCCTGAAAAGTAATTTTAAGCATACCTACCAGTAACTTGTATTTCCCTCCATAGGAATCCATTGTGTGGTTTTCAGCAGAAACGTTTCTGTGTCTATTTTCACAAATTAAAAATATTCCTAAAAAATCATCTGTATGACTTAAACACATTCTTTCAACTGTTTACAGGAGGTTGGCCAGTGCTGGATCCAGGATCCACTACTGAGTAAGAAAAAGTAACAATAACACTACTTACCTGCTAAGTGAATTTTCTGCCATAGGATAACATTGGTGATTCTATGTGAAAATGTTTCTAAGTGTCAACTTTTAAAATACAATAATATTCCTTAAAAAAAACTACTGTAACCAAAATGCTTTTACTCAACTGTTTACAGGAGATGTCCAAGGATTGCATCTAGGATCCAGTCCTGTGGTTAGAAAAGTAATCCATAAAGTAACTAATTGCATTTAACTAGAAATTCACATTGAGCTCAATGTTGCATTGTGTTTGAAATTGTGTTGGATATTGCAACAACTGTAACTACTCTACTTAAAAGTCTATTGCCTATTTGCCAAGTGTTTAAACTAAAGTAATTCATTCTGAGAAAGTATATTTTGTATTGTAATGTAATTATAATGTAATTAAAAAAAATATCTAAAAATAAATATTTTAAATAATGTAGTAAATCAGTATCAAAAAAATCAGTATAACAATTAATACATTAAAAATTTTCCTTTACAAAACCTTTGAAATTCACTGAAAAAAACATAGGTCTCAGGCCTGATATAGTTAGAAATTAGCATTTAAAAAACCTTTGAAATTCACTGAATAAACCATAGGTTTCATACACGTTATAGTTAGGAATTGGCATTTAAAAAACCTTAGAAATTCACTGAAACCATAGGTTTCAGGGGTGTTATAGTTAGCTGGACATTTCCCTCGTACAAAACCCTAGAAATTCCCCCATTATAGTTAGTTCAGCTAACTATAACTCGCGCCCCCACAATGCACTGCTGATGACGTCACATATTACATCACTCATGACATTTTCAGTGACATCACTGATGACATCACTGATGACATCTCAAATGACATCACTGATCCAAATTCCGCAGGGGTAACCACCATCATATGGTCAGGCGCTTCCATTCAGCAACAGTGAAGGTCAGGCGCAAGTCCGACCGACATCGTAATAAGGCCCAGAATCATGTAAGCATACATTATAGTGTTCTCGTCATCTTAATGACTTACCTTTACTTGCACATATGAGTATGTAATTAATTATTGAATCTCTCACAGACCTGTCTGTCTAGTGGTATGTGTGCTGAATCGGTGCTCCAAATGTAATTCAGTTATGTTGGATCCACAGAGAGACATATGTTGACAAGGAGAGATAGATTCAGAAGGCACAAGATTTCAGAAGCAGACAATACTTTACAGGGTAGCAGTACAGATCAGGATAAGATCCAAGAGTGCACCCAGTGTACACCCTATCTAAAGGAGGAAGGACACACAGCTATTTCCTGCATCTCTGTGCTCTAACTGCTCATTTATTGGAATGTAGAAAATAGGCACCACCATCAGGCAAGCACCTGGTAGGGTCTTTAGCACCTTAATATATCACAATCTGTCTCTTTGTACAGGTACACCAATAGATGAGGCCATCCATTCCAGTGCAGCACAGACACATAGATGGGATGTGAAGGCACAAGTATGTGCAATGAAGAGCACAGTGAACAGCCCTAGAGAGACCCTGAAAAGCTGCATATTGTTCCTTTTTTGGGAAGGTGAGCACATGGGAACTTCAATGAAGTGAGGGACAATCACAGCAACACTTCTCCTGTAAGATTGGAGGCATATACACCAATGCTACAACTGTGAGGCAAGCAAATAAGACCGTGGCAGACTGAATATTCACATGTAAGTAACTTTGCATTTGTTGAATTGGTGAAACTGTCTTCTTGTGTGGGCATGCCAACATAGTATGAGTCTACTGGAAAATACTTTTATTTTATTTCTTTAAAATCATAAAAGGGAGGAGCAAACCACCAGGGTACATAAGAGATTAAAACAATGGCTCAAGTTAAAATTACATATAATAAAAAAAAGAACGCATGGGGATTCATTTGTGTACAGGAGAGCAAACCTGTAGATTAATTGATTAAAACTGTACACAGGCTTGCTTGCTTCTCCATGATATAATAAAGTGCAAGTGCTAAGAGAATATGAGCAGCAAGATTAAAAATAAATAAGCAAAGCGAATCTGTGTTGTCAAGTTCAATTCAGCACTCGTTCTTTTCTAGTTAATTTGCTGGTAAATTCCAAAGTTTTATTGCATTACACAACAGTTGAACTGACGAGCCTCCGAGACATGTTATAACGGCCGCTCTGCAGGTCCTTATTTGTTCTCTCCCTAGTGTGTCCCGAAAGAGGGTTTTCCGAGTGTCTTGTAGTGCAGCAAAAATACATAGAAGATGTAGTACTGACTCATCTCCATGTCCGCAGAGATGGCATTTCTTTTTCGTTCACTTATGTTTCCATTTTAGAGTAAGGTCTTTCAAGGGGAATGATCCCAGCCTCAATACGGTCAAGTTCCACTTATTTTGGTTTGAGAAATGTTCTAACAAATGCGGTTGGGGTTTCAACATTTTGTAAGATGACATCACAGCCCATGCATGAGTTTTGTGGGCCAGGGCAGCTTTATCTATTAACAACAATTGTTGCTTGATAGCTTTGTTTGCTGCTTGTTAAAAAAGCACACAACCTGCGATTTTTGAGAGTTCATTACTAATTGAGTTGAGGTGGTATATGCTGCTAGTTGGAAACTCAGCTGCTGCACACCTCAAGGCATTTAAGATAGTAGGACAATATTGTCCACATATTGGAAACTTACTATTTGGTTTTTACCTTATTTTGGAGGGTTGCCTTGTGATAAGCAAAGATTATTCTCTTAGTCGGCTGTATAGATGTTGAATAAACAGGGGCCAACACACCCCCCTGTTTTAAGCCATTTCTAGATGGAATTTTGTTTGCTAGGCTTCACCTGTCTCCTTTTTATAATTGAACCTATGTTTGTATGTAAAGATTGATAATTGCCTCTAGTAGTTTGGTGGGAGCCCCCCATGCTTTAATACTTGCCCATAGCTTAGTTCTCGGTACTTTATCAGGCTGCTTTGAGGTTTACAAAGCTCGCATAAAGGATGTTCGATTTTGCGATCCCTGCCCGAAATCCTGTATTTGTATTCAGAATGAGATTTGTATGGCTGACCCAATCATCCAGGTCTGCTAGCAAGTTAGATGCGTAGATGTGTGCCTCGACATTAATTAGTGTTATCAGTCTGTAGTTGGATGGATTGGAGCTTGCCCCTGATTTTTATATTGGTCGTAGAATACATCCTCACCAGAGTCAGGTATGGTGCTGGACTCTCGGATGTGTGTGAACATGGGAGTGAGATGGCCAGACCAAAAGGATGGATTGTGTTTGAGTAATGGATTTGGCAGGCCATTTGACCCTGGTGCCCCATATGATCTCAAATTTGCTATAGTGTTCAGTACCTGCTTTCGTGTAATCTGTGGGTGGTATTCCGATGGTTCTAACCTTGTTGTCTCCTGGGTATCTTGTTGAGAATTATCCTCTTTTTGGATTTTTCTAATGGTGGAATGGATTTTTTAATTGTAGTGTGCCAATTTTGGTCTCTATTTTCTTGATGGCTATTGGTTTTTGAGCCCTGTAACTTGTTGTCTCACTACCATCCATCCCCATTGTTTTTGCAGGTTTAAGGGTGTTTAGCTCACCTAAGAGTGAGATCGTGTTGTATGTAGCTTCAATGTGGGCTCTCCGTGTGTGTTCCCAAATGTTTGAGTTGAAGTGCTGTTTTTTTGCTGTTTGATAAGAGATTGATGTTTTTCCAGAAGAGTTTGGAATCTCTTTGCTTACTGGCGTGGAGAAGTGTCATCCAAAAATGTTCTTTATATGCTTGCTTGGCCACCTTGATTTCTTGTTTTAGGTCTTTTTTCATTCTAACTATTGACGTGAGAGTCTGCTGTGACAGTTCTGGGCCCTTGGTTGGCAGTGATCTTAATTGCTTGTTCAAATGTTTTTTGTTTTTTTTCTCAGACTGTTTGTGTACCAAGCTGCCCCATTTGGTCTGTGGGCTTTGTGATAATTAGCTTGGTTGGAGAACTGTTTGTTTAAATCCTTGATGAACGACTCCAAGGCCTCTATGAGAAGCGGTTCTGCTTCTGGTGACGCCAATGATTTAAAGCATGTCTCCATGATGGTTTCTATGTTGCTCTTGTTCCAAATCAGGAGTTTTAATTTGCAGGATTGGATTCATAATAACAGAAACTTGGCTTAGCCAGACCTTATTAGGGTTGTGGTTAGTGTAAACATTTGAGGAAGGTGGTCACTTTCCGCTCTTTCCTTTATTTGGAATTTGGGTCCTTCATGTTGTAATCAATGGTTGTGCCTGTTTTGTTCGTTACTCTAGTGAATGCTGCGGGACAATCCAACCGCCCTTGTCCATTAAGCGTGTACAGTGAAAGATCGTCCAGATGAGCCGCGCATCTGTTGCCCTAGGTGTCCCATCTGCTTGTGTTGCATTGTTATGCCTGTATTAGACCTGATACGTTTTTGCCTTGACTTGCAGTAGGTTCATGTTAAAGTCCCCAGACAATATTATGTTGGCTTGTAGATGAGTACATTTTAATGTTTCAAGTGCAGCAGTCAGTAGCTCGATTCTTGGCCCCTTTTGCTTGGCAGAAGGAGGAATATAGATGTTCAGGATTAACAAGCTGATTGAGAGCGAAATGTCAAATTTGATGCATTGCTTCCAAGGAGAGTGGAGGTCAATGGCAGTGACTTTCCATGGAATGTCTGTTGAGAGGAAGGTTGAAAGCCAACCTTTTTCCCCTCTGTACTATGCACCTTTTATGGCTGGGTTGAGGTATTCTTTGTAACCTGCTATTGGTGAATTTCTGGTCTGCATGCTTCTAATAACAGACATGTGTCAGGCTGTAGAATGAATTCCATGAAGTCAGCATCTTTAAGTTTTGTGCTTAGGCCGTTCACATTCCATGAATAGATATTGCAGCCTAGGATTGTTTTGGAGTCCTTGCGTGGTTTTAATCATGCAGCTCCCTAGTTTGTTGTTAAGACGGTCGTCTGCGGGTTGTCCATGTGTTTGGCAGCTTCAGGGTGTGCACATGTGATGGTAATTTTCCTTGTTGTTTGGCCATCTTCGTTTGTTGTTCTGAGCTCGTCCGGGCCTTTTGCACCTTTTAAGACACCCATGTCTGGTTGTGTTCTTGTAGCGGGCCTGGGTTGCAGGGGCCTTTTTTAGCTTGATGCCCCATTTGGAGAAGGACTCCTTATGCCACCAGATTTGTTCGACAAAGGAGTGATCTGTCCAGGTTGCTGCTGTAATTTCTTGACCAGTTTGATTGGGATTGTATTTAAACTCTATGCTTTCCAGATCGCTGGTTTTAATGTGACTCAGAGTTGGGAGAGCCTTAAATCATTTTATTAATGCACTTCTATTTAAGATGCTGTGTGCTCCCCTTGAGAGGAAGTGTGGGACTAGCTTTATCTTTTTGCTGCCTTTACAGGGAAGATCATTTTGTTGTTCTTTGGCTCTTTCGATTGGGGTCTCTGTTATAGCCTCGATGGACTCTAAGTAGTCTTAGATTAGGTTTGAGTGGTATTGTGTTCTGTTTTGTTGAGTGCTTCGGAGGTTTGTGGCGAGTTTGGCCTCCTTGCCGCCAAAGTATTATGCTCTTGTCTTGGCTTCTTAATTGTTACTAAGTCAAAAAAAGGAGCTGTAGAGGGAAGGCGTGCCAGAACACCCTCCAGTCAAATACCATTTAAACAAACAAGAACTGGCACTGCGTAGACACATTTTTTTATGCGATCTGGACTGGGAGGAGGAAAGACAAATTAATCAAAAACCTCCAGCACCCATCTTCTCTTATGGTATAACCCCATCCAGTAAGCCACCAATACTTAAAACTTCAGAACGACAGGAAAGGTAGAAACAAGAAAGTGAAAAGTCAGTCCTCAAAAGAGTTTACCAGCTTATCTCACTCTACACACACCCTTATTCTTTAAGAGCTAGGTGACAAAAAAATGTGTAAAGGAAGAGAAAGTATCTCACGTGCGCACCACCAGAGGAGCTACTGGTAGGTTCTCACCAGCTTGCCAACGTTTGTTTCATCATTGATGACTTTCTCATGAGAAAAGAGTGATGTGTCCAGTGCAAAGCGAAAAACGAACACAACAAATAAATGTGCACCGTGAAAACAGAGACAAGAATGTCTCAAAATCATAACACGTACCAACAAAGACGAAGAAGGGGTTAGACTCACAATTATTCTCTTATTTATTTCAATTAGGAGTCTATCCCACTATTAAAAACACAGCATGTTGTATACCTAATTAATGACGGCCAACATGTTTCATTGCTCTGGTGACTGGTTGGGAGCTGGAATGTGGGCCCATGGCTCCCACTAGGTAAATACCTTAGGTTACAATCATGGAAATTACCATGAGTGTTTGTAAATATACCATAGAGGATATAATTGTGGACATCCCGTTGATTTAACCAAACTTTTTGTTGTCTCTGTGTGTTTGTCAGTCCTTTTTTATTGTTGTGTGTCCAGGGATGTGATGTTTGACCTCAATAGCCCTGATGAATTTGCCACAAGTAAATTGGCAATGAAACATGTTGGCCGTCATTAATAAGGTATACAGCATGCTTTGTTTTTAATAGTGGGATAGACTCTGAATTGAAATAAATAAGAGAATAATTGTGAGTCTAACCCCTTCTTCGTCTTTGTTGGTACGTGTTATGATTTTGAGACATTCTTGTCTCTGATTTCACGGTGCACATTTATTTGTTGTGGTCGTTTTTCTCTTTGCACTGGACACATCACTCTTTTCTCATGAGAAAGTCATCAATGATGAAACAAACGTGGGCAATCTGGTGAGAACCTACCAGTAGCTCCTCTGGTGGTGCGCCCGTGAGATACTTTCTCTTCCTTTACAAATTTTTTTGGCACCCAGCTCTTAAAGAATAAGGGTGTGTGTAGAGTGAGATAAGCTGTTAAACTACTTTGAGGACTGACTTTTCACTTTCTTGTTTCTACCTTTTCTGTCGTTCTGAAGTTTTAAGTATTGGTGGCTTACTGGATGGGGTTATACCATATGAGTAAATGGGTGCTGGAGGTTTTTGATTAATTTGTCTTTCCTCCTCCCAGTCCAGATCACATAAAATAATGTGTGCTACGCGGTGCCAGTTCTTGTTTGTTTAAATTCTTAATTGTTACACCGCACTTCCGGGATAGCTGGCCTGTTGCTGGCAGCCTCCTGTGGACTGAGTGTGCTGGCTTTGGTTGTTTTACCCCGGGGTGTTGAATTTCTGGCTGAACAGGGTGGTTGGTTTGTTTGGTTCTCGCTCTTCCAAGGGATTGAATATGCTGTATATTTTCTTTATTGGGGACCTTGCGCTTTTTTGTTGTTTGGGGCTGCTTAAGGCGGCAGCCTCTTTTGTAGATAAAAATGGGTGTGGTCCTGGGTGCGTTCTTCGTTCCTGATGTTTTGTTCTATGTTATCCCTATCTGTTTTCGTGCCACACTCAGTTAATCGTGTGATTGCGTTTGGCCCCTGTCCATTTAATTTACTTTTCCTAGCTTTCCCCTAGTGTTTTCTTTCCCTCTTCATCAGGGAAGTTTTTGATTGTTTCTGTTTGGGGATTACTTCTGCTGTTGAGTGCAAACTGTGATAGGTGGGAGACGTATCTGGTGTGCCTGCTTGGCAGCAATGACTCAAGGCATCTAGTGTGGATGAGTTTGCCTGTGCTGGAACATTGTGGGTCTCTTTTTCTCTTGTACTTTGACCCCTTGGGGTCTGAAGGCTCATCCGGTCTTCTCTCCTGAATGCATTTTGTTCAGGGGCTTTTGTCATTTTGGTCTTTAATGGAGGATCCCTGACTGCCACCAACAGTTCTTACATTAGGGTTCATATCACTGCTCATTTGGGGGCATTGACACGTATGATATGTAGTGTTCTGGTCTTGCTGGACCTTCGCAATCATTGTGTTAAGAGCATGCAGCTTTTGTTCTATCCCCTGAACTTGGGTTGCTATGATGTTTAGGAGCTCAACTTGGGTGTCTAGCTTGTCAGTATGATATATCATTGCCTTTCCAATGGTTCCCATGGTGTTTAACAAGTGGGGCCATGCAGCGGATATTGGAGAGCCGATTGATGCTTTCAACTGGGGACGGTCTGACTGATCTGGTGGGTCGAATTGGTCCGATGATTTCTCGATCCTACTACGTTGTTTGTCTTTATTTGGAGTCATGGATGTAGTCTTGGGGGCTGGTGTGGACTCTTTAACTACAGTTTGCGAGCACCCACTTAGTTTATATCGAAGTAGTTCCTGGCCAGATTGCTGTGCCGTTTCATATGGAATTGGTGATAAGGCAAGAGTATCATGGTCTTGAACGCAGGCTTTAGCAAAGCCCACCTGTTCCGGAGATAATAGGGCTGCTGAGGATATGGGAGAGTGAGATTTTCTGAATGGGCTTAGGATATTGTTTTGCAGATGCATTGAATAGTCCTCAGTTTTTTGAGTTGATAATTGCTGTTGCTTTTGGTCTGGGAGGGGCATTTGGCTGATTAGTAGGTCCCAACTATGGTAAGGCTGGGTGAGGAATAAAACCTTCAACAAGCTGATGGTGGTGCCTGTGGCAAAAGGCAGGTAAATCTAGGACATTAGATATTGATGGATCCTGGTTTGTTATTTACGAGCTTTAGGCTTCTCTAATAAGGGATAAGAGAACGTTTTTTTCCCGTGCCCTGAAGTTCTTTATTTTTATTGTTGCAACTGCTGTGTGAGAGTGTTATCTGGCCCTCGGGGACATTGTCGACATTGCTAAGTTAGCATGAGATTTGCTGCTATGATGCTACTTTTGTGCACATTACTACATGACTTTGTTGTTGCAAGACTCTGTTTGTGTCCTTCACATGAGAGCAGTCTGCTTTTCGCATTCTCTGCTTCTCCTGGAGTTTAGTCTGAGCACGATGTGCAAGGTCAATAAACAATACCCCTTATTATTCTGTTCTGGTCAATCCCTAGCACCTTTACATAACATGATAAACACAGCTGCAATGCTGGAGACTTGTGCTTTGATATTGTTGTTTTAACACACTTGGAGAAAGCCTTCCCATGGAGAAGAGCTCCGCTGGTCCTATGATGTGAAAACTTATATACAGGCTTTAAGGTATGGGGTCTGCTGTCAAAGCCCAGAGATTTTCTTTTATATAAATACAATTCTTCCAGTCAAGGGAAGGGTGGTTAGTTCTCATTGTCTTTTTTTCCACTGTCTTTTTATAATGACTTCCCCCTTTATACTCTATGGAATTGTAACAATGCTAATTGTTTTGAGTTTAGGCCTTTTTGCTGCTGGTAGTGGCTCGTGTACTGTATTGTAGAGCACAATAGTTAAAACAAACATTTTGAACTATTTCAGTGACTCAGCCAATTCTTATTGTGGACAAGTAAGAGTGAGTGAGCGAAAGAGTATGTCTTGCTCCCACGATTCCTGAGAGAGTCTGGAGTGTTGTGTTCTGGGTTGTCTAATCATTTGTATCTTCATGATTTTGGAGGAGAACGAATGAGACTCTATAGCTAGTAAGTTTTGGGATTTTGGGTACTAATGTGGTAGGTTGGTATACCCCAATACACTGAGGTCCTGTTTTTCTGTGCATATTTCTATGTAGGTGCAGAATCCCTGCAACAAGAGGTCCTCATTGTATTTGCTTAGGGTATCTGTGATGTTATGGCTTTGTTTAGCATCCTTGTGGTCCGTGTGATCCTTTTGGCTCTCGGGGGAGGATTTGCAACATATTTTTAGAAAGTCTGTAATCAGTGCCCGCTTGCTGGCTTTGAGACCTGAGAGGTATGTGGGGGGTGCTGACAGTTCTCCTTTCTTGTCTCCTTCTAGGTCTATATATGAGTTGGTCTGAGTGGCCGGGACCCACCTGCCTGCGCTATCTATGGCAATTGTATCAGTTATAGTGATTATGGTGGTTGTAGACGTAGACGGCTCTCCATTTTTGGGAATGTCTGATTCTAAGTGGTTTAATGGCTCTGACTCTGAACCAGGTGATTTGATTGTGTGCTCCATGCCTAATGGTCCCCACTTTTACTTCTTAGGCCTGCCTTGCATTTTTTTTGTCTCTGCCTCTGGTTTTCCCCGACCTCATGAGGGGTACATTAAGGCCAACCCTGACGGATTGTGAGTGCTGGCCGGTGCCCTGCTGGAACCTGCCTGGGACTCCACTATGTGTATTCAAAACAAGGGAACCCATAGGGTGAAGAGGACCTAGGGTAGTTACTAATTGAAGAAAACAAACGGTCCTTCAAACATAGATAAATAAGAAAAATAATGAATATAGACCAGAATCAGTACTATATTAGGTAGAAATGTCCATCCGGACATGTAGATTTAATATTTAACCATGATTATTCAGAATCAAAACGAACGAAATAGAGTGGGACACAGACCTGTATTCTTCAACATAGAACAAATAGCGACAATCACGCATAATTAAACATTTTTCAGGCAAAACACAAGCTTAACTTCAATTTAAATGGTAGAGGCAAGCTTTTAAAAGGTAGACATTAATGCACTAGCTTTAACAAGTGAGGTTAACGCGTATGCTGTCTAAAGAGTCGACGACGTTTCGATCTGTATCAAGATACACAGATCATCATCAGGACGGAATTAAATTAGCCTGAACATACACTGCCTGCGAAAGAAATGAAGAAACGGGGAGGGAGGCAGGGAGAACAACATTAGCATTTAAGGAATTGAAGAAAATGAAAATTGACACAACCGTACAGTGGTCCATTTAACCAGTAGGATGTAGAAAAACGCAGTGAAGGTCCAAAGTGTTTTGGAAGACAACTAAGGGTGAATGAGACATACGTGAATTCGCATATTTAAAAAATGCCGAGTATAACTGACAATTGCCAGACAATGGATAACAATTAGTGCGGAGGGCTAATTAGCCGTTTGCGAGCTAGTGATATCGTGCCCAGGCAACGAGGGGGCGCGGGAGGTGTTAATCGGGGCCGCTGCTTGGTGAACTAAGTGAAGCATGCCAAGGTAGTTGCGTCCCGCGGTAAGGGGTTGTGCGGTCACAAAGGGGATGGTGCTAAGGAGCAGCTGTAGAGTGTAAATTGTGCGGGAGCCTAAATTATGGCATAGTAGCGCTCACCTGATAGTGAGTGCGGGGAGCACGGCATCCAAGGGAGTAGATATTACGATATGCCGATAATGAGGGCCTAATGGGAGGAAGAGGATCAAGGGGTCAGTGGTCCCAATAGGCAGCGGGAGTTGTTTGGACAGTGAGGTAGCTGTAAGGTCTTACCGTATGGAATCCGAGTCGGAACACGACGAATCTCAGGGTTGTATTAAACCATGTAGGAGAGATTAGTTCGTTGGGAGGAAGAAGGCGGCGCTGTGGAGACGATATCCGGGAGCGTCCGCAGTGGTGCCAGTCTGCTTGTCGATACCAAGGAGAGCCTAATGGGAGGAAGGGGATCAAGGGGCCAATGGTCCCGAGTGGGAATAGGGGGTTGCTCGGACAGCCGAGGCAGGAGCAAGGTCTTACCGTATGGGTACTGATTCGGAATACGCAGGATCGCTGGTGAGTGTACTAGTGAACCGGAAGTACTTATGGGGCAGAGTGAAGCATGTGCGCATGCGCATATAGTGCCTCAGTGCAGGTCGCATACGGGTACTATGGGGGACTCCACTATGAGCACTGAGAGTCCTGAGATTCTAGTTCACTGCTGCTGAGACCCTGTGTGAGGACTGGCCTGAACTGGACTGGCCGGAGCTGGCCCGAGCTGCTGTTTTGGGCAAGGGTGAGACAAGTGGGGGCGAAAGGCAACGGCAAGCTTCCTTGGCATTTCTTTTCTTTTTTTCCTTGTTCTTGCCTTTTTCTTTATTCTTTCTTTGCCCTGCTTTGCTTTGCTTGCTTTCCCAGGGCCTGAGCCTGGGACCTTGGGCCTTGTTCTTTTGTGCTGGGAAAGTGCTGAGAGGGTTGTTGCTCGCTCTTAGGTAAGGGATTTTTTTTCTAATGACTTCTCAAGCAAGGAAGGGGGCACTAAAGGTAGGGCTGGGGTGCTAGGGCACTGAAGGTGATGCTGTTAATCATCTGTTGATCAGGTGGCAAGGGGGGATCACGAGTTGGTTCCATAGGCTGCACCCGGCCTGGCTGGGCCACCTCCACAGGACCTCAAAGGGCACGCACCTACTGCAGATGCCGGCTAATGGTGGCCGCCGGCTAATGGCGTCCGCGCTTTCCTATTACATTGAATCGCCTTCACCAGTACCCTGGCGCCAACTCCACAGTCCTCCAATGCCTGCGGGAGTGCCCACCGCTCACCGCTCATGACCTCAAAATCGCAGCCCGAGAGGTCCGGGAGTTGAAAATAGGCAACAGGCGAGCAACCGATTGCCTCGGCTCGTCTCGTCCCGTCATGTCACAGAGAGGAGTTGATGCAAGATGTAGCCGTAGACCGCACACTGGGTCCCTCTCTCTCTCCGGGGCCCACTCACAGCATTGCTCACAGCTTTGTCGGCTTGCGGTCCACTTAGTCTCCAGCAGCCGATCTCGGCGTCTCCTCACAGCGAACCCACTCCGCCTAACACTGTTACCACACTGTTTAACAGGAACAGTCATTACGCACTCATAATCCACTTTTGTACTTGTATGTCATTGATTGAAAAAACTCTTGGTGTCTTAACAGGCAAAGGCATTGTGGTTTGTACACCAAGGGGCATATTTATGGCATTTTCATGCAGAGCAGTGCAGGAAGTCACCTTGGTGCCCTAAGTGATGGGGAAAGGGCAAGAATGCACTGTATTTAGAGGAATATGGCACATTCCTGCCTTTTCCCTTGCTCTGGTACTGTTTTAGCTGCCTAGCAACAATGCAGGCGCCCTTACACCATTGTGTAAGGGTGTTTGTGTTGCATGCAGGATTGGTTTTGTGCAGGAAGGGGTTTCTTCCTGCACAAAAAAACTCCTGAGAGTCATATTCCTCTATCAATGTGATGAAAAATGCAGCACGCATAGAAAGAGGAATTAAGGAGGTGAAATAAAGATATTTCTTCTCATTACACCTCTCCTGGAATGGCATTTCTGTTTTAGTGCATTCCCCCGTTTACCAGTTCTAGTAAATCTGGGAATGCATCAAAAAGCATGGGAGTTGTGTGGGAACTCCCATGCAACACCAATTGAATTCTTGACTAGCGCATAGTAAGGCAACATAGTGATTTGTGTTGCATATGATGCCACTCAGGGCTACGCACGGTGGCCTTGCGTGGCTTCATAAATTTCATTTCTGAGTTGTGGCGGTCATGCATCACATTGTGTGGTTCAGGATCAACACAATGGGGCTTGAAAATATGCCCCAAAACTACTCTTTTAGCAAGTCTGTGCTGATCCCCTTATTTCCCCAGGTTCTATGAAAGTCATAACTACCAACATGAAGAGTGATTTAGAGTTCGGTGTTAAAAAAATGTCTTCTTATTTGGGGTTGGTAGGATGCTGAATACACTGGAGAATTGTCTGTCTGGACTTCATAACATATGCATTTGTAAAGTGCACATTCAATCGTGGGCATCATGGCACTGAAAAACAGATGTTTATTGCTACCTCACTCAATTGTACTCATTTTATCAACCTCGGAAGGATGAAAGGCTGAGTGAACCTGCCAGGATGTGAACCAGTGACCATGAGGTCAAACACATGCCCCTACATTAGTCCACTAAGCCACCTGATCCGGCTTTATAAATCAAATATCATATAAAAAATAAAACATAAAAAAACTCTGGTCACACTATAAATAATATAACAATTAGATTTAATGTAGCAATAATCTATCACTTTACATTTACAACCCTTAATTAAGCAGGTCTTTGCTCAGAATGCAGTCACATGCAAAGTGCCCAAAGCCAATCTACTTTGAAACTTGATTCAGCTTTCATCTTTTAGACTTTGTAAAACAATGTTATATTTCTTTTCAGATGGGAGTTATCAATCAAACTTACGGGACAGAATTTGTTCTTGTGGGGTTCTCTGATCTTCCCACCTTGCGAGTTCCCGTCTTTATTGGATTGTTGCTTTTGTATATAATAACAGTTTCTGGTAACCTTACCGTCATATATGTCATCTACTCAGACTCACACCTCCACACTCCCATGTATTTCTTCCTTACAAACCTGTCTTTTGTAGACATGTCCTACACTTCTGTCACAGTTCCAAAAATGCTGGCCAGCTTCTTTCTTTTGAAAACGCATATTACTTTTCAGGAATGCATGCTGCAGATGTACATTTTCTCGGCCATGATTGCAATTGAATTCCTTCTGCTGACCATCATGTCTTTTGATCGCTATGTAGCCATCTGCAATCCATTACAGTACACACTTATCATGAATAGATCTGTGTGTCTGTGTATGGCCACTGGGGCATGGATTTTAGGCCTCCTGGAGCCAATAATTTACATTGTTCTTATATCCACATTTTCCTTCTGTAAGACTCATGAAATTAACCACTTCTTCTGTGACATCGCCGCCATTCTGACGCTTTCCTGCACCAGCACTTATACCATCGAAACAATGACTTTCATCCTTGCTGTGATATTTGTTATATTCTCATGGACTTTAATTATCACCTCTTACATCAAAATTATCTCAGCCATTCTGAAAATGCAGACCACTACACAGAGACAAAAGGCCTTCTCTACCTGTGCCTCTCACCTCACTGTGGTTATTTTATTTTATGGAGCCCTCATGTTTGTCTACATAAGGCCAGTCTCTATGTATTCAATGAGTCAGAGCAAAATGTTCTTCTTGGTCTACAATGGAGTTGTCCCTTTGTGCAACCCCATAATCTACACTCTTAAAAACAAAGAGTTCAAAGATGCCTTGAAAAGAATAACAGGTAGAAGATTAAAGAATAAGGAACACACCTGAGGATCAATTATAATGTGCAATGTATGTATTGCATTATTATTTATTATGATTTTTGATTCACACTCAAAAGAATCTGATAAATACTAGGTTTTATGGGTTATAAAAGTATATTCTAGCATAACACTCCAAGGTAGTCATGGGTACAGACACAGCTTAAGGCATTGTATAATGTGAGGCAGTCAGCATCCTAAATAAGGGCTCATATAAGAAAATATGTTGATCTTTTTCCTTATGCATGAGTTAGAGTTGATGCAAATGGGTGTACTTGCTAAATTAGTCATGAACATCTGTGTGGACAGTGCCATAGACAGGGGTTTCATAGTTTAAAGTGTACCATGAGGACAGTAGGTTTCAGGTAAATAAATGAGAAAATGTGCATACAATGGCATTCTATCTGTTTTTAAAATCACAGCACATGGCACTGCGTATGCACCTTCTAAATTACTATCCTGAGCACAATAGACCTGATTACAAACTCCGCTTGTATAGTATGTTTTGTAATACTACAAAATGTACCAGAAAACATACTATAAAGTATAACTTTTGCCCATACTTCAATGTGTGGAGTTGTCTGCCCTGACTGTGAAGTCTACGCTCATGTAAGTATAGATTTTAATCACAAATATGGGAGTGCCACAGGGGAGTGGGCCAGAAAAGGAGAAGACTTACTACCAAATATGATGGGATAAGAGAGGAGTAAGGAGGGGTTAGGGAGTCCTGGGGAGGGTTTTTGGGAGGGGCCTCACCCACCTAAATAAGAGTAAGTCACTTGCATTTCTCTGGGGGTAGAGAAATTTATTTTACAATGTTCATAGTAATTGTATTGGAATTTGTGCGTAGAATACTGAAAGTAGTAAACTTACTACCAAGTATAAACATAATCAAAAGTGAATCAGGCCCTGTTGAGAGATAAAAAATGTTTCCTCAAATCTGAAAATACCTTTAGTAAGACAAGAAGTAGTTGGCGTCTGGAAACTAGTTGAGAAAAAGGCTGCAGCAACAATTTATAAAATTAGATATTGCTTTTTTACAGGTGTAGAGAGAATCTCATGCAAATTAGAAAATGTTTGTGGATTGTACAGAATGCACTTTAGCTGTTTAAAAGACATTTCTGTAAATAGGAGTGGTTGGCATTCAGTCTAACAATAGTGATTGAGGATGATGGTCCAAGATCGATGCTACTTTGCTGAGAATGTATGCCACAATATCGAGGTCAAAAACAAAGACCTACAAATATATGACCGCCACAATATCAAGTACCAAAATATTGTGAAGGAAAGTATTGATTTTTATGTTTTTACCTCCAAATCTACCGCTTCATTATTATTCCTAGCATTTTTAATGCAAACTTCTTCTCAATTCATGGGTGGTCACTATGAGGAGACTGAGGGAATCAAATTTGACAAATTGTAAACCTGATCATACCAGAACATTGAACGGATAAGTTGAGGCTATGAAGTGGTACTTGTGCTCATGAATTCGAATTAAAAGTGTTAATGGATGCCTAACAATTGACTTTTTTGTCCATTTTCCTCACTGCTTACTAGATAGGGTTTTTGTTTTTGATACACTTTATCTGTATCCATATTTTAAAAGTGCACACAATTCAGTATACTTCCACGTTTAGAAAGAGATCAATTTCTTCGCTCAGAGTGAACTGAAGTATAGGGTATTGGAACTATAAGAGCAATTAAAAAGTCAAAAACACTGCTAGATGTAGTAGTGAATCATGTGATATCGTCTGTGGTTCGAAAGAGTACTCCTGATTAAAAATAGCACAGAAGATCAATCATGCTCAACCTTAAATGGAAGACATTGTTAACATGAACTGGCAAAGCAATAAGCCTTAGCCCTATAAAGCTGAGCTATTATTTTGGCCATTGTTTTGTTATGGTTTCCAGATATGTAGAGGGCACATATCATCCGTGAGGTATCCAGGCACTCTCCCCGATCCTCCAAAGGCCCTGAGGAGCCCAAACCCCTGGGTCAAAATTGGACAAAACTGGTGGGGCATGCAGTACCCTAAACCTCCAGGCCCCAGGGCCACAATTGCACAAAACAGGGAGAGAGGAGGTGTGCCCCACTCCCTGATCCTCCAAAGGCCCCACAAAGCCCTCGCCAGGGCCAGAATTGTACAAAACAGAAAGGGAGGATGTGTAGCCCCCTCTCCTAGACTCCAAAGGCCCAAGGGATCATATTCCCAGGGATAACATTTTCCATGTCCACACTTATGCGGGTAGGAAAACAGATATAAATATTGGCCCTGCCTGGAGAGAGCAGTGTTAGTTGCTGCTCCTTCTGGGTGCATGTGGGGAGCTGGCTGAGGCCTTGGAACTCCCCTGTGGACTCCAAAAAGAGTATGTTGGGTGCCTGGATTATTACCAGGGCACCCACCTTTATGTGTGTAGGCCGTGGGGGATGAGGTGCCCATGGGCCAAAATTAGCATATGAGGGGGGAGTGTGTGCCTCCCCTAAAAATCACACTTGGACCCTGGGATGGGGTACAAGGGGTAGACATAAGGAGAATAGCTGCTTGGCCCCTCTCTCATTTCTTTAAAAGAACATGACAATAATTGAAATCTTTGGCCCTGGGGGATGGGGTTCCCAGGGCCTAATAGGGCTTGGGAAGGAGGGCGAGGCATGCCTTGGGATTGGGGTCCTTATAGCCTAATAAGGTTTGGAAGGGGGGCCAGGTAGCCCACCTCCTTGTTAAACAAAATAATGACACTGAGGGATTGGGTCCCAGGACCGATTAAGACTTGGGGAGGGTGGTCCTGCAGCCCCCTCCATTTTAAATTTGACAAAAGGCCCTGGGGGATGGGGTACCAGGGCCTAATAAGGCTGTCGATGGGATCACATGTCCCCTCCCCTGTAATAAAAAAACAGCCCTCTGGGTTGTGGTCACTAGGGCCTAATAAGGGGGGCACACTCACCTTACTTTGTAGTAGTGGCTCTGTGGGATGGGGTCATTAGGGCTTAATTAGGCAACTCAACACCCCTCCCCTTGAAAACAAAACTGCCTTTGGGATCGCCAACCCCTCCACCTTCATTAAAAAAAGGTCCTGAGGGATGGAGTCGGCAGGGCCTAATAAGGCTTGGAGAGAGGGCCATGTGGCCCTTCTCCCTTTAATAAAAGAAAAGCCTAGGATATGGAGGGGGACAGCCAGCACCTTCCCCTTTAAAATAATTAAGGCGAAAGGCTGTGTGCAGTTTCGGGGTATCTGCCTTTGTAGGGTTTGGCAGTAGGGCCCGTCTGCAGGCCAGGCCTTGTGGCCAACCCCCTCACCATGAATGGCTGAAGGTCAAGCACATCATGTGGCCCAGGACAGGCCCTGTGGCCAAACCCCTTTTTGCACAGTGTGGGAGTAGGCTGCCTTTATGGGGTTGTCCACAGGGTCTGTTTGCAGGCCTGGCAATTTTGTGTGCCACTCTATGCTATTCCACTGCATGCCACTTCAGTCCACACCACTCTACTCTTCGCCACTGCACTGTACACAACTGTTTTTATGCCACTCCACTCTTTTCCACTGTACCACATTCGACTCTGCAGCATTCTACTCCACTCCACTCTTGAATATTACACTCTACACCACCGCACTCTACACCACTTTGCTCTAGCGTATACTATTCCTTTGTTTGCAATTCCAATCCATGGACTCTGCTCTAAGCCACTCCATTGTAAGCCACTCTACTGTATGCCACTCCACTATAGGCCACTGCACTGTGTACCACTGCACTATAAGCCACTCAACTTTGCTCCACGCCACTCTATGCCAATCCAGGTGCAATTTGTGTAATTGTGCCTCAACTATTTAGGACATACCCAGGTCAAATGGATAAACCCATTGTATGCCATACCACATCACTGACAATGGTGTGCTATAGTAGGGTCTATTCTGGGCCTTCCCTCTGCTGTGTAGTGTGCTCTGTTTATAAGATTGAAATGAAGCAATCAATATTTATGATTAATGGAGACCAGTTCTAACTGTGTGCAGTGGAATTTCCATTTCAGAGCTCCTCACCTGTCTACTGCAGACATTCTCAGCTTTGTATAGTTGGGATGTTATGGTGTATAGCCTGGATACCCATCTGGTAGAGTGTGTCGATGTTGGGTCTGGCCCTTTTTGCAGAGTTATCCTCTGACTTTTAGCCTTCTGCCTATTTTCTGACCCTCTTTTTTGTTGGCTTTAGAACTGGGCCACCTCTAATCAGTGCGAAAGCGCATATGCTCTTCTTGTGAATTATGATTCTGAGTGGTCATCCAAGATTGGCATATTTGATTTAATGGTAAGTCCCTAGGAAAGTGCACTATGATTGCCCAGGGCCTTTAAATCAAATTACACTGGTGAGCATGTAGCACTGGTTGTGCCACCCTTGCAACATTTTACCAGTGTAACTTTTAATTGGGAACAGCAAGAGATATCAAAAATACATCTTTTAGTGAAAATGGTTTTAAAATTTTGTTTTTGAAAATGCCACTTTTAGAAAGTGGCCATTCTGTATGCCTCTGCCAGCTTATGTATGCACCATCTTGATTTACATTGGCAGGGGCTGTTTGTGCATTAACTCCAGACTCTCACACAAAGGGAGCTGAGGTGTGCCCTGCATATACTGATGAGTTATCCTGGGTTAGAGTGGTGGGAGGAGTTGTCACTAATACATGAACAGGCTGTGGCTGCCTTGCTCAATGCTGTCTCCACCCCTTGTGGTGTAGCTAGACCAGGGAGAACAGAACTGGTTTTACTGAACAAGAGAAACTTTCTGACAAAGACTTCAAAGGGAAAAATGAGTATAAGAATTAGTCCTAATACCCAATAAATTTAGAGTTCTTCTAGATCAAGAGGAACCTTTGCCAAGGAGAAAGTCTGAAGAGCTGTGAGGAGGAGTACTTCCCTATAAAACAAGAGAAGGGGGCAGGGTAGAAAAACCCTGACCCACTAGGGCTGCTGAGGGGGTCTCAAGATAAACCCCAGGGCCCTAAAAATCGTAAAAAAAAAAAAAGGCAAACATTTGCGCTGGGTCCACAGGTTCTCACGTTTTATTTTATTGAGGCCCTTGGGAGGGCTAGGTTGTGGGGGTATTTCTTATAAAATATTAGCAGGGGCTCGCAGGGGTTGCGGGGTCCGCTGGGGTCCGCGCAGCCACGGAGCTTCACTTATGTTGGAAGGGGAGTTTCGCGGCCCCCCTCCTGGAGACATCTATGTGCTTGTAACTTAGGCATCGTTTGACGAATCTTTATGAAATTATCCAAAAAGTTTCTCTTTTTTTGATTAGCTCATATATTGAAAGTTTGGGGGTGAATGGTGTAGGAGGGGCTGAGAAAAAAGAGGGTTCTAAAACATGTTTTCTCCATGGAATTTCCATACGAAACTTTACAGAAGACTACAGGTGAAACTGCTGAACAGAATTTCGCCAAATTTGGCAGGGAGAAAGGTGATGGTCCAGAAAGCACTCTTTTGTTTAAATTATGTAAATCCATTCAGTAGTTTCACATTTTACAGATATCGCAATTTGAGAATTCTGACATGTGATTGGCTGAGGGGTTACAAGCACCAGCTTGCAGCCTATTGGCTGTGAATGGTTGAAACTAGGAAGTGTGGGCAGCCATTTTGTCATTTACTCCATCAGCTCTCATCTCTCCATGTAGAACCCATCGGGTCCGCAGTTTTACCTGTGCGAGGCAACACTGGTATCTGTGTGAGATATGCCTTTCACGCTGCCTCTCCTCATATCACCAGTTTGCAGTTATGCCTTTAGAAGCCCATCCGTCGGTTCGGAGCTCTGTGAGTCAGTCTGTCGGCATGACCCTCTACACTACCCTAACACTACCCAAACAGCACTGCACTTTCGTAAACTCTAAAACACTACCCCAGCACGATCCCCTACACTACCCAAACACCAGTGTACTACCCTAAACCCTAAATCTACCCCCAGCATGACCCCCTACCCAAACACCACTGCACTACCCTAAGTCCTAAAATACTACTCCCAACACAACCTCCTACACTACCCATACACCACTGTACTACCCTAAAGCATAAAACAGTAGCAGTCCGTCAGCTTGCAGCTGTGCGTCTACGAGCCGTTGTGTCCATAGCTGTAGATGTGCAAGTCAGTCCGTCAGGTGATTGTTGTGTCTCTGCTAGTTGGGCATTGGTGTCCCTTTGCAAGTTAGACCAGAGCGCTCCCTCTGCGAGCCAGCACTCTGGTGTGTGCGTTTGCGAGCCGATGACCCGTAGCTCACACTGTGCGAGCCGAGCTGACGGCCCGTAGCAGTCCCTGTGCGACCTGAGCCCATGGGCCGCAGGTGTCCGTCTGCAAAGCTGCTCGATGGCCCGCAGGTCTCCCTGTGCGAGCTGGATCGCAGCTGTCACTCTGCGAACCAATATTGGGAATATAAGGTGGCTCTAAAAAGAGCCCATGTGTTTATTAGTTGGAGCTACATTAAGTGTGGATGCACAGCTTCAGGTTATTCAGAAAAACTCGATTTCCCTGATCTGTGAAGTGTACTCCATCACTTCTGTAGATATCAGCCATATGAAAACGTATGTTGTTGTTGTAGATCAACCCCATTCTATGGTCTCAGGTATGCAGACACAGCTTTGTTGACATTCTTACTAGATTTTTCAATCTGAGGACAAAATTGGTTTGACTATTTCCACTTCTGTCTTTGGTATACATTGGAATATACAAGGACATGTTTGAGACAAAAGCAACATCAATTGTCGAAAGGTGTCCTTCATTAGCATTTCCAAACCTACCCCAGTCAATGTGCCTAGGTTGTTTCCACCACAGTGCACAATCATGAAGTCAGGGTGTTGGAGATGCAAACAGGCGGCCACACCAGAACACAGAGTCACACTTACCGCACTTCCTGAACACGGACATGTCCTAGACACCCCGTTCCCCTTGCCGTACAGGCAGAACCCTGCGCTGACCTGTGTACGCCAGACCTGCACATGCCGCTTGTGCATGCAGAAGGATGCGTGCATAGCTACATGTCCAGGCTCACTGCCAATGCTGAGGTGACATGGTAACGTCCGCTGACACTGTGATGTTGCACGGCCCATGCCTATCATGCTAACACAATGACCACATGGACACACTTGCTCAGATGCGGGGTCGGGGGAGGTTGTTGCGATGAGTGTTGTGGACCTCATAGTCATTGACTCTATGGCACCTGTGGGTGTTTCGATGTGGCTCTTGGCTGTGTTGCCTTTCATGCTGCAGGTAGTCATCCTGCTTAACACCAGCAGAAAGCAGGTGTAAAATCCCTGGTGCTAACGCAGCTTATCGCCGGAATTTGTTTTGCATTGCAGTTGTTGTGAAAGTTGTGATGTGGTTTTTTCATGTACAGAAAAATAAACAAACTGGGCTTTGTATCCAGTCGAGATCCAGCAACTGACCCACTATTCCCAATACATATAAATACAATGACATTTCTTCATTGATTTTGTGTGTACACTAGGGGTGGGCGGAATTTGCGAAATTGCCTTTCGCAAAATATCGCGAAACGGCAAAAAATCTCCGCGATCACTCGAAATTTCGCGCGATCGCTGAGATTTTTGTGTGCTGAATTAATGCGTTACTGAATTCCTGTTGGGGTTTCATTTTTGTGACAGGAGCATTGTGCCAGAATGAATCCTGCCCTGCATATTTACCCAAAAAGATGCCACCGTTTTGTGCAGTACCTCTACTCAACTGGAGTACTTTCTACTGGCTAATCAGTAAGTTCTACCTCATTGGGTAAATGTATAGTACTTTTCCTACACTACAGCTGCGTAAAGTGCCAGAAGAGTTGTCTACAGTGACCATGTGTGTCTGTAAAGTTGCCAGGGCGCCGACGGCCTCGGGGTCCCTCGAGTCAGCTGTCCATCATAGTGGGGGATATGGCGAGAAGACGTTGCCCACCGCTGGTGTGTGGGGCAGGGCCAAACATGCGGGGCTTCCATGCAGTTCACATGCCTCTTGTTTATAAAGGGTCAGAGCAGTGTCTCTGAGGCAGACAAGGAGAAGGAACCGCCTTGGCACAGGAACTACACGAGGATTGCGCTCGAGAAATTAAAGGATGCACGACACCATCAAGGATTACAGCTATCATTTCAGGGTGGAAATGGGGAGAAGGCACATTTGCTTACCCACACTCACGAATTCTACACAAAGATTGCGCTCGAGAAAATGAAGGATGCACGACCACCATCAAGGATTACAGCTATCATTTCAGGGTGGAAATGGGGAGAAGGCACATCTGCTTACCCACGCTCACGAATTCTACACGAGGATTGCGCTCGAGAAAATGAAGGATGCACGACCACCATCAAGGATTACAGCTATCATTTCAGGGTGGAAATGGGGAGAAGGCACATCTGCTTACCCACGCCCACAAATTCTACACGAGGATTGCGCTCGAGAAAATGAAGGATGCACGACCACCATCAAGGATTACAGCTATCATTTCAGGGTGGAAATGGGGAGAAGGCACATCTGCTTACCCACACTCACGAATTCTACACGAGGATTGCGCTCGAGAAAATGAAGGATGCACGACCACCATCAAGGATTACAGCTATCATTTCAGGGTGGAAATGGGGAGAAGGCACATCTGCTTACCCACGCCCACGAATTTTACACGAGGATTGCGCTCGAGAAAATGAAGGATGCACGACCACCATCAAGGATTACAGCTATCATTTCAGGGTGGAAATGGGGAGAAGGCACATCTGCTTAACCACGCTCACGAATTCTACACAAGGATTGCGCTCGAGAAAATGAAGGATGCAAACACCACCGTCAAGTATATCAGCTAACATTTCAGGGTGGAAATAGGGAGAAGGCACATCTGCTAAACCACCTCCACGCTCACAAATGTTTTGGCTGATTAATGCGTTACTGAATTTGAGCTTCAACTCAGGCACTTGCTTTATTTATATCAGTGCTTCCTGTTGAGGTTTAATTTTTGTGACAGGAGCATCGTACCAGAATGAATCCTGTCCTGCACCTGCATATGTCCGTTCCGGCCGCGGATCGCAGAAGTTTCGACATTTTCGCGTTCCGCGCGGAACGCGAAAATGTTGAAATTTCGCAATTTCCGCGAGCAGAACGGAAATTGTCACCCACCCCTAGTGTACACTTTAAGTGCACCCACTACCACAGTGCAATTCAATACAGGATTTTAGGATTTAGAGTAAATCGCAAAGGTGCACCTTGTGTCTTTTTGCATGGGAACGCCTACTCTGCATTTCATTATCAGTACATTAATGCAACTAAAGTTGTGTCTACCAGTCGGCACTCCACGTGCATGTCAAAGCTCAGTGGCCCGGCAGATGTCGCTGAGTCCTGAGTCATGAATGGCGGAGACCACATCAGCTTCTCTGCAGCCCGGCAGATCTCACACATGTCTCTGAGTCCTGAGTCATCAATGGCGGAGACCAGTTCAGCTTTTGGTGCCGCTAACCCTGTGCAACGCAAGTCACTGCCACATGGTCGTAGGCCGCTGACGGCCATATAACTTAGGGTGTGACTAACCCTGGACAACTCAAGTCCGCGCCACATGGTGGTAGGCCCCTGACAGCCACATCAGCTTCGGGGTCGCATTAACCCTGGGCAAATCAATTCCGCATCACGTGGTGGTACGCACCTGACGGCCACATCAGCTTCGGGTGGCACTAACCCAGTGCAACTTAAGTCGATGCCACGTGGTGGTAGGCCCCTGACGGCCACATCAGCTTCGGGTGGCACTAACCCTGTGGAACTCAAGTCCATGCCACATGGTAGTAGGCCCCTGATGGCCATAGAGCGCAGGGTACGACTAACCCTCTGCGCAACTTTTCATGAACTCTTTGTGATTGAGACCCGTGGAGCGTCTGCCATCCAGTCACCACCGGCAATAAAGGATGTGACGTTGTCAATCCATTATATTTGCGTGGTCACATGGTCAGTGACGCATGTGCCGGATTTGCCGGATGGGTGTTGTGTGTGTGCAATCATGCCCTCAAGGAGTGGCTGTGACATGTTGACAACTAGACCACTGACCTGCACACCAACAGCGAGTACGCCTGCGACAGGTTGCTATGTGGGTGGTGTGAAAATGTGTTTTCACAATGGATTTTCCATAGGAAACTTTAGATAAGGCTACAGGTCAAACTGCTGAACGAATTATGCCAAATTTGGCAGGGAGAAAGGTCTTGGCCAAGAAAACACGCTTTCTCACAACAAGTGAAAATATAAAAGGAAGGTCTCAGGGGCAATTTCATATACAGGAGCTCTGTTTCTGTGAGATAACTCTTTCACGCTCCCTCTGCCCAACATCACCACTTCGCAGCTATGCTGTTAGAAGCCAGTCTGTCGGCTCGCAGCTCTCTACCTTTGCGAGCTAGTAAGCTACTGTGTCTGTACCTCTGCGAGCTACTACACTGCTGTTCCTTTGGGAGAGGACAGCTCGTATTACTGAGTCTGTGAGTTGAGTGGACGGGCCACAGTTGTCCCTCTGCCAGCCTGGTTGCGAACTGTTCATAACTCAAACTACATAAGCATTGAAAAACCATTTTGTGATTCAGTCCATCAGCTGGCATCTGTCCGAAGCATTTCTGCAAACATATCGGAGTTCTTTCTGTGAGAGATACCCCTTTCAGTCTGCCTCTTCCCACATCAGCAGGTAACGCACCCTTTTCCCACATTACCAACATACCCCCAACAACCTTCTTGGGCCCGGAAGTGTCCCTGTGCGGTTGGACAACAGGAATCTTAGTCATGTATAGGTTTACATATAAAACATTTTGTTTAAAGAAATCAACAACAAATAAAACTGAAGGGAGTCTGGTGCTGTGGTCACTGCCATGAAGTTGGGGGTCACTGCCATTCAGGACTCAGGACACAGTTCCACATGTGGGATTGGCTTGTGTTGAACAGGGTTAGTGGCACCACGTGTTGCAGGCTTGTGTTGAACAGGGTTAGTGGCACCACGTGTCGCCGGCCTTGCATATGGAAATATGCCTCACTAATCAAAGGGAGTCTGGTGCTGTGGTCGCTGCCACAAACTTGGGGTCACTGACATTCAGGACTCAGGACACAGTTCCACATGTGAGATTGGTTTGTGTTGGACAGGGTTAGTGGCAGCAGGTGGGATCGGTTTGTGTTGGACAAGGTTAGTGGCAGCACATGTCACCGGCTTGTGTTTAACAGGGTTAGTGCCACCACGTGTCACGGCTTGCGTTGAACAGGGTTAGTGGTACCATATGTCGCAGGCCTGTGTTGAACAGGGTTAGTGGCACCACGTGTCGTGGCTTGTGTTGAACAGGGTTAGTGGCACCACGTGTCCAAAATTCGAATTGCGTGCTCTGCTGCCCGCAGTGTAGAGTGCTAATGAGTGTTTGTTTGCACTTGAAAATGAATTTGGTGATTGTACTAAAGCTATAACTGATATAAAAAAAAATCTTGAAGAAAGGATACTCAAAGGATATTATGTAGATTTTAGGCCTGCAATAGTTACTTGCATAGTGGACTCAGTAATTAATGAATCAATACTTAATTTTAATTGTGAGCCCTACTGACCGCAGTGTAGTCGTATCATGAAAAGATGAAATAGGTATAGAATACACTGACGAAGTGTTGTATTTTCTGAGTACAATCTTCTTGTTAGAAATTACCCTTTAAAATTCGAATTGCGAGCTCTGCTGCCCACAGTGTAGACAGCTATTGAGTGTTCCTTTGCACTTGAAGATGAATTTGGTCATTGTACTAAATTATAACTGATATAAAAAGTTCTTGAAGATAGGACACTGAAAGGATATTATGTAGGGTTTAGGACTGTGATACTTACTTGCCTACTTGGCTCTGAATCAAGAAATAATTTTTAGTTGTGAGCCCTGATGACCGCAGTGTAGGAAAGAGGTAGCAGTCAGCAAGGGCCCACAGCCACGTAGCGTTGAGTTGAGGTGCACAGTTAGTGGCACCAGAAGCATTGAGACTGTATGAGACACTGATGATGCTTGGTGCGGGCTGGCTGCACTGGGAGCAATGTGTCTTGCCTACTGGACTGCGTCATGTGCAATTGGGACTCTATGTGAATTGTGAGGCCTGCTGACTGTAGTGTAGGCCAGAGGTAGCGATGAGCAAGGGCCCACAGCCAACTGCATAGGTTGATGGCCCCACCGGCCTGCGTAGTTCAGGTTCAGTGGCACCAAGTGTCGCCACCCTTCCATATGCAAATACCCCTCGCTAATCGAAGGGAGTCTGGTGCTGTGATTGCTGCCACGGACTTGGGGTCACTGCCATTCAGGACTCAGGACACAGTGCCACATGTGGGATCGGCTTGTGTAGAACAAGGTTAGTGGCACCATGTGTCGCCGGCCTTCCATATGCAAATACACCTCACTAATCGAAGGGAGTCTGCTGCTGTGGTTCTCTCACAGAGTTGGAGTCACTGCCATTCAGGACTTGGGACACAGTTCCACATGTGGGATCGGCTTGTGTTGAACAGGGTTAGTGGTACCACGTGTCGCCGGTCTTCTACTGTGTAGGCCGGAGGCAGTGGTCAGCAAAGGCCCACAGCCACGTGACGTTGACTTGAGCTGAACAGATTGGGAAAATTGGGTCTTGTTAACCCATTATACTCTCTTACACAATTTGCAATGCTACTAATCTTGAATTGTGAACCATGCTAACCCCAGTGTAGGCCGGGGGCAGCGGTCAGGATGGGCGCACAGTACGTGGTGTTGAGTTGAGCTGCACAGGTAGTGGCACCTCGAGCACTCAGCGTGTGCGCACCCTGCGATGATACGTGGTCCCGGTGGGCCGCAATGGGAGCAATGTCTTTTGTCTAATGATTTCTGCCTTAATAAGGCCACGTGGTGATGACTTATGGTGCAGTAAGTTAGTGGTACCTTTGGCGCTCAGCGTGTACGCAGCCTGTGATCTTGCGTGGTCTGGGCTGGCCGCAGTTACAGCAACGTGTCTTGCCTACTGGACTGCGTCATCTGCAATTGCCACTGCATGTGAATTGTGAGCCCTGCTGTCCACAGTGCAGATCGAAGGCAGTAGTCTGTACAGACGTAAGTCTGTGGTGCTGTGCCGCTGGGTTCGCAGGGGGCCTGTGACGAGGAAGCCCTTTGTCATGGCAGCAGCCACGTGACAGGGTGAGGGCTGCCGCTCTGGCAGACGCTTTGGCCTTCCCACAAGTGAACCACGCCCAGAGCCCCAGCCTATTTATTCATATTCCTACGCTGGAGTGCCTTACGTTAGACCAGCCCACTCTGCTTACGCTTCCAGGGGGGTACAACACAGCTACATGACTGAGATCTTCCCCATTGCCTGAGATAACATGGTTGCGTCCACTGTGCACAACACTACAAATATCAGTAGTATATGTCCATATGGAGAGGTTTGTGCTTTGCATAGTGAGGTCTGTCCAGCACATCACCGCTACACTTGGTATTGTGTGCATTATTATTGATGGGTGACTTGCCTCCTTCACAGATACTTGGTTCCCACATCTCCCAACATTCAGCTATTGTGCAGCTGAGGGGCCATGGCATTTTGGGAAGGTCTGTTGTCCTGTTTTGCAAAGCCTTGGTGGTAGTGGGGGGGTGGTCCGGGGAGGAGGTCCTGGTGGTGGTGGCGGTGGGTGTTGTGGCCTTCTTGGGTGTCAGAGCTGCATGATCAGTAGCTCTATCACGTGTTGGTCTTTAGATGTGGCTGTGAGTTGGGTCCAATTCACGCTGTAGATAGTCAACCTCCTTACATCAGTTAAAGGCTGATGTTAATTTCTTAATGCTAACTCGCCTCATCGCCTGCTTTTTGGATCACATTGCAGATTTGGCTGGTCGTTCAAAATATGGGGAAGTGGTGTTTTAGGCTTGTTTCCACAGAAACGCCTACTTTGCATATCAATAGCGTTAGTTGTGGCTCTCATTTGTGGTGATTTTTTGGATGGAAGGTATCAATGGAAAAGTGGTTAGATTTCCAGTTTTGACCAGGCTGAGAATGGGAGGATAATTTAAAAACACAGGAAAAAAAGATAGTTTTAATGAACATTATAATTACAAAATAACATTTTAAAAACCTTTGAAGTTCACTGAAAACAACATAAGATTCAGGCATGTTATAGTAAGAAATTAGCATTTAAAAAAACATTGAAATTCACTGAAAAAAACATAGGTTTCAGGCACGTTATAGTTAGAAATTAGCATTTAAAAAACCTTAGAAATTCACTGAAAAAAACATACGTTTCAGGGACGTTATAGTTAGTTGGACATTTCACTCACACAAAACCATAGAAATTCCCCCGTTATAGTTAGTTGAGCTAACTATAACTCGCGCCCCCACAATGCACTGCGGATGACGTCACATATTCCATCATTCATGACATGGTCAGTGACATCACTGATGACATCACCCAGTGTCTATGTGTGTCTATAAAATGTAAATATGTTTTATATATATGCCAAGGTGTATTGAAGAATGAATGGGTGTATAAGAGTCAGGATGGATGATTTAGTAGGTGGGTGACTGACTGTATAACTGTGCGATTCATTGTGTCTTACTGAATGCATGTGTAAGTGACTAATACAGACATTCACACAGTTTAGATTGTCAGTTGGTGTGTAAGTGGTTCCATGGGTTGGTGAGCACCTAAATGAGGATCATTATGGGTTATTGATTAGTTGTTTGAGTATCTCTATGGGTACCTGAGTGTGTGGGTAGGTGGGGTTGGGTGTAACTGTCCATAAATGTGTGAGTTGATGATTCACTGGGTGTAGAGGTTCAAGAGTGCATCTGTGAAGAGCTGTATGGATGGGTGAGTGCGTGTATGGGTGTGTTAGTGAGTGAATGGATGCGTCAGTGGTACATGTGTGAGTAACTACATATGAGAAAGGCAGTATATGTGAGTGTTGGTGTGTATAAATGACTATATGTGAGAGTGAGTGATTGTGAGAGTGGCTGTATCGATCAGTATGTGCTTATATTAGTTATTGTATTAGAGTGTAGGTATGTGCTAGTATATGTTTAAATTAGTGAGGTGGTGTTTATATAACTATGTTGGTGAGTAAATGAAAGTGTGATTGATTATTTCCATGATTGACTAAGTGTGTGAGTAACTCTATGAATGAGAGGCGGTGTGTGAGTGTCTGTATAGCTATGTGAGTGCATATGATAATGCTGTATTGATGGCTGACTGTATGTATGAGTGATTGTATTGGTGAATGAGTGGATGTGTGTGTAGAGCTAGGAATTAGTGAGTGGATATGTACTAACTGGTATTGGTGTTTTGATGGTTTTGAATACGATGTATTTTAGAGTGGGTGTACCAAGGGTTATATTAGGGCCGGGTGCAGTCTCCTTGCGCGCTGGGTGCGCTATTGCCATGTGACCTTAAAAAAAGCATTTGATTAGTCCATAACATTTCCCATTGTAGTAGTTGGAGAACGCCACCCATTTTAGTCATTCTCTCTACAGCATTTGATGAGACACACCTCTTCTGGTTGGAGAGGTTTTTTGAAAACATTTTGCTATGTACACATATAGTACACTACACACAACATGCAGCCATCATCTTCATCAATATTCATGGTCTGTAAAGTAGCCTTCCAGCTGTGATGGCCATGCACCTAAAGGTTACATAACCAAAGTTTTCCCCACTGCCAGAGGTAACATGGTTGCATATGCTGTCCACAGCACAATGTAATGTGGTACAGCCCAGGAGCAGTATCATGCATAGATAATGAACACACGGACACAGATAGATAGTGGAAATGGGTACCAGCACATGCGCTCGACTCCTTTTTATTACCAGGGTCACATATCCAGTGACGTCTGTTCTGGATGTGTGTGGGGTGAGTGTAAACCAACCCTCAGGGAATGGTTGCTGCTAGCATCAACTACAACAGTAATCATTGGATCGCACACAGAGATTCAATAATAAAAGGGTCAATAGTTTGTGCTGCAGTAAGGCAGGTAGGGACAGTAGATGTGAAATAATACACAAAAGATTCTTTTGAAAAAGAACCATAACTTGTGGTATACTGAGATACAAGCAGTAGATGTGAAATAATACACAATAAGTTTGTATCATAAAGGGTCCATCAGTTGTAGTGCGCACACACATCAATAGCATTCAGCATGTGCACAGCCAGAAATGATGCATGCTGCGGGTGGGCCGTACTAGGAGCGATGTCTGTTGCCTACAACACTACATCTTCTGCAATAGCGACTCGATTTGAATTCTAAACACAACTGTCTGCAGTGTAGGCCAGAGAGCGATCAGCATGGGCCCCTTGCCAAGTGGCATTGACTTGAGCTGCCCAGTTTGCAGTACATGAAGCAATAAGAAGCGTGTGCGGAGCCTGCGATGATGCATGTGCATAGTACGGACAGACCGCACTAGAGCAATGTCTTTTGCCTACAGGACTGCGTCATCTACAATAGCGACTCAATCTGAATTGTGAACACTGCCGTCTGCTGTGTAGGCCAGAGAGAGCAGTCAGCAAGGGCCCACAGCCACTTGGCGTTGACTTGAGCTGTCCTGTTTGCAGTACCAAAATCAACCAAAAACGTATGCGGAGCCTGCGATGATGCATATGCATAGTGTAGACAGAGCACACTGGAGCAATGTCTTTTGCCTTCAAGACTGCGTCATCTACAATAGCGACTCGATCTGAATTGTGAACACTACTGTCTGCAGTGTAAATTGAAGGCAGTAGTCAGCACAGACATCCATTTATACTTTTTCTCACTTCCTCTTCACAAAACATAACTTACAAAAAAGTCTGCAATAAATAAATCAAAACAATTCAAATTACGATCTCTGCTGTCCACAGTGTAGACTGTTAATCAGTGTTCTTTTCCACTACCAAGAAGAATTTGGTCATTGTACTAAACGTATAACTCATCTAAAAAAAGTTCTTCAAGCATGTATACTAAAAGGATATTGTGAGTATTTAAATAGACGTTGTAGTTAGTTGCCTACTGGATTCTGTAATTTAACACTCACCACTCAATCTGAATTGTGAGCCCTGCTGACCGCAGTGAAGGCCAGTGGCAGTGGTCATTAACACCTCACAGCCATGTGCCGTTGTATTCGGAAGCACAGAGTTGGTTGCACCTGATCAGAGGGGTACACAGAAATCATCACAGACTTAAACATCCTCAATCATAGAATCAAGACCCCGTTTCACTGTTCGGACCTGCTGTACTGTGCTGTACTCCAACGACTGCAGTCAGCCAAGTCCAATAATCATGTGCAGCAGTTAGCTACAGAAGCACAGAGTGTGATGCACCTCAACGGAGGGAGTTCTGTGAAAACCAAGCAGCAGGTAATATCGGACATCGTCCATTCTGGGATAAAGACACCGTTCCACTGTTGGGACCTAGAGTTGGTTGAACCTGGTCGAAGGGAGTACATTCATCACCACTCTCAGATGCAGTTCTAACTAAGCCTGGGCAAAGCACTACGCTACGCTCGCGTAGTTTACGAAGTTTGCGCTACTTCGCACTACGCGAATTGCACGTAGCACAGTGCAAACACGCGTAGCGTAGCTTTGCGTAGTGCAGCGGTTATTTTTTGCTTGCTCGCGGTCCTCAATGTCAAGTTGGCGACCGCGAGCAAGCAAAATGACATCCCGGCGAGACTTTTTCCTCGTTCGCGATCAGCAACATCAAGTTGGCGATCGCAAGCGTGGAAAATAAACCTCCTGGCGAGATTCTCAATGCGGGGAGGTCAGGTTTCTCATTGCCCGTGGTCGCGTATGCTCTCGACCGCTCGCGATGAGAAACTACCAGTTCGCGTTGAGAAAGCTGCTGCTCGAATAAAAATCTACTCGAGCGGCAGAAAACTACAGCTCGCACTGTGCAAGATGCCGTTTTCAATGATTGCACAGTGCCGGATGCTTGTCCGCACTGTGCAATCATTGAAAACGGCATCTTGCACAGTGCGAACAGGGTACTACGCAGTTCGCGAAGTGCTACGCGTAGCTCGCGTAGTGCGAAGTGCATTTTGCGTAGCTACGCGTAGCTCTACTTCGCGAACTACGCCCAGGGTTAGTTCTAACATCGTCCTTTGTGGGACCAAGTCACCGTTCCACTGTTGGGACCTAGAGTTGGTTGCACCTGGTCGAAGGGAGTACCTTCATCTCCACTCTCAGATGCAGTACTAACATCGTCCAATTGTAGGATCAAGACACCGTTCCACTGTTGGTACCTGTTGGACTAGTATGTTAGTAGTATACAAAACACTCCACTGTGCTGGGCCTCAGGCTAGGCACTGTGTGCCTGTGTCGCGGTAGCCAGCGTTGATCTCAGAAGCCTTCTGAGCCCACCGGCATGACGGTTTCTGTGTACCAGCAGGCTGAGAGCATCATTCACGCAGCCACCTTTGCTCACGGCATCAGCCTTGTGGTGGTGTAAGCTGCGCAGACCTGGCAGACACGTTCGTCTTTCCAGAAGAGAACTGCACCCAGAGAAACGTGCCTTTTATTCATACCCCTACGCTAGCCTTGCATACGCCGAGCCATCCCACTACGCTAAAGATTGGGGTGGGGGAGGGGGCACGTACGCGCTATGTTTTTGTAAACTTCCCTACTGACTGTACTATTATGGTTGCGTCCACTGTCCACTTCACTCAATAGACCATCAGTGTATTTTGACATGTACATATCTGTGCTCTGCATGCTCAATTCTGTCCGGCACATTCCCTCAACACTTTGCATTGTATACTTTTATAATCGAGAATCACTTGCCACCTTTGCACATAATTTGCTCCCATCTCTCCTCGCATTCTGCATTGTGTGGCAGAGGTGCATTGCCATTTTTGGTTTGTGTACATGGCTAGCCAAAGTACGTAGTGTTGTTGTGTCTGCTAGGTGTACATGTTGTTTGTCATGTTGTATGTGATTATATAAGGTAGCGCGTTTATTCACGACCAGTGGTTTCTCCCATTTACATATCGCTGTCCTAAAGAGGATACAGAAGTTATCCTCACAGGTGAAAACTGCGACCACAATGGCAGTCATTCATTACTATGCAAGAATATCCAACTGCACGACTCTTCTAAGCTTACAGCCCCCAATCTTGCGTGTTTTCTTAAAAGCACGCCAACTCCCACAATCAGACCAACATTCACATAGCTTTCTAACGGCAGTTATGTGGTTCTTAATAACATGGACTGCTTCGGAATGTGAGCTGGCATACCGTATGTCCTTACCGTTTCAAAACGAGTAACTTACTGTGACAATGTCTTTTCCCAGCCACATAAAGTAACTCCCACAGTTCAACTTGGCCTTCAATACCTACTTTGAAAACAGATTTCATTAAACGGAGCAAACTGAAAGCGCTTTTGTTTCAAACAGAAGTGTCCCTCACTTCTGCAAAAGAAATTTATCGACTGCAGATAGCACGAACTTAAAGCAAAATACAGTCCCTTTTAAATATGAACCTTCCATTACACTTTGTGAATTGTTAGACAATTTCCAACACATCTGACACTCAAGGTCTGGCACATTTTTTTAACACTGTCTCCTCCGGCCTTGTCACAGGCTTTCAAACTGTTTTTGGTATAATACCAAACATCATTCATTCGATCATCTCTGGAATAACAGGAACACTGCCCATAATTCTCGTTCTGTTTGCGGCCATGCTACTACTATTTTTGCTTGTAAAAAATGTCTGCGCTCCCTGTGGTAACAATCATGTCTGACCGAATATGCCTCTAAGCGAAGCTACATGAATACCGGGAAAAATTGGAACAACGTTTCTGCTGCCAGCCTCTATCTATTATCGGAGCCAGCTACAACATGACATTTATTTACACATGTGCAATCTGTGTGCAACCATCTTTTTATTGCAAAACTTGCCTTTCGACTGGCAAATGGACCTATGCCTTGCTAACATCCCAACAACCGCTCCCGATATCCAGCAGGTAATGGAGTATCTTGAAAACCCTGAACTTGATTGTTCGGGCAGTGGAGCAATGGCGGATGCAATGCAAAAAGGTATCCTGGCGGAGAAAGATATCCTGCAACGTGTGACCTTTGACAACATTGCAGATTGCCTACCAATTCAAATTGCCGCTCCAACATTCGAGGAACATTACTGTCCCTTCGAGGATATGAATTGGATTGCTTCTCTTTTCTCTCACGATAGCAACAATCAACTCTTGGAACATTACGAATATCAAGCCGCTGAAGAACTTCCAGACTGCAATCTCCAAGACTTGTAAGAAATTTACGTTATCCTTGGATTGATTTTTTTCAACTTTTTAAACTTTTTCCTATAAAAGTTTTTAATACACTTCAATTGAACTATTTTCATATAATAACTTTCTAAGTATGCTCAGACATTTGAACTCTGTTTTCATTATTGCCCCTTACGTCTCCAGCCGAACCAGGCATGGGTGATATATGGCCTATGCAAATACGCTATTTACTTGCTAAATTAGCCTAAACCCGATATCCATTTTGAAACCATGTCTATTCTTTGTGCACACGTCTCTCTGCCTGCCTGTTTTCCACGAAGCCCTTTCAGACAAATTAGCTCATCCTCAGCCTCTACTCATAAGCTGGCAATCAAGATAAAAAAACAAGACATTGTTCAGAAACTGGTTGGCACAGTCTGGTAATCGTAGCCTACCTTTATTTTCATTATAGAATTTACTCATTCATGTCTTATAGCTATTGTTTATGTCACATGGAACTGTAACACGTAATGTGCAATTCACTGATGCAGGAGCTTAGGTTTGAATACAGCAGAAGCGGTTGGAGTTTGCCTCAGCTCGATGCCTTAGCTCTTGCACAAGAATGATTTTTTGAAAGGACTGAAGACAATAATGAATGGTTTGACGAGAAAGGTACCGAATGTGCTTCTGAGAAGCGCAATGTTTGTGTTCCTCTTCAAAGTTCCGATGTGAGTAGATCTGTTACCAATTCTTATGCGCACCAGATTGAATTTACTGTAGAAGAGGTTGCTGACTGTTCTGCTGTTGATAATTTTGTGTTACAAAAAAGGAGTACCGGGGTAACTAAGAAGTTTGATGATTCCTTTTTGGAATATATATATATTTTTTTGTTTTCTTAAAGGATACATGTGGTAATCGTATCCTACCTTTATTTTCATTATATAATTTAGAGTCATTCATGTCTAATAGGTATTGTTTATGTCACTTGGAACTGTAACATGTAATGTGGAATTCACTGATGCAGGAGCTTAGCTTTGAATACAGCAGAAGCGGTTGGAGTTTGCCTCTGCTGGATGCCTTAGCTCTTACACAAGTGGGTCCATTTATGCCACTTAAATAGAGACACTTTTTATATAACTTGCAGACTCCATCTCTTTATTACATACGGCCACTTTCTTAGACACACATGATTTCACCATTTGTCTTCTGTGGCATTACAACATTCAGCATTATATTCTTCACTATTATATCTTTATTCCTGCTTGCTAAAACAGTGCATTCGAGTCTTCAGACCGGTAGGGGTGAGTAGTTAGTTTCCCACTTCTTGTATAGTATAAACGCATACTAACACTACTTACACAGGTATGCTACACCAGCCAGTATCCTACAGCGCTCACAGCACATCACTTTACAGCAATCAGCTCACGGCTTAGGCTCATGGTTTGATCCCCGAGTCTTCAGACCAGTAGGAGTGAGTAGTTTCCTTCCCACTCCTGCTATAATCTAAACGCATACTAACACCACTTGCACAGCTATGCTACAGCGGCCAGTAGGCTACAGTAGCCAGAGCACATCAGTTTACAGCAATCAGCTCACGGTTTAGGGGCACGGTTTCATCCTCGAGTGTACCGGCACCTCACCTCAGCACCATCTCACTCTGGGCAAAACAGCACTTTCACACCGTTAGGGGTGAATACTTTGCTTCACACTCCCTGTATAGCACACCCTAACCACCCCGCAGAGCTCACAGCGCTCCTTCCCTCCTCTTTCCTACTTTTAGCACCCTTTTTTCCCCTTACTTGCTTCAACGGAATCACAAAATGGCTGCCAACACTTCCTAGTTGCAACCGTTCGCAGCCAATAACCAGCAAGCTTGTGCTCATAACATCTCAGCCAATCAGATGGCAGAATTCCCAAATATCGATATCTGTAGATTTCAATATTTCTCCAAAACTACTGAACGGATTTACACTAAATAAACAAAGGCGTGCTTCCTAGACCAACACCCTTCTCTCTGTCAAATTTGGGGTAATTCCATTTACCCATTCGACATGTAGCCTTGTCTATATTTTCCTATGGCAATTGCATGGAGAAAGCATGTTTTGGGATCCCCTTTTTTCTCAGCCCCCCTTGAAGAATCACCCCCAAACTTTAGACATAGGAGCTGATATGAACAAAGAACGATTTTGGAAAATTTCATGAAGATTCACAAAAAAAGGACGCCAAAGTTATAAGCAAAACAAAAAATGTTCTTCCTGTGGAAACTTGGTCCTACCAGTAGGTAATATATATATATATATATATATTCACTGAAAAAACCATAGGTTTCACACGCGTTATAGTTACGAATTAGCATTTAAAAAACCTTGCAAATTCACTTAAAAAACCATAGGTTTCACACATGTTATAGTTAGCTGGACATTTCACTCGTAAAAAACCAATAAAATTCCCCCGTTATAGTTACTGCAGGCAACTATAACTCACGCGACCGCAATCCTCTGCTGATGACGTCAGATATTACATCACTGTATTTAGACACTTATTTACCCATGTCTTCTTCCATTAATCTTTAGCTATACATATATTACAAATATTTATTTTTCATAAAGAAACATGTGTCATCAGTGATGTAACATCTGACGTCATCAGCAGAGGACAGAAACAGAGACAGACAGCAAGGAACTGAGAAGGAGTAAGGCAGTTAGAATGACTGAGACATATGGAGACAGGGAGAGAAAGAGTGAGGGAGTTACGAAAGAACAGTAAAGGAAGAAGAGAGAGGGAAGGGGAATGAGAAAATGAGTGAGGAGAAGTGAAGAAAAGGGAGCATGAAAGTGAAGGGGTGAGAAATACAGATATTTTAAACTTACCTGACCAACAAAATAACTTAATTAGAAATAAATGATTTTTTTAATTGCAAGAAAAATTGATTCAATTTCCTAAATTTTCTTTCTAGATCTGAAAAAAAAGAAAAAAAGTAGTAATATTCAACAATACATTTTAGAAAACAGTACACATATTTTCATATTTAACAAAGTAATATTTTGCCCTTTTTTGCTGTTTTCAGAATGTATTGAATTTCACTGAAAATAGTGATATCAATTGTATTCATCACTTAACATCCGGCAAAAAAAATCTGAAAGATTGTTTAAAAAAGCCCAGAATCTATCCTCAGTAAAACATACCTTGATACAAATACAACATATATATTAAAAATATCTTCTAAGAACAATAATTATTTGCAATAAATAACGTCTGTAAATCTTGTTGCTTAAGCACATACACCAAAATATTATCTGTCAAAGAAGTCCACAATAGAAACATTTACCTTTCCATGAGGCCAAATGGTAATTTTTAAATCCTTTTTAAGTGAAATATCCAATGTTAATTAGGCCTGGGCTAAAATTTTGTTCCGGTCGCGGAAATTGCGATAATTTGACATTTTCGCGTTCCGCGGAAAGCGCGAAAATGTCAAAATTTCCGCATTCCGCAGCTTTGCGATAATTTGTTTCTTGCTCGCGCTGTAAAATAATACATTCTTGCGTGTGCGCGATCGCCTTACCTGAATCCCCGCGTTCGCTGACAAGTTTTCCCGATCCGGTCGCGTTCTCCATGAGATGTTGGATTGTTGGTAGCCATTTGCGCTGTCTCGCGACAGTTCGCGCCCGCAGTGACGTTATGCGTCACGCGATCACGTCTTTCTTCTCGCGATCATGCACCGCGAGACAACTGAAAACAAGATGGCCGCGCCCGCGAGCAACCACATGGGTAAGTTGGCGAGCCGCCACCATGCAGAAAATACCGCGAACGGGCGGGAAAAAAACGTCCGCATCTTCGCGATATTTCCGCGTGTTTGCAGAGATTTTTAACATTTTCGCGATAATTTGCGAAAGTGAATTTCGCAAATTCCGCCCGCCCCTAATGTTAATCCTATAAAATCGAAATAATGGTTTCTTCAGATGCTGTAATTTATATCTAAAATTTTGGTTTTAGAAAAATTAAGTAACAATTTGGTAATTCTGCAGGCAAACGTTGCTTGAAAATCAATTGAGAATCATTACACAGTGTCCAGCCTTTTTCACATTTTAGATAAACTGTGTAATGACCAGAAGTTATAGAAGATCCATCATGGAATATTATTGCAACTGCAACAAAAGTCTTTCCTGATATTGATAATTGATTTCCTACAAACTTCTTTATTAAAGTGTCCAATTTTGTTCCATCAGCTCTACAACTTTGCATCATTAAAATTATATACTGTCCATATTTCTGTACAAATAATGTTGACAACATTTCTGATTTACATTGAGAACATTCCATGTTGTGATCTGCATCTTTAACTAATTTACTAAAAGTCACTGATTTACTCTCTGGTAATGTTAAATATATGAACCTTTCAGAATCAACATTAGTGCTACATGTGTTCATACAGTTTTCACAACAATGTTCCCATTTATAAGAGAGACCAAACATATTTTCTATTTCTACCCCTTCATCTTCCAGTACCATAAGCATATACATTAAGAATTCCTGTGCATCTTGCTGGACATTTTGTGTAAACTGTGTACATCCAGAACAGACATCTAAAAGTTTTCTAACATCAGAAGCACTTTCTATTTTAGTTTTATCAATACTCAACTTCTCATAAAGGAAACTCAGCAGATAACAAAATCTTTTTTCATGATTTAGTATTATCTGCTCTTGCAAACTTTCAAGATAAAATACAACATTCAGCACTACATTAGCGTAGCAGTTGACACCAGAGCTATTTTCAAAATGACAACCAACAACCTCTTCAACATTGTCCTTTTTCTTTTTGCTTGCAATCACATCACTCTCTTTTTGTTTTCTCTTCTGTACATCCTCATTACTGATATTCTCAATTCTCCTTTTCCGACTAACAACACGTTTTTCAAAAACAGAATACTGACCTAAATGAGGAGCATAGCTTCTTCTTAATCTATTATACTCCTTTACACAATTTGCATCAGCACTAACTTTTCAGTCATCAAAGTCTATCATGAATAAACCAGATAATTGTTCCACTCGTGACAAAGCAACATATGCCATACCTTCTTTAAACACACTAGATCCAATGTTTACAAAAGCACTATCTACAGTTAATCCTTGAGATTTGTGAATAGTTACAGCATATGCTAGAGAAAACGGAAACTGCTTCCTACGTACATATAAGTCTTTCACAAGCAAAAAAAGAACTGAACAACGACTAATGTCTTTAACCTTTTCAATCTGATCAAATTTCATTTTTAAAAATTCAATTCCATCTTTTTTCTGGTAATTAACAAAACCCACAACTTTACCCATAGCTCCATTCACTAAACCTTTTTCTACATTCAAATTACGTCTTAAAATTACTCGACAGTTCATACATACATAAAGATTCTTTTCTAAACCAGCTGTTTTTCTCTAGAAATCCAATTTAGTTGTCAATTTGCTTGTCAATATAATAGTTATTCCTTCATTCTGTATTTTATCCACAGCTTCCATTTTTATAATCTCTTCATTTTCCAATTTCAAAAGTTCTTCATTGAATATAGAGCATTCATGTAGTATTGGCATTAAGCAGATTACTGTATTTTTGTCTGCTATTTTCTTGTATATTTTCTCTGGAACTATGTGTTCTGTTGGAAACAAATTACATAGCAATCGACTCTGTAAAGCTTTTCTGCCATGTTCTGTGAGTAGTCCAATTCTGATATCTATGAGAATACTTGCATAATCATCATCATTTGCTTGCCGCATATTGGTAATGAGTTCTTTGTACTCAAATATTCACATTACCTATACTTCCTAACGACTTTTTCGTGTCTTCATGTGTAAGAGTATTAAATACTGGTTGTCCTTTAACTGGAGGGAGCTGGAGTAGATCCCCAAAAACTATAACATGTTTTCCTCCAAATAACACGTCATAGTCTGTCTTTAGAATTTGCTGCATTCTTAAATGCACAAAGGCAAGCATTAAGTTTGATACCATGCTTACCTCATCAATAATGAGAACCTTCATTTTCTTCAACACTCTTGAAACTTCAAAACATGCTTCTCCTGTTAGCTTGTGGTATTCTATTTTGTTCTCATGCTCTACTGGTAACATTAGCAAACGATGTAAGGTAATTCCTTTTATGTTATATACTGCTAACACAGTTGGAGCAGTAACAACACAAGACAAAGTTGAATCAGTTTTTTTCTGTAGGTAGCTTCTAATTACTTTAATTAAGAAACTTTTTCCAGTTCCAGTTTGTCCACTCACATACATTCTGATTGGTTCAAATGATGTGCATGAGCACTCTTTATTTTCATGTAGTAATCCATGATCAATTTGTTTTGTGACTTCTTCATAAATTTGTTGTTGTTCATCATTCAGTTGTTGTTCCAAATTTGGTAAGTTCATTAAATCTTCCTGAGCTTGATTCATAGCTTTTTCCACTTCAGTCATGGCTATTGCAGCTTCATTTTCTACGATTGGTTCGTCCTAGAGGATCTTGACTGAACGTACCAGAACTTTGACTGTCTTGAGAACTGTCTCTAGCTACTTCAGCTGCAATTGTAGCTTCTTGTTCAATTTCTTCATTTAACATTTGTACATAATTTGTGAAAGTACTGCATTCTATGCTATCTTTGCATGCATAAAAAGGATTCTTCATAGCTCTGAAAATCTCCAAGTAATTCATCCCCTGAACGCCATGGTTTAAAACAGCTGTAAAAGTGCTAAGTAGAAAAATTCCTTTTGGTCAGTAGTGTCGCAACTCAGTTTCCTGTGATTAATCAAACTTCCTTTTGTTTGTTTCACCAAACATCCTTCTTCACCAATGACATTATATTTTCCATTGTTGATGTCTTCTGTTGTATTCCGTTTAAAAATGTAGTTCTGCAGCACTTCAAAGAGACACATGTTCTCAAGATGATGACTTCTGTTTGGGTAATATGTGTCCAACATGTTTGTTTTCAAAATGTCTGTACTTTCCGGTTCGTTCTCTGCTAAACATTCAATTTCTCGCATAGATTTCAGTACCCGATTTCGCATTCCTGCAAGGCCTAAACTTACCTAAATTATTCTTCTGGATTTGGAGTACAGACTTGCAGATGATATCTGAGCATTCTTATGACCCAATTTCTCGAAGCGATAACATCTTTAAACTGAAACTGTATAGCTTTTTACTGACAGTCTTCCCACATTTCTTTTAATTCCAATTTTTCAGATTTAGTGATGTAAGATGTGACATACCGAGCAACAGCAATAGAATTGTCAGCTACATACTGAATATCCATGTTTGCATTCCACATGGATAAAATGACTGGGTTGTAGTCATTTATATATTTTGACTCTTCTTTTCTTCTTAGGTTGTAGGTATTTTTCGGAGATTTTCTTGTAATGGTATGTCGCACAGCTGACATAAAACTGTTTACTCTTCCTTTTGAAAGAACAGGTCGTGGAAATCCAAATCGACATTTTGTGTAGAATTTATCTTTACTCTTGTACTTTCGTCGACAGTATTTTCCACACCGATGACTTTGGAAACATAAAACTTGCTCTTTTAAGATTTTTTCTTCTGTGCTTTTAGGTATAGCACATGTTGCATATTCTTCAATGAAAGATAAAACTGCATCATCAGGATCTGTTCCAAATTTTGGGGCATCCTTGATCCACAACAGCATATGAATATGAGGAGGACCTCTTGCTTGGTACTCTTTTCTCCAAAAGAAATCCACAACTTCTCCAAGAGGTGGATTTTTTTTATTGGAGATGAAGGACATCATAGCCTCAAATCTATGATTGAAATATCTGCAAACATTAACCGGATCCAATGAGCACAATTCTCCTGCTGTCTTGTATTGGATGTTTTCAATATTTGAATTTGCCTCTCGAAGAAAATCCAATAAATCATCCCAAGCATACTCAGCACAGCTTAGGGTAAGGAACCATGAAGGGGTTCCTAAATTCCGTAACATAAATTTCAATTCTCCATGGCGTCGGTACCAATATTCATTAGTCCCACACTGACAAGCCATCAGATTAATCAATTGAGATTACAAATGATCATCTCGCTGTTGCACTTTGTTCATAAAATCCTTTGCAGACACATTATGTAGATGTACTCCAGTTTTTAAAATGTGATTTACTGCATAAGATAGTGCAGACAAGTTACTTTCAAATAAAAGATGGAACAAATAAGGAATACTTTGACGAAATCTTGGATCTTCTCCATATAATCTTGTAGTCCGATACTCAGAAGCAGGAATCTCTACTGGACGTTCATCATATCGTCCACCTTTTCCTGTAGGAAACAGCTGGGAAAAACAACAAGCTTCCAAGCTCCCCTCCCATACACTCACAGGAGTTCCTTTTGCTTTTTTCATCTGAAACAGATCAAGAGTGTTTCCTATAACTTCTTTAGAATGAAGAGGATGTATGCTGAAATGTTCATAAATTTCTTCTTTGGACTTATCCACTTTTTCAATTTGCCCAGTTGATATTTCTGTGTCTTCTGGTAAAACTTCTTCATCTTCATCCATATAAATTGATTCATACAATTTATTATTTCTTTTCAAATATAAATTTGCTCTTTGTACTTTTCGTACATCTACTAGCTCCTGCCAAATTTTCTTATTCTTTGTAGGTACACCATTAACCAGAATAACTAATGGTTCAGTTTCCAAACTATCTGCATCAATTGTTTCAATATTTTTTTTCAAATCTAATGGCAAATAGACAACTCTTCCTTTTAAACCTCTGTGTAAATCTGAAGGAGGTAATTTACCTGTTTTGGGCTCCATACGAACTATAGTCTGAAATGGATGGACACATTGATTGAGTATAGACTCATACGTATTTAAATCACAAAGTTCTGCAGGAATATCAACCAATTCTAAATTATTATGTACAGCTCTGGCTGGCATTTTATTTTCTTCAAACTTGTTATAACAGTATTTACAAATACGCTGATCTTCACCCAAATCAAAACAATTTTCCAGAAATAAATATGTAGCAAAATCCTTCCACTCATAATCATTTTCTTTTTTACTTTTTTTTATAGAGATCAACATTCCTTGTTTGAGTTTTATAATGGCTTCTCCGGCAACAAATACAAGTAATATTTGGTCTTTCATTAGAGATGATAGTAAATTGGTTGTATGACATAATTTCAACAGACAGAAAATCGACCTACAAATATATCGCAACAAAAATATCGATGTCAAGAATATCGACATCCTATCTACAACATGGTAAGTACAAAAATATCGAAAATTAAATATCGATGTCAAAAATATCGTTATTAAAAATATCGTTTTTCTTTTACTTTAAAAATATATATAAAATAAACCAAATTATACTTAGAAATTAAAGAAACATAATAAAATATATTGTATAATATTTAAAATGTATAATTAATATATATAATTTAATAAAACTTTAATTAAACATATACATATAATATATAATATATATACTTACTTAATAATTAATTTTACTAATAATTTCCGTAACGTATAAATTATTACATATTTTTAAAAATTACCAATACATCTATACACATAAAATAATAACATTAATAAATATTTAATAATTACATATAGCAAATAATAATCAATATTTTTAATGTGAATAATTTTTATTATTAATGATATATTATAATAGCAAAAATATTACAAAACATATGAAATATCAGACACAATAAAACTACTAGTCCAACTCCAACAAAAACAACAGTAAGGAAAATGTTGGATACCGTAGGGGTAAAAATTACTATTCCAACTCCAAAGAGTGCAACAGTAGGGAAAGCGTTGGATAGCGTAGGGTTAAAATTACTATTCCAACTCCAGAGAGTGCAATAGTAGGGAAAGCGTTGGATAGCGTAAAGGTAAAAATTACTATTCCAACTCCAGAGAGTGCAACAGTAGGAAAAGCGCTGGATAGCGTAGGGGTAAAAATTACTATTCCAACTCCAAAGAGTGCAACAGTACGGAAAGCGTTGGATAGCGTAGGGTTAAAATTACTATTCCAACTCCAGAGAGTGCAATAGTAGGGAAAGCCTTGGATAGCGTAAAGGTAAAAATTACTATTCCAACTCCAGAGAGTGCAACAGTAGGAAAAGCGCTGGATAGCGTAGGGGTAAAAATTACTATTCCAACTCCAGAGAGTGCAACAGTAGGGAAAGCGTTGGATAGCGTAGGGGTACAAATTACTATTCCCACTCCAGTAAGTGAAACAGTAGGTAAAGCGCTGGATAGCGTAGGGGTAAAAATTACTATTCCAACTCCAAAGAGTGCAACAGTAGGGAAAGCATTGGATAGCGTAGGGGTAAAAATTACTATTCCAACTCCAAAGAGTGCAACAGTAGGGAAAGCGTTGGATTGCGTAGGGGTAAAAATTACTATTCCAACTCCAGAGAGTGCAACAGTAGGGAAAGCGTTGGATAGCGTAGGGGTACAAATTACTATTCCCACTCCAGTAAGTGAAACAGTAGGGAAAGCGCTGGATAGCGTAGGGGTAAAAATTACTATTCCAACTCCAAAGAGTGCAACAGTAGGGAAAGCGTTGGATAGCGTAGGGGTAAAAATTACTATTCCAACTCCAGAGAGTGCAATAGTAGGGAAAGCATTGGATAGCGTAAGGGTAAAAATTACTATTCCCACTCCAGAGAGTGCAACAGTAGGGAAAGTGTTGGATAGCGTAGGGAAAAGAATTACTATTCCAACTCCAGAGAGAGCAATAGTAGGGAAAACGTTGGATAGCGTAGGAGTTAAAATTACTATTCCCACTCCAGTGACTCCAACAGTAGGGAAAGCGTTGGATAGCGTAGGGGTAAAAATTACTATTCCCACTCCAGAGAGTGCAACAGTAGTGAAAACGCTGGATAGCGTAGGGGTACAAATTACTATTCCCACTCCAGTAAGTGAAACAGTAGGAAAAGCGCTGGATAGCGTAGGGGTAAAAATTACTATTCCCACTCCAGTAAGTGAAACAGTAGGGAAAGCGCTGGATAGCGTAGGGGTAAAAATTACTATTCCAACTCCAGAGAGTGCAACAGTAGGAAAAGCGCTGGATAGCGTAGGGGTAAAAATTACTATTCCAACTCCAGAGAGTGCAACAGTAGGGAAAGCGTTGGATAGCGTAGGGGTACAAATTACTATTCCCACTCCAGTAAGTGAAACAGTAGGGAAAGCGCTGGATAGCGTAGGGGTAAAAATTACTATTCCAACTCCAAAGAGTGCAACAGGAGGGAAAGCGTTGGATAGCGTAGGGGTAAAAATTACTATTCCAACTCCAGAGAGTGCAATAGTAGGGAAAGCGTTGGATAGCGTAAGGGTAAAAATTACTATTCCCACTCCAGTGAGTCCAACAGAAGGGAAAGCGTTGGATAGCGTAGGAGTAAAAATTACTATTCCCACTCCAGAGAGTGCAACAGTAGTGAAAACGCTGGATAGCGTAGGGGTACAAATTACTATTCCCACTCCAGTAAGTGAAACAGTAGGGAAAGCGCTGGATAGCGTAGGGTTAAAAATTACTATTCCAACTCCAGATAGTAAAACAGTTGGGAAAGCACTGGATAGCATAGAGATTCTATAAACATAATAACCAATTAAATAATTAGTTATAAAAAAAATAGCATATTAATAATTAATTTACAAAATATGTATTATTAAATACCAACTATTTAAAATAAATATTTATATAAATAACTTTAAATTACATCCCACACTATTCCCCCTTTAACACACAACACACTACACATACAAAATACACAATACATTTAAATATCAGTTTATCTATTATTTACAATTAATAATACATTCTTTATAATTAATATACTTATTATTTACAAATTTATACATATTAACTACCAAATTACAATTATTCACAAATTAATTATTAATTAACAATACATTAATTAGCAATAACAATAAATAACATGGAAAAATAAATTATTTTTATTTACTATACTTAACGTACTAATAACAATTAAATACCAATTAATAATTAATTAACAATTAATTATTATTAATTACAAATAAATAAAAATTATCAGTAAGTATTTGAATGTAATTACATCCCACCCTATTCCCCTATAAACCCACAACCCACTACACATAAAAATTCACATAATTAATTTAATCATCAATTAATCACTTAATAAAAATTAAATCACCAATTAATTAGTAATTAACAATTAATTAATTAACAATACCAATAAATAAATATTAATATTAAACTAATTATAACTTATATAATTAACCAATTAATAAAATTAATTTACAATTAATAATTGATTAACAATGAATTAATCAATTAATACATTTAATTAACAATTAGTAATTAATTAACAATTAATTAATCATAAATACCAATTAAACAATACATATTAATTAATTAATTATAATTAAATTACTTCCCACCCTATTCCCCTATAAACCCACAACCCGCTCTGATACTAAAATGCTAAATTATATTTTAAATAATTATTAATCTCTAAACATTTATTTTTAAATGTATTAAAATACATTACAATAATCTTTAACATACAAATAAAATACATATTAAAATACATTACACTAATAAAATATCGATATTCTTGGCATCGAAATTTTTGATTACGATATTACTTACATCTATATTAATGACGTCGATATTATTAACTTCGATAATACTTACCTTGGGGTCGATATTCTGTCCATCGATATTCTTGACTTCGATATTCTTTACCTACGATATTTACAACTTGATATACTTGTAGTTCGAAATTAAAAACTCGATATTTAGACTGCTCACCAGTAAATTTTGTCATTTGATCTTCAAAATTTTTACTAACAGTGAGTTCTACATTCTCTTCCACATTTTCCTCAATAACTGTGTCAATTCCTGCACTTTCTTTTTCTGGATCAAAGTAACAAAACTGAATATCATCAGTAACCTTCTCTACATCTGATACAGATCCTCAGAACAAAGCAGTATTCAACTCATTTAACTTTAGTGCAGGACTTTTTGCAAAATACAATCTTCTCACAAACTTTCTCATTTCAGTATGATGTACTGCCAGCATCCTAAAATGGTGAAAAACACTTTGACAAACTTTCCTAGAAAGACAAGCCAGAGAATGTCCTTGCAAACCAGTATTCTTTCTCACTGAGCATGGATCTAGCCTTTGAAGCATCTTAATCTTCTGTAGGCCTGGGCGGTAAATTCCGTTCCGTTCGCGGAATTTGCGGAATTTGGGTAATTTCGCGTTCCGCGGAGAACGCGAAATTGCCCAAAAATCTGCATTTGGCGACTTCGCGAAATTTTTTGCTTGTTCGCGTTCTCAATATGCGTGTTCGCGAGATATTTCACCCTGAGCACGCAATCAGCGATCGCGAACAGGAAAAAAGTATCGCGAACAAGCAATTCCGCGTGTTCGCGGAATTTCTGCGTGTTCGCGGAGATTTTTACCGTTTCGCGGAGATTTGCGTACCGCGATTACGCAAATTCCGCCCACCCCTAATCTTCTGTTTAACACTTTTTTTACTATATTCTCTTAGAAAGTCACGTAATTTATCAATAGATTCTTGTCGTACAGTACAAATACTACTACAATTCCAAGTGTACACTGGGGTTTAGGACGTTTCCCCATAACCTCATCAGCTAACACTTCTTCCTCATTTCTTGGAACCATTTTCTCCTTTTCCATTACACAACCATCTTTAACTTCATAAGCTCGACCACTGGTGTCAACTGCATGCAGCAAACTATTACTTTGAAGATAACTCTCTTCATTAAAAAATGGTTCAGTACTTGAACTATGCTTCCATTCTCCTAAGAACACTTTACAAAAGTTATTTTTTTCACTACTCTTTTTCTTTTTCTTTTTGACTTCATTACATTGACTAATTTATCTAATGTACAGATCCTGTTCAAAGTTAAAATGAATAGTTTTCTTTTTAAATCCAAAGCCTTTGCAACAATTGATTCAATATGTTTCTTTTTCTTATAAAATTTTGCTTTCTTCCTACATTTTTTCACATCCTTTAGCAAATTGAACATCACTCTTTTCTGAGTCATTATTCTGCGAATGTTTTAAAATTCAGTTTTTCTTTTTAAGTCATTCTTTCTTACGTCTGATTGTACATTAGCATTTAGTATTTTCTTTCTATTGTCTTGTTGTTTTCTGCTTGAAACACTATTTGCAGTGGATATATTTTTAACATTTTTTCTATGTTTGAGGAAATTTTTTAAAAAAATCCTTTGTCTGCTTACCAGAAGACTTTTTTCCAACATGAGGTTCTTCAACTAATTTTTGTTGTCCAGTTGTCTTCAAATATAGATGTTTTTGCTGTTCTTTTCTCTTTCTTGGTTTTATAGGCATGTTTAATTTATTTCAGTGTTGTTCAGCAATACCTGAAAGAAACTTAAAAAAAATACCTTTATGTAATTTAAATATATTACTATATTATTTTTTGAGCTTCTTAAATCATATCATATGAGCTGTCCCTTTCCTACGAGTGCACATCTTACACAATAACAGCTACACAAATTAAATCTCGGACAACAATTCCTGTGTGCAGACAGACTCATGGTGTGATTCTAGGTAGAAAACGATATTTGATTGGCAATTTCAAAGCACATTTACTACTGTGGTACAGTAAGTGATAATTACTGTAACAGCCTGACATATTTTCCTAATAGTTTAGAGAGGCAAAAAAGAGCACAGGGCCTAACAGCTACTTGAGACCATGAGCATGTGGAACCAGGGTGAGTGTTTAGACTAGAGCAAAGGAAATGAGCTTTGGTGACGTTGAATGAGATAGCGTTACACACTGCTATCTGAAATACCACACAGTGCTGAATAGTAAGCATGGAAGTGCAAGAGAAGCAGCTGCATGTGTGCTAATAGTGTGTTTCCGGAGACTGTGTATTGTCAGGTGCAAGAGAGATCTGCATTTACACTTGCACAACTACATGAAGACTGCAGAGATGTATGTAAGAGTACATGTGTGGTAAGGGTTAATTGGAGTTTTGAACATGTAGGAACTACCTCACCCATTGTAGGAGTGGAAGGAAAATCTACCATGTTGATTTCAAATGTGTTAGCATTTGCCTTTCATCTGTGAGATAGTGATTTGTGCTGAATGCTAACCATCACAGTTAAAGAAAACAAGCTGCCCCTTTCCTACGAGTGCAAGTCTTACAGAACAAGAGCAACACAAATTAAATCTCTGACAACAATTCCTGTGTTCAGACAGACTCATGGTGTGATTCTAGGCATAAAACGATATTTGATTGGCAATTTCAAAACACATTTACTACTGTGGTAGAGCAAGTGATAATTACTGTAACAGCCTGACACATTTTCCTTGTAGTTTAGAGTGGCAGAAAAGAGCACATGTCCTAACAGCTACTTGACACCATGACCATGTGGAACCTGGGTGAGTGATTAGACTAGAGCAAAGAAAATGAGCCTGGGTGACGTTGAATGTGTTAGCGTTACACACTGCTATCTGAAATACCACACAGTACTGAATACTTAGCAAGGGAGTGCAGGAGAAGCAGCTGCCTGTGTGCTAAAAGTGTGTTTCTGGAGACTGTGTATTGTCAGGTGCAAGAGAGATCTGCATTTACGCTTGCACAAATACATGAAGACTGCAGAGATGTATGTAAGAGTACATATGTGGTAAGGGTTAATTGGAATTTTGAACATGTAGGAACTACCTCACCCATTGTAGGAGTGGAAGGAAAATCTACCATGTTGTTTTCAAATTTTAGCATTTGCCTTTCATCTGTGAGATAGTGATTTATACTGAATGCTAACCATCACAGTTCAAGAAAACAAGCTGCCCCTTTCCTACAAGTGCAAGTCTTACAGAACAACAGCAACACAAATTAAATCTCTGACAACAATTCCTGTGTGCAGACAGACTCATGGTGTGATTCTAGACATAAAACGATATTTGATTGGCAATTTCAAAACACATTTACTACTGTGGTAGAGCAAGTGATAAGTAGTGTAACAACCTGACACATTTTCCTTATAGTTTAGAGAGGCAGAAAAGAGCACATGTCCTAACAGCTATTTGAGACCATGAGCATGTGGAACCAGGGTGAGTGATTAGACTAGAGCAAAGGAAATGAGCCTTGGTGACGTTGAAGGTGTTAGCGTTACACACTGCTATCTGAAATACCACACAGTGCTGAATAGTTAGCATGGGAGTGCACGAGAAGCAGCTGCCTGTGTGCTAATAGTGTATTTCTGGAGACTGTGTATTGTCACGTGCAAGAGAGATCTGCATTGACGCTTGCACAACTGCATGAAGACTGCAGAGATGTATATAAGAGTACATGTGTGGTAAGGATTAATTGGGGTTTTGAACATGTAGGAACTACCTCACCCATTGCAGGAGTGGAAGGAAAATCTACCATGTTGATTTCAAATGTGTTAGCATTTGTCTCTCATTTTTGAGATATTGATTTGTGCTGAATGCTAACCATCATAGTTCAAGAAAACAAGCTGCCCCTTTCCTGCGAGTGCAAGTCTTACGGAACAACAGCAACACAAATTAAATCTCTGACAACAATTCCTTTGTGCAGATAAACTCATGGTGTGATTCTAGGCATAAAACGATATTTGATCGGCAATTTCAAAACACATTTACTACCGTGGTAGAGCAAGTGATACGTAGTGTAACAGCCTGACACATTTTCCTTATAGTTTAGAGAGGCAGAAAAGAGCAAATGTCCTAACAGCTATTTGAGACCATGAACATGTGGAACCTGGGTGAGTGATTAGACTACAGCAAAGGAAATGAGCCTTGGTGACGTTGAATGTGTTAGCGTTACACACTGCTATCTGAAATACCACACAGTGCTGAATAGTTAGCATGGGAGTGCAGGAGAAGCAGCTGCCTGTGTGCTAAGAGTGTGTTTCTGGAGACTGTGTATTGTCAGGTGCAAGAGAGATCTGCATTGACGCTTGCACAACTGCATGAAGACTGCAGTAATGTATATAAGAGTATATGTGTGGTAAGAATTAATTGGAGTTTTGAACATGTAGGAACTACCCCACCCATTGCAGGAGTGGAAGGAAAATCTACCATGTTGATTTCAAATGTGTTAGCATTTGCCTCTCATTTGTGAGATATTGATTTGTGCTGAATGCTAACCATCACAGTTCAAGAAAACAAGCTGCCCCTTTCCTGTGAGTGCAAGTCTTACAGAACAACAGCAACACGTATTAAATCTCTGACAACAATTCCTGTGTGCAGACAGACTCATGGTGTGATTCTAGGCATAAAACGATATTTTATTGGCAATTTCAAAACAAATTTACTACTGCGGGTGAGCAAGTGATAAGTAGTGTAACAGCCTGACACATTTTCCTTATAGTTTAGAGAGGCTGAAAAGAGCACATGTCCTAACTGCTACTTGAGACCATGAGCATGTGGAACCTGGGTGAGTGATTAGACTACAGCAAAGGAAATGAGCCTTGGTGACGTTGAATGTGTTAGCGTTACACACTGCTATCTGAAATACCACACAGTGCTGAATAGTTAGCATGGGAGTGCAGGAGAAGCAGCTGCCTGTGTGCTAAAACTGTGTTTCTGGAGACTGTGTATTGTCAGGTGCAAGAGAGATCTGCATTGACGCTTGCACAACTGCATGAAGACTGCAGAGATGTATGTAAGAGTACATGTGTGGTAAGGGTTAATTGGAGTTTTGAACATGTAGGAACTACCTCAACCATTGCAGGAGTGGAAGAAAAATCTACCATGTTGATTTCAACTGTATTAGCATTTGTCTTTCATCTGTGAGATAGTGATTTGTGCTGAATGCTAACCATCACAGTTAAAAAAAAAAAAGCTGCCCCTTTCCTGCGAGTGCAAGTCTAACAGAACAACAGCAACACAAATTAAATCTCTGACATCAATTCCCGTGTGCACACAGACTCATAATGTGATTCTAGGCACAAAACAGTATTCCTCAATGATACCAGTACACCTTAACTTATGGTGAAGACATACTCCATAATATCTTACAAGTTCAAAGCAGTTAAATATCTTCCAAAACATAAAATGTAAAACACAACTTGAAAAACATGAAACAAATTTCTATTATTTATATCAAAATGAACCACATACATCCCCTCTCAAATTCACAACTCACCTTTAAAAGTAGTTAGTTGAGAAAGAAATGTGGCACTCACACAGCAGATTATCAGAGCCAGAATCTCTGAACTATACTCCTCTCACCAGAACCAGTAAATGGCAAACTTTCCCTCTCTTTTTTCACACATATACATGTTAACTTCAAATCACATTGCTTCCCACATTTTTTCAAATGGAAACACACATTTCTATTGGTTGCAAATTTCAACCCTTTCCAAATGATTCCTACCCCTGCTACCATAGCAACAGGTCATGGAACACTGGTGTGAGCAGAGAGGTCTGAAGTTCAGCACACACTGTTTCTAATCCAAAGAGCAAGAGTGCTTGACTTTTCAAACCTAACAGCAAATCCAAACTAATGTTCTGTGGGAACACATTTTTCTGAACCAATAAAAAACATGCTTTTAAAAATGTAACCATACAGCCTAGTTTTTAGTGTAGAATGGTCTGAAACAGCTTTTTATTAAAAAAAAAGTATGTAATCCTCCATTTTACAACTATCTTTCTTTTCATATTGCCATTCTACTGAAAGACACCTTCTGAGTGCATCCAGATCTCCTTGAAAGATGTTCACAGTGTGGATTGTAGGTCATAGCTATGTCTTCTGGAGTGAAAAGTATGCAGAAAAAAGAGGTATTGTGAAAGACCTTGCTTTGCCAAATGTAGACATTAAATGGATTGGTCAGAGAGGGTTAAAGTGGCACCAATTAATGCCTTTGGTGAAATCCTTTCTACATCTCCCACAGCCTAACCTTATAATTGTGTACTGTTGTTGAAAATTAAAACAGCGATATGATTAAGCATTCACTAAAGACATGAATTCTCTCTAGTTAAAACATGTTTCTTGTCTTATGTTAACTAATGTCCGGACTCCATTTTGTATTGTCATGTCTCCACGTGCTTTGCACGAGAAGAGTCCTACCTTTTCGCTAGTTGCTCTTGTAATCTGCCTAGTAACAGTCTATAAATAGCTCCTTTGTCCGTCTGGCGCATGTCCAGACTTGACCACATCTGTTATCAGTTAGTCCTTGTTTGACCATGTTTTCGCGGGCTCAGGAAATTGTTAACTCCGCCCATATATTGATCTTGTATCGAAAATGTCCATAAATGGTAATGAATTTTGCTCTATGTTGTATCCACCCACTTATGAGCCCCTCTGTTGTGTATAAAAGGGGACCGCGTACGCAAGTTCTTTGTGCTACACTATGCAATACTGAAGAGTGTTGTGTAGGTTGTAGGACCACCCTTAAGGGTTAATAAACTCTGTCTTTGTATTTGCAGTTTCCGTGCCAACTTCCTTCTAGCATTTGTTACACCCTTGTATTCTGCGGGCCTAGCTGGGGCCTGTACTCATCACCAGCAGTGTCACTAGTGTTGGTGTCACCCAGTGCGGTAACTCATGGTGTCACCACAGGACAGGGTGCCACGTTACCAAGGACAAGGGGGGGGGCGTCTGTTTGGCGGGGCATGGCCGTCAGATCTGCCGTCACTCTGTACTGTGTCTGCGGGGTGCCTCGTGTCCCACCGTGAATTCGTGGCACAGACCATACACCTTCCCTCCTTGTCACACCTGTGCTCTTGCCCGGGGACCCCCATTTACTGTACTAGTGGTGCCGCCCTTTTATCTCCCTCCAGTCTCCACCAGTATTTTCTCAGCAAAAGGCAACACCACAATTCCTTGGGAATTCAAACCATAGATTTCTTTAAAAAGAAGCAAGCATACATTCCCTGAACCTGATATTTACGTCGAATGACTGCACTTCTTTAGTGTGGGAAGGGGATTTCAAACTCTCCCCCACAGGAAACAAGATTATCTGGGGTCATTCATCTCTGGATTTCTGGCTTCCCACTTTATTCACTATGTATGTATATAAATGGGGGCGCGCTTGTGCGCACAGGCGAAACACGCACGCACGCACATGTGTGTGTCTGACACATAAGTACATTTATCAAATCGCATCTTCTCCTTTGAGGTGGTGATGTGTCTGTACAAAGTCTTTATTCTCTGTGAGGAGACGGCTACTGTATTACACAGCATATTGCTACATGTACACATGTTTGTGTATGTATGTGCACAGATACACTGCTCACATTCCAGCACTAACCCACTCGCATTATTGTCTTACACTGACCACCGCACTGATCATATTCTGGCAATAACACTTGTACCAAGAGCTTGCTTTGTCACAGGCACGGCTGACATTCTGGCACTAACAGCCTGATGCCAACAGCTGTCATAGATATGGCACACATTCTGGCACTAACACTTGCACGAACAGCTTGCACGGCTCACATTCGGGCACTAACACGCTTGCACACACAGCTCGCCCTTTCACAGGCACACACAACTCGCCCTTTAACAGGCACACACAGCTCGCCCTTTCACAGGCACACACAGCTCGCCCTGTCACAGGCCCACACACCTCGCCCTTTCACAGGCACACAGCTCGCTCTGTCACTGGCATTAATAGCTCGCCCTTTCACAGGCACACACCGCTCGCCCTTAAGCAGGCACATAAAGTGCGCCCTGTCACAGGCACACACAGCTCGCCATGTCACAGGCACAGACAGCGCGCCATTTCACAAGCACACACAGCTCGCCCTGTCACGGGTGCTAACCGCTCTCCCTCTCACAGGCACACGCCGTTCGCCCTGTCACAGGCACACACAGCGCGCACTGTCACAGGCTGGTCCGTGGGCGGGGATCCCATTATTTTGCATTTTGGAGTCACGGTCGGTGTCACCCCATGTGATGGTGTCACCCAGTGCGGTCCGCACCCTCCGCACCCACCTAGTGACGCCACTGCTCATCACTGTGGTGGAAATGACCTAGGCACTTTAACTGGGGTAGGTCTGGAAATGCTTGTTAAGGACACCTTTGTGCAATTGATGTCACTTTTTCCACAAACTACCTTTGTATATTCTAATATATGCCAAAGGCAAAAGTGGAACTGGTCCAACCAATATTGTCCACAGATTGACAAAGCAAGAAAGCACGTCAATAAGTCTGTTTCTGCTTTCCTCAGAGACTATGGTATGGGTTCTATATACCACAACAACTTGCGTTACAACATGCAAGTCTTCCTCTTGAACTTTAGACTCTGCATCGGTACTTACTTGTAGGTACAAAAAATCACTCAATGAACACAACGGCTCTTTTTAGAGCCAACCAACATCTAAACACTTACACTTGATTTTTAAATCTATTTTATTATGAATTTTTCGCCGTCGTGCGAGCACCGTGCGCTCACGGTGCGCGCACCCCGCGATTTTTTGAAAAAAAAAAAAATGTTTTTTTCATCCTTCGGGATCCTTCAGGGAACTCCTGACAAAGGCTAGGGGGTCAGGAACTGTCTACCCTGCCCCCTTTTCACGTTCTCCACCTTTCATTTAAATGGAAACACACATTTCTATTGGTTTCAAATTTCAACCCTTTCCAAAGGATTCCTACCGCCAACATGACTTCTGCCTGCAGATAATGGAACACTGGTGTTAGCAGAGAGGTCAGAAGTTCAGCACACAATGTTTCTAATCGAAAGAGCAAGATTGCTTGACTTTTCAAACCTAACAGCAAATCCAAAGTAATGTAAACATACAGCCTAGTTTTTAGTGTTGAGTGGTCTGAAACAGCCAATGAGTTGTATGTAAGCCTCCATTTTACAACTATCTTTCATTTCATATTGCCATTCTACTGAAAGACACCTTCTGAGTGCATCCAGGTCTCCTCCTCACTCCCTGAAGTAGACTGATGTTCTGCGATTTTCAAGTAAAATTGATAGCTGTTCTGCTCCTTGACCAAGAAATAAGAAGAAATAGTGAGGGGAGTGGCAAGGCATTTATAGAGGAGACTGTGTACATTTCACAGATGAAGGGAACAGAAGATTCTGGAAGAGAAACTACTATGAACCAATGCTTTTGAGTGCATCCAGATCTCCTCCTCACTCCCTGAAGTACAGTGCTGTTCTGCCATTTTCAAGTAAAATTGATACCTGTTCAGCTCCTTGTCCCAGGAAATAAGAAGAAATAGTGAGGGGAGTGGCAAGGCATTTATAGAGGAGATGGTGTACATTTCACAGATGAAGGGAACAGAGTCTTCCTCTTGAACTTTAGACTCTGCATCGGTACTTACTTGTAGGTACAAAAAATCACTCAATGAACACAACGGCTCTTTTTAGAGCCAACCAACATCTAAACACTTACACTTGATTTTTAAATCTATTTTTTAATGAATTTTTTTGCCGCCGTGCGCGCACTGTGCGCGCACGGTGCACGCACCCCGCGATTTAAAAAAAAAAATGGTTTTTTCGCCCTTCGGGATCCTTCAGGGACCCCCTGACAAAGGCTAGGGGGTCAGGAACTCTCTACCCTGCCCCCTTTTCATGTTCTCCACCTTTCTTTTTCACTGTCACACACAAAATGGCGTCCAACACTTCCTGCTTTCGACCGATTCGAACGTTGACTGACATCTAACCACCAATCAGAATTACGCTCGCGCACGGCACCGTGCGCGCACCGTGCGCGCACGGTGCGCGCATATAGATATTTATGTACTTTTAACTGCATTTTTCTCAGGAACTACTCAACAGATTGACACCATATATGCAAAAGGAACATGCCTGACCTGATGACTACCTCTTTGCCAAATTTAAAGTAATTCTGTTGAATCGTTCGGGCTGTACCTTCGACTAAAGGTCCTATGGGAAAATGCATGGGGAAAACGCGTTCTGGAACGCCCCTTTTTTCTCAGCCCCCGCTTGACGAATCACCCCGAGACTTTCAAGGTAGGAGCTGAGCGGAGCGCCCCATTAGTTTTGAAAATTTCGCGAGGATTCGTCAACCGGCGCCAAAGTTATTCAAAATAGAATTTTCAGATTTCCTATGGAAACTCTGTCCTAACTATAACTATCTACTGGCGACCGCCAGTAGATAATAGTCACTGAAAAAACCATAGGTTTCAGACATGTTATAGTTAGGAATTAGCATTTAAAAGACCTTAGAAATTCACTGAAAAAACAATAGGTTTCAGGGCTGTTATAGTTAGCTGGACATTTCACTCGTACAAAACCATTGAAATTCCTCAGTTATAGTTAGTTGTACTCACTATAACTCGCGTGCCCGCAATCCACTACTGATGATGTCACATAATACATCATTTATGACATGGTCAGTGACATCACTGATAACATCACTGATGACATCTCAAATGACATCACTGATGACATTACTGATGACATCATCCAGTGGATGTGGTTTGGTTCGTTAGTTAAATATATATGATATACATATAGCAATCTGCATTGAAGAATGAGTGGATACATAAATATAAATATCTGGATGAAGGATTTAGTAGCAGTGTGATTGACTGTTTACCTGACTATTTTATAGTGTCTCACTAAATATATTGGATAGTGACTAAACTGTGTAAATATCTGTATCACTTTAACAGTTGTTGTGTAAACTGCTGTACCAGTTGGTTACTAGCTATGTGAAAGTCTATATTAGTTGTTGATTAGTTAACTGCGTATTTGTATGGGAGAGTAAATGTGTGTGTGGTTCGGTGGGGGGTGTGTGACTGCCGAAAGATGTGTGAATAGTTGATTCAGTAGGTACATGAGGTTAAGAATACATGTTATAACAGTTGTTTGGGTGAGTGAATATCACCATGGGTGTGATGATGAGCAAATATATCTCTTAATGGTACATGTCCAACAAACTAGAAAAATAAAAGGCAGTGTATGTGACAGTTGTTGTATATAAATAAGTATGCATAAGACTCAGTGATTGTATGAGTGACTGTATGGATAACTGTATACTTGTAATAGTGATTTGATAACACACTAAGGGCCTTATGTAGGTGGGCTTGCATTTACCACTTCATAAATACCGAATCATACCGATTCGGTATTTATGAAGTGGTAAATGCTATGTAGGTAATGAGTCGGTAATTATTACCGATTCGGTAAAATTCGGTAATTACCGAATCGGTATTTACCGATTCGGTAATGAGGCATACCTTCCCATTGATGGGAAGGTATGCCTCATTACCGAATCGGTAAATACCGATTCGGTAATGGGGGGAACACATGCAAGGGTGGCAGGGTGTCACATTGACACCCTGTTGCACCCCTGAATCGGCCATGTGTGCACATGTGGCACACATACATGCCCTAAGGGCATGTATGTCTGCCACATTGCACACTTGTAGGCGCTATGAAATGCATTTCCACATCCATACTTTATTTACCACCAACTATTAGTTGGTGGTAAATACCGACTCAAAACAACACCCACGCACTCCCCCTACATCTCATTTCTGTATTCGGAATTTACCGAATCGGTAAAATTACCGATTCGGTAATTTTACCGATTCGGTAAATTCCGAATACAGAAATTGTCCCCCTACATACCAAAAGCCTAAATACCGGTCGGTAACGGTATAATTACCGAAAATCGGCCGTTACCGACCGGTATTTGGCTACCTACATGAGGCCCTAAGTATGAGTTACTATTTATATGAATACATGAAGTGGTGTTTGTATATGTGTGTAGCTGAGTAAATGTAAGTACGATTCGCTGTTTGCATAAATGAGTAGGATGACTGCATAAGTGAATAGGATGTGTGCTGTGTGTAATGTCGATATAGGTGTATAAGTATATTTGACAGTGTTCTATTGATCATTGACAGCATGTATGAGTGAATCTATATGTAAGTGATTAGATGTGTGTGTAGATCTAGGAATCACTGAGTGGGTTTTTAGAAACTTGTATTGGTGTGTCAATGGATTCAAATATGGCACCCTGTATTTTACAGTTAGTGATGAAAGGTTATACTAGTGTATGATGAGGTGTATGATTGTCAAGTGGATGATGTCATAAGTGATGTCATCAGTGATGTCATTTGAGATGTCATCAGTGATGTCATCAGTGATGTCACTAACCATGTCATGAATGATGCAATATGTGACATCATCAGCAGTCGATTGTGGGCGCGCGAGTTATAGTGAGTACAACTAACTATAACGGAGGAATTTCAATGGTTTTGTACGAGTGAAATGTCCAGCTAACTATAACAGCCCTGAAACCTATGTTTTTTTCAGTGATTTTCTAAGGTTTTTTAAATGCTAATTCCTAACTATAACATGTCTGAAACCTATGGTTTTTTCAGTGAATTTCGAAGGTTTTTTAAATTATATTTTTTAAATGTAATAATAGTTATATGTATTTTTTATACTGATTTTTACAGTTTTTTAACTGTTTATTTTTACATATTTTATGTTTTAAATTACATTACATATTTTTAATATAAATGGAAATAAAAATGTTTTTTAAAATATTAAAACTGAAATATTGTTTTTTTAGTTGACTGTATAAGTGCAGAACTATAAGTGTGTTGCTTAGTTAGGATACTGCATGCATAGTGGATAGGGGTTTGAGGCAGTCCAGGTGCTAATGCCTGGCTGGCTGAATGCGTACTTGGATACTGACTGAATGATTAGAGTACTGCAAGGAGAGTGCCTGGGTGAAATTATAAGTGTTAGAATTACTTTTCAGAATCAGTACTGGGCTGAAAGATGCAGCACTGAGGTGTCTCCTAATAACAGGTGAGTAAATCGGAATTTGTAGTGCGGCTGATTTTAGATGAATATTTTAAAGTTCCAAAACTGCACACTTAGAAAAATTTCCAAGTTAAACCAGTCAATGATAGCCTATGGAAGGAAATTCAAGTTACTGGTAAGTACGGTTAGAATTAATTTTCAGGATCAGTACTGGGCTCAAAGATGCAGCACTGAGGTCTCTCAATGTTCACAGGAGTACTATTAAACAGGAACAGGGGTGGGAGCAAACCGCTTCAAATCCCATCAAGGTTTACCTCTGGCATTATAGTAAATGCAGTTTCAGTTACTTGCTTGCTTCAAGACTGTTCGAGTGTTTCGCCACAGTTGGCGCAGATAGTGCTGATCTTTAGACACATGGTTCTGGTTCTTTAACCATCATCAGTAGAGATTACAGTCTTTCAAATGTGGAGTTTGCTGAATAGGCTGCCAACATCTTTCTCAGGTCAGGTACCTCTCACAGGCATGCAGGAGCTTCATGCACGAGCTCGTCAGCTCAATGACTAACGGGAATACTATTAAACAGGAACAGGGGTGGTAGCACACCGCTTTACCTCCCAGCAAGGTTCACCCCTGGCATTGTGGTAAATGCAATTTCGGTTACTTGCTTGCTTCATGAGTGTTCGAGTGTTTCGCCACAGTTGGCACAGATAGTGCTGATCTCTAGACACATGTTTCTGATTCTTTAACCGCCATCAGTAGAGATTACAGTCTTTGAAATCTGGGGTTTGCTGAGTAGGTTGCCAACATCTTTCTCAGGTCAGGTACCTCTCACAGGCATGCGGGTGCTTCATCCACGAGCTTGTCAGCTCAATGACTCACAGGAGTACTATTAAAAAGGAACAGGGGTGGGAGCACACAATTTCACCTCCCAGCAACGTTCGCCCCTGACATTGTGGTAATTGCAGTTTCAGTTACTTGCTTGCTTCATGAGTGTTCGAGTGCTTCGCCACAGTTGGCGCAGATTCGTGCTGATCTCTAGACACGTGTTTTTGGTTCTTTAACCATCATCAGTAGAGATTACAGTCTTTCAAATGTGGAGTTTACTGAGTAGGCTGCCAACATCTTTCTCAGGTCAGGTACCTCTCACAGGCATGCGGGTGCTTCATCCACAAGCTCGTCTGCTCAATGACTCATGGGAGTACTATTAAACAGGAACAGGGGTGGGAGCACACCGCTTCACCTCCCAGCAAGGTTCGCCCCTGGTATTGTGGTAAATGCAGTTTCAGTTACTTGCTTGCTTCAAGAGTGTTCGAGTGTTTCGCCACAGTTGGCGCAGATAGTGATGATCTCTAGACACGTGTTTCTGTTTCTTTAACCGTCATCAGAAGAGATTACAGTCTTTCAAATGTGGAGTTTGCTGAGTAGGCTGCGTAAATCTTTCTCAGGTCAGGTACCTCTCAAAGGCATGCGAGTGCTTCATCCACAAGCTTGTCAGCTCAATGACTCACAGGAGTACTATTAAACAAGGGTGGGAGCACACAGTTTCACCTCCCAGCAACGTTCGCCCCTGACATTGTGGTAATTGCAGTTTCAGTTATTTGCATGCTTCAAGAGTGTTCGAGTGTTTCGCCACAGTTGGAGCAGATAGTGATAATCTCAAGACACGTGTTTCTGGTTCTTTAACCGTTATCAGTAGAGATTACAGTCTTTTAAATGTGGGGTTTGCTGAGTAGGCTGCCAACATCTTTCTCAGGTCAGGTACCTCTCACAGGCATGCAGGTGCTTCATCCACTAGCTCATCAGCTCAATTACTCATGGGAGTACTATTAAACAGGAACAGGGGTGGGAGCACACCGCTTCACCTCCCAGAAAGGTTCGCCCCTGGTATTGTGGTAAATGCAGTTTCAGTTACTTGCTTGCTTCAAGAGTGTTCGAGTGCTTCGCCACAGTTGGCGCAGATAGTGCTGATCTCTACACACGTGTTTCTGGTTCTTTAACCATCATCAGTAGATATTACAGTCTTTCAAATGTGGGGTTTACGGAGTAGGCTGCCAACATCTTTCTCAGGTCAGGTACCTCTCACAGGCATGCGGTTGCTTCATCCACGAGCTCGTCTGCTCAATGACTCATGGGAGTACTATTAAACAGGAACAGGGGTGGGAGCACACCGTTCACCTCCCAGCAAAGTTCGCCCCTGGCATTGTGATAAATGCAGTTTCAGTGACTTGCTTGCTTCAAGAGTGTTCGAGTGTTTCGCACAGTTGTCGCAGATAGTGCTGATCTCTAGACACGTGCTTCTGGTTCTTTAACCCTCATCAGTAGAGATTACAGTCTATCAAATCTGGGGTTTGCTGAGTAGGCTGCCAACATCTTTCTCAGGTCAGGTACCTCTCACAGGCATGCGGATGCTTCATCCATGAGCTTGACAGCTCAATGACTCACTGGAGAACTATTAAACAGAAACAGGGGCTGGAGGACGTCACTTCACCTCCCAGCAAGGTTCGCCTCTGGCATTGTGGTAAATGCAGTTTCAGTTACTTGCTTGCTTCAAGAGTGTTCCAGTGTTTCGCGACAGTTGGCGCAGATAGTGCTGATCTCTAGACACATGTTTCTGGTTCTTTAACCGTCATCAGAAGAGATTACAGTCTATCAAATGTGGAGTTTGCTGAGTAGGCTGTGTAAATCTTTCTCAGGTCAGGTACCTCTCAAAGGCATGCGAGTGCTACATCCACAAGCTTGTCAGCTCAATGACTCAAGGGAGTACTATTAAACAGGAACAGGGGTGGGAGCACACCGCTTCACCTTCCAGCAAGGTTCGCACTCTGGCATTGTGGTAAAAGCAGTTTCAGTTACTTGCTTGCTTTAAGAGTGTTTGAGTGTTTCGCCACAGTTGGCGCAGATAGTGCGAATCTCTAGACACGTGTTTCTGGTTCTTTAACCGTCATCAGTAGAGATTACAGTTTTTCAAATGTGGGGTTTGCTGTGTAGGCTGCCAACATCTTTCTCAGGTCAAGTACCTCTCACAGGCATGCGGGTGCTTCATCCACGAGCTTGTCAGCTTAATGACTCACTGGAGTACTTTTAAACAGGAACAGGGTTGGGAGCACACCGCTTCACCTCCAAGCAAGGTTCGCCTCCGGCATTGTGGTAAATGCAGTTTCAGTTACTTGCTTGCTTCAAGAGTGTTTGAGTGTTTCGCAACAGTTGGCGCAGATAGTGCTGATCTCTAGGTATGTGTTTCTGGTTCTTTAACCGTCATCAGTAGAGATTACAGTCTTTGAAATTTGGGGTTTGATGAGTAGGCTGCCAACATCTTTCTCAGATCACGTACGTCTCACAGGCATGCGGGTGCTTCATCTATGAGCTCGTCAGCTCAATGACTCACGGGAGTACTATTAAACAGGAACAGGGGTGGGAGCACACTGCTTCACCTACCAGCAAGGTTTGCCCCTGACATTGTGGTAAATGCAGTTTCAGTTACTTGCTTGCTTCAAGAGTGTTCCAGTGTTTCGCCACAGTTGGCGCAGATAGTGCTGATCTGTAGACACGTGGTTCTGGTTCTTTAACTGTTATAGGGAGAGATTACAGACTTTCAAAAGTGAGGTTTGCTGAGTAGGCTGCCAACATCTTTCTCAGGTCAGGTACCTCTCACAGGCATGCGGTGCTTCATCCACGAGCTTGTCAGCTCAATGACTCACAGGAGTACTATTAAACAGGAACAGGGGTGGGAGCACACAATTTCACCTCCCAGCAACGTTCGCCCCTGACATTGTGGTAATTGCAGTTTCAGTTACTTGCTTGCTTCAAGAGTGTTCGAGTGCTTCGCCACAGTTGGAGCAGATTCGTGCTGATCTCTAGACACGTGTTTCTGGTTCTTCAACCATCATCAGTAGAGATTACAGTCTTTCAAATGTGGGGTTTACTGAGTAGGCAGCCAACATCTTTCTCAGGTCAGGTACCTCTCACAGGCATGCGGGTGCTTCATCCACAAGCTCGTCTGCTCAATGACTCATGGGAGTACTATTAAACAGGAACAGGGGTGGGAGCACACTGCTTCACCTCCCAGCAAGGTTCGCCCCTGGTATTGTGGCAAATGCAGTTTCAGTTACTTGCTTGCTTCAAGAGTGTTCGAGTGTTTCACCACAGTTGGCGCAGATAGTGCTGATCTCTAGACACGTGTTTCTGTTTCTTTAACCGTCATCAGAAGAGATTACAGTCTTTCAAATGTGGAGTTTGCTGAGTAGGCTGCGTAAATCTTTCTCAGGTCAGGTACCTCTCAAAGGCATGCGAGTGCTTCATCCACAAGTTTGTCAGCTCAATGACTCACGGGAGAACTATTAAACAGGAACAGGGGTGGGAGCACACCGCTTCACCTTCCAGAAAAGTTTGCACCCTGGCATTGTGGTAAATGCGGATTCAGTTTCTTGCTTGCTTTAAGAGTGTTTGAGTGTTTCTCCACAGTTGGCGCAGATAGTGCGAATCTCTAGACATGTGTTTCTGGTTCTTTAACCGTCATCAGTAGAAATTACAGTTTTTCAAATGTGGGGTTTGCTGTGTAGGCTGCCAACATCTTTCTCAGGTCAGGTACCTCTCACAGGCATGCGGGTGCTTCATCCACGAGCTCATCAGCACAATGACTCACGGGAGTACTTTTAAACAGGAACAGGGGTGGGAGCACACCGCTTCACCTCCAAGCAAGGTTCGCCTCTGGCATTGTGGTAAATGCAGTTTCAGTTACTCGCTTGCTTCAAGAGTGTTTGAGTGTTTCGCCATAGTTGGCGCAGATAATGCTGATCTCTAGGTATGTGTTTCTGGTTCTTTAACCGTCATCAGTAGAGATTACAGATTTTCAAATGTGGGGTTTGCTGTGTAGGCTGCCAGCATCTTTCTCAGGTCAGGTACGTCTCACAGGCATGCGGGTGCTTCATCCATGAGCTCGTCAGCTCAATGACTCACTGGAGAACTATTATACAGGAACAGGGGAGGGAGCACACCGCTTCACCTCCCAGGAAGGTTCACGCCTGGCATTGTGGTAAATGCAGTTTCGTTTACTTGCTTGCTTCAAGAGCGTTCGAGTGTTTCACCACAGTTGGTGCAGATAGTGCTGATCTCGAGACACGTGTTTCTGGTTCTTTAACCGTCATCGGTAGAGATTACAGTCTTTGAAATTTGGGGTTTTCTGATTAGGCTACCAACATCTTTCTCAGGTCAGGTACCTCTCACAGGCATGCGGGTGCTTCATCCACGAGCTCGTCAGCTCAATGACTCATGGGAGTACTACTAAACAGGAACAGGCATGGGAGCACACCGCTTCTCCTACCAGCAAGGTTCGCCCCTGACATTGTGGTAAATGCAGTTTCAGTTACTTGCTTGCTTCAAGAGTGTTCCATTGTTTCGCCACAGTTGGCGCAGATAGTGCTGATCTCTAGACACGTGGTTCTGGTTCTTTAACTGTCATAGGGAGAGATTACAGTCTTTCAAATGTGAGGTTTGCTGAGTAGACTGCCAACATCTTTCTCAGGTCAGATACCTCTCACAGGCATGCGGTGCTTCATCCACGAGCTCGTCAGCTCAATGACTCATGGGAGTACTACTAAACAGGAACAGGGGTGGGAGCACACCGCTTCACCTCCCTGCAAGGTTCGCCCCTGGCATTGTGATAAATTCAGTTTCGGTTACTTGCTTGCTTCAAGAGTGTTCGAGTGTTTCGCCACAGTTGACGCAGATAGTGCTGATCTCTAGTCACGTGTTTCTGGTTCTTTAACCGTCATCAGTAGAGATTACAGTCTTTCAAATGTGGGTTTGCAGAGTAGGCTGCTAACATCTTTCTCAGGTCTGGTACCTCTCACAGGCAAGTGGGTGCTTCATTCACAAGCTCGTCAGCTCAATGACTCACCATAGTACTGTTAAACAGGAACAGGGGTGGGAGCAGACCGCTTCACCTCCCAGCAAGGTTCGCCCCTGGCATTGTGGTAAATGCAGTTTCTGTTACTTGCTTGCTTCAAGTGTGTTTGATTGTTTCTCCACAGTTAGCGAAGATAGTGCTGATCTCTAGACATGTGTTTCTGGATCTTTAACCTTCATCAGTAGAGATTACAGTCTTTAAAATCTGGGGTTTGCTGAGAAGGCTGCCAACATCTTTTTCAGGTCAGGTACCTCTCACAGGCATGCGGGTGCTTCATCTATGAGCTCGTCAGCTCAATGACTCACGGGAGTACTATTAAACAGGAACAGGGGTGGGAGCACACTGCTTCACCTACCAGCAAGGTTTGCCCCTGACATTGTGGTAAATGCAGTTTCAGTTACTTGCTTGCTTCAAGAGTGTTCCAGTGTTTCGCCACAGTTGGCGCAGATAGTGCTGATCTGTAGACACGTGGTACTGGTTCTTTAACTGTTATAGGGAGAGATTACAGACTTTCAAAAGTGAGGTTTGCTGAGTAGGCTGCCAACATCTTTCTCAGGTCAGGTACCTCTCACAGGCATGCGGTGCTTCATCCACGAGCTTGTCAGCTCAATGACTCACAGGAGTACTATTAAACAGGAACAGGGGTGGGAGCACACAATTTCACCTCCCAGCAACGTTCGCCCCTGACATTGTGGTAATTGCAGTTTCAGTTACTTGCTTGCTTCAAGAGTGTTCGAGTGCTTCGCCACAGTTGGAGCAGATTCGTGCTGATCTCTAGACACGTGTTTCTGGTTCTTCAACCATCATCAGTAGAGATTACAGTCTTTCAAATGTGGGGTTTACTGAGTAGGCAGCCAACATCTTTCTCAGGTCAGGTACCTCTCACAGGCATGCGGGTGCTTCATCCACAAGCTCGTCTGCTCAATGACTCATGGGAGTACTATTAAACAGGAACAGGGGTGGGAGCACACTGCTTCACCTCCCAGCAAGGTTCGCCCCTGGTATTGTGGCAAATGCAGTTTCAGTTACTTGCTTGCTTCAAGAGTGTTCGAGTGTTTCACCACAGTTGGCGCAGATAGTGCTGATCTCTAGACACGTGTTTCTGTTTCTTTAACCGTCATCAGAAGAGATTACAGTCTTTCAAATGTGGAGTTTGCTGAGTAGGCTGCGTAAATCTTTCTCAGGTCAGGTACCTCTCAAAGGCATGCGAGTGCTTCATCCACAAGTTTGTCAGCTCAATGACTCACGGGAGAACTATTAAACAGGAACAGGGGTGGGAGCACACCGCTTCACCTTCCAGAAAAGTTTGCACCCTGGCATTGTGGTAAATGCGGATTCAGTTTCTTGCTTGCTTTAAGAGTGTTTGAGTGTTTCTCCACAGTTGGCGCAGATAGTGCGAATCTCTAGACATGTGTTTCTGGTTCTTTAACCGTCATCAGTAGAAATTACAGTTTTTCAAATGTGGGGTTTGCTGTGTAGGCTGCCAACATCTTTCTCAGGTCAGGTACCTCTCACAGGCATGCGGGTGCTTCATCCACGAGCTCATCAGCACAATGACTCATGGGAGTACTTTTAAACAGGAACAGGGGTGGGAGCACACCGCTTCACCTCCAAGCAAGGTTCGCCTCTGGCATTGTGGTAAATGCAGTTTCAGTTACTCGCTTTCTTCAAGAGTGTTTGAGTGTTTCGCCACAGTTGGCGCAGATAATGCTGATCTCTAGGTATGTGTTTCTGGTTCTTTAACCGTCATCAGTAGAGATTACAGATTTTCAAATGTGGGGTTTGCTGTGTAGGCTGCCAGCATCTTTCTCAGGTCAGGTACGTCTCACAGGCATGCGGGTGCTTCATCCATGAGCTCGTCAGCTCAATGACTCACTGGAGAACTATTATACAGGAACAGGGGAGGGAGCACACCGCTTCACCTCCCAGGAAGGTTCACGCCTGGCATTGTGGTAAATGCAGTTTCGTTTACTTGCTTGCTTCAAGAGCGTTCGAGTGTTTCACCACAGTTGGTGCAGATAGTGCTGATCTCGAGACACGTGTTTCTGGTTCTTTAACCGTCATCGGTAGAGATTACAGTCTTTGAAATTTGGGGTTTTCTGATTAGGCTACCAACATCTTTCTCAGGTCAGGTACCTCTCACAGGCATGCGGGTGCTTCATCCACGAGCTCGTCAGCTCAATGACTCATGGGAGTACTACTAAACAGGAACAGGCATGGGAGCACACCGCTTCTCCTACCAGCAAGGTTCGCCCCTGACATTGTGGTAAATGCAGTTTCAGTTACTTGCTTGCTTCAAGAGTGTTCCATTGTTTCGCCACAGTTGGCGCAGATAGTGCTGATCTCTAGACACGTGGTTCTGGTTCTTTAACTGTCATAGGGAGAGATTACAGTCTTTCAAATGTGAGGTTTGCTGAGTAGACTGCCAACATCTTTCTCAGGTCAGATACCTCTCACAGGCATGCGGTGCTTCATCCACGAGCTCGTCAGCTCAATGACTCATGGGAGTACTACTAAACAGGAACAGGGGTGGGAGCACACCGCTTCACCTCCCTGCAAGGTTCGCCCCTGGCATTGTGATAAATTCAGTTTCGGTTACTTGCTTGCTTCAAGAGTGTTTGAGTGTTTCGCCACAGTTGACGCAGATAGTGCTGATCTCTAGTCACGTGTTTCTGGTTCTTTAACCGTCATCAGTAGAGATTACAGTCTTTCAAATGTGGGTTTGCAGAGTAGGCTGCTAACATCTTTCTCAGGTCTGGTACCTCTCACAGGCAAGTGGGTGCTTCATTCACAAGCTCGTCAGCTCAATGACTCATCATAGTACTGTTAAACAGGAACAGGGGTGGGAGCAGACCGCTTCACCTCCCAGCAAGGTTCGCCCCTGGCATTGTGGTAAATGCAGTTTCTGTTACTTGCTTGCTTCAAGTGTGTTTGATTGTTTCTCCACAGTTAGCGAAGATAGTGCTGATCTCTAGACATGTGTTTCTGGTTCTTTAACCTTCATCAGTAGAGATTACAGTCTTTAAAATCTGGGGTTTGCTGAGAAGGCTGCCAACATCTTTTTCAGGTCAGGTACCTCTCACAGGCATGCGGATGCTTCATCCACGAGCTTGACAGCTCAATGACTCACTGGAGAACTATTAAACAGAAACAGGGGCTGGAGGACGTCACTTCACCTCCCAGCAAGGTTCGCCTCTGGCATTGTGGTAAATGCAGTTTCAGTTACTTGCTTGCTTCAAGAGTGTTCCAGTGTTTCGCGACAGTTGGCGCAGATAGTGCTGATCTCTAGACACATGTTTCTGGTTCTTTAACCGTCATCAGAAGAGATTACAGTCTATCAAATGTGGAGTTTGCTGAGTAGGCTGTGTAAATCTTTCTCAGGTCAGGTACCTCTCAAAGGCATGCGAGTGCTACATCCACAAGCTTGTCAGCTCAATGACTCAAGGGAGTACTATTAAACAGGAACAGGGGTGGGAGCACACCTCTTCACCTTCCAGCAAGGTTCGCACTCTGGCATTGTGGTAAAAGCAGTTTCAGTTACTTGCTTGCTTTAAGAGTGTTTGAGTGTTTCGCCACAGTTGGCGCAGATAGTGCGAATCTCTAGACACGTGTTTCTGGTTCTTTAACCGTCATCAGTAGAGATTACAGTTTTTCAAATGTGGGGTTTGCTGTGTAGGCTGCCAACATCTTTCTCAGGTCAAGTACCTCTCACAGGCATGCGGGTGCTTCATCCACGAGCTTGTCAGCTCAATGACTCACTGGAGTACTTTTAAACAGGAACAGGGTTGGGAGCACACCGCTTCACCTCCAAGCAAGGTTCGCCTCCGGCATTGTGGTAAATGCAGTTTCAGTTACTTGCTTGCTTCAAGAGTGTTTGAGTGTTTCGCAACAGTTGGCGCAGATAGTGCTGATCTCTAGGTATGTGTTTCTGGTTCTTTAACCGTCATCAGTAGAGATTACAGTCTTTGAAATTTGGGGTTTGATGAGTAGGCTGCCAACATCTTTCTCAGATCACGTACGTCTCACAGGCATGCGGGTGCTTCATCTATGAGCTCGTCAGCTCAATGACTCACGGGAGTACTATTAAACAGGAACAGGGGTGGGAGCACACTGCTTCACCTACCAGCAAGGTTTGCCCCTGACATTGTGGTAAATGCAGTTTCAGTTACTTGCTTGCTTCAAGAGTGTTCCAGTGTTTCGCCACAGTTGGCGCAGATAGTGCTGATCTGTAGACACGTGGTTCTGGTTCTTTAACTGTTATAGGGAGAGATTACAGACTTTCAAAAGTGAGGTTTGCTGAGTAGGCTGCCAACATCTTTCTCAGGTCAGGTACCTCTCACAGGCATGCGGTGCTTCATCCACGAGCTTGTCAGCTCAATGACTCACAGGAGTACTATCAAACAGGAACAGGGGTGGGAGCACACAATTTCACCTCCCAGCCACGTTCGCCCCTGACATTGTGGTAATTGCAGTTTCAGTTACTTGCTTGCTTCAAGAGTGTTCGAGTGCTTCGCCACAGTTGGAGCAGATTCGTGCTGATCTCTAGACACGTGTTTCTGGTTCTTCAACCATCATCAGTAGAGATTACAGTCTTTCAAATGTGGGGTTTACTGAGTAGGCAGCCAACATCTTTCTCAGGTCAGGTACCTCTCACAGGCATGCGAGTGCTTCATCCACAAGTTTGTCAGCTCAATGACTCACGGGAGAACTATTAAACAGGAACAGGGGTGGGAGCACACCGCTTCACCTTCCAGAAAGGTTTGCACCCTGGCATTGTGGTAAATGCGGATTCAGTTTCTTGCTTGCTTTAAGAGTGTTTGAGTGTTTCCCCACAGTTGGCGCAGATAGTGCGAATCTCTAGACATGTGTTTCTGGTTCTTTAACCGTCATCAGTAGAAATTACAGTTTTTCAAATGTGGGGTTTGCTGTGTAGGCTGCCAACATCTTTCTCAGGTCAGGTACCTCTCACAGGCATGCGGGTGCTTCATCTACGAGCTCATCAGCACAATGACTCACGGGAGTACTATTAAACAGGAACAGGGGTGGGAGCACACCGCTTCACCTCCAAGCAAGGTTCGCCTCTGGCATTGTGGTAAATGCAGTTTCAGTTACTCGCTTGCTTCAAGAGTGTTTGAGTGTTTCGCCACAGTTGGCGCAGATAATGCTGATCTCTAGGTATGTGTTTCTGGTTCTTTAACCGTCATCTGTAGAGATTACAGATTTTCAAATGTGGGGTTTGCTGTGTAGGCTGCCAGCATCTTTCTCAGGTCAGGTACGTCTCACAGGCATGCGGGTGCTTCATCCATGAGCTCGTCAGCTCAATGACTCACTGGAGAACTATTATACAGGAACAGGGGAGGGAGCACACCTCTTCACCTCCCAGGAAGGTTCACGCCTGGCATTGTGGTAAATGCAGTTTCGTTTACTTGCTTGCTTCAAGAGCGTTCGAGTGTTTCACCACAGTTGGTGCAGATAGTGCTGATCTCGAGACACGTGTTTCTGGTTCTTTAACCGTCATCGGTAGAGATTACAGTCTTTGAAATTTGGGGTTTTCTGATTAGGCTACCAACATCTTTCTCAGGTCAGGTACCTCTCACAGGCATGCGGGTGCTTCATCCACGAGCTCGTCAGCTCAATGACTCATGGGTTTACTACTAAACAGGAACAGGCATGGGAGCACACCGCTTCTCCTACCAGCAAGGTTCGCCCCTGACATTGTGGTAAATGCAGTCTCAGTTACTTGCTTGCTTCAAGAGTGTTCCAGTGTTTCGCCACAGTTGGCGCAGATAGTGCTGATCTCTAGACACGTGGTTCTGGTTCTTTAACTGTCATAGGGAGAGATTACAGTCTTTCAAATGTGAGGTTTGCTGAGTAGACTGCCAACATCTTTCTCAGGTCAGATACCTCTCACAGGCATGCGGTGCTTTATCCACGAGCTCTGCAGCTCAATGACTCATGGGAGTACTACTAAACAGGAACAGGGGTGGGAGCACACCGCTTCACCTCCCTGCAAGGTTCGCCCCTGGCATTGTGATAAATTCAGTTTCGGTTACTTGCTTGCTTCAAGAGTGTTCGAGTGTTTCGCCACAGTTGACGCAGATAGTGCTGATCTCTAGTCACGTGTTTCTGGTTCTTTAACCGTCATCAGTAGAGATTACAGTCTTTCAAATGTGGGTTTGCAGAGTAGGCTGCTAACATCTTTCTCAGGTCTGGTACCTCTCACAGGCAAGTGGGTGCTTCATTCACAAGCTTGTCAGCTCAATGACTCACCATAGTACTGTTAAACAGGAACAGGGGTGGGAACAGACCGCTTCACCTCCCAGCAAGGTTCGCCCCTGGCATTGTGGTAAATGCAGTTTCTGTTACTTGCTTGCTTCAAGTGTGTTTGATTGTTTCTCCACAGTTAGCGAAGATAGTGCTGATCTCTAGACATGTGTTTCTGGTTCTTTAACCTTCATCAGTAGAGATTACAGTCTTTAAAATCTGGGGTTTGCTGAGAAGGCTGCCAACATCTTTCTCAGGTCAGGTACCTCTCACAGACATGCGGGTGCTTCATCCACCAGATCGTCAACTCAATGACTCATGGGAGTACTATTAAACTGGAACAGGGGTGGGAGCACAACGCTTCACCTCCCAGCAAGGTTCACCCCTGGCATTGTGGTAAATGCAGTTTCAGTTACTTGCTTGCATCAAGAGTGTTCGATTGTTTCGCCACAGTTGGCGCCGATAGTTCTGATTTCTAAACACGTGGTTCTGGTTCTTTAACCGTCATCAGTAGAGATTACAGTCCTTCAAATGTGGAGTTTGCTAAGTAGGCTCCCAACATGTTTCTCAGGTCAGGTACATCTCGAAGGCATGCGGGTGCTTCATCCACGAGCTCGTTTGCTCAATGAATCATGGGAGAACTACTAAACAGGAACAGGGGTGGGAGCACACCGCTTCACCTCCCAGCAAGGTTCGCCCCTGGCATTGTGGTAAATACAGTTTTGGTTACTTGCTTGCTTCAAGAGTGTTCGAGTGTTTCGCCACAGTTGGCACAGATAGTGCTGATCTCTAGACACATGTTTCTGATTCTTTAACCGTCATCAGTAGAGATTACAGTCTTTGAAATCTTGGGTTTGCTGAGTAGGCTGCCAACATCTTTCTCAGGTCAGGTACCTCTCTCAGGGATGCAGGTGCTTCATCCACGAGCTTGTCAGCTGAATGACTCACAGGAGTACTATTAAACAAGGGTGGGAGCACACAGTTTTACCTCCCAGCAACGTTCGCCCCTGACATTGTGGTAATTGCAGTTTCAGTTCCTTGCATGCTTCAAGAGTGTTCGAGTGTTTCGCCACAGTTGGAGCAGATAGTGATAATCTCAAGACACGTGTTTCTGTTTCTTTAACCGTTATCAGTAGAGATTACAGTCTTTCAAATGTGGGGTTTGCTGAGTAGGCTGCCAACATCTTTCTCAGGTCAGGTACCTCTCACAGGCATGCAGGTGCTTCATCCACTAGCTCATCAGCTCAATTACTAATGGGAGTACTATTAAACAGGAACAGGGGTGGGAGCACACCGCTTCACCTCCCAGAAAGGTTCGCCCCTGGTATTGTGGTAAATGCAGTTTCAGTTACTTGCTTGCTTCAAGAGTGTTCGAGTGCTTCGCCACAGTTGGCGCAGATAGTGCTGATCTCTAGACACGTGTTTCTGGTTCTTTAACCATCATCAGTAGATATTACAGTCTTTCAAATGTGGGGTTTACGGAGTAGGCTGCCAACATCTTTCTCAGGTCAAGTACCTCTCACAGGCATGCGGTTGCTTCATCCACGAGCTCGTCTGCTCAATGACTCATGGGAGTACTATTAAACAGGAACAGGGGTGGGAGCACACCGTTCACCTCCCAGCAAAGTTCGCCCCTGGCATTGTGATAAATGCAGTTTCAGTGACTTGCTTGCTTCAAGAGTGTTCGAGTGTTTCGCACAGTTGTCGCAGATAGTGCTGATCTCTAGACACGTGCTTCTGGTTCTTTAACCCTCATCAGTAGAGATTACAGTCTATCAAATCTGGGGTTTGCTGAGTAGGCTGCCAACATCTTTCTCAGGTCAGGTACCTCTCACAGGCATGCGGATGCTTCATCCACGAGCTTGACAGCTCAATGACTCACTGGAGAACTATTAAACAGAAACAGGGGCTGGAGGACGTCACTTCACCTCCCAGCAAGGTTCGCCTCTGGCATTGTGGTAAATGCAGTTTCAGTTACCTGCTTGCTTCAAGAGTGTTCCAGTGTTTCGCGACAGTTGGCGTAGATAGTGCTGATCTCTAGACACATGTTTCTGGTTCTTTAACCGTCATCAGAAGAGATTACAGTCTTTCAAATGTGGGGTTTACTGAGTAGGCAGCCAACATCTTTCTCAGGTCAGGTACCTCTCACAGGCATGCGAGTGCTTCATCCACAAGTTTGTCAGCTCAATGACTCACGGGAGAACTATTAAACAGGAACAGGGGTGGGAGCACACCGCTTCACCTTCCAGAAAGGTTTGCACCCTGGCATTGTGGTAAATGCGGATTCAGTTTCTTGCTTGCTTTAAGAGTGTTTGAGTGTTTCCCCACAGTTGGCGCAGATAGTGCGAATCTCTAGACATGTGTTTCTGGTTCTTTAACCGTCATCAGTAGAAATTACAGTTTTTCAAATGTGGGGTTTGCTGTGTAGGCTGCCAACATCTTTCTCAGGTCAGGTACCTCTCACAGGCATGCGGGTGCTTCATCTACGAGCTCATCAGCACAATGACTCACGGGAGTACTATTAAACAGGAACAGGGGTGGGAGCACACCGCTTCACCTCCAAGCAAGGTTCGCCTCTGGCATTGTGGTAAATGCAGTTTCAGTTACTCGCTTGCTTCAAGAGTGTTTGAGTGTTTCGCCACAGTTGGCGCAGATAATGCTGATCTCTAGGTATGTGTTTCTGGTTCTTTAACCGTCATCTGTAGAGATTACAGATTTTCAAATGTGGGGTTTGCTGTGTAGGCTGCCAGCATCTTTCTCAGGTCAGGTACGTCTCACAGGCATGCGGGTGCTTCATCCATGAGCTCGTCAGCTCAATGACTCACTGGAGAACTATTATACAGGAACAGGGGAGGGAGCACACCTCTTCACCTCCCAGGAAGGTTCACGCCTGGCATTGTGGTAAATGCAGTTTCGTTTACTTGCTTGCTTCAAGAGCGTTCGAGTGTTTCACCACAGTTGGTGCAGATAGTGCTGATCTCGAGACACGTGTTTCTGGTTCTTTAACCGTCATCGGTAGAGATTACAGTCTTTGAAATTTGGGGTTTTCTGATTAGGCTACCAACATCTTTCTCAGGTCAGGTACCTCTCACAGGCATGCGGGTGCTTCATCCACGAGCTCGTCAGCTCAATGACTCATGGGTTTACTACTAAACAGGAACAGGCATGGGAGCACACCGCTTCTCCTACCAGCAAGGTTCGCCCCTGACATTGTGGTAAATGCAGTCTCAGTTACTTGCTTGCTTCAAGAGTGTTCCAGTGTTTCGCCACAGTTGGCGCAGATAGTGCTGATCTCTAGACACGTGGTTCTGGTTCTTTAACTGTCATAGGGAGAGATTACAGTCTTTCAAATGTGAGGTTTGCTGAGTAGACTGCCAACATCTTTCTCAGGTCAGATACCTCTCACAGGCATGCGGTGCTTTATCCACGAGCTCTGCAGCTCAATGACTCATGGGAGTACTACTAAACAGGAACAGGGGTGGGAGCACACCGCTTCACCTCCCTGCAAGGTTCGCCCCTGGCATTGTGATAAATTCAGTTTCGGTTACTTGCTTGCTTCAAGAGTGTTCGAGTGTTTCGCCACAGTTGACGCAGATAGTGCTGATCTCTAGTCACGTGTTTCTGGTTCTTTAACCGTCATCAGTAGAGATTACAGTCTTTCAAATGTGGGTTTGCAGAGTAGGCTGCTAACATCTTTCTCAGGTCTGGTACCTCTCACAGGCAAGTGGGTGCTTCATTCACAAGCTTGTCAGCTCAATGACTCACCATAGTACTGTTAAACAGGAACAGGGGTGGGAACAGACCGCTTCACCTCCCAGCAAGGTTCGCCCCTGGCATTGTGGTAAATGCAGTTTCTGTTACTTGCTTGCTTCAAGTGTGTTTGATTGTTTCTCCACAGTTAGCGAAGATAGTGCTGATCTCTAGACATGTGTTTCTGGTTCTTTAACCTTCATCAGTAGAGATTACAGTCTTTAAAATCTGGGGTTTGCTGAGAAGGCTGCCAACATCTTTCTCAGGTCAGGTACCTCTCACAGACATGCGGGTGCTTCATCCACCAGATCGTCAACTCAATGACTCATGGGAGTACTATTAAACTGGAACAGGGGTGGGAGCACAACGCTTCACCTCCCAGCAAGGTTCACCCCTGGCATTGTGGTAAATGCAGTTTCAGTTACTTGCTTGCATCAAGAGTGTTCGATTGTTTCGCCACAGTTGGCGCCGATAGTTCTGATTTCTAAACACGTGGTTCTGGTTCTTTAACCGTCATCAGTAGAGATTACAGTCCTTCAAATGTGGAGTTTGCTAAGTAGGCTCCCAACATGTTTCTCAGGTCAGGTACATCTCGAAGGCATGCGGGTGCTTCATCCACGAGCTCGTTTGCTCAATGAATCATGGGAGAACTACTAAACAGGAACAGGGGTGGGAGCACACCGCTTCACCTCCCAGCAAGGTTCGCCCCTGGCATTGTGGTAAATACAGTTTTGGTTACTTGCTTGCTTCAAGAGTGTTCGAGTGTTTCGCCACAGTTGGCACAGATAGTGCTGATCTCTAGACACATGTTTCTGATTCTTTAACCGTCATCAGTAGAGATTACAGTCTTTGAAATCTTGGGTTTGCTGAGTAGGCTGCCAACATCTTTCTCAGGTCAGGTACCTCTCTCAGGGATGCAGGTGCTTCATCCACGAGCTTGTCAGCTGAATGACTCACAGGAGTACTATTAAACAAGGGTGGGAGCACACAGTTTTACCTCCCAGCAACGTTCGCCCCTGACATTGTGGTAATTGCAGTTTCAGTTCCTTGCATGCTTCAAGAGTGTTCGAGTGTTTCGCCACAGTTGGAGCAGATAGTGATAATCTCAAGACACGTGTTTCTGTTTCTTTAACCGTTATCAGTAGAGATTACAGTCTTTCAAATGTGGGGTTTGCTGAGTAGGCTGCCAACATCTTTCTCAGGTCAGGTACCTCTCACAGGCATGCAGGTGCTTCATCCACTAGCTCATCAGCTCAATTACTAATGGGAGTACTATTAAACAGGAACAGGGGTGGGAGCACACCGCTTCACCTCCCAGAAAGGTTCGCCCCTGGTATTGTGGTAAATGCAGTTTCAGTTACTTGCTTGCTTCAAGAGTGTTCGAGTGCTTCGCCACAGTTGGCGCAGATAGTGCTGATCTCTAGACACGTGTTTCTGGTTCTTTAACCATCATCAGTAGATATTACAGTCTTTCAAATGTGGGGTTTACGGAGTAGGCTGCCAACATCTTTCTCAGGTCAAGTACCTCTCACAGGCATGCGGTTGCTTCATCCACGAGCTCGTCTGCTCAATGACTCATGGGAGTACTATTAAACAGGAACAGGGGTGGGAGCACACCGTTCACCTCCCAGCAAAGTTCGCCCCTGGCATTGTGATAAATGCAGTTTCAGTGACTTGCTTGCTTCAAGAGTGTTCGAGTGTTTCGCACAGTTGTCGCAGATAGTGCTGATCTCTAGACACGTGCTTCTGGTTCTTTAACCCTCATCAGTAGAGATTACAGTCTATCAAATCTGGGGTTTGCTGAGTAGGCTGCCAACATCTTTCTCAGGTCAGGTACCTCTCACAGGCATGCGGATGCTTCATCCACGAGCTTGACAGCTCAATGACTCACTGGAGAACTATTAAACAGAAACAGGGGCTGGAGGACGTCACTTCACCTCCCAGCAAGGTTCGCCTCTGGCATTGTGGTAAATGCAGTTTCAGTTACCTGCTTGCTTCAAGAGTGTTCCAGTGTTTCGCGACAGTTGGCGTAGATAGTGCTGATCTCTAGACACATGTTTCTGGTTCTTTAACCGTCATCAGAAGAGATTACAGTCTATCATATGTGGAGTTTGCTGAGTAGGCTGTGTAAATCTTTCTCAGGTCAGGTACCTCTCAAAGGCATGCGAGTGCTACATCCACAAGCTTGTCAGCTCAATGACTCAAGGGAGTACTATTAAACAGGAACAGGGGTGGGAGCACACCGCTTCACCTTCCAGCAAGGTTCGCACCCTGGCATTGTGGTAAAAGCAGTTTCAGTTACTTGCTTGCTTTAAGAGTGTTTGAGTGTTTCGCCACAGTTGGCGCAGATAGTGCGAATCTCTAGACACGTGTTTCTGGTTCTTTAACCGTCATCAGTAGAGATTACAGTCTTTGAAATTTGGGGTTTGATGAGTAGGCTGCCAACATCTTTCTCAGGTCAGGTACGTCTCACAGGCATGCGGGTGCTTCATCCATGACCTCGTCAGATCAATGACTCACAGGAGTACTATTAAACAGGAACAGGGGTGGGAGCACACTGCTTCACCTACCAGCAAGGTTCTCCCCTGACATTGTGGTAAATGCAGCTTCAGTTACTTGCTTGCTTCAACAGTGTTCCAGTGTTTCTCCACAGTTGGCGTGGATATTGCTGATCTCTAGACACGTGGTTCTGGTTCTTTAACTGTCATAAGGAGAGATTTCAGTCTTTCAAAAGTGAGGTTTGCTGAGTAGGCTGCCAACATCTTTCTCAGGTCAGGTACCTCTCACAGGCATGCGGTGCTTAATCCACAAGCTCGTCAGCTCAATGACTCATGGGAGTACTACTATACAGGAACAGGGGTGGGAGCAGACCGCTGCACCTCCCAGCAAGGTTCGCCCCTGGCATTGTGGTAAATGCTGTTTCAGTTACTTGCTTTATTCAAGTGTGTTCGATTGTTTCTCCACAGTTGGCGCAGATAGTGCTGATCTCTAGACATGTGTTTCTGGTTCTTTAACCGTCATCAGTAGAGATTACAGTCTTTAAAATCTGGGGTTTTCTGAGAAGGCTGCCAACATCTTTCTCAGGTCAGGTACCTCTCACAGGCATGCGGGTGCTTCATCCACCAGATCGTCAACTCAATGACTCATGGCAGTACTATTAAACAGGAACATCGGTGGGAGCACAACGCTTCACCTCCCAGCAAGGTTCACCCCTGGCATTGTGGTAAATGCAGTTTCAGTTACTTGCTTGCTTCAAGTGTGTTCGAGTATTTCACCACAGTTGGCGCTGATAGTTCTGATCTCTAGACACGTGGTTCTGGTTCTTAAACCGTCATCACAAGAGATTACAGTCTTTCAAATGTGGAGTTTGCTAAGTAGGCTTCCAACATGTTTCTCAGGTCAGGTACCTCTCACAGGCATTCGGGTGCTTCATCCACGAGCTCGTTTGCTCAATGAATCACGGGAGAACTATTATACAGGAACAGGGGTGGGAGCACACAGTTTCACCTCCCAGCAACGTTCGCCCCTGACATTGTGGTAATTGCAGTTTCAGTTACTTGCTTGCTTCAAGAGTGTTCGAGTATTTCGCCACAGTTGGAGGAGATAGTCCTCATCTCAAGACACTTGTTTCTGGTTCTTTAACCGTCATCAGTAGAGATTACAGTCTTTCAAATGTGGGGTTTGCTGAGTAGGCTGCCAACATCTTCCTCAGGTCAGGTACCTCTCACATGCATGCAGGTGCTTCATCCACTAGCTCATCAGCTCAATTACTCATGGGAGTACTATTAGACAGGAACAGGGGTGGGAGCACACCGCTTCACCTCCAAGCAAGGTTCGCCCCTGATATTGTGGTAAATGCAGTTTCAGTTACTTGCTTGCTTCAAGAGTGTTCAAGTTCTTCGCCACAGTTGACACAGATAGTGCTGATCTCTAGACACGTGTTTCTGGTTCTTTAACCATCATCAGTAGAGATTACAGTCTTTCAAATGTGGGGTTTACTGAGTAGGCTGCCAACATCTTTCTCAGGTCAGGTACCTCTCACAGGCATGCGGTTGCTTCATCCATGAGCTCGTCTGCTCAATGACTCATGGGAGTACTATTAAACAGGAACAGGGGTGGGAGCACACCGCTTCACCGCCCAGCAAATGTTCGCCCCTGGCATTGTGATAAATGCAGTTTCAGTGACTTGCTTGCTTCAAGAGTGTTCGAGTGTTTCGCCACAGTTGGCGCAGATAGTGCTGATCCCTAGACACGTGGTTCTGGTTCTTTAACCCTCATCAGTAGAGATTACAGTCTTTCAAATCTGGGGTTTTCTGAGTAGGCTGCCAACATCTTTCTCAGGTCAGGTACCTCTCACAGGCATGCGGGTGCTTCATCCACGAGCTTGTCAGCTCCATGACTCACGGGAGTACTTTTAAACAGGAACAGGGGTGGGAGCACACTGCTTCACCTCCAAGCAAGGTTCGCCTCTGGCATTGTGGTAAATGCAGTTTCAGTTACTTGCTTGCTTCAAGAGTGTTTGAGTGTTTTGCCACAGTTGGCGCAGATAGTGCTGATCTCTAGGTATGTGTTTCTGGTTCTTTAACCATCATCAGTAAACATTACAGTCTTTGAAATTTAGGGTTTGATGAGTAGGCTGCCAAAATCTTTCTCAGGTCAGGTACTTCTCACAGGCATGCGGGTGCTCCATCCATTAGCTCGTCAGCTCAATGACCCACTGGAGAACTATTACACAGGAACAGGGGTGGGGGCACACCGCTTCACCTCCCAGGAAGGTTCACCCCTGGCATTGTGGTAAATGCAGTTTCGGTTACTTGCTTGCTTCAAGAGTGTTAGAGTGTTTCGCCACAGTTGGCACAGATAGTGCTTATCTCTAGACACGGGTTTCTGGTTCTTTAACCGTTATCAGTAGAGATTACAGTCTTTGAAATTTGGGGTTTGCTGAGTAGGCTGCCAACATCTTTCTCAGGTCAGGTACCTCTCACAGGCATGCGGTGATTCATCCACGAGCTCGCCAGCTCAATGACTCATGGGAGTACTACTAAACAGGAAAAGGGGTGGGAGCACACCGCTTCACCTACCAGCAAGGTTCACCCCTGACATTGTGGTAAATGCAGTTTGGGTTACTTGCTTGCTTCAAGTGTGTTCGATTGTTTCGCCACAGTTGGCACAGATAGTGCTTATCTCTAGACATGTGTTTCTGGTTCTTTAACCGTTATCAGTAGACATTACAGTCTTTGAAATTTGGGGTTTGCTGAGTAGGCTGCCAACATCTTTCTCAGGTCAGGTACCTCTCACAGGCATGCGGTGCTTCATCCACGAGCTCATCAGCTCAATGACTCTTGTGAGTACTACTAAACAGGAACAGGGGTGGGAGCACACCGCTTCACCTCCCTGCAAGTTTCGCCCCTGGCATTGTGATAAATACAGTTTCGGTTACTTGCTTGCTTCAAGAGTGTTCGAGTGTTTCGCCACAGTTGGCGCAGATAGTGCTGATCTCTAGACAAGTGTTTCTGGTTCTTTAACCGTCATCATTAGAGATTACAGTCTTTTTAATTTGGGGTTTGCTGAGTAGGCTTCCAACATCTTTCTCAGGTCTGGTACCTCTCACAGGCATGCAGGTGCTTCATCCACTAGCTCATCAGCTCAATTACTAATGGGAGTACTATTAAACAGGAACAGGGGTGGGAGCACACCGCTTCACCTCCCAGAAAGGTTCGCCCCTGGTATTGTGGTAAATGCAGTTTCAGTTACTTGCTTGCTTCAAGAGTGTTCGAGTGCTTCGCCACAGTTGGCGCAGATAGTGCTGATCTCTAGACACGTGTTTCTGGTTCTTTAACCATCATCAGTAGATATTACAGTCTTTCAAATGTGGGGTTTACGGAGTAGGCTGCCAACATCTTTCTCAGGTCAAGTACCTCTCACAGGCATGCGGTTGCTTCATCCACGAGCTCGTCTGCTCAATGACTCATGGGAGTACTATTAAACAGGAACAGGGGTGGGAGCACACCGTTCACCTCCCAGCAAAGTTCGCCCCTGGCATTGTGATAAATGCAGTTTCAGTGACTTGCTTGCTTCAAGAGTGTTCGAGTGTTTCGCACAGTTGTCGCAGATAGTGCTGATCTCTAGACACGTGCTTCTGGTTCTTTAACCCTCATCAGTAGAGATTACAGTCTATCAAATCTGGGGTTTGCTGAGTAGGCTGCCAACATCTTTCTCAGGTCAGGTACCTCTCACAGGCATGCGGATGCTTCATCCACGAGCTTGACAGCTCAATGACTCACTGGAGAACTATTAAACAGAAACAGGGGCTGGAGGACGTCACTTCACCTCCCAGCAAGGTTCGCCTCTGGCATTGTGGTAAATGCAGTTTCAGTTACCTGCTTGCTTCAAGAGTGTTCCAGTGTTTCGCGACAGTTGGCGTAGATAGTGCTGATCTCTAGACACATGTTTCTGGTTCTTTAACCGTCATCAGAAGAGATTACAGTCTATCATATGTGGAGTTTGCTGAGTAGGCTGTGTAAATCTTTCTCAGGTCAGGTACCTCTCAAAGGCATGCGAGTGCTACATCCACAAGCTTGTCAGCTCAATGACTCAAGGGAGTACTATTAAACAGGAACAGGGGTGGGAGCACACCGCTTCACCTTCCAGCAAGGTTCGCACCCTGGCATTGTGGTAAAAGCAGTTTCAGTTACTTGCTTGCTTTAAGAGTGTTTGAGTGTTTCGCCACAGTTGGCGCAGATAGTGCGAATCTCTAGACACGTGTTTCTGGTTCTTTAACCGTCATCAGTAGAGATTACAGTCTTTGAAATTTGGGGTTTGATGAGTAGGCTGCCAACATCTTTCTCAGGTCAGGTACGTCTCACAGGCATGCGGGTGCTTCATCCATGACCTCGTCAGATCAATGACTCACAGGAGTACTATTAAACAGGAACAGGGGTGGGAGCACACTGCTTCACCTACCAGCAAGGTTCTCCCCTGACATTGTGGTAAATGCAGCTTCAGTTACTTGCTTGCTTCAACAGTGTTCCAGTGTTTCTCCACAGTTGGCGTGGATATTGCTGATCTCTAGACACGTGGTTCTGGTTCTTTAACTGTCATAAGGAGAGATTTCAGTCTTTCAAAAGTGAGGTTTGCTGAGTAGGCTGCCAACATCTTTCTCAGGTCAGGTACCTCTCACAGGCATGCGGTGCTTAATCCACAAGCTCGTCAGCTCAATGACTCATGGGAGTACTACTATACAGGAACAGGGGTGGGAGCAGACCGCTGCACCTCCCAGCAAGGTTCGCCCCTGGCATTGTGGTAAATGCTGTTTCAGTTACTTGCTTTATTCAAGTGTGTTCGATTGTTTCTCCACAGTTGGCGCAGATAGTGCTGATCTCTAGACATGTGTTTCTGGTTCTTTAACCGTCATCAGTAGAGATTACAGTCTTTAAAATCTGGGGTTTTCTGAGAAGGCTGCCAACATCTTTCTCAGGTCAGGTACCTCTCACAGGCATGCGGGTGCTTCATCCACCAGATCGTCAACTCAATGACTCATGGCAGTACTATTAAACAGGAACATCGGTGGGAGCACAACGCTTCACCTCCCAGCAAGGTTCACCCCTGGCATTGTGGTAAATGCAGTTTCAGTTACTTGCTTGCTTCAAGTGTGTTCGAGTATTTCACCACAGTTGGCGCTGATAGTTCTGATCTCTAGACACGTGGTTCTGGTTCTTAAACCGTCATCACAAGAGATTACAGTCTTTCAAATGTGGAGTTTGCTAAGTAGGCTTCCAACATGTTTCTCAGGTCAGGTACCTCTCACAGGCATTCGGGTGCTTCATCCACGAGCTCGTTTGCTCAATGAATCACGGGAGAACTATTATACAGGAACAGGGGTGGGAGCACACAGTTTCACCTCCCAGCAACGTTCGCCCCTGACATTGTGGTAATTGCAGTTTCAGTTACTTGCTTGCTTCAAGAGTGTTCGAGTATTTCGCCACAGTTGGAGGAGATAGTCCTCATCTCAAGACACTTGTTTCTGGTTCTTTAACCGTCATCAGTAGAGATTACAGTCTTTCAAATGTGGGGTTTGCTGAGTAGGCTGCCAACATCTTCCTCAGGTCAGGTACCTCTCACATGCATGCAGGTGCTTCATCCACTAGCTCATCAGCTCAATTACTCATGGGAGTACTATTAGACAGGAACAGGGGTGGGAGCACACCGCTTCACCTCCAAGCAAGGTTCGCCCCTGATATTGTGGTAAATGCAGTTTCAGTTACTTGCTTGCTTCAAGAGTGTTCAAGTTCTTCGCCACAGTTGACACAGATAGTGCTGATCTCTAGACACGTGTTTCTGGTTCTTTAACCATCATCAGTAGAGATTACAGTCTTTCAAATGTGGGGTTTACTGAGTAGGCTGCCAACATCTTTCTCAGGTCAGGTACCTCTCACAGGCATGCGGTTGCTTCATCCATGAGCTCGTCTGCTCAATGACTCATGGGAGTACTATTAAACAGGAACAGGGGTGGGAGCACACCGCTTCACCGCCCAGCAAATGTTCGCCCCTGGCATTGTGATAAATGCAGTTTCAGTGACTTGCTTGCTTCAAGAGTGTTCGAGTGTTTCGCCACAGTTGGCGCAGATAGTGCTGATCCCTAGACACGTGGTTCTGGTTCTTTAACCCTCATCAGTAGAGATTACAGTCTTTCAAATCTGGGGTTTTCTGAGTAGGCTGCCAACATCTTTCTCAGGTCAGGTACCTCTCACAGGCATGCGGGTGCTTCATCCACGAGCTTGTCAGCTCCATGACTCACGGGAGTACTTTTAAACAGGAACAGGGGTGGGAGCACACTGCTTCACCTCCAAGCAAGGTTCGCCTCTGGCATTGTGGTAAATGCAGTTTCAGTTACTTGCTTGCTTCAAGAGTGTTTGAGTGTTTTGCCACAGTTGGCGCAGATAGTGCTGATCTCTAGGTATGTGTTTCTGGTTCTTTAACCATCATCAGTAAACATTACAGTCTTTGAAATTTAGGGTTTGATGAGTAGGCTGCCAAAATCTTTCTCAGGTCAGGTACTTCTCACAGGCATGCGGGTGCTCCATCCATTAGCTCGTCAGCTCAATGACCCACTGGAGAACTATTACACAGGAACAGGGGTGGGGGCACACCGCTTCACCTCCCAGGAAGGTTCACCCCTGGCATTGTGGTAAATGCAGTTTCGGTTACTTGCTTGCTTCAAGAGTGTTAGAGTGTTTCGCCACAGTTGGCACAGATAGTGCTTATCTCTAGACACGGGTTTCTGGTTCTTTAACCGTTATCAGTAGAGATTACAGTCTTTGAAATTTGGGGTTTGCTGAGTAGGCTGCCAACATCTTTCTCAGGTCAGGTACCTCTCACAGGCATGCGGTGATTCATCCACGAGCTCGCCAGCTCAATGACTCATGGGAGTACTACTAAACAGGAAAAGGGGTGGGAGCACACCGCTTCACCTACCAGCAAGGTTCACCCCTGACATTGTGGTAAATGCAGTTTGGGTTACTTGCTTGCTTCAAGTGTGTTCGATTGTTTCGCCACAGTTGGCACAGATAGTGCTTATCTCTAGACATGTGTTTCTGGTTCTTTAACCGTTATCAGTAGACATTACAGTCTTTGAAATTTGGGGTTTGCTGAGTAGGCTGCCAACATCTTTCTCAGGTCAGGTACCTCTCACAGGCATGCGGTGCTTCATCCACGAGCTCATCAGCTCAATGACTCTTGTGAGTACTACTAAACAGGAACAGGGGTGGGAGCACACCGCTTCACCTCCCTGCAAGTTTCGCCCCTGGCATTGTGATAAATACAGTTTCGGTTACTTGCTTGCTTCAAGAGTGTTCGAGTGTTTCGCCACAGTTGGCGCAGATAGTGCTGATCTCTAGACAAGTGTTTCTGGTTCTTTAACCGTCATCATTAGAGATTACAGTCTTTTTAATTTGGGGTTTGCTGAGTAGGCTTCCAACATCTTTCTCAGGTCTGGTACCTCTCACAGGCATGCGGGTGCTTCATCCATGAGCTCGTCAGCTCAATGACTCACAAGAGTACTGTTAAACAGGAACAGGGGTGGGAGCAGACGGCTTCACCTCCCAGCAAGGTTCGCCCCTGACATTATGGTAAATGCAGTTTCAGTTACTTGCTTGTTTCAAGTGTGTTCGATTGTTTCTCCACAGTTGGCGCAGATAGTGCTGATCTCTAGACACGTGTTTCTGGTTCTTTAACTGTCATCAGTAGAGATTACAGTCTTTAAAATCTGGGGTTTGCTGAGAAGGCTGCCAACATCTTTCTCAGGTCAGGTACCTCTCACAGGCATGCGGGTGCTTCATCCACCAGATCGTCAACTCAATGACTCATGAGAGTAGTATTAAACAGGAACAGGGGTGGGAGCACACCGCTTCACCTCCAAGCAAGGTTCGCCCCTGGCATTGTGGTAAATGTAGTTTGGGTTACTTGCTTGCTTCAAGTGTGTTCGATTGTTTCGCCACAGTTGTCACAGATAGTGCTTATCTCTAGACATGTGTTTCTGGTTCTTTAACCGTTATCAGTAGAGATTACAGTCTTTGAAATTTGGGGTTTGGTGAGTAGGCTGCCAACATCTTTCTCAGGTCAGGTACCTCTCACAGGCATGCGGGTGCTTTATCCATGAGCTCGTCAGCTCAATGACTCACGGAAGTACTATTAAACAGGAACAGGGGTGGGAGGCAATGATATCCTATGGAAGGAAATTCAAGTTACTGGTAAGTGCGGTTAGAATTACTTTTCAAGATCAGTACTGGGCTGAAATATGCAGCACTGAGGTCTGTCCTGATGACATGTAAGTAAATTGGAATTCGTAGTTCGGCTGATTTTAAAGGAATATTTGTAAGTTCCAAAACTCCACACTTAGAAGAATTTCCAAGTGAAACCAGTCAATGTTAGCCTATGGATGGAAATTCAAGTTACTGGTAAGTAGAGTTAGAATTACTTTTCAGGATCAGAACTGGGCTTACACATGCAGCACTGAGATCTCTCCTGATAACAGGTGATTAAATCGGAATTCGTAGTTCGGCTGATTTTAGAGGAATTTTTGTACGTTCCAAAAATCGACACTTAGAAACTTTTCGGCTGAAAAGCACACAATGTATTCCTATGGAAGGAAATACAAGTTACTGGTAAGTACGGTTAGAATTACTTTTCAGGATCAGTACTGACCTTAAAGATTCAGCACTGAGGTCTCTCCTGATAACAGGTGAGTAAATTGGAATTCATAGTTTGACTGATTTTAGAGGAATATTTGTACATTTCAAAAATCGACACTTTGAAACTTTTTCAGCAAAAAGCAGGTAATGATATTGCGGTAATTCAAATTTTCATGGCGCAAGTAATATAACAAAGAACTTGGCAAAGAAGCTGAAATATGAAAAGACATCTTTATTAAACTCAAATGAGTGAGACTACGTCGCACAGAAGCCTTAGCAACTGAATGAGGCAGTCTCCAGAACAAAAACCAGTCTTCTCTTTTATACAGAATATTCTGCTTTGGGCAACACCGCCCCTGTTTTACAAGTGGTTATTCACATATTTTGGCTTCAAAGAAAAGGCAGAGTCATGATGACAATCCCACATTTCAGTTCGTTCAGCTCTCAATCATTTAACCCAGCAAGGCTCAGAACCCTCATCAGATATCAGCAGACCCCAATAAAACGGGCACCTCCTGCTCGTAAAACAAGCCATAAAGTAGGAAACAGAGTCAGATGTGAAAGAGATTAGTCAGGGTTCGTGTGGGAAGAAGGAATTTATGATGCCTCGGGCCCTGATGCTTATCCCAGTTGGCCGCAGTAAAAGGAACCGGCCGGACAGGGCTGACCTCGGGCAGTGGAGTCAGTTTGCACAGGTCACAGAGAAGTCACAGATGGTGTACGTGTCCTTTAGGCCTAGGCATGGCCTTAGCACACAGCCTATGTGAGGGCAATAACAAAAATGGCTACTGTTCTAATATGGAACCCGAGGGTTCAATATGTAGTATTATATATATACGGTGAATTCATTGGTTAAACATGACGAAAACACTTGTACATACCGCATTTGTCATTTGCGGTTTGTTGATACCAAAGTCGGCAGGGTAGGGGCATGCGTCCAATGTGGTTCCAAATTTTTACAGTACCACAGACCCTCCTTGTGCCCTTACATAGGCAATAACTATACTCATACTAATCTGAGTCCAGGTCTATATTCATAAAGTCATGAAGATATTGCTGTAGCATCATCCTATTACTTAGCAACTCTCTCGGGACACGTCTCCTTACACATGTAGTAGCGCAAAGGCCACATATGGCAGGACAAAATAAGGAATACCTCTATCCATAGTAGGTGGCGTAAGATCACACACCCAACAATTAGTGATGTTCACTACTAACTAGTGTTGATGCAGAAGCTGTACAAAAGAATTGCTTACGAATTCTGATCTTTTAACCTGCTCATGTTCAGGAAAAGGGTGAAAAGAATGCAAAGAAGCAGTAGTAGGAAAGGACATAGGTTGGGAAGCGGGTGCAGAAGTCAATTGGGTAGAGAAAAACAATCCCACCCATAAATGACAACGTCATGTTTAAAAAGACACTAGAAAACACGTTATTAAGAACATATAGGCAACGGGCGAAAGTCGTGACCACTATTACAAATGAAATAATAATTTTTCACAACCCTAAGCAAAAAGCAAATCCCAATAATATCCAGTAACATTTTTAGGGCTCCTATGCATTTCAGTAAATCTTGCATGTTCAGGTGAAACAGTGGTGACCCTCATCAATGCTCTAAGGTGAAAATACTCTTTCCACAGAAAATGGACTTTATTCTGCTTTTACTAAACAGAATAGTACTTTAAAACAATGCCAGCAAAACAATCAGTCTCCTAACACCTAGTCTATACAATCACACGGAAACCTCTTGTGAAACCAACTATGCCCAGAGTCCGTTCAAAAAGCCTCTCTGGCAGGCTTCTATTGTCCATCAAATCTTCTTCTGTTGTTTTCTTTTCGCATGGGCCTCTTCATTCAAGCCTTTCATGAGAGAAGTACTGCTTAGTTGGAGTGCCCTCCTGGCAAACACCCACAGCTCACTCGAAAGTCTCAATGTCTCAAGGCAGTGCACCTGTGTCTTTCCTCTGCGGCAGACACTACAAATAATATGCTCTTCATTGGTCATGGGCACAGATCATCTTGTGCAGACCCGGGACCATTCTCAGGATCCAACACTCATCATTCGGTGTCAGAGGACGCTCAGGCTGCCCTTTCATGGGCACCAGAATGAAGTGCCTTTTGTCAATTTTGGACCCGCCGGTGCACTGCACTTCCATTGGAGCAAAGGAAAAGAGGGGGGTGTGTGGCCAAAAAACTCAGGCCAGGGGGCTCAAGGGACTGCACACTGTCAGAGGTTACCAGCACATGACAGGCGCTCTTTTGCACTGACATTCTGGTTCTGTGGCAAAACCAGCTCCACCTACTTTTCTGATGTTGAACGCCTTCTGATGAAGCAAGTGCGATGCTTTAAACAGTTCGTTGTATAACAAGGGGACTGTAAACAGGCGGCCTGTGATCTTCAAAGGAGTGGCCACACGCCATTAGACAATTTTGGTTTGGAATATACTGTCATTCTCAAAAAGCAATACAAATATAAAGGCAGTAGGCAAAACAGTGCCTCTAAGCTTTTCAATTGGGTTTCCGTGTGAGAGCCTCCATCATCTAAGGGTAGATAAGTACACGAGAATTCTATCTAAATGGATGTCTCCGCATATGGTGGCATTGTCTAATGGGGCAAACACATTTTTTTTTTCTCAATGATTTCATCTAGGTGTTCCTAAATTCCTTATCTAGAACATCTCAATAGAGAAATCACATGGTACAAATTATCATGGGCATTTAGAAAACTTTCACATCAGGCGCAATATGCAATACACAGGCTAATAGTCAAATATGCAAACAAAAGACAAGAACTAGAGGGTCCTGATATTTGCATGATTAGAACACATCTGATCCCACCAAAAATTAAAGCAGCAGGAACAAAAGGGTAAAAACCACATTAAAAATAGACATTGAAAATTCGTCATGTTCAAAAGGGTAAACGTAAGATATCTCCTATTGATATGGAAAACTTGTCTTACTATAATATTGAGTCAGTTAACCAGTCTATCGCTACCCTGACAGTCAGGCTGGAAAACATTGAAGCAGGCCTAAGGAAAATTCTTGGAAACCAGTCTGGCCATACAAAAGGGAATTATACATAAACATGCAGTCTGGAAGTGTGTACCTGAACAATACACCTACAATAATAAATGGGCTGACTGGTGAAAGGAATACGGAAAAGGGAATTGGAACAAGGACACAACTAAAATCCCCAATAACTAAGCACGATGCGACATCAGTCAGGGGAGAAGCAACAAAAGAAAAAAAAATCTATAGGAAGAACAAGAAGTTACTTGGGTGATAGTCAGGCATGTGACACAACACCAAGAGTACGGGTGATTCACAAAAGGCCAAAGTTACACAAATTTTAACTCTACCGCTGGCGACTACACCATATACGATACTCCTAGGTAATATTCCAGTTCCTTCTTCAGGAAAAAAAATGAAAACCTGTTTTTTCTTTTAAGGAACAAGAGCCATATGCTACTTAGGAAACAGAACATCATAAACTAATGTAATATAGAAATTAGGCCACCTTGAGTCACAGATCTATAATTTCATCCTTAGGTCCAATCAAGGATACATAAATATAAGGCTGCCTGTTCCTTTAAGGGAAGGGGCAGTAACGTGACTAACTACAGGTGACACACTTCGATCCTGTATATCTCTTTTATTTTCCTTCAATACTATTATAGCCAAATAGACATGCACTGGTGAAGTGTTGTCTCTCATGTTCACAGTATGAAATTTCATTAGCTGTGGAATTTAGTAACCAGAACAAGTTCAACCAACTGTTGCGTAGCGATGGGCATCGTCATGACCATCCCCTCACAACACAGGTAAACTTGTAATAGTATCAAAAGCAGCAACAAAGAGAACAAAAACATGCATAATAATAAAAAAATAATAAAAACGCACAAAACGTCAAGCCATCAGATATACTTGCTGTATATCAAGCACAAAAAGCATAGACAAAACAATAGCATATGTAAATAAGCGGTGACACACAACACCATGTCATGTACTTTTATGCACTGTAAACCTGCAGCCCAAAACCCAATATACGGGCCTGTTTAATTTGTCAGGTTTAAAATCTTTACCCTCCTTTTGACAGCAGATCACCAGGCAATGGAAATCTGCTGTCAAATATAACTTTACTGTTCCTCTTCTAACGTACAGGACCAGCAAGAACAAATCATGATAGGACCAAATACACAAAAATAAATTTCCATTACTTAACTGTTACCCTCTTGTCAGTTACCTGGCAACATCAAGCCACCGTAGTTTTACCTTTCTGAAAGTAAATCGTTACATGACACTCCATATTAATTTGGCACCTACAATTTCCACTGTGAAAAAGAAGTCTTAATTGGCAATACGTTCTCACTTAGGCATGTAGCCTTAAAAATTTTAGAATCTTATTTTCTGTCTAAGACTTAATGCAACACTTCGTTTTCTGTTAAATAAGAGCTAATAGCAGGCATCATTCTATTTTTTTTTTTTTTAGAGCGAGACACAAATGTATCAGTTCTGCAAAGCATTTAACATGATGTTTGGGCTTTCAAAGAAACCCCTTTTCTATATTTTCCCTTTGGAATTAAGTTCTTTAGTTTTAGTGATGTTGTTATGGAGAAACCAGAAACCCCACCTTTAGAGGCCCGTGTAGCAAGGTCATTCTGCATTCCACAGAGGCAAGGCCCTAATTTAAAAGGACATAAATGTCAACGTGGCAGCCTACTCCATTGTTTACGGGAAAACTAAAGATAGCATCTCAGCAGCGTAACTTGAGCCAGCCTCTGCAGCTCTCTTAGCCCCCAGCTTCTGCCACTCTGAATTTGTCAAAGCCAGAAGGCCTTCCTAATTCCTCCTAACTTGCAATAATTTACTCTATTTTGAAAATAATTTCTCCTTTTTAGGCGCTAAAAAAATTATCTCTATTCCCAGATTATTAAACTACATGTACTGTGAATAATTCACAAAACTTAATAACACACATACAAGTTTTTAGAATAAATGCTTGTTGCAATCCTATGCAATGGTACACATTTCATCAACCTTAAATTAATGAACTTCTCAGTAGGCCCAGCTGAAGTTAGAACCTTCAACCCTGATATTAAAACAAGCCGTTGTACTGGCATATTGACTCATTGAATCATATGAAGGCACAACCTGTAAATATATATCAAACCTAAATGTATGTATTTACTGAAGCCCGAGACACTTTAAAAAGAACTCTGAATGAAAGAAAATGCAGTTTAAACAGTGTTTTTACCCAAATTCGACTTTGATATTTCAGGCATTAAAAAATGAATGTCCTACAATTTTCTTGCACAATATGCATTACCAGAATGTCTATTACATAACCCATGAGTCAGGCATTGGAAATAATAACTTATACTTTATAAAAATGAGCTTGTTTGCGCCTGCGCCAAGGGAAAACTGTACACGCGAATGATTGTCATTTTAGTGATGCAACACAACTCAAATCAAATTTTAATGCTAGGAGGTCATAGTATGAGTATTAAGCTTTATAAATATTAAAAAACGATTTTGAAAAGCACTTATTTTTTTTTTTAAATAATTTTTCCATGATTAATAATTTTCTTTAAAAAAAAAAAAAAAACATTATTCGTTTTTGTGATAATTCCATGTATAAAAAGCAAGCTGCATCTCTTGCCTATCATTTTGGACACATTAACTCACAAGCCTAAGCGCATAAGCCCAACTTGAAACGCGTCACATTTTTGCGCCACTTTCATTTAAAAGGACGGTTATGCAAAATTCCACCCGTGTTCAACTGGGAAGGTGCTGGCTGAATGAACATTTCTATCAAATATACTGCAGCTGAAAAGTTTGCCTGTGAACATCTAATACAATGCATCTAAGGAAAACGCTGTAAATTTATTTTATTTTTGCAAAAATAGATAATTTCGTTTTTGGGGCCTTATTCATGTCTATTGAATGTGTTTTCTAATTTTATCCTTTAAGCATATAACGGCAGTTTTGTATATGTGCACAATTGCTCATTCTATAAATTAAAGAGCGCCATATAGCTATTTTAGCACATCACATGGTTCACTTCTGTATTTTTTTTCTAAGTTTCTCTTCTTAATATTAATTAACCAACATTTTGCTTAACAGACTTAAAACATCAGTAGACCCACACACACATATTGAGCTCATTTCAGACATAAACAGAAAGGGGTCAAACATACAGTACCGCACGCTTTAGCCATTTTTCATAAATAGTCGCAATTTACTTACAGAAGTTGCACTAATGAGAAAACCACATAGACATTTAAACACACAGTTGACTTACAAATCAATACGCAAGACAGAAAGAAAGAACAGCTCACAGACTATAACTTGAACCAAAATACTAGTTGTAAGTCATATTTACAAGAAATGCTTCTCAATAGTGTTCCAAAAGGCTGCATAAACAGCCCAACAGACAGATGCATGTCCAAGAAGTAGTGAATGCGCTCAGTTCATTAGCTTTGCCTAGCAGAACACCAAACAAAATCGTTCTGCATATCTTTATTCATAAAACTGCGCAGAACGAAGGATTCTTGTTTTGTATTATGTCATATTTTAATTCCCTGGGGGTACAAAATCACCAAAGAAAAAATATGTTTTTAAATCTAACCTATTCAGATATTTCCCACACTATGGTACCTTCCAAAAAAGCAACACATTTTTCCATGTGAGCTTACAAACAGGCATGCCAAAAATACTGCGGAAAACGCAAGTATTATAATCAAAATGGTGCTTAAGGTATTTTTCGTACGTGCACCGTTCAACTAAACCAAATGGAGAAATATTTCCTCATTACCTGCCTACACAAATTGCAATTCGCATATCCAAACCTATACAAACCAAAAGTTGGCCAACACAAATTTCACAGTTCCAAAGCTACATTTCAAACTTGCTAAGATCAGGCATCTTATAGCTCACGAATCTAGCTTCAAACTTCAAGGGTTTATCTCTACCAATACACTCGCAAATATGCGAGACCCTTGGGTATGGTAATTGCAATGACCAAATCAACAAACCAAGAAACCAACCCCTTGGCTTTGGTAATTGCGATAGCCAAATCAAAGACAAAGAACCAAAGGACTGGGAGCGACCCACTTATATTAAATTCTTATTTTTACTAATCAAAAGGTTATCCAAATTCTAACTGTCAAGTTCTACATAACCAAACGTCTTTTATAATACTCACGCCAAAAAGGGTTCTAATCGGGAGTGACATCTTTTGGAGAGTCAAAGTCAGAAAGATCAGAGATATATGGGCTGCAGAGACAAAGAATCCCCCAGAACCTCGGTGCTCAGAGTACCTGCATAGTGGATTTCTGTCCTGTTCTCCCCAGTAGATTTCTGTCCTCTGACAAGATCGCTCCTCCAGATAGTCACTTGTATTGATGCCGCGCTGTTGGGCGCCAACTGCGGTAATTCAAATTTTCATGGCGCAAGTAATATAACAAAGAACTTGGCAAAGAAGCTGAAATATGAAAAGACATCTTTATTAAACTCAAATGAGTGAGACTACGTCGCACAGTGGCCTTAGCAACTGAATGAGGCAGTCTCCAGAACAAAAACCAGTCTTCTCTTTTATACAGAATATTCCGCTTTGGGCAACACCGCCCCTGTTTTACAAGTGGTTATTCACATATTTTGGCTTCAAAGAAAAGGCAGAGTCATGATGACAATCTCACATTTCAGTTCGTTCAGCTCTCAATCATTTAACCCAGCAAGGCTCAGAACCCTCATCAGATATGAGCAGACCCCAATAAAACGGGCACCTCCTGCTCGTAAAACAAGCCATAAAGTAGGAAACAGAGTCAGATGTGAAAGAGATTAGTCAGGGTTTGTGTGGGAAGAAGGAATTTATGATGCCTCGGGCCCTGATGCTTATCCCAGTTGGCCGCAGTAAAAGGAACCGGCCGGACAGGGCTGACCTCGGGCAGTGGAGTCAGTTTGCAAAGGTCACAGAGAAGTCACAGATGGTGTACGTGTCCTTTAGGCCTAGGCATGGCCTTAGCACACAGCCTATGTGAGGGCAATCACAAAAATGGCTACTGTTCTAATATGGAACCCGAGGGTTCAATATGTAGTATTATATATATACGGCGAATTCATTGGTTAAACATGACGAAAACACTTGTACATACCGCATTTGTCATTTGCGGTTTGTTGATACCAAAGTCGGCACGGTAGGGGCATGCGTCCAATGTGGTTCCAAATTTTTACAGTACCACAATATCCTATGGAAGGAAATTGAAGTTACTGGTAAGTACGGTTAGAATTACTTTTCAGTATCAGTACTGTGCTCAAACAGGCAGCACTGAGGTCTCTCCTGATAACAGGTGAGTAAATCGGAATTCGTAGTTCGGCGGATTTTACTTCGGTCCAGTATATATAGAGCCACTTTCCTACACAATCCCCTCCCTTCACCACTGTGCAAACATGCCCTGTGGCGCATTTTAAGTTGGGGAAATAATTCCAATTCACTCTTGAGGGTCCGTAGAGTCCAACTAGCCCACTAGGTACATCCAGTAAGAGCCACAGAGCTTCGTAGCAGAGAGATGTAAAAAGGGGCACGGCCTGTACCACCTCTCTGCAACGCAGCGCAGTGGCACATCCTGGAAGCACCTGGTGGGCTACTTGGCCCCCAGGTAACCTCAGGATTGAAGAGGAATTTTTTCCCCCACTTAAAACGCACCACAGTGCGTGTTTGCACACGTCACCTCAAGCCCCGTCCCCTCCCTTCACCAGTGTGCAAACGCACCCCATGGCACATTTAAAGTTGGGAGATTAAGTCCTCTTGAATCCTGAGGGTCCCTAGGATCAAACTAGCCCACTAGGTGCCTCCAGTAAGCGCCACAGATCTGTGTTGCAGTGAGGTGTAAAAAGGGGCATGGCCTCTGAACACCTCTCTGTAATGCAGCTCTCTGGCGCATACTGGTGGTACCTGGTGGGCTAGTTGGCCCCCAGGGCCCTCAATGTTGAAGGGGAATGAATTCCTCAACTTAAAACGCACCACAGGGTGCGTTTGCACAATGGTGAAGGAAGGGGGCGGGGCCTGAGGTGACATGTCTGCAAACACGCCCTGTGGCGTGTTTTACGATGGGGAATTAATTCCTCTTCAATCCTGAGGTCCCCTGGGAGCCAAATAGCCCACCAGGTACCTCCAGTATGCGCCAGGGAGCGGCATTGCAAAGAGGTGTTCAGAGGCCACGTCCCTTTTTACAAAACTCTGCAACTCAGCTCCGTGGCGCTTACTGGAGGTACCTGGTGGGCTAGTTGGCCCCCAGGGGTCCTCAGGATTGAAGAGGAATTAAAGTTACTGGTAAGTGCGGTTAGAATTACTTTTCAAGATCAGTACTGGTCTCCCACCCCTGTTCCTGTTTAATAGTACTCCCATGAGTCATTGAGCTGACAAGCTCGTGGATGAAGCACCCGCATGTCTGTGACAGGAACCTGACCTGAGAAAGATGTTGGCAGCCTACTCAGCAAACCCCAAGTTTGAAAGACTGTAATCTCTACCTATGACAGCTAAAGAACCAGAACCACGTGTCTAGAGATCAGCACTATCTGCGCCAACTGTGGCAAAACACTTGAACACTCTTGAAGCAAGCAAGTAACTAAAACTGCATTTACCACTATGCCAGGGGCGAATATTGCTGGTAGGTGAAGCGGTGTGCTCCCACCCCTGTTCCTTTTTAATAGTACTCCCATGAGTCATTGAGCTGACGAGCTCGAGGATGAAGCACCCGCATGCCTGTGAGAGGTACCTGACATGAGAAAGATGCTGGCAGCCTACTCAGCAAACCCCAGATTTCAAAGACTGTAATCTCTACTGATGACGGTTAAAGAACCAGAAACACGTGTCTAGAGATCAGTACTATCTGCGCCAACTGTGGCGAAAAAATCAAACACTCTTGAAGCAAGCAAGTAATTGAAACTGCAGTTACTAAAATGTCAGGGGCAAACGTTGCTGGGAGGTGAAGCGGTGTGCTCCCACCCCTGTTCCTGTTTAATAGAACTCCTGTGAGTCATTGAGCTGACGAGCTCATGGATGAAGCACCCGCATGCCTGTGAGAGGTACCTGACCTGAGAAAGATGTTGGCAGCCTACTCAGCAAACCCCACATTTGAAAGACTGTAATCTCTACTGATGACGGTTAAAGAACCAGAAACACGTGTCTAGAGATCAGCACTATCTGCTCCAACTGTGGCGATACACTCAAACAATGTTTAAGCAAGTAAGTAACCGAAACTGCATTTACCACAATGCCAGGGGTGAACCTTGCTGGAGGTGAAGCGGTGTGCTCCCACCCCTGTTCCTGTTTAATAGTACTATGGTGAGTCATTGAGCTGACGAGCTTGTGAATGAAGCACCCACATGCCTGTGAGAGGTACCAGACCTGAGAAAGATGGTAGCAGCCTACTCAGCAAACCCACATTTGAAAGACTGTAATCTCTACTGATGACGGTTAAAGAACCAGAAACACGTGTCTAGAGATCAGCACTATCTGCGCCAACTGTCGTGAAACACTCGAACACTCTTGAAGCAAGCAAGTAACTGAAACTGCATTTAACACAATGCCATTGTGCAAACCTTGCTGGGAGGTGAAGCGGTATGGTCCCATCACTGTTCCTGTTTAACAGTACTCCAGTGAGTCATTGAGCTGACGAGTTTGTGAATGAAGCACCGGCATGCCTGTGAGAGTTGAAGCAGTGTGCTCCCAACCCTGTTACTGTTTAATAGTACTCTCGTGAGTCATTGAGCTGACGAGCTCATGGATGAAGCACCCGCATGCCTGTGAGACGTACCTTACCTGAGAAAGATGTTGGCAGCCTACTCAGCAAACCCCACATTTGAAAGATTGCAATCTCTACTGTTGATGGTTAAAGAACCAGAAACACGTGTCTAGAGATCAGCACTATCTGCGCCAACTGTGGCGAAACACTCGAACACTCTTGAAGCAAGCAAGTAACTGAAACTGCATTTAACACAATGCCAGTGTGCAAACCTTGCTGGGAGGTGAAGCGGTGTGCTCCCACCCCTGTTCCTGTTTAACAGTACTGCAGTGAGTCATTGAGCTGACGAGCTTGTGAATGAAGCACCTCATGCCTGTGAGAGGTACCAGACCTGATAAAGATGTTGGCAGCATACTCAGCAAACACCAAATTTGAAAGACTGTAATCTCTACTGATGACGGTTAAAGAACTAGAAACACGTGTCTAGAGATCAGCACTATTTGCGCAAACTGTGGCGAAACACTCGAACACTCTTGAAGCAAGCAAGTAACCAAAACTGTATTTACCACAATGCAAGAGGCGAACCTTGCTGGGAGGTAAAGCGGTGTGTTCCCACCCCTGTTCCTGTTTAATAGTTCTCCCGTGAGTCATTGAGCTGAAGAGCTGGTGAATGAAGCACCCGCATGCCTGTGAGAGGTACCTGACCAGAGAAAGATGTTGGCAGCCTACTCAGCAAACCCCACATTTCAAAGACTGTAATCTCTACTGATGAAGGTTAAAGAACCAGAAAGACGTGTCTAGAGATCAGCACTATCTGCGCTAACTGTGGCGAAACACTTGAACACTCTTAAAGCAAGCAAGTAACCGAATCTGCAATTACCAAAATGCCAGTGTGCAAACCTTGCTAGGAGGTGAAGCGCTGTGCTCCCACCCCTGTTCCTGTTTAATCGTACTCTCATGAGTCATTGAGCTGACGAGCTCGAGGATGAAGCACCCACATGCCTGTGAGAGGTACCTGACATGAGAAAGATGTTGGCAGCCTACTCAGAAAACCCCAGATTTCAAACACTGTAATCTCTACTGATGACGGTTAAAGAACCAGAAACACGTGTCTAGAGATCAGTACTATCTGCGCAAACTGTGGCGAAACAATCAAACACTCTTGAAGCAAGCAAGTAACTGAAACTGCAGTTACCAAAATGTCAGGGGCAAACGTTGCTGGGAGGTGAAGCGGTGTGCTCCCACCCCTGTTCCTGTTTAATAGTACTCCTGTGTGTCATTGAGCTGACGAGCTCGTGGATGAAGCACCCGCATGCCTGTGAGAGGTACCTGATCTGAGAAAGATGTTGGCAGCCTACTCAGCAAACACCACATTTGAAAGACTGTAAACTCTACTGATGACGGTTAAAGAACCATAAACACGTGTCTAGAGATCAGCACTATCTGCTCCTACTGTGGCGATACACTCAAACAATGTTTAAGCAAGTAAGTAATCGAAACTGCATTTACCACAATGCCAGGGGTGAACCTTGCTGGAGGTGAAGCGGTGTGCTCCCACCCCTGTTCCTGTTTAATAGTACTATGGTGAAACATTGAGCTGACGAGCTTGTGAATGAAGCACCCACATGCCTGTGAGAGGTACCAGACCTGAGAAAGATGTTAGCAGCCTACTCAGCAAACCCACATTTGAAAGACTGTAATCTCTACTGATGACGGTTAAAGAACCAGAAACACGTGTCTAGAGATCAGCACTATCTGCGCCAACTGTGACGAAACGCTCGAACACTCTTGATGCAAGCAAGTAACTGAAACTGCATTTAACACAATGCCATTGTGCAAACCTTGCTGGGAGGTGAAGCGGTGTGGTCTCATCACTGTTCCTGTTTAACAGTACTCCAGTGAGTCACTGAACTGACGAGTTTGTGAATGAAGCACCCACATGCCTGTGAGAGTTGAAGCAGTGTGCTCCCAACCCTGTTACTGTTTAATAGTACTCTTGTTAGTCATTGAGCTGACGAGCTCGAGGATGAAGCACCCGCATGCCTGTGAGACGTACCTTACCTGAGAAAGATGTTGGCAGCCTACTCAGCAAACCCCACATTTGAAAGATTGCAATCTCTACTTTTGACGGTTAAAGAACCAGAAACACATGTCTAGAGATCAGCACTATCTGCGCCAACTGTGGCGAAACACTCAGACAATGTTTAAGCAAGTAAGTAACCGAAACTGCATTTACCACAATGCCAGAGGTGAACCTTGCTGGAGGTGAAGCGGTGTGCTCCCACCCCTGTTCCTGTTTAATAGTACTATGGTGAGTCATTGAGCTGACAAGCTTGTGAATGAAGCACCCACATGCCTGTGAGAGGTACCAGACCTGAGAAAGATTTTAGCAGCCTACTCAGCAAACCGACATTTGAAAGACTGTAATCTCTACTGATGACGGTTAAAGAACCAGAAACACGTGTCTAGAGATCAGCACTATCTGCGCCAACTGTGGCGAAACACTCGAACACTCTTGAAGCAAGCAAGTAACTGAACCTGCATTTAACACAATGCCAGTGTGTAAACCTTGCTGAGAGGTGAAGCGGTGTGCTCCCACCCCTGTTCCTGTTTAACAGTACTGCAGTGAGTCATTGAGCTGACGAGCTTGTGAATGAAGCACCCGCATGCCTGTGAGAGGTACCAGACCTGATAAAGATGTTGGCAGCAAACTCAGCAAACACCAAATTTGAAATACTGTAATCTCTACTGATGACGGTTAAAGAACTAGAAACACGTTTCTAGAGATCAGCACTATCTGCGCCAACTGTGGCGAAACACTCGAACACTCTTGAAGCAAGCAAGTAACCAAAACTGCATTTACCACAATGCAAGAGGCGAACCTTGCTGGGAGGTAAAGCGGTGTGCTCCCACCCCTGTTCCTGTTTAATAGTTCTCCCGTGAGTCATTGAGCTGAAGAGCTGGTGGATGAAGCACCCGCATGCCTGTGAGAGGTACCTGACCAGAGAAAGATGTTGGCAGCCTACTCAGAAAACCCCACATTTCAAAGACTGTAATCTCTACTGATGACGGTTAAAGAACCAGAAAGACGTGTCTAGAGATCAGCACTATCTGCGCCAACTGTGACGAAAGTCTTGAACACTCTTGAAGCAAGCAAGTGACCGAATCTGCAATTACCAAAATGCCAGTGTGCAAACCTTGCTAGGAGGTGAAGCGGTGTGCTCCCACCCCTGTTCCTGTTTAATAGTACTCTCATGAGTCATTGAGCTGACGAGCTCATGGATGAAGCACCCGCATGCCTGTTAGACGTACCTGACCTGAGAAAGATGTTGGCAGTCTACTCAGCAAACCCCACATTTGGAAGATTGTAATCTCTACTGATGATGGTTAAAGAACCAGAAACACATGTCTAGAGACCAGCACTATCTGCGCCAACTGTGGCGAAACACTCGAACAATCTTGAAGCAAGTAAGTAAGAGAAACTGCATTTTTCCACAATGCCAGTGACGACCCTTGCTGGAGGTAAAGCGGTGTGCTCCCACCCCTGTTCCTGTTTAATAGTACTACGGTGAGTCATTGAGCTAACAAGCTTGTGAATGAAGCACCTGCATGCCTGTGAGACGTACCTAACTTGAGAAAGATGTTGGCAGCCTACTCAGCAAACCCCAAATTTGAAAGACTGTAATCTCTACTGATGACGGTTAAAGAACCAGAAACACGTGTCTAGAGATCAGCACTATGTGCGCCAACTGTGGTGAAACACTCGAACACTCTTGAAGTAAGCAAGTAACTGAAACTGCATTTACCACAACGCCAGTGTGCAAACCTTGCTGGGAGGTCAAGCGGTGTGCTCCCACCCCTGTTCCTGTTTAATAGTACTCTTGTGAGTCATTGAGCTGACGAGCTCATGGATGAAGCACCCGCATGCCTGTGAGACGTACCTGACCTGAGAAAGATTTTAGCAGCCTACTCAGCAAACCGACATTTGAAAGACTGTAATCTCTACTGATGACGGTTAAAGAACCAGAAACACGTGTCTAGAGATAAGCACTATCTGCGCCAACTGTGGCGAAACACTCGAACACTCTTGAAGCAAGCAAGTAACTGAACCTGCATTTAACACAATGCCAGTGTGTAAACCTTGCTGAGAGGTGAAGCGGTGTGCTCCCACCCCTGTTCCTGTTTAACAATACTGCAGTGAGTCATTGAGCTGACGAGCTTGTGAATGAAGCACCCGCATGCCTGTGAGAGGTACCAGACCTGATAAAGATGTTGGCAGCAAACTCAGCAAACACCAAATTTGAAATACTGTAATCTCTACTGATGACGGTTAAAGAACTAGAAACATGTTTCTAGAGATCAGCACTATCTGCGCCAACTGTGGCGAAACACTCGAACACTCTTGAAGCAAGCAAGTAACCAAAACTGCATTTACCACAATGCAAGAGGCGAACCTTGCTGGGAGGTAAAGCGGTGTGCTCCCACCCCTGTTCCTGTTTAATAGTTCTCCCGTGAGTCATTGAGCTGAAGAGCTGGTGGATGAAGCACCCGCATGCCTGTGAGAGGTACCTGACCAGAGAAAGATGTTGGCAGCCTACTCAGAAAACCCCACATTTCAAAGACTGTAATCTCTACTGATGACGGTTAAAGAACCAGAAAGACGTGTCTAGAGATCAGCACTATCTGCGTCAACTGTGACGAAACACTTGAACACTCTTGAAGCAAGCAAGTGACCGAATCTGCAATTACCAAAATGCCAGTGTGCAAACCTTGCTAGGAGGTGAAGCGGTGTGCTCCCACCCCTGTTCCTGTTTAATAGTACTCTCATGAGTCATTGAGCTGACGAGCTCATGGATGAAGCACCCGCATGCCTGTTAGACGTACCTGACCTGAGAAAGATGTTGGCAGTCTACTCAGCAAACCCCACATTTGGAAGATTGTAATCTCTACTGATGATGGTTAAAGAACCAGAAACACATGTCTAGAGACCAGCACTATCTGCGCCAACTGTGGCGAAACACTCGAACAATCTTGAAGCAAGTAAGTAAGAGAAACTGCATTTACCACAATGCCAGTGGCGACCCTTGCTGGAGGTGAAGCGGTGTGCTCCCACCCCTGTTCCTGTTTAATAGTACTACGGTGAGTCATTGAGCTAACAAGCTTGTGAATGAAGCACCTGCATGCCTGTGAGACGTACCTAACTTGAGAAAGATGTTGGCAGCCTACTCAGCAAACCCCAAATTTGAAAGACTGGAGTCTCTACTGATGACGGTTAAAGAACCAGAAACACGTGTCTAGAGATCAGCACTATGTGCGCCAACTGTGGCGAAACACTCGAACACTCTTGAAGTAAGCAAGTAACTGAAACTGCATTTACCACAACGCCAGTGTGCAAACCTTGCTGGGAGGTCAAGCGGTGTGCTCCCACCCCTGTTCCTGTTTAATAGTACTCTTGTGAGTCATTGAGCTGACGAGCTCATGGATGAAGCACCCGCATGCCTGTGAGACGTACCTGAACTGAGAAAGATGATGGCAGCCTAATCAGCAAACCCCACGTTTGAAAGACTGTAATCTCTACTGATGACGGTTAAAGAACCAGAAACATGTATCTAGAGATCAGCACTATCTGCGCTAACTGTGGTGAAACACTTGAACACTCTTGAAGCAAGCAAGTAACCAAAACTGCATTTACCACAATGCAAGAGGCGAACCTTGCCGGGAGGTAATGCGGTGTGCTCCCACCCCAGTTCCTGTTTAATAGTTCTCCCGTGAGTCATTGCGCTGAAGAGCTGGTGGATGGAGCACCCGCATGCCTGTGAGAGGTACCTGACCTGAGAAAGATGTTGGCAGCCTACTAAGCAAACCCCACATTTCAAAGACTGTAATCTCTACGGATGACAGTTAAAGAACCAGAAAGACGTGTCTAGAGATCAGCACTATCTGCGCCAACTGTGGCGAAACACTTGAACACTCTTGAAGCAAGCAAGTAACCGAATCTGCAATTACCAAAATGCCAGTGTGCAAACCTTGCTAGGAGGTGAAGCGGTGTGCTCCCACCCCTGTTCCTGTTTAATAGTTCTCCCGTGAGTCATTGAGCTGAAGAGCTGGTGGATGAAGCACCCGCATGCCTGTGAGAGGTACCTGACCTGAGAAAGATGTTGGCAGCCTACTCAGAAAACCCCACATTTCAAAGACTGTAATCTCTACTGATGACGGTTAAAGAACCAGAAAGACGTGTCTAGAGATCAGCACTATCTGCGCCAACTGTGACGAAACACTTGAACACTCTTGAAGCAAGCAAGTGACCGAATCTGCAATTACCAAAATGCCAGTGTGCAAACCTTGCTAGGAGGTGAAGCGGTGTGCTCCCACCCCTGTTCCTGTTTAATAGTACTCTCATGAGTCATTGAGCTGACGAGCTCATGGATGAAGCACCCGCATGCCTGTTAGACGTACCTGACCTGAGAAAGATGTTGGCAGTCTACTCAGCAAACCCCACATTTGGAATATTGTAATCTCTACTGATGATGGTTAAAGAACCAGAAACACATGTCTAGAGACCAGCACTATCTGCGCCAACTGTGGCGAAACACTAGAACAATCTTGAAGCAAGTAAGTAAGAGAAACTGCATTTACCACAATGCCAGTGGCGACCCTTGCTGGAGGTGAAGCGGTGTGCTCCCACCCCTGTTCCTGTTTAATAGTACTACGGTGAGTCATTGAGCTAACAAGCTTGTGAATGAAGCACCTGCATGCCTGTGAGACGTACCTAACTTGAGAAAGATGTTGGCAGCCTACTCAGCAAACCCAAAATTTGAAAGACTGTAATCTCTACTGATGACGGTTAAAGAACCAGAAACACGTGTCTAGAGATCAGCACTATGTGCGCCAACTGTGGCGAAACACTCGAACACTCTTGAAGTAAGCAAGTAACTGAAACTGCATTTACCACAACGCCAGTGTGCAAACCTTGCTGGGAGGTCAAGCGGTGTGCTCCCACCCCTGTTCCTGTTTAATAGTACTCTTGTGAGTCATTGAGCTGACGAGCTCATGGATGAAGCACCCGCATGCCTGTGAGACGTACCTGACCTGAGAAAGATGATGGCAGCCTAATCAGCAAACCCCACGTTTGAAAGACTGTAATCTCTACTGATGACGGTTAAAGAACCAGAAACATGTATCTAGAGATCAGCACTATCTGCGCCAACTGTGGTGAAACACTCAAACACTCTTGAAGCAAGCAAGTAACCAAAACTGCATTTACCACAATGCAAGAGGCGAACCTTGCTGGGAGGTAATGCGGTGTGCTCCCACCCCAGTTCCTGTTTAATAGTTCTCCCGTGAGTCATTGCGCTGAAGAGCTGGTGGATGGAGCACCCGCATGCCTGTGAGAGGTACCTGACCTGAGAAAGATGTTGGCAGCCTACTTAGCAAACCCCACATTTCAAAGACTGTAATCTCTACGGATGACAGTTAAAGAACCAGAAAGACGTGTCTAGAGATCAGCACTATCTGCGCCAACTGTGGCGAAACACTTGAACACTCTTGAAGCAAGCAAGTAACCGAATCTGCAATTACCAAAATGCCAGTGTGCAAACCTTGCTAGGAGGTGAAGCGGTGTGCTCCCACCCCTGTTCCTGTTTAATAGTACTCTTGTGAGTCATTAAGCTGACGAGCTCATGGATGAAGCACCCGCATGCCTGTGAGACGTACCTGACCTGAGAAAGATGTTGGCAGCCTACTCAGCAAACCCCACATTTGAAAGATTGTAATCTCTACTGATGATGGTTAAAGAACCAGAACCACGTGTCTAGAGATCAGCACTATGTGCGCCAACTGTGGCGAAACACTCGAACACTCTTGAAGTAAGCAAGTAACTGAAACTGCATTTACCACAACGCCAGTGTGCAAACCTTGCTGGGAGGTGAAGCGGTGTGCTCCCACCCCTGTTCCTGTTTAATAGTACTCTTGTGAGTCATTGAGCTGACGAGCTCATGGATGAAGCACCCGCATGCCTGTGAGACGTACCTGACCTGAGAAAGATGATGGCAGCCTAATCAGCAAACCCCACGTTTGAAAGACTGTAATCTCTACTGATGACGGTTAAAGAACCAGAAACATGTGTCTAGAGATCAGCACTATCTGCGCCAACTGTGGCGAAACACTCGAACACTCTTGAAGCAAGCAAGTAACCAAAACTGCATTTACCACAATGCAAGAGGCGAACCTTGCTGGGAGGTAATGCAGTGTGCTCCCACCCCAGTTCCTGTATAATAGTTCTCCCGTGAGTCATTGCTCTGAAGAGCTGGTGGAAGAAGCACCCGCATGCCTGTGAGACGTACCTGACCTGAGAAAGATGTTGGCAGCCTACTCAGCAAACCCCACATTTGAAAGATTGTAATCTCTACTGATGACGGTTAAAGAACCAGAAACACATGTCTAGAGATCAGCATTATCTGCGCCAACTGTGGCGAAAAACTTGAACAATCTTGAAGCAAGTAAGTAAGAGAAAATGCATTTACCACAATGCCAGGGGCGACCCTTGCTGGAGGTGAAGCGGTGTGCTCCCACCCCTGTTCCTGTTTAATAGTACTACGGTGAGTCATGGAGCTAACGAGCTTGTGAATGAAGCACCCGCATGCCTGAGAGACGGACCTGACTTTAGAAAGATGTTGGCAGCCTACTCAGCAAACCCCAAATTTGAAAGACTGTAATCTCTACTGATGATGGTTAAAGAACCAGAAACACGTGTCTAGAGATCAGCACTATGTGCGCCAACTGTGGCGAAGCACTTGAACACTCTTGAAGTAAGCAAGTAACTGAAACTGCATTTACCACAACACCAGTGTGTAAACCTTGCTGGGAGGTGAAGCGGTGTGCTCCCACCCCTGTTCCTATTTAATAGTACTCTTGTGAGTCATTGAGCTGACGAGCTCATGGATGAAGCACCCGCATGCCTGTGAGACGTCCCTGACCTGAGAAAGATGATGGCAGCCTACTCAGCAAACCCCACGTTTCAATGACTGTAATCTCTACTGATGACGGTTAAAGAACCAGAAACATGTGTCTAGAGATCAGCACTATCTGCACCAACTGTGGCGAAACAGTCAAACACTCTTGTAGCAAGTAAGTAACCAAAACTGCATTTACCACAATGCCAGGGGCGAACCTTGCTGGAGGTGAAGCGGTGTGCTCCCACCCCTGTTCCTGTTTAATAGTACTCCCATGAGTCATTGAGCTGATGAGCTCGTGGATGAAGCACCCGCATGCCTGTGAGAGGTACCTGACCTGAGAAAGATGTTGTCAGCCTACTCAGCACACCCCACGTTTGAAAGACTGTAATCTCTACTGATGACGGTTAAAGAACCAGAAACACGTGTCTAGAGATCAGCACTATCTGCGCCAACTGTGGCGAAACACTTCAACACTCTTGAAGCAAGCAAGTAACCGAATCTGCAATTACCACAATGCAGGGTGCAAACCTTGCTGGGAGGTGAAGCGGTGTGCTCCCACCCCTGTTTCTGTTTAATAGTACGCCTGTGAGTCATTGAGCTGACGAGCTCGTGGATGAAGCACCCGCATACCTGTGAGAGGTACCTGACCTGAGAAAGATGTTGGCAGGCTACTCAGCAAACCACACATTTGAAAGACTGTAATCTCTACTGATGACGGTTAAAGAACCAGAAACACGTATCTAGAGATCAGCACTATCTGCGCCAACTGTGGCGAAACACTCGAACACTCTTGAAGCAAGCAAGTAACTGAAACTGCATTTACCACAATGCCAGGGGCGAACCTTGATGGGAGGTGAAGCGTTGTGCTCCCACCCCTCTTCCTGTTTAATAGTACTCCCATGAGTCATTGAGCTGACGAGCTGGTGGATGAAGCACCCGCATGCCTGTGAGAGATACATGACCTAAGAAAGATGTTGGCAGCCTACTCAGCAAACCCCACATTTGAAAGACTGTAATCTCTACTGATGACGGTTAAAGAACCAGAAAGACGTGTCTAGAGATCAGCACTATCTGCGCCAACTGTGACGAAACACTTGAACACTCTTGAAGCAAGCAAGTGACCGAATCTTCAATTACCAAAATGCCAGTGTGCAAACCTTGCTAGGAGGTGAAGCGGTGTGCTCCCACCCCTGTTCCTGTTTAATAGTACTCTCATAAATCATTGAGCTGACGAGCCCATGGATGAAGCACCCGCATGCCTGTTAGACGTACCTGACCTGAGAAAGATGTTGGCAGTCTACTCAGCAAACCCCACATTTGGAAGATTGTAATCTCTACTGATGATGGTTAAAGAACCAGAAACACATGTCTAGAGACCAGCACTATCTGCGCCAACTGTGGCGAAACACTCGAACAATCTTGAAGCAAGTAAGTAAGAGAAACTGCATTTACCACAATGCCAGTGGCGACCCTTGCTGGAGGTGAAGCGGTGTGCTCCCACCCCTGTTCCTGTTTAATAGTACTACGGTGAGTCATTGAGCTAACAAGCTTGTGAATGAAGCACCTGCATGCCTGTGAGACGTACCTAACTTGAGAAAGATGTTGGCAGCCTACTCAGCAAACCCCAAATTTGAAAGACTGTAATCTCTACTGATGACGGTTAAAGAACCAGAAACACGTGTCTAGAGATCAGCACTATGTGCGACAACTGTGGCGAAACACTCGAACACTCTTGAAGTAAGCAAGTAACTGAAACTGCATTTACCACAACGCCAGTGTGCAAACCTTGCTGGGAGGTCAAGCGGTGTGCTCCCACCCCTGTTTCTGTTTAATAGTACGCCTGTGAGTCATTGAGCTGACGAGCTCGTGGATGAAGCACCCGCATACCTGTGAGAGGTACCTGAACTGAGAAAGATGTTGGCAGGCTACTCAGCAAACCACACATCTGAAAGACTGTAATCTCTACTGATGACGGTTAAAGAACCAGAAACACGTATCTAGAGATCAGCACTATCTGCGCCAACTGTGGTGAAACACTCGAACACTCTTGAAGCAAGCAAGTAACTGAAACTGCATTTACCACAATGCCAGGGGCGAACCTTGATGGGAGGTGAAGCGTTGTGCTCCCATCCCTCTTCCTGTTTAATAGTACTCCCATGAGTCATTGAGCTGACGAGCTGGTGGATGAAGCACCCGCATGCCTGTGAGAGATACATGACCTGAGAAAGATGTTGGCAGCCTACTCAGCAAACCCCAGATTTCAAAGACTGTAATCTCTACCTATGACAGTTAAAGAACCAGAACCACGTGTCTAGAGATCAGTACTATCTGCGCCAACTGTGGCGAAACAATCAAACACTCTTGAAGCAAGCAAGTAACTGAAACTGCATTTACCACAATGCCTGGGGCGAACCTTGTTGGGAAGTGAAGCGGTGTGCTCCCACCCCTGTTCCTGTTTAATAGTACTCCCATGAGTCATTGAGCTGACGAGCTGGTGGATGAAGCACCCACATGCCTGTGAGAGGTACCTGACCTGAGAAAGATGTTGGGAGCCTACTCAGCAAACCCCACATTTGAAAGACTGTAAGCTCTAATGATGACGGTTAAAGAACCAGAAACACGTGTCTAGAGATCAGCACTATCTGACCAACTGCGGCGAAACATTTGAACACTCTTGAAGCAAGCAAGTTACTGAAACTGCATTTACTACAATGCCAGGGGCAAACATTGCTGGGAGATTAAGCGGTGTGCTCCCTCCCCTGTTCCTGTTTAATAGTACTCCCATGAGTCATTGAGCTGACGAGCTCGTGGATGAAGCACCCGAATGCATGTGAGAGGTACCTGACCTGAGAAAGATGTTGACAGCACACTCAGCAAACCCCACATTTGAAAGACTTTAATCTCTACTGATGACGGTTAAAGAACCAGAACCACATGTCTAGAGATCAGCACTATCTGCGCCAACTGTGGCGAAACACTCGAACACACTTGAAGCAAGCAAGTAACCAAAACTGCATTTACCACAATGCCAGACGCTGACCATGCTGGGAGGTGAAGCGGTGTGCTTCCACCCCTGTTCCTGTTTAATAGTACTCTTGTGAGTCATTGAGCTGATGAGCTCGTGGATGAAGCACCCGCATGCCTGTGAGAGGTACCTGACCTGAGAAAGATGTTGACAGCATAATCAGCAAACCCCTCATTTGAAAGACTGTAAGCTCTACTGATGACGGTTAAAGAACCAGAACCACGTGTCTAGAGATCAGAACTATCTGCGCCAACTGTGACGAAACACTAGAACACTCTTGAAGCAAGCAAGTAACCGAATCTGCAATTACCACAATGCCAGTGTGAAAACCTTGCTGGGAGGTGAAGCGGTGTGCTCCCACCCCTGTTCCTGTTTAATAGTATTCTTGTGAGTCATTGAGCTGATGAGCTCGTGGATGAAGCACCCGCATGCACGTGAGAGGTACCTGACCTGAGAAAGTTGTTGGCAGCCTACTCAGCAAACCCACATTTGAAAGACTGTAATCTCCACTGATGACGGTTAAAGAACCAGAACAACGTGTCTAGAGATCAGCACTATCTGCGCCAACTGTGGCGAAACACTCGAACACTCTTGAAGCAAGCAAGTAACAGAAACTGCATTTACCACAATGCCAGGGGCGAACCTTGATGGGAGGTGAAGCGGTGTGCTCCCACCCCTGTTCCTGTTTAATAGTACTCCCATGAGTCATTGAGCTGACGAGCTCGTGAATGAAGCACCCGCATGCCTGTGAGAGGTACCTGACCTGAGAAAGATGTTGTCAGCCTACTCAGCAAACCCCACATTTGAAAGACTGTAATCTCTACTGATGACGGTTAAAGAAACGGAACCACATGTCTAGAGATCAGCACTATCTGCGCCAACTGTGGCGAAACACTTGAACACTCTTGAAGCAAGCAAGTAACCAAAACTGCATTTACCACAATGCCTCAGGCGAACCTTGCTGATAGGTGAAGCGGTGAGCTCCCTCCCCTGTACCTGTTTAATAGTACTCCCGTGAGTCATTGAGCTGACGAACTGGTGGATGAAGCACCCGCATGCCTGTGAGAGGTACCTGACCTGAGAAAGATTTTGGCAGCCCAGTCAGCAATCCCCAGATTTCAAAGACTGTAATCTCTACTGATGACGGTTAAAGAAGCATAAACACGTGTCTAGAGATCAGAACTATCTGCGCCAACTTTGGCGAAACACTCGAACACTCTTGAAGCAGGCAAGTAAGTGAAACTGCAATTACCACATTGTCAGGGGCGATCCTTGCTGGGAGGTGAAGCGGTGTGCTCCCAACCCCTATTCCTGTTTAATAGTACTCCCATGAGTCATTGAGCTGACGAGCTGGTGGATGAAGCACCCACATGCCTGTGAGAGGTCCCTGACCTGAGAAAGATGTTGGCAGCCTACTCAGCAAACCCCACATTTGAAAGACTGTAAGCTCTACTGATGACGGTTAAAGAACCAGAAACACGTGTCTAGAGATCAGCACTATCTGACCAACTGTGGCGAAACACTTGAACACTCTTGAAGCAAGCAAGTAACTGAAACTGCATTTACTACAATGCCAGGGGCGAACATTGCTGTGAGATTAAGCGGTGTGCTCCCTCCCCTGTTCCTGTTTAATAGTACTCCCAAGAGTCATTGAGCTGACGAGCTCGTGGATGAAGCACCCGAATGCATGTGAGAGGTACCTGACCTGAGAAAGATGTTGACAGCACACTCAGCAAACCCCACATTTGAAAGACTTTAATCTCTACTGGTGATGGTTAAAGAACTAGAACCACATGTCTAGAGATCAGCACTATCTGCGCCAACTGTGGCGAAACACTCGAACACACTTGAAGCAAGCAAGTAACCAAAACTGCATTTACCACAATGCCAGACGCTAACCATGCTGGGAGGTGAAGCGGTGTGCTTCCACCCCTGTTCCTGTTTAATAGTTCATTTGATAACTTTATTTCGGCCAGAGACCATAAAAGCACAGATAAAATTACAAGAAAAATTGCACATTTCATTAAAACAATAAATAGAATCAAGTTAATACAATAATTAAAAGTGAATTAAACTGATGTTATCAAGAAAGCTAATTTTGATAAAAAGACAAAAATTTTTTAGAGAAAGCTTTTCCTTCTACGCCAAAAACCATGTAAAAAACGGGATGTAGCAAAGACAATTGGGGGGTGAGTGTCGGATATTAAGACCCTGCATGCGTGCATGCAGTGTCTAAACCCTAGCTTCTTAAATAAGGGGATGAGCCACTTTTTCCTTATTAAATGGTACGCGGGGCAGAAAAACACGACATGGCATATGTCTTCTATGTTGTGATTGCAAGCCGGGCCGGCTGCATTTTCTGATCTTGCCCAATTGTGGGTGAATGCCCTGAGCGGTAAAGTACCGTACCTTAACTGCAAATAAAGCTTCCTTGCAAGAGATGGGTAAATTACATCAAGGAAGACCTCTGCTCTTGTTTCTGATTTTATTAGGAGAAACTCTTTAGTGAGTTTCCCCAGGGAGATTGAACCCTGAAGGGTAAGTAATCTCAGCTGTCTTATATGGCCTGTTAATTCGGTTTTGGAAGTCCTTTTGCAGGCTACCTCCGGAAATTCCCAAAGATCGGTCCTACCGATCTTTGTAGTAAGATCCTTAATAGGGGATAACCATGGAATGTTCTTGTTTTTAATTAAGGCCCAGACCTCCATGAATTCCTCTCTATAAGGTGCCAGTTCAGGCACCGTCCAGAGCCTTTTCCAATAGAGCAAGGGCCGTAGGGTTGCTAAGTCTTCAATGGGTTCTATCCCCAGATCAAGACGTAGGGGAATAAGCGGTGTGCTTACTGGCAAACTCACAAGACTTCTCATAAAGCCCTGCTCAACCAGGGTTACTTTGGCAATGTTTTTGTGACCCCATAATTTGACCCCATACAATGAAGCAGTTCTGGCTTGGAGTCGATATATTTCAACTACCGGGGCTGCTGGTTTGTAGACCGAGGCACGCTGGACCTTACAGAGGCCCCCTGTTATTTGGGACAACCTCAGCCATGATTTTGAGATTTGTGATCCCCAATCAAAGTTCTTGGTCAAAGTGATTTCAAGATAAACAAAAGTCCTGACTCTCTCAAGAGGGGAGCCATTTAGGGTGGGATTTGGGCGGGTCTGTTTGGGAGGATTGAAGATCATGAACTTAGTCTTGTCTAGATTGATCTCCAAGCCTCGAGCAATACAAAATGCCAGGAAGCCATCCAAGATGCGCTGAATGCCCGATGATGTTTTAGATAACAACAAAGTGTCATCGGCAAACATCAGAGCGGGCACTCTACCAGTAGCCAGCCTAGGGGCGTCGTTATTAGCTACGTCAGCCAAATGGGTGACGAGACCATTAATGTAGAGACTGAACAATGTTGGGGCCAAAACACACCCTTGGCGCACGCCCTTCCTGACGGGAAAGCGTGGAGAGAGATCACCATGCTTCCCACACCTAACCTGGGCATAATTACCGTTATGGAACTTGGTTAGAATATTCAGCAGAAAGGGGGGAAGGCCCATATCTGCAAGAACTTTCCATAATTTTCCTCTTGGGACAAGGTCGAAGGCAGCACGCAGGTCAACGAAGATGAGGTAGAGGCTGCCACCCTCTACTCTCACCGTTTTCCAGTATAAGGTCTGTAACCGGAAAATCTGGTCTATGGTTGAGATCCCAGATCTGAACCCTGCCTGCAGTGTAGTCAAAATTTTATTTTCGTCCATCCATCCCTGGATTCTATCTAGGATAATTCTGCCCATTATTTTCTGAGTGGTGTCGATAAGGCTGATTGGTCTATAATTAGCCGGCTTTAACGGACAGCCTTTCTTAAATATGGGGACTATCTCCGCGCCCAACCAAGTGTCCGGCAAATCAGCCCCCTTAAGAATTGAGTTGAATAGGACCATCAAATACGGGGCCCAGATTTTTGGTTGAGAGCGGAATAAGTCCGGAGGCATTTTGTCTAAACCAGGGGCTTTGTTAAACAGAAGCCTTGATATTGCAGTCTCTACTTCTTTGAGAGTGATGGCCACGGGGAGTTCTGGCAAAGAAGTGCCCACACCCACCAAAGATGGACACAATTGGGGCTCTTGTTGGGGTTCGGGGATGGGGGGGGGAGACAAGTCTCAGTATCACGCATAACAGGGTCACTTCCTCTGATTGGTCTACACTCCAGAGGTGTATCAGTAAAAAGGGGGTCGTCCGAGTCCCCGTACAGTTCCCCAAAATGCATTTCCCAAACTTGTGGAGCTATGTTTGCAGTAGGGGGCGAAGCTGCCCTACTCTCACCAGAGTTCACAATAGCCCAGAACGCCTTAGAGTCTCTACATGAGAGGGTTAGTCTTAGCTCCTCCCACCTTTGCTCCTCCCAATCCTTCTTTCCCCTGGTAATAGCCTTCTTATAGTCTAGGCGGAGTTTCTTTATGTTAGCCCTGTCTTTGCCTTTTATTGCCAAAAGCAAGTCCTTTTTTGCTTTTCTGCAGGATTCCTTATACCAGGGGTGAGTCCTGGACTGCTGTTGTTTATTTCCCACAGGATTAAATAAGCCCCTCAGCTTATCAACTAAGTGAATATGAATCTTGACGGGGTCACTCAGGTTACCTACACTTACATCCCCCATTGCGGAAAGAAACGGCAGGGCTATCTGGTATATTTCTGCAAATTTAGCGGGGGATTTCAGGAAGAAGGGCCATTTTATCCTCCTCCTGTTGTTAGAAAGGAGTACTGGGAGTTGGGCTATTTGAATGAGGGGGAGGGTTTGTTAGACCAAAGCTTCCCGGTTTGAGGGTTAAAACAAGGGCATTATGATCACTGTCTTGCCTAGGATGAATTTCGAACTCCAATAAGTTATCCCAGTGTCTTATCTCCATTAGTATATAATCAATATTAGAGTTTTGACCTGGTCTGTTAAACGTTGGGAGGCCTGGACGATCAGGTTTCAGTCTCCCATTACAGGCCCTTAGAGACAGTGCAAGGGATAAAGATTTAATTTGAAGAACAAGTGGGGTCCAAGCTCTGACGGGAGAGATTTGTGGTTCGCAAACATGCCAGAACTGGTCCTCATCGTCCAATTTACCCGTATCAGGAGACTCGAGGGGTTCAAATTGGCAGTTGAAGTCGCCTCCTACTATTAGTGGGGGTGGGGGGTCTATGGACAATATAAAGTGCATTAATGCGTCAATGGTACCAGATTCTTGACCATTCTTGACTGGTCTAGAATAGACGTTTATTAAAGCAACCGGTGGATTATCTTTTAGGGTTAAGAGAACACATTGGACGTCTAGGGGGTTAGTTGGAATCTGGGTTGCCAGAGCGCCCAAATGCGTCCCCACCCATATTGAGATACCACCCGAGGGCCTCCCTCTACCACTTGAAGTTGCCAAAATGTCAAAAGTGGCATAGCCAATCCTCGGATTCTCCTCCATGGCCCAAGTTTCTTGCATGAAGCAGATGTCATGGGTACCTACAAAATAACTCCACTCCAAGGTGGATAGCTTGTTTTTTATCCCAGCCACGTTCCATGACAAAATTTTTATTTCCCCGTCTGATGCTCTGTTCCTATCTAGTAGGTCACCAGCCTTAAGATTTGGGCAGACTTCTGGTATTTGGGGGATGGTTACTATTGTGGTATCCGCAGGGTTATCGCCGGGCAGGAAATCAACGGGGGGAGCAACCAGATCGTTGTCCATAGTTTGTCTTACTTCCGGACCTATGCTCAAGGAGGCGGATGCTGATACATATTCTAAAATACCACTCTCGCTTCTACCCCTGTCTACAGCTATTTGGGTGTCCATAATTTTGTCAAGTTGGACTACAGGACTCTGGATCACGACTGGTCAATCAACCTCCTCCAGGATACTGAATCTATTTTTTTGGGGGAAAAGTGACAATAGGGGCATATTCTGAGTTTCTTGGGCTAGTCTAGCGTACAATTTATGTTGCCCCCCCACCCAGCTAACGCCTCTATTCTGCCCTATTCTGTGCTGGGGTGCTGGATAAAAATATGACAAATGTAATGCGATGATTTGGGTATTAGGCCTAGGAAGTATCCTACTGCAGATATAGTCTACAGCAGGCGGGTGCCTAAAGTTGACAATGACACAATTTCCTACGATGGATTTAGGAGTAGGCCCAATCCAATCTAGTCTCCTTACACCCAGAATTTCTCCAGAGATGTTAAAAGGGAGGGGGCTGTTTAAATTGAACCAGTGCATAAATTTATTTTTCAATTCCAGAAAATCCTCATTCTTCCCTTGGGATAGGGGAGGAACACCAGCAAGCACAACGACGTATGGAAGAGACTCGGGTGGCAAATCTATGCAAGGCAATGCGATATTAAGCCCCTCACTAGAAGTGTTTCTGTTCTCTTTTGTTTGATAATCTAGACATTTTTCCCCCACTTCGGTAGCCTCCCTCTGTACTTTGGAACTTTCAGAGTCTGTGTCCCTGGACAAAGGAATAGTTGTATCGGGGACAGTCTTGCCGGCCAATTGGAGGGGTACAGGCAAAGTCTCAGAACCAGTAGGGGCATTATCATAAGTAGGAGCAGAACAAGAGGGGGATTTGCAGAAAAAGTAGTCGGTTTGGCTTTACCAAGGCCTGCATTGTTAATAGTGGAAACAAGTCTATCCAATCTAGACATCAGGGATTTAAAGTGCGAGCCAAGTAATTGTTCAATATGAACCTGTAGATCTAATATCATGTGGGTGGCCCAAAGGGGAGCCTGCATGGGGGACAAGGTAGGGGAAGTATCAATCGGTTTGGAAGAATTGGTTGGAGGCTTGTTTTTCCTTGATGCTTTACTCTTCCTGGCCCTAGGTTTCTTGACTACAGTACGAGTCACAGAAACCTTATTAGATGGAAGATGGGAAGGAGAGTTAGGAACCTCAGAAACGTGCGTGTCACTAGTAGTGGGCTGTGCACAAGGGAGGTCAGCAAAGGAACAGATAAGGGAGGAATTAAGATCAGGGGGGTTGGTGGTAGCAATTGAAACATCCTCCACTGGTTGGGAAAAGAGAGGAATTACAGGAGTAATTGATAAACGCCGCTCTGTGCTTTCTATAGCTGAAGCCATGACTCCAATTGTTTGCTGTAGCATTTTGTCAATGGCTGTCAGACTTGGGAGAGGTTGCGTTGTTGCAGTCTGTTGTCTAGGTTTTGGACGGGAGGTAGACAAACTAGAGTTTTTACCATTTTGTTTCATGATTACAGGAAAAGAGTAAAAGGCACACAATCGCACAATTGATTGCAGTACTTCACTTGAATGTTAAGTAACACAGGGCTATGTGGAAGGATGCTATTAGACGTATAGTCCAAATGTCAATGGTTTCAAATACATGAGGGGAGCCAAGGTTTTGAAATACGTGCACAATTCCACCTATCAGCCTTATAACACAGTACCTTGTATGTTGCTGTATCCGACTACGGGGGCGTCAGTGGGGTGGCCCTGCCCGGCCTCTAACGGTCCCTGACGGGCAAGGACGGGCCCGCCCTTGGCCCCGGCTTTGCCCGGGCGCTGCCCGCGCGCGTCCCGCGCTGCGGGGGCACCTGGCGGCCTTTAACCTGGTCCGGCGCTGCCGGGTGTCGTCAGCGGCATGCGCAGGAACTGAGGGCGCTGGGAATTGTAGGCAGGATGGCCGTTCCCCTCACGGCGGCGTGGAACCTGAATGGCATCGAGAGATGAGAAGCCCGCTGCTGTGCCGTTCCCCTCACGGCTGGTGAGTACTGCGGGCAAAACTAGAGCTTCCCGGGCTGCGGGGGCGCCTGGCGGCCTTTAACCTGGTCCGGCACTGTCGGGTGTCGTCAGCGGCATGCGCAGGAACTGAGGGTGCTGGGAATTGTAGGCAGGATGGCCGTTCCCCTCACGGCGGCATGGAACCTGAATGACGTCGAGAGATGAGAAGCCCGCTACTGTGCCGTTCCCCTCACGGCTGGTGAGTACTGCGGGCAAAAGTAGAGCTTCCCGGGCTGCGGGGGCGCCTGACGGCCTATAGCCTGGTCCGGCGTTGCCGGGTGTCGTCAGTGGCATTCGCAGGAACTGAGGGCGCTGGGAATTGTAGGCAGGATGGCCGTTCCCCTCACGGCGGCGTGGAACCTGAATGGCGTCGAGAGATGAGAAGCCCGCTGCTGTGCCGTTCCCCTCAGGGCTGGTGAGTACTGCGGGCAAAAGTAGAGCTTCCCGGGCTGTGGGGGCGCCTGGCGGTCTTTAACCTGGTCCGGCACTGCCGGGTGTCGTCAGTGGCATGCGCAGGAACTGAGGCCGCTGGGAATTGTAGGCAGGATGGCCGTTCCCCTCACGGCGGCGTGGAACCTGAATGGCGTCGAGAGATGAGAAGCCCGCTGCTGTGCCGTTCCCCTAACGGCTGGTGAGTACTGCGGGCAAAAGTAGAGCTCTTGTGAGTCATTGAGCTGATGAGCTCGTGGATGAAGCACCCGCATGCCTGTGAGAGGTACCTGACCTGAGAAAGATGTTGACAGCATAATCAGCAAACCCCGCATTTGAAAGACTGTAATCTCTACTGATGACGGTTAAAGAACCAGAACCACGTGTCTAGAGATCAGCACTATCTGTGCCAACTGTGACGAAACACTAGAACACTCTTGAAGCAAGCAAGTAACCGAATCTGCAATTACCACAATGCCAGTGTGAAAACCTTGCTGGGAGGTGAAGCGGTCTGCTCCCACCCCTGTTCCTGTTTAATAGTACTCCCATGAGTCATTGAGCTGATGAGCTTGTGGATGAAGCACCCGCATGCACGTGAGAGGTACCTGACCTGAGAAAGTTGTTGGCAGCCTACTCAGCAAACCCACATTTGAAAGACTGTAATCTCTACTGATGACGGTTAAAGAACCAGAACAACGTGTCGAGAGATCAGCACTATCTGCGCCAACTGTGGCGAAACCCTCGAACACTCTTGAAGCAAGCAAGTAACCAAAACTGCATTCACCACAATGCCAGAGGCGAACCTTGCTGGGAGGTGAAGCGGTGTGCTCCCACCCCTGTTCCTGTTTAATAGTTCTCCCGTGAGTCATTGAGCTGACGAGCTGGTGGATGAAGCACCCACATGCCTGTGAGAGGTACCTGACCTGAGAAAGATGTTGGCAGCCTACTCAGCAAACCCCAAATTTCAAAGACTGTAATCACTACTGATGACGGTTAAAGAACCAGCAACTCGTGTCTAGAGATAAGCACTATCTGCGCCAACTGTGGCGAAACACTTGAACACTCTTGAAACAAGCAATGCCAGGGGCAAATCTTGCTGGGAGGTGAAGCGGTGTGCTCCCACCCCTGTTCCTGTTTAATAGTACTCTCATGAGTCATTGAGCTGATGAGCTTGTGGATGAAGCACCCGCATGCATGTGAGAGGTACCTGACCTGAGAAAGATGTTGGCAGCCTACTCAGCAAACCCCACATTTGAAAGAGTGTACTCTCTTCTAATGATGGTTAAAGAACCAGAAACACATATCTAGAGATTAGCACTATCTGCTCCAACTGTGGCGAAACACTCGAACACTCTTGAAGCAAGCAAGTAACTGAAACTGCAATTACCATAATGTCAGGGGCGAACTTTGCTGGGAGGTGAAGCGGTGTGCTCCCACCCCAGTTCCTGTTTAATAGTACTCCTGTGAGTCATTGAGCTGACAAGCTCGTGGATGAAGCACCCGCATGCCTGTGAGAGGTACTTGACCTGAGAAAGATGTTGGCAGCCTACTCAGCAAACGCCACATTTGAAAGACTGTAATCTCTACTGATGATGGTTAAAGAACCAGAAACACATGTCTAGAGATCAGCACTATCTGCGCCAACTGTGGCAAAACACTCGAACACTCTTGAAGCAAGCAAGTAACTGATACTGCATTTACAACAATGCCAGTGTGCAAACCTCGCTGGGAGGTGAAGCGGTGTGCTCCCACCCCTGTTCCTGTTTAATAGTACTCTTGTGAGTCATTGAGCTGACAAGCTCGTGGATGAAGCACCCGCATGCGTGTGAGAGGTACCTGACCTGAGAAAGATGTTGACAGCATATTCAGCAAACCCCACATTTGAAAGACTGTAATCTCTGTGAAAGAGAATCCACTATCTGTGTGATAAATACAATCGAATTGCCTGAAGAATATTCCGAGTTTCAGGAGGTTTTCAGTGAAGCGGAAGCTGAGAAGCTTCCCCCACATAGAGATTTTGATTGTAAAATTGAATTGGAACCAGGATGCAATCTTCCCTGTAGCAGAATTTATGCCTTGACTGAGCGAGAAGATGAACATTTGAAGGAGTACCTACGAAAGTATTTAGAGAACGGATTTATAAGACCATCACAATCCCCAGTCTCCACTTTTTTTTATTCCGAAGAAGAAGGGAGAATTGAGAACGTGTATAGACTACAGGGAGATAAATCGGATAGCTGTAAAAAATCGATATCCTTTGCCCTTAATCTCTGTGTTATTAGATCAGGTGAAGGAAGCTAAAATCTACACCAAGTTGGATTTGTGGGGAGCGTACCATTTATTCCGAATTCGAGAAGGGGACGAATGGAAGACAGCATTCAGAACCAAGCATGGGCTCTTTGAATACCAAGTAATACCGTATGGTTTATGCAATGCCCCAGCTGCCTTTCAACATTTCATTAATGATGTTTTGAAAGAATTCATTGATAGGAATGCCATTGTGTACATAGATGACATCCTCATCTACTCAAACACTGTGGAAGAACACGAAGAACACGTTAAGAAGGTCCTGCAGAAACTGCGAGAGAACAGTTTATTTGTCAAATTGGAGAAATATGCATTTAGCGTTTCCTCTGTGGAGTTTTTAGGTTTTGTGCTAGCCCCGAGTGGAGTGACCATGGATGAAAATAAAATCAAGGCAGTGTTGGAATGGGAGTCTCCTAAATCAGTAAAGGAAACCCAGAGTTTCATAGGATTTGCAAATTTTTATAGGAGGTTCATTCCAAATTTTTCTCAGAAATTGATTCCCATGACAAGATTACTCAAGAAGGGAGTCCGGTTTGAATGGACTAAGGGAGCTGAAGAATCTTTCAATGTATTAAAAAAAGATTTCACCACGGCACCAATATTACTCCATCCGAATCCATCAGAGCCATTCTTTGTAGAAACTGATGCCTCCAATTGGGCCTTAGGAGGAGTGCTATCTCAAAGACACAAAATCACAGGACAATTGCACCCGGTGGCTTATCTTTCTAGGAAATTAACCGCAGTGGAAGCCAATTACACCATTACTGAGAAGGAGTTGTTAGCCATCAAAGATGCGTTCAAGGAGTGGAGACATTACTTGATGGGGGCAAGGCATATGGTGACTGTCTAACCAGATCATAGAAATTTAAAATTCTTGAAGTCAGCTAGAACCTTAACTTCAAGACAATTACGTTGGCCTCTATACTTCGCCGACTATGACTTTGTCATTACCTATCGTCCTGGTTCGCAAAATGGTAAGGCTGATGCCTTGTCCAGAAGGGGAACTGAAGGAATTTTAAAAGAAGTCAAGGTCCAGACAATTTTACCTGCTGATAAGATAATTGGAGCAGTGTTGCGAGGGTCGCAGGAAGAACAAAGTCAGATTTCAATGCCTTCGGCTGAAATGGAAAACTGGTTGAAAGAAGATCCTGGACGAGAGATTCGAGGAGGTTTACCGTATCATCATGGAGCTCTTTACCTGCCAACACTAGAAATGCAGCAAAAGGCCTTGAAGGAAAGTCATGATGACAAATTGGCTGGGCATAAGGGCATTATGAAGACTGAAGATCTAGTGAGGCGACGTTTTTGGTGGCCAAGTGTAATTAAGGATGTACGACATTACGTAACCACTTGTGAGATCTGCGCTAGGGGAAAGTCGGAACGACAAGCTCCTAAGGGGTTACTGCAACCCCTGCCCACACCACCTTATCCATGGCACACCATATCCTTAGATTTGATAGTAGATTTACCATCTAGTAGAGGGTTTGATACTATATTGGTGTGCGTAGATGCTTTTACCAAAATGGCCCACTTTATACCTCTAAAAGGGTACCCACGGCAGCGACTTTGGCACATACCTTTAGTCAGAACATAGTTCGAGCCCATGGAATACGAAAGGTGTTGATATCAGATAGGGGTTCCCAATTCTTATCTCATTTCTGGAAGGCCTTTACTAAGAAGTTGAGTATAGACTCTAGGTACACAACTAGTTATCACCCAGAAACTGATGGCCAAACCGAACGAACCAATCAGGAATTAGAGTAGGACCTCAGATTGTGTTTGCTAGAGCAGGAGGGTGATTGGCCGGATTATCTGTGGGCCGCTGAGTTTGCGCATAACAATGCAAAAAATATGTCCACCGGTTACTTACCTTTTTATCTGAACACTGGAAGGCATCCCCATCAATCCCTCAACTTCCAGGAAGTAGAGGTACCAGCGGTGACTGATTTAGTAGAACATTTGACACGAGTACATAAATCAGCCACTGAAAATTTAACTAAGGCTAAGGAAAGTTACAAATTTTATGCAGACAAAAAGAGAAGAAAAGAACGAGATTTACAGGCAGGGGATATGTAGGGGTGGGCGGAATTTGCGAAATCCACTTTCGCAAATTATCGCGAAAATGTTTAAAATTATCGCAAACAAGCGGAAATATCGCGAAGATGCGGAATTTTTTTTCCCGCATGTTCGCGAGATTTTCTGCATGGTTGCGGGTAGCCAACTTACCCATGTGGTTGCTCGCGGGCGCGGCCATCTTGTTTTGAGTTGTCTCGCGGTGCATGATCGCGAGAAGAAAGACGTGATCGCGCGACGCATGACGTCACTGCGGGCGCGAACTGTCGCGAGACAGCGCAAATGGCTAAAAACAATCCAACATCTCATGGAGAACGCGACCGGATCAAGAAAACTTGTCGGAGAACGCAGGGATTTAGGTAAGGCGATCGCGCGCGCGCAAGAATGTATTATTTTACAGCGCGAGCAAGAAACAAATTATCGCCAAGCTGCGGAAAGCGGAAATTTTGACATTTTCACGCTCTCCGCGGAACGCGAAAATGTCAAATTATCGCAATTTCCGCGAACGCAACGAAATTTTCGCCCAGGCCTAGGGATAAGGTATGGTTAAACACGAAGAATCTTAGACTTAAAGGGGTAAGAAAGTTTCAGCCAAGATTTGTAGGCCCTTATCAGGTTAAGAAAAAACGAAGTGCAGTCAATTATCAGTTACAATTGCCCAAAGGCTTACGGGTTCATCCCGTGTTTCATGTCTCCTTATTAAAGAAGGTTTCAAAGGATCTACGAATTAAAAGACCCCCAAAGCCAATCCAAACTGAGAAAGGAGAGGAATTTGAGGTTCAAAAAGTATTAGATGCTAAAGTACGAAAGGGACAATTGTATTATTTGTTGGATTGGAAGAATTATGGGCCAGAGGAAAGATCTTGGGAACCATCCTCTAATGTACATGCCCCCAGATTGATTAAGGAGTTTCATAGGAGATTTCCAAACAAGCCCAAGCAGGGAGGAAGCTCTTTGAGAGGGGGTACTGTCAGGACTGTCATACCAAAAGTAAGATTGAAGCCTCCTATAAGGTCTAATGTTTTGAAAACTAACATTCATAAGAAGAGGCGCTGGTCCCTAAGCTTAATTAAAGGTCGAGCTAAATCCAAGATGGCTGCTAATACTGGAACAATGGAGCTGCAGGTTAGCGCTCTAGCGTTCCACAACAATCATGAAGGTACAGGTGTTGAGCCGTTGCCGCGGCGCACTTCACCAAGTATCTGAGGAGAAGAGGTTGAGTTTGACACGCGTCGTGAAGTTAGTCAGGGAAAGAATACTTCGTCACGTAAAACCAGTTTCGAGTATCGTTTGGCCGTTGAGGAGGAAAGCTAAAGTAAGACTGTTCCTATGTATATAATTTTAGACGTTTCCCAGGTGTTTACTGGTATCGTGCTTCGGCTTTGAGCACTATTAGTAACAGTCACCTTCTGCCAGGTAACGCAGCTAAATGTTGGTTGGCCAAAATAAGCAGCGAGCATCGAAGAAAGACTGCGCAGAGTGTCTTGTATAAAATATATATGTTTAGAGAACGCATAAATTAGTGTATATAGCGTATTCAACCAGCCACCGTTGTAAATGAAAGTGAAGCTTCACCAGGAATTTCAGAATACATTGAAGTGCGGAGAGTAGAGTATCAAAATATCGAGAAGAAAAGAAAAAGAACCAAGAAGAGAATTAGTGAGCGGCTAAGAAAGAGAAATATAGACACACACTTAGGAGCTGCATAAGACACGTATTGAAATATTTACTCACCTTAACAGAATCCAGTTTAGGCGCTCACCTCGAGACAGTGGGTAGGTCCCACTAGAAGAAAATAAAAGATTAATTAGAGAGATAGCAGAAGGAAAAAGAAACTAATATCATTCCCATTTAGTTACAGCACTACTGAAGGAAAAGACTACACCAAAGAGTAGTAGAGAAAAGAAGAGAAGCATTGGTCACTAGAGACAGGGTAGGTGTACAGGGGGAGAATTCACAATAACACGGAATATAAGGTAATAGACAGGAAGGTTAACTCATGTTATAAATGTCATTTTCTTTTTTAGTAAAAACCTCACCTCTCCAGTCCTAAGAAGATAGAAGGGCGTAAAACGGTGAAGAACCAAGAAGACTTAAAGTGACTGTCTCTTCTCTGTCCCATCCCCTTCCCCCCCCCTGGAATTCCTTGGTGTGCTCGCTCAAGTATCAACGCGGAACACTGTGAAGGCTAGGGGAGGTAATTGGGAACTTGCGACATTCTGCTCCCGTGCTTGGAGGAAGGAGTGCAAGCATATCTTGACACCTACTCAGCAAATCCCACATTTGAAAGACTGTAATCTCTACTGATGATGGTTAAAGAACCAGAAACACATATCTAGAGATTAGCACTATCTGCTCCAACTGTTGCGAAACACTCGAACACTCTTGAAGCAAGCAAGTAACTGAAACTGCAAATACCATAATGTCAGGGGTGAACGTTGCTGGGAGGTGAAGCGGTGTGCTCCCACACCTGTTCCTGTTTAATAGTACTCCTGTGAGTCATTGAGCTGACAAGCTCGTGGATGAAGCACCCGCATGCCTGTGAGAGGTACCTGACCTGAGAAAGATGTTGGCAGCCTACTCAGCAAATGCCACATTTGAAAGACTGTAATCTCTACTGATGACGGTTAAAGAACCAGAAACACATGTCTAGAGATCAGCACTATCTGCGCCAACTGTGGCGAAACACTCGAACACTCTTGAAGCAAGCAAGTAACTGAAACTGCATTTACAACAATGCCAGTGTGCAAACCTTGCTGGGAGGTGAAGCGGTGTGCTCCCGCCCCTGTTCCTGTTTAATAGTTCTCCCGTGAGTCATTGAGCTGACGAGCTGGTGGATGAAGCACCCACATGCCTGTGAGAGGTACCTGACCTGAGAAAGATGTTGGCAGCCTAGTCAGCAAACTCCAGATTTCAAAGACTGTAATCTCTACTGATGACGGTTAAAGAACCAGAAACACGTGTCTAGAGATCAGCACTATCTGAGCCAACTGTGGCGAAACACTCGAACACTCTTGAAGCAAGCAAGTAACTGAAACTGCATTTACAACAATGCCAGTGTGCAAACCTTGCTGGGAGGTGAAGCGGTGTGCTCCCACCCCTGTTCCTGTTTAATAGTTCTCCCGTGAGTCATTGAGCTGACGAGCTGGTGGATGAAGCACCCACATGCCTGTGAGAGGTATCTGACCTGAGAAAGATGTTGGCAGCCTAGTCAGCAAACTCCAGATTTCAAAGACTGTAATCTCTACTGATGACGGTTAAAGAACCAGAAACACATGTCTAGAGATCAGCACTATCTGCGCCAACTGTGACGAAACACTCGAACACTCTTGAAGCAAGCAAGTAACAGAAACTGCATTTACCACAATGCCAGGGGCGAACCTTGCTGGGAGGTGGAGCGGTGTTCTCCCACCCCTGTTCCTGTGTAATAGTACTCCCATGAGTCATTGAGCTGACAAGCTGGGGGATGAAGCATCCACATGCCTGTGAGAGTTACCTGACCTGAGAAAGATGTTGGGAGCCTACTCAGCAAACCCCACATTTGAAAGACTGTAATCTATACTGATGACGGTTAAAGAACCAGAAACACGTGTCTAGAGATCAGCACTATCTGCACCAACTGTGGCGAAACACTCGAACACTCTTGAAGCAAGCAAGTAACTGAAACTGCAATTACCACAATGTCAGGGGTGAACCTTGCTGGGAGGTGAAGCTGTGTGCTCCCAACCCCTATTTCTGTTTAATAGTACTCAAGTGAGTTATTGAGCTGACAAGCTCATGGATGAAGCACCCGCATGCCTGTGAGAGGTACCTGACCTGAGAAAGATGTTGGCAGCCTACTCAGCAAACACCACATTTAAAAGACTGTAATCTCTAGTGATGATGGTTAAAAAACCAGAAACACGTGTCTAGAGATCAGCACTATCTGCGCCAACTGTGGCGAAACACTCGATCACTCTTGAAGCAAGCAAGTAACAGAAACTGCATTTACCACAATACCAGGGGTGAAACTTGCTGTGAGGTGAAGCGGTGTGCTCCCACCCCTGTTCCTATTTAATAGTACTCCCATGAGTCATTGAGCTGACGAGCTCGTGGATGAAGCACCCGCATGCATGTGAGAGGTACCTGATCTGAGAAAGATGTTGACAGCACACTCAGCAAACCCCACATTTGAAAGACTGTAATCTCTACTGATGACGGTTAAAGAACCAGAACCACGTGTCAAGAGATCAGCACTATCTGCGCCAACTGTGGCGAAACACTCGAACACTCTTGAAGCAAGCAAGTAACCAAAACTGCATTTACCCCAATGCCAGAGGCTAACCATGCTGGGAGGTGAAGCGGTGTGCTTCCACCCCTGTTCCTGTTTAATAGTACTCTCGTGAGTCATTGAGCTGACGAGCTCATGGATGAAGTACCCGCATGCCTGTGAGAGTTACCTGACCAGAGAAAGATGTTGACAGCATAATCAGCAAACCCCACATTTGAAAAACTGTAATCTCTACTGATGACGGTTAAAGAACCAGAACCACGTGTCTAGAGATCAGCAGTATCTGCGCCAACTGTAGCGAATCACTCAAACACTCTTGAAGCAAGCAAGTAACCAAAACTGCATTTACCACAATGCCGGGGCCGAACCTTGATGGGAGATGAAGCGGTGTGCTAACACCTCTGTTCCTGTTTAACAGTTCTCCCATGAGTCATTGAGCTGACGAGCTGGTGGATGAAGCACCCACATTCCTGTGAGAGGTACCTGACCTGAGAAAGATGTTCGGAGCCTACTCAGCAAACCCCACATTTGAAAGACTGTAAGCGTTACTGATGACGGTTAAAGAACCAGAAATACGTGTCAAGAGATCAGCACTATCTGCGCCAACTGTGGCGAAACACTTGAGCACTCTTGCAGCAAGCAAGTAACTGAAACTGCAATAACCACAATGTCAGGGGCGAACCTTGCTGGGAGGTGAAGCTGTGTGCTCCCAACCCCTATTCCTGTTTAATAGTACTCCCGTGAGTTATTGAGCTGACGAGCTCGTGGATGAAGCACCCACATGCCTGTGAGAGGTACTTGACCTGAGAAAGATGTTGGCAGCCTACTCAGCAAACACCACATTTGAAAGACTGTATTCTCTACTGATGATGGTTAAAAAACCAGAAACACGTGTCTAGAGATCAGCACTATCTGCGCCAACTTTGGCGAAACACTCGATCAATCTTGAAGCAGGCAAGTAACAGAAACTGCATTTACCACAATACCAGGGGCGAACGTTGCTGTGAGGTGAAGCGGTGTGCTCCCACCCCTGTTCCTATTTAATAGTACTCCCATGAGTCATTGAGCTGACGAGCTCGTGGATGAAGCACCCACATGCATGTGAGAGGTACCTGACCTGAGAAAGATGTTGACAGCACACTCAGCAAACCCCACATTTGAAAGACTGTAATCTCTACTGATGACAGTTAAAGAACCAGAACCACGTGTCAAGAGATCAGCACTATCTGCGCCAACTGTGGCGAAACACTCAAACACTCTTGAAGCAAGCAAGTAACCAAAACTGCATTTACCACAATGCCAGAGGCAAACCTTGATGGGAGATGAAGCGGTGTGCTAACACCTCTGTTCCTGTTTAATAGCTCTCCCGTGAGTCATTGAGCTGACGCGCTGGTGGATGAAGCACCTGCATGCATGTGAGAGGTACCTGACCTGAGAAAGATGTTGGCAGCCTACTCAGCAAACACCAGATGTCAAAGACTGTAATCTCTACTGATGATGGTTAAAGAACCAGAAACTCGTGTCTAGAGATCAGAACTATCTGTGGCAACTGTGGTGAAACACTGGAACACTCTTGAAGAAGCAAGTAACTGAAACTGCAATTACCACAATGTCAGGGGCAAACCTTGCTGGGAGGTGAAGTGGTGTGCTCCCAACCCCTATTCCTGTTTAATAGTACTCCCATGAGTCATTGAGCTGACGAGCTGGTAGATGAAGCACCTGCATGCCTGTGAGAGGTACCTGACCTGAGAAAGATGTTGGCAGCCTACTCAGCAAACACCACATTTAAAAGACTGTAATCTCTAGTGATGATGGTTAAAAAACCAGAAACACGTGTCTAGAGATCAGCACTATCTGCGCCAACTGTGGCGAAACACTCGATCACTCTTGAAGCAAGCAAGTAACAGAAACTGCATTTACCACAATACCAGGGGTGAACCTTGCGTTGAGGTGAAGCGGTGTGCTCCCACCCCTGTTCCTATTTAATAGTACTCCCATGAGTCATTGAGCTGACGAGCTCGTGGATGAAGCACCCGCATGCATGTGAGAGGTACCTGATCTGAGAAAGATGTTGACAGCACACTCAGCAAACCCCACATTTGAAAGACTGTAATCTCTACTGATGACGGTTAAAGAACCAGAACCACGTGTCAAGAGATCAGCACTATCTGCGCCAACTGTGGCGAAACACTCGAACACTCTTGAAGCAAGCAAGTAACCAAAACTGCATTTACCCCAATGCCAGAGGCTAACCATGATGGGAGGTGAAGCGGTGTGCTTCCACCCCTGTTCCTGTTTAATAGTACTCTCGTGAGTCATTGAGCTGACGAGCTCATGGATTAAGTACCCGCATGCCTGTGAGAGTTACCTGACCAGAGAAAGATGTTGACAGCATAATCAGCAAACCCCACATTTGAAAAACTGTAATCTCTACTGATGACGGTTAAAGAACCAGAACCACGTGTCTAGAGATCAGCAGTATCTGCGCCAACTGTAGCGAATCACTCAAACACTCTTGAAGCAAGCAAGTAACCAAAACTGCATTTACCACAATGCCGGGGCCGAACCTTGATGGGAGATGAAGCGGTGTGCTAACACCTCTGTTCCTGTTTAACAGTTCTCCCATGAGTCATTGAGCTGACGAGCTGGTGGATGAAGCACCCACATTCCTGTGAGAGGTACCTGACCTGAGAAAGATGTTCGGAGCCTACTCAGCAAACCCCACATTTGAAAGACTGTAAGCGTTACTGATGACGGTTAAAGAACCAGAAATACGTGTCAAGAGATCAGCACTATCTGCGCCAACTGTGGCAAAACACTTGAGCACTCTTGCAGCAAGCAAGTAACTGAAACTGCAATAACCACAATGTCAGGGGCGAACCTTGCTGGGAGGTGAAGCTGTGTGCTCCCAACCCCTATTCCTGTTTAATAGTACTCCCGTGAGTTATTGAGCTGACGAGCTCGTGGATGAAGCACCCACATGCCTGTGAGAGGTACTTGACCTGAGAAAGATGTTGGCAGCCTACTCAGCAAACACCACATTTGAAAGACTGTAATCTCTACTGATGATGGTTAAAAAACCAGAAACACGTGTCTAGAGATCAGCACTATCTGCGCCAACTTTGGCGAAACACTCGATCAATCTTGAAGCAAGCAAGTAACAGAAACTGCATTTACCACAATACCAGGGGCGAACGTTGCTGTGAGGTGAAGCGGTGTGCTCCCACCCCTGTTCCTATTTAATAGTACTCCCATGAGTCATTGAGCTGACGAGCTCGTGGATGAAGCACCCACATGCATGTGAGAGGTACCTGACCTGAGAAAGATGTTGACAGCACACTCAGCAAACCCCACATTTGAAAGACTGTAATCTCTACTGATGACAGTTAAAGAACCAGAACCACGTGTCAAGAGATCAGCACTATCTGCGCCAACTGTGGCGAAACACTCAAACACTCTTGAAGCAAGCAAGTAACCAAAACTGCATTTACCACAATGCCAGAGGCAAACCTTGATGGGAGATGAAGCGGTGTGCTAACACCTCTGTTCCTGTTTAATAGCTCTCCCGTGAGTCATTGAGCTGACGCGCTGGTGGATGAAGCACCTGCATGCATGTGAGAGGTACCTGACCTGAGAACGATGTTGGCAGCCTACTCAGCAAACACCAGATGTCAAAGACTGTAATCTCTACTGATGATGGTTAAAGAACCAGAAACTCGTGTCTAGAGATCAGAACTATCTGTGGCAACTGTGGTGAAACACTGGAACACTCTTGAAGAAGCAAGTAACTGAAACTGCAATTACCACAATGTCAGGGGCAAACCTTGCTGGGAGGTGAAGTGGTGTGCTCCCAACCCCTATTCCTGTTTAATAGTACTCCTATGAGTCATTGAGCTGACGAGCTGGTAGATGAAGCACCTGCATGCCTGTGAGAGGTACCTGACCTGAGAAAGATGTTGGCAGCCTACTCAGCAAACACCACATTTAAAAGACTGTAATCTCTAGTGATGATGGTTAAAAAACCAGAAACACGTGTCTAGAGATCAGCACTATCTGCGCCAACTGTGGCGAAACACTCGATCACTCTTGAAGCAAGCAAGTAACAGAAACTGCATTTACCACAATACCAGGGGTGAACCTTGCTGTGAGGTGAAGCGGTGTGCTCCCACCCCTGTTCCTATTTAATAGTACTCCCATGAGTCATTGAGCTGACGAGCTCGTGGATGAAGCACCCGCATGCATGTGAGAGGTACCTGATCTGAGAAAGATGTTGACAGCACACTCAGCAAACCCCACATTTGAAAGACTGTAATCTCTACTGATGACGGTTAAAGAACCAGAACCACGTGTCAAGAGATCAGCACTATCTGCGCCAACTGTGGCGAAACCCTCGAACACTCTTGAAGCAAGCAAGTAACCAAAACTGCATTTACCCCAATGCCAGAGGCTAACCATGATGGGAGGTGAAGCGGTGTGCTTCCACCCCTGTTCCTGTTTAATAGTACTCTCGTGAGTCATTGAGCTGACGAGCTCATGGATTAAGTACCCGCATGCCTGTGAGAGTTACCTGACCAGAGAAAGATGTTGACAGCATAATCAGCAAACCCCACATTTGAAAAACTGTAATCTCTACTGATGACGGTTAAAGAACCAGAACCACGTGTCTAGAGATCAGCAGTATCTGCGCCAACTGTAGCGAATCACTCAAACACTCTTGAAGCAAGCAAGTAACCAAAACTGCATTTACCACAATGCCGGGGCCGAACCTTGATGGGAGATGAAGCGGTGTGCTAACACCTCTGTTTCTGTTTAACAGTTCTCCCATGAGTCATTGAGCTGACGAGCTGGTGGATGAAGCACCCACATTCCTGTGAGAGGTACCTGACCTGAGAAAGATGTTGGGAGCCTACTCAGCAAACCCCACATTTGAAAGACTGTAAGCGTTACTGACGACGGTTAAAGAACCAGAAATACGTGTCAAGAGATCAGCACTATCTGCGCCAACTGTGGCGAAACACTTGAACACTCTTGCAGCAAGCAAGTAACTGAAACTGCAATAACCACAATGTCAGGGGCGAACCTTGCTGGGAGGTGAAGCTGTGTGCTCCCAACCCCTATTCCTGTTTAATAGTACTCCCATGAGTCATTGAGCTGACGAGCTGGTAGATGAAGCACTCACATGCCTGTGAGAGGTACCTGACCTGAGAAAGATGTTGGGAGCCTAATCAGCAAACTCCACATTTGAAAGACTGTAAGCTCTACTGATGACGGTTAAAGAACCAGAAATACGTGTCTAGAGATCAGCACTATCTGCGCCAACTGTGGCGAAACACTCCAACACTTTTGAAGCAAGCAAGTAACTGAAACTGCAATTACCACAATGTTAGGGGCGAACCTTGCTGGGAGGTGAAGCGGTGTGCTCCCACCCCTGTTCCTGTTTAATAGTACTCCTGTGAGTCATTGAGCTGACGAGCTCATGGCTGAAGCACCCGCATGCCTGTGAGAGGTACCTGAACTGAGAAAGATGTTGGAAGCCTACTCAGCAAACCCCACATTTGAAAGACTGTAATCTCTACTGATGACGGTTAAAGAACCAGAAACACGCGTCTAGAGATCAGCACTATCTGCGCCAACTGTGGCGAAACACTCGAACACTCTTGAAGCAAGCAAGTAACTGAAACTGCATTTACCACAATGCCAGGGGCGAACCTTGCTGGGAGGTGAAGCGGTGTTCTCCCACCCCTGTTCCTGTGTAATAGTACTCCCATGAGTCATTGAGCTGACGAGATGGGGGATAAAACACCCACATGCCTGTGAGAGGTACCTGACCTGAGAAAGATGTTGGGAGCCTACTCAGCAAACCCCACATTTGAAAGACTGTAATCTATACTGATGACGGTTAAAGAACCAGAAACACGTGTCAAGAGATCAGCACTATCTGCGCCAACTGTGGCGAAACACTCAAACACTCTTGAAGCAAGCAAGTAACCAAAACTGCATTTACCACAATGCCAGAGGCAAACCTTGATGGGAGATGAAGCGGTGTGCTAACACCTCTGTTCCTGTTTAATAGCTCTTCTGTGAGTCATTGAGCTGACGCGCTGGTGGATGAAGCACCTGCATGCATGTGAGAGGTACCTGACCTGAGAAAGATGTTGGGAGCCTACTCAGCAAACCCCACATTTGAAAGACTGTAATCTCTACTGATGATGGTTAAAGAACCAGAAACTCGTGTCAAGAGATCAGCACTATCTGTGGCAACTGTGGTGAAACACTGGAACACTCTTGCAGCAAGCAAGTAACTGAAACTGCAATAACCACAATGTCAGGGGCGAACCTTGCTGGGAGGTGAAGCTGTGTGCTCCCAACCCCTATTCCTGTTTAATAGTACTCCCGTGAGTTATTGAGCTGACGAGCTCGTGGATGAAGCACCCGCATGCCTGTGAGAGGTACTTGACCTGAGAAAGATGTTGGCAGCCTACTCAGCAAACACCACATTTGAAAGACTGTAATCTCTACTGATGATGGTTAAAAAACCAGAAACACGTGTCTAGAGATCAGCACTATCTGCGCCAACTTTGGCGAAACACTCGATCAATCTTGAAGCAAGCAAGTAACAGAAACTGCATTTACCACAATACCAGGGGCGAACGTTGCTGTGAGGTGAAGCGGTGTGCTCCCACCCCTGTTCCTATTTAATAGTACTCCCATGAGTCATTGAGCTGACGAGCTCGTGGATGAAGCACCCACATGCATGTGAGAGGTACCTGACCTGAGAAAGATGTTGACAGCACACTCAGCAAACCCCACATTTGAAAGACTGTAATCTCTACTGATGACAGTTAAAGAACCAGAACCACGTGTCAAGAGATCAGCACTATCTGCGCCAACTGTGGCGAAATACTCAAACACTCTTGAAGCAAGCAAGTAACCAAAACTGCATTTACCACAATGCCAGAGGCAAACCTTGATGGGAGATGAAGCGGTGTGCTAACACCTCTGTTCCTGTTTAATAGCTCTCCCGTGAGTCATTGAGCTGACGCGCTGGTGGATGAAGCACCTGCATGCATGTGAGAGGTACCTGACCTGAGAAAGATGTTGGCAGCCTACTCAGCAAACACCAGATGTCAAACACTGTAATCCCTACTGATGATGGTTAAAGAACCAGAAACTCGTGTCTAGAGATCAGAACTATCTGTGGCAACTGTGGTGAAACACTGGAACACTCTTGAAGAAGCAAGTAACTGAAACTGCAATTACCACAATGTCAGGGGCAAACCTTGCTGGGAGGTGAAGTGGTGTGCTCCCAACCCCTATTCCTGTTTAATAGTACTCCCATGAGTCATTGAGCTGACGAGCTGGTAGATGAAGCACCTGCATGCCTGTGAGAGGTACCAGACCTGAGAAAGATGTTGGCAGCCTACTCAGCAAACACCACATTTAAAAGACTGTAATCTCTAGTGATGATGGTTAAAAAACCAGAAACACGTGCCTAGAGATCAGCACTATCTGCGCCAACTGTGGCGAAACACTCGATCACTCTTGAAGCAAGCAAGTAACAGAAACTTCATTTACCACAATACCAGGGGTGAACCTTGCTGTGAGGTGAAGCGGTGTGCTCCCACCCCTGTTCCTATTTAATAGTACTCCCATGAGTCATTGAGCTGACGAGCTCGTGGATGAAGCACCCGCATGCATGTGAGAGGTACCTGATCTGAGAAAGATGTCGACAGCACACTCAGCAAACCCCACATTTGAAAGACTGTAATCTCTACTGATGACGGTTAAAGAACCAGAACCACGTGTCAAGAGATCAGCACTATCTGCGCCAACTGTGGCGAAACACTCGAACACTCTTGAAGCAAGCAAGTAACCAAAACTGCATTTACCCCAATGCCAGAGGCTAACCATGCTGGGAGGTGAAGCGGTGTGCTTCCACCCCTGTTCCTGTTTAATAGTACTCTCGTGAGTCATTGAGCTGACGAGCTCATGGATGAAGTACCCGCATGCCTGTGAGAGTTACCTGACCAGGTAAAGATGTTGACAGCATAATCAGCAAACCCCACATTTGAAAAACTGTAATCTCTACTGATGACGGTTAAAGAACCAGAACCACGTGTCTAGAGATCAGCAGTATCTGCGCCAACTGTAGCGAATCACTCAAACACTCTTGAAGCAAGCAAGTAACCAAAACTGCATTTACCACAATGCCGGGGCCGAACCTTGATGGGAGATGAAGCGGTGTGCTAACACCTCTGTTCCTGTTTAATAGTTCTCCCATGAGTCATTGAGCTGACGAGCTGGTGGATGAAGCACCCACATTCCTGTGAGAGGTACCTGACCTGAGAAAGATGTTGGGAGCCTACTCAGCAAACCCCACATTTGAAAGACTGTAAGCTTTACTGATGACGGTTAAAGAACCAGAAATACGTGTCAAGAGATCAGCACAATCTGCGCCAACTGTGGCGAAACACTTGAACTTTCTTGCAGCAAGCAAGTAACTGAAACTGCAATAACCACAATGTCAGGGGCGAACCTTGCTGGGAGGTGAAGCTGTGTGCTCCCAACCCCTATTCCTGTTTAATAGTACTCCCGTGAGTTATTGAGCTGACAAGCTTGTGGATGAAGCACCCGCATGCCTGTGAGAGGTACTTGACCTGAGAAAGATGTTGGCAGCCTACTCAGCAAACACCACATTTGAAAGACTGTAATCTCTACTGATGACAGTTAAAGAACCAGAACCACGTGTCAAGAGATCAGCACTATCTGCGCCAACTGTGGCGAAACACTCAAACACTCTTGAAGCAAGCAAGTAACCAAAACTGCATTTACCACAATGCCAGAGGCGAACCTTGATGGGAGATGAAGCGGTGTGCTAACACCTCTGTTCCTGTTTAATAGCTCTCCCGTGAGTCATTGAGCTGACGCGCTGGTGGATGAAGCACCTGCATGCATGTGAGAGGTACCTGACCTGAGAAAGATGTTGGCAGCCTACTCAGCAAACACCAGATGTCAAAGACTGTAATCTCTACTGATGATGGTTAAAGAACCAGAAACTTGTGTCTAGAGATCAGAACTATCTGTGGCAACTGTGGTGAAACACTGGAACACTCTTGAAGAAGCAAGTAACTGAAACTGCAATTACCACAATGTCAGGGGCAAACCTTGCTGGGAGGTGAAGTGGTGTGCTCCCAACCCCTATTCCTGTTTAATAGTACTCCCATGAGTCATTGAGCTGACGAGCTGGTAGATGAAGCACTCACATGCCTGTGAGAGTTACCTGACCTGAGAAAGATGTTGGGAGACTAATCAGCAAACTCCACATTTGAAAGACTGTAAGCTCTACTGATGACGGTTAAAGAACCAGAAATACGTGTCTAGAGATCAGCACTATCTGCGCCAACTGTGGCGAAACACTCGAACACTTTTGAAGCAAGCAAGTAACTGAAACTGCAATTACCACAATGTTAGGGGCGAACCTTGCTGGGAGGTGAAGCGGTGTGCTCCCACCCCTGTTCCTGTTTAATAGTACTCCTGTGAGTCATTGAGCTGCTAGCTCATGGCTGAAGCACCCGCATGCCTGTGAGAGGTACCTGAACTGAGAAAGATGTTGGAAGCCTACTCATGCAAACCCCACATTTGAAAGACTGTAATCTCTACTGATGACGGTTAAAGAACCAGAAACACGCGTCTAGAGATCAGCACTATCTGCGCCAACTGTAGCGAAACACTCGAACACTCTTGAAGCAAGCAAGTAACTGAAACTGCATTTACCACAATGCCAGGGGCGAACCTTGCTGGGAGGTGAAGCGGTGTTCTCCCACCCCTGTTCCTGTGTAATAGTACTCCCATGAGTCATTGAGCTGACGAGCTGGGGGCTGAAACACCCACATGCCTGTGAGAGGTACCTGACCTGAGAAAGATGTTGGGAGCCTACTCAGCAAACCCCACATTTGAAAGACTGTAATCTATACTGATGACGGTTAAAGAACCAGAAACAGGTGTCAAGAGATCAGCACTATCTGCGCCAACTGTGGCGAAACACTCAAACACTCTTGAAGCAAGCAAGTAACCAAAACTGCATTTACCACAATGCCAGAGGCAAACCTTGATGGGAGATGAAGCGGTGTGCTAACACCTCTGTTCCTGTTTAATAGCTCTCCCGTGAGTCATTGAGCTGACGCGCTGGTGGATGAAGCACCTGCATGCATGTGAGAGGTACCTGACCAGAGAAAGATGTTGGCAGCCTACTCAGCAAACACCAGATGTCAAAGACTGTAATCTCTACTGATGATGGTTAAAGAACCAGAAACTCATGTCTAGAGATCAGAACTATCTGTGGCAACTGTGGTGAAACACTGGAACACTCTTGAAGAAGCAAGTAACTGAAACTGCAATTACCACAATGTCAGGGGCAAACCTTGCTGGGAGGTGAAGTGGTGTGCTCCCAACCCCTATTCCTGTTTAATAGTACTCCCATGAGTCATTGAGCTGACGAGCTGGTAGATGAAGCACCTGCATGCCTGTGAGAGGTACCTGACCTGAGAAAGATGTTGGCAGCCTACTCAGCAAACACCACATTTAAAAGACTGTAATCTCTAGTGATGATGGTTAAAAAACCAGAAACACCTGTCTAGAGATCAGCACTATCTGCGCCAACTGTGGCGAAACACTCGATCACTCTTGAAGCAAGCAAGTAACAGAAACTGCATTTACCACAATACCAGGGGTGAACCTTGCTGTGAGGTGAAGCGGTGTGCTCCCACCCCTGTTCCTATTTAATAGTACTCCCATGAGTCATTGAGCTGACGAGCTCGTGGATGAAGCACCCGCATGCATGTGAGAGGTACCTGATCTGAGAAAGATGTTGACAGCACACTCAGCAAACCCCACTTTTGAAAGACTGTAATCTCTACTGAGGACGGTTAAAGAACCAGAACCACGTGTCAAGAGATCAGCACTATCTGCGCCAACTGTGGCGAAACACTCGAACACTCTTGAAGCAAGCAAGTAACCAAAACTGCATTTACCCCAATGCCAGAGGCTAACCATGCTGGGAGGTGAAGCGGTGTGCTTCCACCCCTGTTCCTGTTTAATAGTACTCTCGTGAGTCATTGAGCTGACGAGCTCATGGATGAAGTACCCGCATGCCTGTGATAGTTACCTGACCAGAGAAAGATGTTGACAGCATAATCAGCAAACCCCACATCTGAAAAACTGTAATCTCTACTGATGACGGTTAAAGAACCAGAACCACGTGTCTAGAGATCAGCAGTATCTGCGCCAACTGTAGCGAATCACTCAACCACTTTTGAAGCAAGCAAGTAACCAAAACTGCATTTACCACAATGCCGGGGCCGAACCTTGATGGGAGATGAAGCGGTGTGCTAACACCTCTGTTCCTGTTTAATAGTTCTCCCATGAGTCATTGAGCTGACGAGCTGGTGGATGAAGCACCCACATTCCTGTGAGAGGTACCTGACCTGAGAAAGATGTTGGGAGCCTACTCAGCAAACCCCACATTTGAAAGACTGTAAGCTTTACTGATGACGGTTAAAGAACCAGAAATACGTGTCAAGAGATCAGCACTATCTGCGCCAACTGTGGCGAAACACTTGAACACTCTTGCAGCAAGCAAGTAACTGAAACTGCAATAACCACAATGTCAGGGGCGAACCTTGCTGGGAGGTGAAGCTGTGTGCTCCCAACCTCTATTCCTGTTTAATAGTACTCCCGTGAGTTATTGAGCTGACAAGCTTGTGGATGAAGCACCCGCATGCCTGTGAGAGGTACTTGACCTGAGAAAGATGTTGGCAGCCTACTCAGCAAACACCACATTTGAAAGACTGTAATCTCTACTGATGATGGTTAAAAAACCAGAAACACGTGTCTAGAGATCAGCACTATCTGCGCCAACTTTGGCGAAACACTCGATCAATCTTGAAGCAAGCAAGTAACAGAAACTGCATTTACCACAATACCAGGGGCGAACGTTGCTGTGAGGTGAAGCGGTGTGCTCCCATCCCTGTTCCTATTTAATAGTACTCCCATGAGTCATTGAGCTGACGAGCTCGTGGATGAAGCACCCACATGCATGTGAGAGGTACCTGACCTGAGAAAGATATTGACAGCACACTCAGCAAACCCCACATTTGAAAGACTGTAATCTCTACTGATGACAGTTAAAGAACCAGAACCACGTGTCAAGAGATCAGCACTATCTGCGCCAACTGTGGCGAAACACTCAAACACTCTTGAAGCAAGCAAGTAACCAAAACTGCATTTACCACAATGCCAGAGGCGAACCTTGATGGGAGATGAAGCAGTGTGCTAACACCTCTGTTCCTCTTTAATAGCTCTCCCGTGAGTCATTGAGCTGACGCGCTGGTGGATGAAGCACCTGCATGCATGTGAGAGGTACCTGACCTGAGAAAGATGTTGGCAGCCTACTCAGCAAACACCAGATGTCAAAGACTGTAATCTCTACTGATGATGGTTAAAGAACCAGAAACTTGTGTCTAGAGATCAGAACTATCTGTGGCAACTGTGGTGAAACACTGGAACACTCTTGAAGAAGCAAGTAACCAAAACTGCATTTACCACAATGCCAGAGGCGAACCTTGATGGGAGATGAAGCAGTGTGCTAACACCTCTGTTCCTGTTTAATAGCTCTCCCGTGAGTTATTGAGCTGACGAGCTGGTGGATGAAGCACCCACATGCCTGTGAGAGGTACCTGAACTGAGAAAGATGTTGGCAGCCTACTCAGCAAACCCCACATTTGAAAGACTGTAATCTTTACTGATGACGGTTAAAGAACCAGAAACACGTGTCTAGAGATCAGCACTATCTGCGCCAACTGTGACGAAACACTCAAACACTCTTGAAGCAAGCAAGTATCTGAAAATGCATTTACCACAATGCCAGGGGCGAACCTTGCTGGGAGGTGAAGCGGTGTGCTCCCACCCCTGTTCCTGTGTAATAGTTCTCCAGTGAGTCACAGGACTGACGAGCTCGTGGATGAAGCACTCGCATGCCTGTGAGACGTACCTGACCTGAGAAAGATGTTGGCTGCCTACTCAGCAAACCCCAGATTTCAAAGACTGTAATCTTTACTGATGACGGTTAAAGAATCAGAAACACGTGTCTAGAGATCAGCACTATCTGCGCCAACTGTGGCAAAACACTCAAACACTCTTGAAGCAAGCAAGTAACCGAAACTGCATTTACCACAATGCCAGGGGTGAACCTTGCTGGGAGGTGAAGCGGTGTGCTCCCACCCCTGTTCCTGTTTAATAGTGCTCCTGTGAACATTGAGAGACCTCACTGCTGCATCTTTGAGCCCAGTACTGATCCTGAAAAGTAATTCTAACCATACTTACCAGTAACTTGAATTTCCTTCCATATTTTTCTAAGTGTGCAGTTTTGGAACTTTAAAATATTCATCTAAAATCAGCCGCACTACAAATTCCCATTTACTCACCTGTTATTAGGAGAGACCTCAGTGCTGCATCGTTCAGCCCAGTACTGATTCTGAAAAGTAATTCTAACACTTATAAATTCACCCAGGCACTAACCTTGCAGTACTCTAATCATTCAGTCATTATCCAAGTACTCATGCAGCGAGCTAGGCATTAGCACATGGACTGCCCCAAACCCCTATCCACTATACATGCAGTATCCTAACTAACCAACACACGTATAGTTCTGCACTTACACATTCAACAAAAAAAACAATATTTCAGTTTCAATATTTTAAAAAACTTTTTTTTTCCATTCATATTAAAAATATATAATGTCATTTAACAAATAAAATATGTAAAAATAAACAGTTAAAAAACTGTAAAAGTCAGTATTAAAAATACATATAACTATTATTACATTTAAAAATTATCATTTAAAAAACCTTCGAAATTCACTGAAAAAACCTTAGGTTTCAGACAAGTTATAGTTAGGAATTAGCATTTAAAAAACCTTAGAAATTCACTGAAAACACCATAGGTTTCAGGGCTGTTATAGTTAGCTGGACATTTCACTCGTACAAAACCATTGAAATTCCTCCGTTATAGTTAGTTGTACTCACTATAACTCGCGCGCCCCCAATCCACTGCTGATGATGTCACATATTACATCATTCATGACATGGTCAGTGACATCACTGATGACATCACTGATGACATCTCAAATTACATCACTGATGACATCACTGATGACATCATCAGTAAATGTGGTTTGGTTTGTTAGTTAAATATGAATGATAGATATAGCAATCTGCATTGAAGAATGAGTGGATATATAAATATAAATATCTGGATGGAGGACTTATTAGCAGTGTGATTGACTGTTTACCTGACTATTTTATAATAATTTTATAATTCAGCGTGGTCTCCCGTGCTGAATATGCTAATTTGCCCCCGGGGGGGCCAAATCACGGGGGCTTAATAAAAAAAATGTGTGGGGGGTCCCAATCCCCCCAACACTGCCCCGGGGACCGCCACCCCCCGGGGCTCGAAGATAGTATGTGTGGGGGACTCACGGTCCTCCTGCAGCCCCGGGGACTGCCAACCCCTGGGGCTCCCGCCCTGTCATTGCGAACTGCTTTGCTTCATTGAAGCGAGAGCAGGGAAACCTGCTTTCACTTCAATGAAGTAAACCTGATAGCTTTTCCAAATGGGGAGCAGCATGTTTGCTGCTCCCCATGTGGAAAAGCAATGCCGGCTCCCGCAGGACGCGGGGAGCCGGCTGGGACTGTGTGGGATTGGGGACCCCCCCACGGTGCCCAACGAGAGGCCAGGCCCCGGGGGATGGGGTCCCCAGGGCCATGAGTGGCCTGGGATGGGGGAAATGCGGCCCCCCTCCACCATTATTATTATTTAAAAAAAAAAAAAAAACAATGGCAGCCCCTACAAAAGTATGTCACACCTGAAGCCATCTTGATTGGAATAGAGTGGTAACACTTGAAACATTTAATTTACAAAAGAACAAAATGAGGGGGTTCATTTCGCCATAGAAATTATGATTAGTGCTGTATAAAGTAAAATTAGGGCACATTTTGACATGCAGACTGAAACATGCACTTTTAAAACCAGCAGCAGACTTCCGTGGTGAGCAGTAGCTTTACTACAGTGATCTAATGAGCAACTAGAGTGCTAACATTCAGAATTTATGGCAAATGTGTGACATATCAGAATACCTTCTTGATGGAATCAAAGTAAAAAACTGAAAGCATTTCCTACTGAGGAGACTGCAGTAAATGAGGAAATTAGGAAACTTCATAACAAATAAATCTCCCAAGATGGCCACCAGAGACAAAATAGCCCAAATGCAGCACAAATATCACCCAGATGTAGCCCACATGTAGCCCAATGACAGAAGTGTGCAGAACACTTATTTTTTGTGTATTTGCAGTTTTATATAGTGCAGACTTGTCAGGTATTGGAGTAACTTACATGAGCATTGGTTACATCACACAAGATCAAATTCATTTTGGTTGTAGATATGGGTAGATTAAGTGATTTGACCAGAATCATAGAATGTTGAGCTGAAGCAGAAACTACAACCTGGTTCCCCAGTTGCAAAGTCTGCAGCTCCGGAAGTAACACCACATCCTCTCCCCTAAGTGCAACATTTAATCAAGTGGTCAACTGGATAAAAAAACATAAAGATTACAAATAATTTAAACGTTCTTTGTCGCTATTTGAAAACTCAGAAAATATGTCCTCATTTTAGTTTTTTAGAGCACTAACCATAATTTTGATGCAAATAAGACCCTCTCATATATGTAATTTCTAAAGGAAATGCTCTAGGTATTACAGTTTTGATTACATCAAGATGACGTCAGGCGTTCCACACTTTTGTAATAAATATAGAATGTTAGCAATCTAGTTGTTCATTGGGATACTGTTGAGAGGCAGAAGCCAGGGGCACGGACTCTGAAAATTGAAGGCAGGTAGGAGAGTGCAGAGGCAACAATTTGACCACACTGAGCAGGCAGGAAGGGCAGTGGCAGCACAACAGACTATGGAGGACAGTGGAAAGGGGGGCAGGGGCAACAAACCAACAATACAGGACTGGCAAGAGAGGCTGTGGCAATATAATAGACTATTTTGGGCAGAAGGAAGAGGCAGTGGTAGTACAACCATACATGCCAGCAGACACGTTTCAGCCAGGAAACGTCCAATGTTTTTAAGCTCAAATGGGCTTTATTTGATCTGTCTCCTGTCTACAATCTCCTCTTTTTCAATGTAACTCAAAGGGGAAAATCAATACCCCAGCTTTTTTTTCAAAATCTCCCTCTTACCAAGTTCAAAACTTTCGCAAGTATGGTACATTGGATCATGGTAGGCAGGAGGAATTGGGGTAGGGACATGGACTCGGATAACAGAGGACAGGAAGGACATGGAGAGGTGCACCAAACTGACCCTACAGGGCAGGCATCAGGGTTTGCAGCAGCACAATACACCACACAGGGCATGCGGGACGGGAGTGCAGCACAACAATCCATAGAAAGCAATAGGGAGGGGACAGGACCATGCACATGGACAACAGAGAACAGAGGGGCAAAAGGCAATGGTAGATATCTGACCATAATGGACAGACAGGAGAGAAAGCTGCAGCATAACAGATCATAAAGGGCAGGAGGGATGGATCAGGGACATTACAATGGAACAGACAAGCCAGGAAGGAGGGAATAAGGGTCTGCACATGGAAACAGAGGGCTGGGGGCAAGGGGGCAGGGCAGGAGCAGCAAGATGACCATGGAGGTCAGGCAGGATGGGCACTAGAAACAAGACACACCATGGAGAGCAACAGTGAGACTATGATGCATACACACAGACCATGTAGGGAAGGTGGTAGGGGGTCGGAGGCAGCTAGCTGACCACACAGGGAAGGTGGGAGGGGCCATGGCAGCACAGAAGACCATGCACGGCAGGCGGGAAGGTTAGTGGCAGCACAATGGCTATGATGGGAAAGAAGGAGGGTACAGGAGCATTCACAAAGGACCATGAAGGATAGAAGGGAGGGTCAGGACCTGAGCACAGACAAGAGAGTTCAGGGGAAGGGGCCTCACAACAGACCGCGCGGGGCAGGCAGGAGGAGCAGTTGCAGCACAACAGTCCAGGTAGGGCAGAAGGGTGTGGCAGTACAATGGACCATGGAGGACAGGAGGAAGGGGATAGGGGCATGGCAGGTGGACAGGCTGGGTGGAGGTGGCAGGGACAGGTTACAGTCATCTGACAATGCTAGGCAGGTGGGAGGGGCGTGGCAGCTCAACAGAACACTCAGAGTAGATAGGAGTGGCAGGTCCATGGAACATGGTGGGAAAAATGGATGGAGCAGGGGCATGCACAAAGACATCGGAGGGCAGGGGGGAGGAGAATAGGGGCAGCATGCTAAGCACAGAGGCTAAGCAGGAGGTCAATGATGGGCCATAGAATTGGGCAATGGAGGGCAGGAGGAGTGGACTGGTACATCATGCTAAATGGAGGGCAGTGGCAGCACTTCAGACCATGCATGGCAGGAGGGAGGAGGCTAGTCCATGGATTCAGACAACAGAGGATCGGGAGGAGGTGGATGGGGCAGCAAGCTAACTGTTCAGAGAAGGTGGGTATTAGGAACTTTATTGTTTTTAAAATGTGTGTCTGTGCGAACTACTTAAAATATGAACAAGTATGCAGCATAATCTCACTTTTATTCAGGACGTTTGTGACTGTGACTTTGGGCTCACTTGGCAGAAATACCCCCTGACCCTCCACCCCCATCGCAAAATGCAAAGCCCATGAAAAGGGTAGGTGGACGCAGTGTTATATAGAACATAGTCCTGAGAGCATGATTGAAAATGAAAACTAGATATAGTATATGGTATAAACTATGCACCAAAAAGTGTGATATAAGATGAACCAGGGCGTGAAATATAATATGCAATACATTGTGAGCAATGACAGATTCATTGGAGAGCGCGAGATAGCACAGGCACTAGCGCGTGCTATGCGACATGCGCCTTGGAGTGTAATATGCACAGGGCAGTGTTGTATAACATAACTAGTCTCTAAAGTTGTAATATAAAATATGTGCTGGGGAGTGTAACGTTGCATATACACTGTGACAAAGATATGGATCCCAGATTGTGATATGTATGGCATAGCGCTGTGCGTTATAACATAGGCATGGAGGAAGGCACGTTAGATGGGGCAATATAACCCGTGCGAAGGCAAGTTTGGCATGACATATTCACGAGGTGTTGTTACAGTGCACATGGGCTAGAGATTGTCATAGCATACGCACTAGCTAGTGGAATACACCACAGAGGTGTGTGGCACTTGGTGGGCACTGGTGGGTGTAACACAGCATTGGGCTCAGCCAGGAGCATGCTGTGACTCTCAAGTGAGGTTTGTCTCCTTTCCAGAGAGTAAAATAAAAAGTATTACACATTTGGCAGTGGATGTGTGTTTTATTAACCGTGAGGGGGGTTTCTTGCATAGTTTGGTCGAATTTTTGTTGAATCCCTTTGAATGGCTTGGTGTGCGTGTGTATTAAAAGTGCCCGTCAATAGCTACCCATGTTTGTATAAATAAACAACAAGGGTGTCTACTTGGAGAGTACCCACTGGCGAGGGCACCGGGATTAGGCACGGAAGGGCGTCAGACACGTCAGAGCTTCACTAGCTGTGTAAATACATTCCACGTGGATTCATTGTATGCATAGTCACCTTTTAATGAATAACACACAAATCGTCATGGTGATAGGTACATACGGTTTTTCCAGCATGTCCTAGGTGTTTCTATAAATATATATTTTTTTTAAATAATAAAAAACAAAGGCCGGCCCTGGGGGATGGGGTCCCCGGGGCCATAAGTGGCCTGAGGAGGGGGACAACGCAGCCCCCTCCTAAAGAATTGTTTTTTAAAAGGCCATGACCCGGGGGTTGGTGTCCCCGGGGCCGATTAAGGACTTGGGAGGGGGGCCACGCGGCCCCCTTCCAAATTTATTTTTTTCAACAAAAAAAATTAGGGTGCAGGCCCTGGGGGATGAGGTCCCCATGGCCAATAAATTAGAAAAAGAAGGGGGGAGACACAGCCCTCCTTCTTAAAAAAATGAAATAAATAAAAGACCGGCATCGCGCCGGAGGCCACGCTCCCTCCTTGCAACACTCTGCAAACATGCCCCCTGGCCAGTTGTAAGTTGGGGAATTAATTCCCCTTCAATACTGAGGGTCCCTGAGGGCCAACTAGCCCAACAGGTATCTCCAGTATGTGCCAGGGAGCTGTGTTGCAGACAGGTGTTCTGAGACCACGCCCCTTTTTACACCTCTATGCAACACAGCTCTGTGGCACTTACTGGAGGTACCTAGTGCGCTAGTTTGACCCTAGGGACCCTTAGGATTCAAGGGGACTTAATCTCTCAACTTAGAACGGCCACAGGGTGCGTTTACACAGTGGTGAAGGGAGGGGACGGGGCCTGAGTTAACGTGTGCAAACACGCCCTGTGGCGCGTTTTAAGTTGAGGAAATAATTCCCCTTCAATCCTGAGGGACCCTGGTGGCCAACTAGCCCACCAGGTGCTTCCTGTAAGCGCCACTGCGCTGCGTTGCAGAGAGGTGGTCTAGGCCGTGCCCCTTTTTACATCTCTCTGCAACGCAGCTCTGTGGCGCTTATTGGAGGTACCTAGTGGACTAGTTGGACCCTAGGGACCCTCAGGATTCAATGGTACTTAATCTCCCAACTTAAAACGGCCACAGAGTTTACACAGTGGGGAAGGGAGGGGACGGGGCCTGAGGTGACGTGTGCAAACACGCCCTGTGGCGCGTTTTAAGAGGTAGTTTTAATCCCCTGCCCTATCATATACTAGGGGCTTACAGAGGAGGTCATGCTAATCACAGGGGGACCCCAACGCATAGTGTTCCCTAGTGTATGTAGGTGTTTTCACTGTATTCTGAGTGTCTTTTAACATAGCACTGGCTCTAGGACTGCTTAGTCAGACTCAGTTACCACCAGTATCCATCTGAAAAAGTTGAGGGTACAGGATGATTTTGCAACAAGGCTTTTTTCTGCTCTTCTGTTTGTTCTTTCTGCACGCTATCCTTCTTCCTGCACTTTTCTTCGTCTTTGAGGACTTCTGTTGCTTCTTTCTGCATTTCTTTTTTTTCTTTCTGTGCGTTTTTTCTTCTTTCTTCACATGTCCTATCTCTGTAGGTATAGTTAGAAATTAGCATTTAAAAAACCTTTGAAATTCACAGAACAAACCATAGGTTTCAAGCACGTTATAGTTAGGAATTAGCATTTAAAAAACCTTAGAAATTCACTGAAGAACCCATAGGTTTCAGGGGCGTTAAAAGTTAGCTGGACTTTTCACTCGTACAAAACCATTGAAATTTTCCCGTTATAGTTAGTTCACCTAACTATAACTCGCACACCCACAATGCACTGCTGATGATGTCACATATTACATCACTCATGACATGGTCAGTGACATCACTCATGACATCACTGATGACATCTCAAATGTCTTTGGGAATACCAAAACCCATGTTTTCTTCTAAAAAAGCTAATATTTTTCTGATTATTTGGTGAAGGCAAGACTCCCCAATGAAAAAAAGAAATAGTTGTGTGACATGCTAGAGTTGAAAAAGAAAGTCCACACAAAATACAACAAACTATCCTTTCAGTAATATTGGTAATACTTGAGGAAAACAATGGATATTCGTAAAACAACTCTCACCCACCAAAAGGTCCATTGGTGGTATGCTTCATCATCGGGTTCTTCCCACCCTGCTGTGGGACTAGGTTTGATATGACCGACGACTTTGGAAGGTGTGAGCTATAAAATTATTTGAGAGTAAAAGGGTCAGCGCAGCTTGTGAATTAAAAGATACCTGGCCGATTGGAACCTAAACTTTATTTAATCATGTGGCTTGTATTGTTAAAAAAAAGGGGTTCAGGGAGAAGAACAGAGTAATGAATGTGTGACTCCCAGTCAACATATTTCAAGCCTTACCCCAATGGCTTTTCATCAAGACAAGATTAATTGATCCCTCGCACCACTCCTAAACGAAAGTGGATGGTCTTCTTACTTAATATTAAGGTGAAATGTGGAAAATATCATGAAAAATACAATACCTATTAGGTATGATTCTTCAATGTGATCTGGAAGGATAAGCTATTACAAGACAATGAATTTGTCACTGAAGTTATATAGTGTGAACACATCATCAAACTGTGGAACCAAAGTGATGCATTTTTCTTGTGCATGGCTAGATTATTTATTTACATTGTGGTGGTGCCATTCTGGAAAAAAAACAAGACAATAGAAAACATGAAACATAAAGCACACACTCTATGGAGTAATAGTTAATATTTCTGAGAAGAGATTAGTGTAATTGCTCCTTATATATATCTATTGGTATACCTAGCTGGTAGTTATATGATTATTAATTCAATCCATTTTTCATCACAGTAGTGATGTCAAGTTCACACAGATAATGAGTTTGTAAAAAATACCTTACATGTCTGTTAAAATGTACCTAATAAATTCCTGAATTTGGTCCCATGAGCCCTACTTGGGAGGGTAGGTGCACTTGTATTCACACATTGAAAGTAAACACAATTTTCCTAAGAAGTTGGTTACAGAAATGCAATTTGACGAGGACAAATGCTTGTTGTCAAGGGGATCGGCTATACCGTACTCACTTAATCAAAGCTGCACCCTCACCCAGCAAATTATGCCCGCCCATGGCTCTGAAGATAAGTGCAAGAGCCGAGACCACCTTGTTAAATGTCAGATCAGCTCGTCTTTGTGTCCTCATGGGAGCGGTGACTATACTGCTAACTTCACAAAATGTCCGTTAGCATGTGGCCCAGTTTGCAGAGTTCTGGGAAAAACAGCTCAATACGCCAATTCGAAACTGACTAAAGGCGTGATCTTGCCCCTGATAATTTTAGTGTTTGGACAGTAGTAGTACAACTCCGGTTTACAAAAAACAAAGAAAACTACTCTCATACAACAAAAAACTCAACAAACACAGTGACTTGAACAAAGTTTTGGAAATGATACGGCTGACAGTGCCCCTGATTTGTGCACAAAAAGGGGGGAGAAAAGGGGGTATTGATTTTTTACTTTATAGTTGTACAGAATAAACTGTATCAAGAACTGGTATTATTGTAATGGTCAAGATAAGGGAAGTTATCACCAGAGCAGAGATAATGAAGCCAAAGGGGTGATATTTGGTATTTTTTTGGGCTATATGTGGCAGAGCTGTTTTCTCTCAAAAAGATCAGCTAGTCCCGGGTGGACATTTGAGGTCATTAGGGATGCAGGTATGCTGTGGGTTGCTCCCAGAAATGTGCTGGTTCAGGCAAAATGGCTCCATGGTATGCAATCATTTAACCCATTAGTATGAGTTCCAAATGGAAAACCCAGCATTGCTCCTTCTCAAAGAGTTGGGATTCAGTGCGTATTCAATAATGGTCCACTATAAGTCCTGGACCATGTGTCTTTTGTCATTGTAATGTTCTGACTTTTTTGTGGTTGCCTGTTCACATTGCAGATTGCTACGATGTTCACTTATGCTTGTTTTGACCATACGTTTTGTCATAGGGATGTAGTGGAGTTGACATTGGCAGGTGATGATACAAATTACACTTTTCATGTTGCAATTTGTGAAGTGGCGCTGTTCCCTGTTGTTGTTGTATGTGATGCTCTTACTCCTGGTGGTTAGGTGGCAGGCACTGCAGTTCCCGCATGGGTGGTGACCTGATAGAGGGGAGAGAAAAATCTGTGGTGTTTCCAAATCCCTGTTATTGTGTGGTCTAGTGTGTACAAGCATGTCCCTTAGACTCCTGCCCCTTTTATGAGAGAAAAGTAGCTTTCAATGGTTTTTTAAATGCTAATTTCTAAGTATAATGTCCCTAAAACTTGTTCTGAAACATTTACAGTGGAACAGTAATAGCACTGTGTGTGCGTGAATCCAAGCATCCTGTTGCCATATTTGTTAAGTCATGCAGCATGCGTGGATGGTGCGCAATGGGTGCGTGGTTCCCATTTTCCATTTTTAAACAATTTAAATACATGGCATATACAATATATTTTTAAAATCAATTGTATATACTTTATTGAAAGAGTTATGAAGTTACAGGAGCTGTAACGGTCCCGCGTACCCTCACGCACCTATTTCCAGGTATGCGATAGGTACGCAAATCCAGCGAAAATTATTTAGTTTTAAAATTATATATATATAACTTTATAATATATATCTTATACCAGGAGATTTACATTCATATTTGTACATTTACTATATGATTAACAGGAAGAAAGATATATTATTATATATTTTATTATAATATAATATAGATATATATTGCTAGATACTTTGCTAGCAAGATTACTAACATCTATGCTAATTTCTCAAAGGATCTGCCCTCGGGCTCTGCTTTCACTGAGGATTTGGAGATCACTCATGATAAGGCATGCCTTGACTGCTTTACTGTTCCTTGTATTAATACCTTAATTAACATCTGTAAAAGCATTAAATCAGGGTCCCCTCGAGATCCTGCTCCTCCCAAGATCTTAGCAGCTAGCCTTAAAGTCTTGGAACAACACTTCAGACATATTCTCCAACTCTCCTTTTCTACGGCCATCCTCCCTGTGGAGTGGAAGCAAGCCATTGTACTTCCTATAAAGAAGAAACCCAACTTAAGTCAGGATATCCCTGAAAACTTACGGCCTATCTCGCTGCTACCGTATCTGGCGAAGGTGGCCGAAAAAATAGCTAACAGCCAACTCATGGCCCATCTAGAGTCGAATAAGGCCTTCCACAGCTCTCAATCTGGGTTCAGGGCAGGGTTTTCCACAGAAACCGCCCTTCTGAGAGCGACCGAAACTCTACGTGCAGGTGCGGATGAGGGCCAGACTATGGCTTTGATTATGCTTGACCTTAGTGCCGCGTTCGACACTGTGGCTCATTCCATCCTGCTGCAGTGTCTGAACAAAGCCGGGGTCACCCAGGAAGCGCTGGGCTGGCTTAAAGCCTTTCTCACCAACCGCTGCTTCCAGGTTCAGAGAGGCATACATCGCTCTAATAGCTTAACCTTAGAACAGGGGGTACCTCAGGGCTCCGCCCTGAGCCCCACCCTGTTCAATCTCTACATGGCCCCCTTGGCGGAAGTGGTTGAATCGTACGGCATTGAATTAGTCTCATATGCCGACGATACCCAACTCCTCCTTTCCCTGTCTCAAGCACCCTCCATTGATGCTAACAATTTTAAAACCTGCATGCAGGCTCTGGCAGGCTGGATGACCCAGCACTGCCTGAAGCTTAATGGCTCAAAAACGGAGGTTCTGGTAATTGGAGGAAGGGATGCGAGCTGGACCAAGGAGTGGTGGCCATCATGCTTGGGACCGCTACCTACTCCCTGTAAAGCAGCTAAGAATCTGGGGATCTGGGTTGATCCCAGACTCTCGTATGACAACCATGTACATAAAGTGGTTGGGAAATGTTTCGGGGTAATGAAGACCTTGAACCGCACCCTAGATCTTCTCCCTCTGGAAGCCAGGCGCATTATGACCCATGCTCTAGTGACCTCGAGGATAGACTATGGCAATGTGCTCCTGCTCGGAACCTCACAAAAAAACTTCAGGAGACTTCAAGTACTCCAAAATACAGCAGCACGCCTAGTCCTTAGACTTCCGAAAAGGTCAGCCTCTATGCCAGCCCTAGCCACTCTGCACTGGCTCCCCATAAAAAAGAGAGTCCTATTTAAAGCTCTTTTAATCTGCTATAGGATTATCTCACACAAAGCTCCCTTTTATATGACAGATCTGGCTATTCCATACGAGCCTAATAGAATTCTCCGCTCTGGGGGAACTGGATTGCTTAAAATTCCCCGCGTCAAGAAAGCCAGAATGGGCGGATGTTCCTTTCGTGTTGTGGCTGCCAGAGAATGGAACTCTCTTCCCATGAATATCAGGCAAGCGGATTCAGAGCCCTTATTTAGGAAACTTTTAAAAACTTATCTGTTTTCTTCTTAAACTGCCATCTCTTGGCTCTGACTTTTCTCCACAGCGCGGGGACACGCCGAGATGGCGTCACCATGCGCTTTACAAGCTCCTTTATTATTATTATTATTATTATTATTGTTAAATAATTTTTTCGGGATTGGTGTCCGATGCGCGCTGATTACACATCTGGTACCCGAATCCCATGTGACTTTAAAAGACAGCATTATATTTGTTAAGTAGCTTTCTATTCTAGGACTTGCATGACCCCACCCAATTTTTTTCATTCTTCCAGGAGCATCTTTAAAAGAAACACCTCTTGTGTTTTCTGTGACTCTTTATTTGATTTTTGGGTTGTTTTTTTTCAATCCACCACAGGATCTTCCTGAAGATGAAGAGGAGCTGGAAGAAACCATTAAGAAAAAAAAGAGGATAGTGTTGGCTTTCTTCTCAATGCCACCAGGAGAGAAGAAGGTAAATGCATGCAAGGTCACCTGCACTGTGTGTGCCAAGGTTTTTTGTTTCCATGATGAAGCATCTTCAGAGCATGCACACAAACCGTCTTGCACGAGAACAACATCATTGCCAAATGCAAGATACACAGCAAGATGATGAGATTGCTGGACCTAGTACTTCTGCAGGATTCACTGCATCCACACAAACTTTGCTAATTGTTCCAGAATTTGCAGGACTGGAACAGTTCTGCATAAAGTGCAAGAAACTTCTTTTTGCAGGCAAGCAATGTGTTGCAGCTGTTGTTGTTGCTGCAAAGAACCATCAATGTAAATTTTTGTTTTTGTTTTTGACTTTCTAATTGCAAAATCTTTTGAAAAGTTTTTTAGTGCATTTTATTGTTTTTTTCTATCTTTTGTTAAAAAAAAAACAAAAAAATAGGCAAAAGAGTTAAAAAAGCAAAAAAAAGTTCAAAACCAAAAAAGAAGAAAACAAATTGTTCTTTTTAGAACCGCCTATTTGGTTTAAAATAGACAAACTTGTATGTGTTGTTTGAATTACTGCATGGGTAATTAATGTCTGAGTCATTGTATGAATGCATGAGTACTGCCTGAGTGAATGAATGAGTGCAACATTAATGCCTGGGTCAGTGGATAATGCATGGATTGTGTCTGAGAGAATGGATAAGTGTAACAGTAGTGCCTGAGTGATTGCATGAGTGCATGGATAATGCCTGGCTCATTGAATAAGTGCTGGGGTAGTGCCTAGGTGATTGGAGCAGTGCTTGGGTAGTCCCTGAGTGCATGGATGCATGCATGGGTAGTGCATGGGTGATTGCATGAGTACTGGGGTACTGCCTGGGTAATTGGAGGAGTACATGGGTATACCATAGTGCTTGAATGAGTACATCAGTAGTGTTGGAGTGAACAGATGAGTGCATTTGTAGTGCCTGAGTAAATGCATAATTGCATGGGTAGTGCCTGGTTTATTGTATGAGTACATGGCTAGTGCCTTGGTGATTGCATAAGTGCTAGGGTAGTGTCTGGGTTATTGTCTGGGTTATTGTATTAGTGCATGGGATTTGCCTCTGTGAAAGGAAAAATGCAAAGATAATGCTTGGGTTATTCTATTAGTGCAAAAGATGTGCTACAAAGATTAGATTACAGCATGGATAGTGTTTGTCTGAAAGGATGACTACCTAGCTGATGATATCTGAAAGTTTTTAAATAGTGTAAACGATCAACAGTATTTTTGGTAGAAATAAAAAACATGTAATTGAAATTTAAACATTGTTTTACATTATCATGCATATTATGTTATGTGTTCTTACCTTTTTTAGTAATTTAGATACATAGCTCTGTGGAACTATTTTAAAGTAGTTTTGTTGTATAATGAATTAAAAGTCTTTTCAAACTTCACTATTACCTACTGTAAAGAAGAAGAATAAAAACTGTTATGTAATATAATGTATTACAGAAATTATATAATTATACTTATATCATACAGATTCTGCTTAACTTCACCATACACAGTGATGTCAACATAGTATCATCATTAAACAGAGGGAAAAAAACAATCAATGAGATTGTAAAAAAAATAAAAATACCACAAAGCATTATTTCCATTATGTGTAGATTTATGTTTACCTATCTAGTTTCTTATCCGCATCCAACTTGTACATTAAGTCTTTTATTTCTTTCAAGTACATTTTCTAAAATGTATACTAAAATTTACATTTGGTACCATATAGACAACTAATATATAAACTGTTTGCTTTTAAACACAATATTCCAAATGCAGTATCAATTAGCACACATAATAATCCAAACACTAATTTTAAATAGTAATTGTTTCAATGCTGGCTCCTTTCTGTTCACATCTTCCCAATAGGTCGAATAATGTATTCAAAACATTTGCTTAAAAAAAGAACAATATATAAATGTGTTAATTTGTATTCACATCTTCCCAATAGGCCTCATAAAGTATTCAAAGCTTTGGCTTCAAAAATATCAAATATGAATTTGGTAATGTACAAAGCAACCTAGACTTGAATTCTAAGTGGACATCATTGCAATGTGTCCATCCTTTATTACAGTTTAAACACACAGAATAGTGTCCAGATGTTATAGTAGGTCCATCATGGAAAATAATAGCCACTGCTATAAAGTTCTTCCTGAAATAGGTATTTGCCTTGCAACAAAACATTTTACTTTGGTTTCCTATTTTCTTCCATGTGCTTTATAACGTTGTAGCATTAAATGTAATGTAGACAACATCTCTGATTTACAATGCTAACATTTCATATCCTCATTGGCTGTTTTTACTAATTTGTTAAAAGGTAATGATTTGCAATCTGGTATCATCGAGTCGATGAATCGTTCTGTTTGTATTTCAGTGCTGGTAGTAAATGAACACTCTTCACATTTATGATCCCATCTGTAACTTACTCCAAATATGTTTTCAATCTGTATTGCTTCATGTTCTTATACTGCAAGCATAAACATTAGAAATTCTTCTGCATCTTGTTGTACATTAGGAGTAAATGTCAAAGAACAAGTACATATATCCAAAAGATGTCAAACACCAGAATCAGTATGGATTTTACTCCTGTCAGTTACCAGCTGTTGAAATACATGACGTAATAAAGAACACAATTTTTTTCATGATTTGCCATGATTTCACAATGAAGCTCTTCTATATAAAAACAACATTCAAAATTACATTAGCACAGCAGTTGCCACCTGAACTATTTCCCAACTGGTATCCTACAATGTCATCAATAGTTCCCATTTTCATTTTCTTTACACCTTCATGGTTCTCTTCAATTGTTTTCTTTTTCTGGAACCTCAATTGAATTTTTGAGATATTTCCATTTTGGTCACACTACACGTTTCTATATGGGATATTCACCTAATTCAGGAGTATAAAGTCTTCTTAAGAGATTGTACTCTCTTACACAATTTGCATCAGCACTAAAATTTTTCTCATCAAATTCAATTGAATACAAACCAGATAATGTTCCTACTGGAGACAATGCAATGTATGCTATTCCCACTTTAAACACTGTACTTTCAATATTTACCAAAGCACTGTCTGTACTTAAACCTTGAGATTTATGAATAGTTACTGCATATTCTATAGACAAAGGAAACTGTTTTCTGCCAACATACAAGTCTTTTACAAACAAAAAATGTACAACACAACACCCCATCTGTCTTGACGCTTTAATGTAATCAAATTTTATTTAAAAAAATTCTCTTCCTTATCTGGTCTAAAGTTTTACTAAATCAACAACTTTTTCCATTGCTCCATTTAGTAAACCTTCTTCTACATTCAAATTATGCCGTAAATTTACCCAACAGTTTATACACACATGTAAAGTTTTTTCTATGCCTGCAGTTTCAAATACAGACTTTTCCAAAAAGTGCAATTTAGTCTCTAGTTTCTCTGTAAGAAGAATAGTCACTCCCTGGTGTTCAACTTGATCAATAGCTTCAATTTCAACTATTTCCTCTTTTTCCAGCTTCAGAAGCTCTTGATTGAATGTAGAACACTCTTGCAGTGTAGGTATTAGGGAACTATAGACTTATTTTCCCCAATCTTCTTGTACATTACTTCAGGCGCTGTGTTTTCAGTTGTACACAAGTTCCTTGATGGCCTATTTTCTAAAGCTTGTTTACCATGTTTCGTCAATACACCAATTCTTATATCTCTAAGAATATTTCCATAACCTTCATCACTTACTTGTTGCATATTCTTTATAAGTTCTTTATATTCCGAATTTAACAAAATGTTCACATTTCCATTACTTCCCAAAAATTTCCTAGTGTCTTCATGTACAAATGGTTTTGAAATGGGTTGCCATTTTACAGGAGTTAGTTGTAGTAGATCTCCAAATACAATTAAATGTTTTCCTCCAAACAGTTGCATTGTCAAATGTATAAAGGTGGGCATTCAGTTTGAGATCATGCTCACCTCATCAATGATTAAAAGTATAATTTTCTTCAGCACTCTTGACACTTCATAACAAGTTTCTCCAGACAGCCTCTGATATTCCAATTAATTATCATGTTCAACTGATAGCATAAGTAATCTATGTTGTGTGCTGCTAATCCAGTTGGAGCTGTTACAACACAAGATAAATATGAATCTGTAGTTTTCTGTAGATAACTGGTCAAAACTGTAATTAAAAAAGTTTACCTGTCCCAGCTTGACCACTAATGTACATAAGAATAGGTTTAAATGATGAACATTGGCATTATTTTTTTTCATGCAATAAACCATGTTGTATCTGTTGTGTCAGTTGTACATATATTTCTTTTTGTTTAATACTTAGTTGTTCTTCTAAGTTTTCCAATGTAATTTTATCATGTTGTGCTTGTTGCATTGCAATTTCTACCTCATTCATGGCTATTGCTCCTTCATTTCTAAATATTGGTTGTCTCAGTGGATCTTGACTCAGTGTACCAGAACTTTGAATATCTTCAGACCTGTCTTTAGCTATTTTATCTGCAATAGTGTTTTCTTGTACAATCTTATTATTTAACATTTGTAGATATGTAGGGAAAATTGTGCATCGAATGCTATATTTGCATGCATTAAACAAATCTTTGTAGCAGTCAAAATCTCCAAGTAATTCAGTTTCACCACACCATGGCTTAAACAGTTGCAGAAGTGCTAAATAGAAAAATTCTCTCTTATCTGGAGTTTCGCAACTGAGTTTTCTGTGGTTAATAAGATTTCCTTTGGCATGTTTTACTAAACATCTGTCACATCTTATTACTGCATATTTTTCTTGCTCTATATTTTCTGTAATATTTATTTTATAGCTGTAATGTTGAAGTATTTCATACAGACATAGCTTCTCCTGATGTGGACTCCTTATGGCATAGTATGTATCCAACATATTAGTTTTAATACTTTCTGTACTTTCTAGTCCATTCAGTGCTAACTATTCAATTTCTTCTAATGTTTTCAATACTCTAATTCATGTGCAAGCAAGACCTAAACTTACTCAAATGATTCCTCTTGACTTTGAATATAAACTGGAAAAGCACAAGTGATCCGAACATTCATAGGATCTAATCTCTCAGCGGGAAAGTATTTTCAAGCTAAAGCTGCACAATTGTTTGCTAAGACCCTCTCTTGTGAAATTTCTTCCCACATTTCTTTCATCTCTTTAGTTTCTGATGTTGTTACATATGATGTAACATAGTGTGCAAGGACAATTGAATTATCTGCAACATATTGAATGTCCATGTTTGCATTCCACATTTTCAAAGTAAATGGATTGTAGTCATTAATATACTTTGACTGTTCTGTTATTTTCTATACTTCAGGGTTATTGTATGCATTAATGCAGATGAAAAAGAATGCACTCTTCCTTTGGAAATTTTTGGAATCCAAAACAACGCTTTGTAAAAAATTTCCCTTTAGTCAGTACTTTCCACAGCGGTGACTTTGAAAATATAAAACTTGTTGTCTCAAGCTCTTTTCTCCTACTTCTCTTGGAATGTCATAGGTAATATACTGTTGGATGAAAGACAATACAGTTTCATCAGGATCAGTGCCAAATTTTGGAGCATTCTTTATCCATAATAGCATGCGTATATGAGGAGCACCTGTGGCTTGGTACGATTTTTGCCCAAAAAAGTCAGTAACTTCTCCAAGAGGAAAATTATTTGTATTGCAGATAAAAGACATAATAGTTTGATACTCATGGTTAAAATACCTGCACACATTTACAGGATCCAAAGAACAGAGTTCTCCAGGTGTCGTCATTTAATATTTTTTGTATTTGAATTTGCTTCTCGTAGAAATTCAAGTAAATCTTCCAAAGCATATTCAGCACAGCTAAGTGTTACAAACCATGTTGCTGTACCTAAGTTTCTAAACATACATTTAAGTTTACCGTGACAACAAAACCAATATTCATTGGTACCATGATGACATGCCATCACATTAATTAACTCTGATTCTAAGTTTTCATCTCTTTGTTGAATTTTCTCCATGAATTCTTTTGTAGAAACATGTGATTGATGAACTTCTGCTTTTAATATGTGGTTCACTGCATATGAAAGAGAAGAGAAAATCACTTTCAAACAAAAGATGAAATATGCATGCAATGCACTGTCGAAATCTAGAGTACAATCTTGTCGAGAGATATTCTGAAGCTGGAATCCGTACAAGTCGCTCATCAAATCATCCACCTTCTCCAGTAGGGAACAGCTGTGAAAAACAACGAGCTTCTAAGCATTTTTCCCATACACTCATTGGAGTTCCCTTTGCTTTTTTCATTTGAAATAATTAAATGCTGTTTCCTATCAATTCTTTGAATGTAGAGGATGTATCATACAATGTTCATAAATCTCTTAACTCCCGGACTTGTCGACTCTTTCTATTTGGCCACTTGAAATTACTGATAAATCTTCTATACATATTACCTGTCCATCAACATTTACAGTTTCATAATAAATATTGTTGTCTACAAGATATAATATAGCCTTTTAAAGTTTATTTATATTTAGCATCTATCTATCTATTAATTGCTCTTGCCATGTTTTTGACTCTTTGTTGGGACACCATTTACTAGAATAACTACTTGCTCATTTTCCACTGTGTCTCCACCAACAGATTCAATATTTTATTTAAACTCTAAAGGTAAGTACACAACTCTTCTTTTCGGACCTCTTTTTAAATATGTTTTAGGCTCCATACAAATTATGGCTTGAAATGGGTGTACATATTGAATAAGAACTGACTCACATGCATAAAAATATGCCAGTTCCTCTGAAATAGCTACTAACTCCAAGTTGTTATATACTGCTCTAGCTGGCATTTTGTTCTCTTCTAATTTGTTGTAATACTATTTACAAATATGTTGATCAGTACCCAACTTAAATTGACTTTCTACCAACAAGTAAACACCACATATCTTCCACTTATCATTGTTTTCCTTTTCACTTTTTTAATATAAATTGGAATTCCTGGTTTGACTTCTATAATGAGTACAGTCACAACAAATACAAACATAGTTTGCTTTTTAGAGGACACTGTCTTAAAACGTTGTCATTTCTTCTGCAAACTCATTAATACTAATCTCTTTCCCATGTTCTTCAACATCTACATCTACACTTATCAAGCTCTAATTTTCTACACACTGTTTTTGCGAACCATTAAAACAAAACTGAATATCATCACTAATTTTTTGTACATTTGATAAAGAACTGTGTAAAAGAGCTGTGTTCATTTTAGTTAAACATAATGCAGGAGTTTTTTCAAAGTACACTTTCCCTGCTAACTCCCATATTCATGAGTGGTGTACTGCTGACATTGTTAAGTGTTGAAAAGTACATGTACACACTTTTCTTGAAAGAGAAGCGGGAGAATGTCCATGCAACTTTCTACATTTTCTTATATTACATGGATCTAGTCCTTGTAAGATCCTAATCTTCTTTTTAACACATTTTTGCATCCTCTCGTGAAAAAAATGTTGAATTCTGCTATAATCCAACTTATATACAGAAGCTTGGGTACGCTTTCCTGCACTTTTTCAGCCACAACTTCTTCTTCCACAACCACTTCCTCTTTTGAAATGGGACAATCAACTTTCATCTGATATCATTGACCACTACTATCAACTGAAAACAGTTCTGTTGAAAGTAGCTTTCTTCATTAAAGAAAGGCTTAGTAGTATAAGTGTGCTTCCATTCACCAGTGAAAGTTTTGCAAAAGTTACTTCTATTAACAAGTGTTTTTCTTTTGCTCTTGTCTTTCATAAACGTCATTATGTTATCCAATGTTTTGATACTCTTTAATAATAAAATAAATAATTTTCGTTTCAAATCAAAAGCAGTATCTACTACACTTTCAAAGTGTTGCTTCTTCTAATATGCTTTTGATGTTTGTTCATACTTTGTACAATCTTTTAATACATTTTGAATTACCCTACTTCTAAAGAGTCTTGCACGTATCTCTTTAAATTGTTTTTGTGTTCTTGTAATAAGTGTTGTTTTTCCAAAAACGAATGGTTTTTTTTTACCATTAGAAATATTTTTCTCCTTCTGCTTTGTTCAAAAACTCTTCTTTTTCCTTTCATTGGTATTACCTTTGTTTAATTTCACTGCAACTCTTTTAAGAAAGTGTTTTGTGCTCTTACCAGAACAAACTTTATCCTTACTAACATTTTCATCTTTTTGTAACACAGTCTTTTTACTTTTCTGTAGGTAGATCTGTTTTTGCTGTCTCTTTTTGTCTTTTCTTGCCATTTTGAATTTGTGATCCAAACAAAAACAAAATTCAGAAAAACAAAGGATAGTTTCAATAGTTTGTTACAATAGTTAACTATTTTATACTAATTACATATGTATTCTGATAATAACTAGTAAGTAATTACTTACAATTAAATTACTATTGAGTACAAAGTGTACAAACAAGCAAAAGAACTGTAGAAAGAGGAAAAATCGTAATGAAAGAGAAACAGAGACAGAAAGAAAAAAAGTTTAGAAACATCTAAAAGAAATAAACAACAACACACCTACTAAAAATTGTGAGATATTCAGAAAGAGGCTACGGAGCTACACAAAGAGCCAATAGCATTGAACAATAAACAAAAGAGGTGCACCAACATGCAAGAGAATGCACAAGGATGCAACCATGATGCAGCAAGAGGCAAGACAACTCCAAAACAGGGAACACCAATATAGGAATAGGCAAGAGGGGTACAAAAAGAAGCAAGGCAGGTGCAGAAACAAGCTATAAAGATGATCAAATACGCAAAAAACTTGCTGAAACAGAGAAAAGGTGTGCAGAAACATACAACATGGGTGGAAAAAGAGGCAACAGAGGTGGAGAACAAGCAACAGACCTGCTTCAAGTGGCAAGACAGGTGCACAAAGAATCAAGAAATCTGCCGAAAAAAGGGAGGTACAAAAAGATGGAACAGAAGTGGCGAAACATGGAAGAGAGGTGTAGAAAGAAGCAAAACAGCTGCAAAAATGGGAAAGAGGTGCGCAAAAAGAAGCAAAAAAAAGGTGCAGAAACAAAGAAGAGAAGTACAAAAACAAGCAGCAGAGCACACAAACAAGACAAGTGTAGAAATAAGGAATTAACATGCTAAATCAGTCCACACAAGTGCACACACAAGCAAGAAATCTCCAGAAATTCAAAACAACAATCTTTGCAAAGTTACTATTATAAGTCTCAACATACTCCTCAAAGCAAGCATGCATCTGTATGTGCTGTTCGCTAGTGCCATCATACATCTATTTGTATATATTTTCATGTATGATGCCACTAGCAGAAGGCACAGACATATACATGCATGCATTCAGCGATGTGCAGAGACTTACAACAGTGATATGTGAAGGGTTGCTGCTTTATATTTGGCTAGTCAAAACAGTGTGAGTAGTAGCTGAATAGTGAAGCTACAAGAGAAAACGAGAAAACTGAGGTTTAAAATATCCTGGCAGAGGAGTTAGTGATTAGGCTAGTTTCTGCAAGTCTGTGGATAGGAACACTTGAAGTACGCTGTATACATTTTGGTGTGTTCTTGTAATGGGAAGGGCAGTCTCTCTAGATGAAAAGAGTGCATGAGTTATATCTCTACTTGTACATCTATTTTCACACATGTTATGCATCTAAAGATGGTACATCTATAAAACACATGTATACATGTATTTCTATCCTTCTTTCATGTAGGATGTCAGTAACAATTCAACAAAGTAGACTAGTCACTAATACCTCAGCCAGCATGTCCTAAACCTCACTTTTGTCTAGCAATTTTACTATTTAGCAACTACTAAGAGTGTTGAGCCTAGCCAAATATAAAGCATGAACCCTTTACATGTCACTGTTGTGTCATCATATGCCTGAAAACATACATACATGTATATGTGCTTTTTGTTAGTGACATCATGCATAAAAGCACATACAAATGCATGTATACCTGTGTTTTATAGGTCTACGATCTTCACATGCATCACATGAATGAAAAAACATGGCTACTGCCTCAGAAAATGAATGAGTGTAATGTCTGCCACTTAGAACACTGTATGGGTCATACCTGAGCAAATGCAGTATTCCAACTGTAGTGCCTGCATCATTGGATGAGTGCATGGGTACTGCTTCACAGAATAAGTATATGAGTGCTGCCTGAATGGAACAAACCAAGAAAGGGTAATGGCTACATCATTGGATGAGTGCATACTGTCTGAATGAATGCATGAGTGCATGAGTATTACCTGAGTGAATGGTTGAGTGCCATAGTAGTGGCTAGGCGACTGCATGACTCTGTAGGTTATGCCTCATTAATTTGATCTCTGTTTAGATAGTGCCTCTCTGATTACATGAGTGACTGGTGACTGCATAGATACTGCCTGAGTGAATGGTTGGGTGCAAGAGTAGTACCTGACTGATTGCATGAGCCCATAGCTAGTGCCTGTGTGTTAGCATGAGTGCAGGGGTAGTGCCTGTGTGATTGCATGAATGCATAAGTTGTACCTAAGTAACTTCATGAGTACAAGAGTATTGTCTACAACTTAGATCAGTGCATGAACAGCGCCTAAGTAAAATCATGAGTGTAACAGTAATGGATCATTGGATGAGTGCCACAGAAAAGCCTGAGGGAAAATATAACTGCATAGGTAGTGCCTGAGTGAACAATTGAGTGCAAAACTATTACCTTACTGATTGCATGAGTACATGCATAGTGCCTCTGAGATTGCATCAGTACAAAGGTAGTGCCTGGGTGATTGTATGAGTGCATAGGAAGTACCTGAGGGAAAGTATGAGTGCAAGACTAATGTTTTTGTCATTGGAATGCAAGGCTACTGCCTGGGTCATCCCATGTTTGCATAGGTAATATCTAATTGATTGGATTTGTGTATAGATAGAGTCTCCTTCATTCCATGAGTGCATTGGTACTGCCTGGGTGATTGAAAGACTTTTACAAAGTAGCCTAATCGCTAATCCCTCTGCTAGTATTTCTTAAACCTCAGTTTTTTCTTGTAGCTTTACTTTTCAGCTACTACTCAGACTGTTTGGCACACCAAATATAAAGCACCAACCCTTCAGTCTTTCAAATGTGGGGTTTGTTTAGTAGGCTGCCAACATCTTTCTCAGGTCAGGTACCTCTCACAGGCATGCGGGTGCTTCATCCACGAGTTCGTCAGCTCAATGACTCGCAAGAATACTATTAAACAGGAACAGGGGTGGGAGCACACCGCTTCACCTCTCAGCAAGGTTCGCCCCTGGCATTGTGGTAAATGCAGTTTCAGTTACTTGCTTGCTTCAAGAGTGTTCGAGTATTTCACCACAGTTGGTGCAGATAGTGCTGATCTGAAAACACGTGTTTCTGGTTCTTTAACCATCATCAGTAGAGATTAAAGTCTTTCAAATGTGGGGTTTGCTGAGTAGGCTGCCAACATCTTCCTCAGGTACTTCTCACAGGCATGCGGTTGCTTCATGCACGAGCTCGTCAGCTCAATGACTCATGGGAGTACTATTAAGCAGGAACAGGGGTGGGAGCACACCGCTTCACCTCCCAGCAAGGTTTGCCCCTGGCATCGTGGTAAATGCAGTCTCAGTTACTTGCTTGCTTCAAGAGTGTTTGAGTGTTTTGCCACAGTTGGCGCAGATTGTGCTGATCTCTAGACACTGGTTTCTGTTTCTTTAACTGTCATCAGTAGAGATTACAGTCTTTCAAATGTGGGGTTTGCTGAGTATGCTGCCAACATCTTTCTCAGGTCAGGTACCTCTCACAGGCATGCAGGTGCTTCATCCACGAGCTCGCCAGCTCAATGACTCACAGGAGTACTATTAAGCAGGAACAGGGGTGGGAGCACACCGCTGTACCTCTCAGCAAGGTTCGCCCCTGGCATTGTGGTAAATGCAGTTTCAGTTACTTGCTTGCTTCAAGAGTGCTCGAGTGTTTCGCCACAGTTGGCGCAGATAGTGCTGATCTCAAGACACGTGTTTCTGGTTCTTTAACTGTCATCAGTAGAGATTGCAGTCTTTGAAATTTGCGGTTTGCTGAGTATGCTGCCAAAATCTTTGTCAGGTCAGGTACCTCTCACAGGCATGTAGGTGCTTCATCCACCAGCTCGTCAGCTCAATCACTCATGGGAGTACTATTAAACTGGAATAGATGTTGGGAGCACACCGCTTCACCTCCCAGCAAGGTTCGCCCCTGACAATGTATTAAATGCAGTTTCAGTTACTTGCTTGCTTCAAGAGTGTTTGATTGTTTCGCGAGAGTTGGCGCAGAAAGTACTGATTTCTAGACACGTGTTTCTGGTTCTCTAACCGTCATCAGTAGAGATTACAGTCTTTCAAATGTGGGGTTTGCTGAGTAGGTTGCCAAAAAATTTCTCAGGTCAGGTACGTCTCACAGGCATGCGGGTGCTTCATCCACGAGCTAGTCAGCTCAATGACTCACTGGAGAACTATTAAACAGGAACAGGGGTGGGAGCACACCGCTTCACCTCCCAGCAAGTTTCGCCCCTGGCATTGGGGTAAATGCAGTTTCAGTTACTTGTTTGCTTCAAGATTGTTCGAGAGTTTCACCACAGTTGGCCCAGATAGTGCTGATCTCTAGACACGTGTTTCTGGTTCTTTAACCGTCATCAGTAGAGATTACAGTGTTTCAAATGTGGGGATTGCTGAGTAGTCTGCAAACATCTTTCTCAGGTCAGGTACCTATCACAGGCATGCGGGTGCTTCATCCACCAGCTCATCAGCTCAATGACTCACAGGAGTACTATTAAACAGGAACAGGGATGGGAGCACACCGCTTCACCTCCCTGCAAGGTTCGCCCCTGGCATTGTGGTAAATGCAGTTTCAGTTACTTGCTTGCTTCAAGAGTGTTCAAGTATTTCACCACAGTTGGTGCAGATAGTGCTGATCTGAAGACACGTGTTTCTGGTTCTTTAACTGTCATCAGTACAGATTGAGGTCTTTCAAATGTGGGGTTTGCTGAGTATGCTGCCAACATCTTTCTCAGGTCAGGTACCTCTCACAGGCATGCAGGTGCTTCATCCACGAGCTCGTCAGCTCAATGACTCACGGGAGTACTATTAAGCAGGAACAGGGGTGGGAGCACACCGCTGTACCTCTCAACAAGGTTCGCCCCTGGCATTGTGGTAAATGCTGTTTCAGTTACTTGCTTGCTTCAAGAGTGTTCAAGTGTTTCGCCACAGTTGGTGCAGATAGTGCTGATCTCTAGACACATGTTTCTGCTTCTTTAACCGTCATCAATAGAGATTACAGTCTTTGAAATTTACGTTTTGCTAAGTATGCTGCCAAAATCTTTGTCAGGTCAGGTACCTCTCACAGGCATGTAGGTGCTTCATCCATGAGCTCGTCAGCTCAATGACTCACGGGAGTACAATTAAAAAGGAACAGGGGTGGGAGCACACCGCTTCACCTCCCAGCAAGTTTCGCCCCTGGCATTGGGGTAAATGCAGTTTCAGTTACTTGTTTGATTCAAGATTGTTCGAGTGTTTCACCACAGTTGGCGCAGATAGTGCTGATCTCTAGACACGTGTTTCTGGTTCTTTAACCGTCATCAGTAGAGATTACAGTGTTTCAAATGTGGGGATTGCTGAGTAGTCTGCAAACATCTTTCTCAGGTCAGGTACCTATCACAGGCATGCGGGTGCTTCATACACCAGCTTGTCAGCTCAATGACTCACGGGAGTACTATTAAACAGGAACAGGGGTGGGAGCACACCGCTTCACCTCCCAGCAAGGTTCACCCCTGGCATTTTGGTAAATGCAGTTTCAGTTACTTGCTTGCTTCAAGAGTGTTCGAGTATTTCACCACAGTTGGTGCAGATAGTGCTGATCTGAAGACACGTGTTTCTGGTTTCTTTAACTGTCATCAGTACAGATTAAAGTCTTTCAAATGTGTGGTTTGCTGAGTAGGCTGCCAACATCTTCCTCAGGTCAGGTACCTCTCACATGCATGTGGGTGCTTCATCCACGAGCTCGTCAGCTTAATGACTCACGGGAGTTCAATTAAACAGGAACAGGGGTGGGAGCACACCTCTTCACCTCCCAGCAAGGTTCGCCCCTGGCATTGGGGTAAATGCAGTTTCAGTTACTTGCTTGCTTCAAGAGTGTTCAAGTGTTTTGCCACAGTTCGCGCAGATAGTGCTGATCTCTTGACACGTGTTTCTGGTATTTTAACCGTCAATAGTAGAAATTACAGTATTTCAAATGTGGGGTTTGCTGAGTAGTCTGCCAATATCTTTCTCAGGTCAGGTACCTCTCACAGGCATGCAGGTGCTTCATCCACGAGCTCGTCAGCTCAATGACTCACGGCAGTACTATTAAGCAGGAACAGGGGTGGGAGCACACCGCTGTACCTCTCAGCAAGGTTCGCCCCTGGCATTGTGGTAAATGCTGTTTCAGTTACACGTGTTTCTGGTTTCTTTAACTGTCATCAGTTCAGATTAAAGTCTTTCAAATGTGTGGTTTGCTGAGTAGGCTGCCAACATCTTCCTCAGGTCAGGTACCTCTCACAGGCATGTGGGTGCTTCATCCACGAGCTCGTCAGCTTAATGACTCACGGGAGTTCAATTAAACAGGAACAGGGGTGGGAGCACACCGCTTCACCTCCCAGCAAGGTTCGCCCCTGGAACAGTGGTAAATGCAGTTTCAGTTACTTGCTTCCTTCAAGAGTGTTCAAGTGTTTCGCCACAGTTGGCGCAGATAGTGTTGATCTCTAGACACGTGTTTCTGGTTCTTTAACCGTCATCAGTAGAGATTGCAGTCTTTCAAATGTGGGGTTTGCTGAGTATGCTGCCAACATCTTTCTCAGGTCATGTGCCTCTCACAGGCATGTGGGTGCTTCATCCACGAGCTCATCAGCTCAATGACTAATGGGAGTACTATTAAATAGGAACAGGGGTGGGAGCTCACCGCTTCACCTCCCAGCAAGGTTCGCTCCTGGCATTGTGGTAAATGCAGTTTCAGTTACTTGCTTTCTTCAAGAGTGTTCAAGTGTTTCGCCACAGTTGGTGCAGATGGTGCTGATCTCTAGACACGTGTTTCTGGTTCTTTAACTGTCATCAGTAGAGATTACAGTGTTTCAAATGTGGGGTTTGCTGAGTAGGCTGCTAACATCTTTCTCAGGTCAGGTACCTCTCACAGGCATGCAGGTGCTTCATCCATGAGGTCGTCAGCTCAATGACTAACGGGAGTACTATTAAGCAGGAACAGGGGTGGGAGCACACCGCTTCACCTCCCAGCAAGGTTCGCCCCTGGAACAGTGGTAAATACAGTTTCAGTTACTTGCTTCCTTCAAGAGTGTTCAAGTGTTTCGCCACAGTTGGCGCAGATAGTGTTGATCTCTAGACACGTGTTTCTGGTTCTTTAACCGTCATCAGTAGAGATTGCAGTCTTTCAAATGTGGGGTTTGCTGAGTATGCTGCCAACATATTTCTCAGGTCATGTGCCTCTCACAGACATGTGGGTGCTTTATCCACGAGCTCATCAGCTCAATGACTAATGGGAGTACTATTAAATAGGAACAGGGGTGGGAGCTCACCGCTTCACCTCCCAGCAAGGTTCGCTCCTGGCATTGTGGTAAATGCAGTTTCAGTTACTTGCTTTCTTCAAGAGTGTTCGAGTGTTTCGCCACAGTTGGCGCAGATAGTGCTGATCTCTAGACACGTGTTTCTGGTTCTTTAACTGTCATCAGTAGAGATTACAGTGTTTCAAATGTGGGGTTTGCTGAGTAGGCTGCTAACATCTTTCTCAGGTCAGGTACCTCTCACAGGCATGCGGGTGCTTCATCCACCAGCTCGTCAGCTCAATGACTCACGGGAGTACTATTAAACAGGAACAGGGATGGAAGCACACCGCTTCACCTCCCAGCAAGGTTCGCCCCTGACATTGTGGTAAATGTAGTTCAGATACTTGCTTGCTTCCAGAGTGTTCAAGTGTTTCGCCACAGTTGGTGCAGATGGTGCTGATCTCTAGGCACGTGTTTCTGGTTCGTTAACTGTCATCAGTAGAGATTACAGTGTTTCAAATGTCGGGTTTGCTGAGTAGGCTGCCAACATCTTTCTCAGGTCAGGTACCTCTCACAGGCATGCAGGTGCTTCATCCATGAGCTCGTCAGCTCAATGACTAAAGGGAGTACTATTAAGCAGGAACAGGGGTGGGAGCACACCGCTTCACCTCCCAGCAAGGTTCGCCCCTGGCATTGTGGTAAATGCAATTTCAGTTACTTGCTTGCTTCAAGAGTGTTCGAGTGTTTCGCCACAGTTGGCACAGATAGTGCTGATTTCTAGACATATTTTTCTGGGTACTTAACTGTCATCAGTAGAGATTACAGTCTTTCAAATGTCGAGTTTGCTGAGTAGGCTTCCAACATCTTTCTAAGGTCAGTTACCTCTCACAGGCATGCAGGTGCTTCATCCACGAGCTCATCAGCTCAATGACTAACGGGAGTACTATTAAATAGGAACAGGGGTGGGAGCTCACCGCTTCACCTCCCAACAAGGTTTGCTCATGGCATTGTGGTAAATGCAGTTTCAGTTACTTGCTTTCTTCAAGATTGTTCGAGTGTTTCGCCACAGTTGGCGCAGATAGTGCTGATCTCTAGACACATGTTTCTGGTTCTTTAACTGTCATCAGTAGAGATTACAGTGTTTCAAATGTGGGGATTGCTGAGTAGTCTGCAAACATCTTTCTCAGGTCAGGTACCTCTCACAGGCATGCGGGTGCTTCATCCACCAGCTCGTCCGCTCAATGACTCACGGGAGTACTATTAAACAGGAACAGGGGTGGGAGCACACCGCTTCACCTCCCAGCAAGGTTCGCCCCTGGCATTGTGGTAAATGCAGTTTCAGTTACTTGCTTGCTTCAAGAGTGTTCGAGTATTTCACCAGAGTTGGTGCAGATAGTGCTGATCTGAAGACACGTGTTTCTGGTTCTTTAACTGTCATCAGTACAGATTAAAGTCTTTCAAATGTGGGGTTTGCTGAGTAGGCTGCCAACATCTTCCTCAGGTCAGGTACCTCTCACAGGCATGTGGGTGCTTCATCCACGAGCTCGTCAGCTCAAAGACTAATGGGAGTACTATTAAATAGGAACAGGGGTGGGAGCACACCGCTTTACCTCCCAGCAAGGTTCGCCCCTGGCATTGTGGTGAATGCAGTTCAGATACTTGCTTGCTTCCAGAGTGTTCAAGTGTTTCGCCACAGTTGGTGCAGATGGTGCTGATCTCTAGGCACGTGTTTCTGGTTTGTTAAATGTCATCAGTAGAGATTACAGTCTTTCAAATGTCGGGTTTGCTGAGTAGGCTGCCAACATCTTTCTCAGGTCAGGTACCTCTCACAGGCATGCAGGTGCTTCATCCATGAGGTCGTCAGCTCAATGACTAACGGGAGTACTATTAAGCAGGAACAGGGGTGGGAGCACATCGCTTCACCTCCCAGCAAGGTTCGCCCCTGGAACAGTGGTGAATGCAGTTTCAGTTACTTGCTTCCTTCAAGAGTGTTCAAGTGTTTCGCCTCAGTTGGCGCAGATAGTGTTGATCTCTAGACACGTGTTTCTGGTTCTTTAACCGTCATCAGTAGAGATTGCAGTCTTTCAAATGTGGGGTTTGCTGAGTATGCTGCCAACATCTTTCTCAGGTCATGTGCCTCTCACAGGCATGTGGGTGCTTCATCCACGAGCTCATCAGCTCAATGACTAATGGGAGTACTATTAAATAGGAACAGGGGTGGGAGCTCACCGCTTCACCTCCCAGCAAAGTTCGCTCCTGGCATTGTGGTAAATGCAGTTTCAGTTACTTGCTTTCTTCAAGAGTGTTCGAGTGTTTCGCCACAGTTGGCGCAGATAGTGCTGATCTCTAGACACGTGTTTCTGGTTCTTTAACTGTCATCAGTAGAGATTACAGTGTTTCAAATGTGGGGTTTGCTGAGTAGGCTGCTAACATCTTTCTCAGGTCAGGTACCTCTCACAGGCATGCGGGTGCTTCATCCAACAGCTCGTCAGCTCAATGACTCACGGGAGTACTATTAAACAGGAACAGGGATGGAAGCACACCGCTTCACCTCCCAGCAAGGTTCGCCCCTGACATTGTGGTAAATGCAGTTCAGATACTTGCTTGCTTCCAGAGTGTTCAAGTGTTTCGCCACAGTTGGTGCAGATGGTGCTGATCTCTAGGCACGTGTTTCTGGTTCGTTAACTGTCATCAGTAGAGATTACAGTCTTTCAAATGTCGGGTTTGCTGAGTAGGCTGCCAACATCTTTCTCAGGTCAGGTACCTCTCACAGGCATGCAGGTGCTTCATCCATGAGCTCGTCAGCTCAATGACTAACGGGAGTACTATTAAGCAGGAACAGGGGTGGGAGCACACCGCTTCACCTCCCAGCAAGGTTCGCCCCTGGCATTGTGGTAAATGCAATTTCAGTTACTTGCTTGCTTCAAGAGTGTTCGAGTGTTTCGCCACAGTTGGCACAGATAGTGCTGATCTCTAGACATATGTTTCTGGGTACTTAACTGTCATCAGTAGAGATTACAGTCTTTCAAATGTCGAGTTTGCTGAGTAGGCTTCCAACATCTTTCTAAGGTCAGGTACCTCTCACAGGCATGCAGGTGCTTCATCCACGAGCTCATCAGCTCAATGACTAACGGGAGTACTATTAAAAAGGAACAGGGGTGGGAGCTCACCGCTTCACCTCCCAGCAAGGTTTGCTCCTGGCATTGTGGTAAATGCAGTTTCAGTTACTTGCTTTCTTCAAGATTGTTCGAGTGTTTCGCCACAGTTGGCGCAGATAGTGCTGATCTCTAGACACATGTTTCTGGTTCTTTAACTGTCATCAGTAGAGATTACAGTGTTTCAAATGTGGGGATTGCTGAGTAGTCTGCAAACATCTTTCTCAGGTCAGGTACCTCTCACAGGCATGCGGGTGCTTCATCCACCAGCTCGTCCGCTCAATGACTCACGGGAGTACTATTAAACAGGAACAGGGGTGGGAGCACACCGCTTCACCTCTCAGCAAGGTTCGCCCCTGGCATTGTGGTAAATGCAGTTTCAGTTACTTGCTTGCTTCAAGAGTGTTCGAGTATTTCACCAGAGTTGGTGCAGATAGTGCTGATCTGAAGACACGTGTTTCTGGTTCTTTAACTGTCATCAGTACAGATTAAAGTCTTTCAAATGTGGGGTTTGCTGAGTAGGCTGCCAACATCTTCCTCAGGTCAGGTACCTCTCACAGGCATGTGGGTGCTTCATCCACGAGCTCGTCAGCTCAATGACTAATGGGAGTACTATTAAATAGGAACAGGGGTGGGAGCACACCGCTTTACCTCCCAGCAAGGTTCGCCCCTGGCATTGTGGTGAATGCAGTTCAGATACTTGCTTGCTTCCAGAGTGTTCAAGTGTTTCGCCACAGTTGGTGCAGATGGTGCTGATCTCTAGGCACGTGTTTCTGGTTTGTTAAATGTCATCAGTAGAGATTACAGTCTTTCAAATGTCGGGTTTGCTGAGTAGGCTGCCAACATCTTTCTCAGGTCAGGTAGCTCTCACAGGCATGCAGGTGCTTCATCCATGAGGTCGTCAGCTCAATGACTAACGGGAGTACTATTAAGCAGGAACAGGGGTGGGAGCACACCGCTTCACCTCCCAGCAAGGTTCGCCCCTGGCATTGTGGTAAATGCAGTTTCAGTTACTTGCTTGCTTCAAGAGTTTTAAGTATTTCACCACAGTTGGTGCAGATATTGCTGATCTGAAGACAAGTGTTTCTGGTTCTTTAACTGTCATCAGTACAGATTAAAGTCTTTCAAATGTGGGGTTTGCTGAGTATGCTGCCAACATCTTTCTCAGGTCAGGTACCTCTCACAGGCATGCGGGTGCTTCATCCACGAGCTCGTCAGCTCAATGACTCATGGGAGTACTATTAAGCAGGAACAGGGGTGGGAGCACACCGCTTTACCTCTCAACAAGGTTCGCCCCTGGCATTGTGGTAAATGCTGTTTCAGTTACTTGCTTGCTTCAAGAGTGTTCAAGTGTTTCGCCACAGTTGGTGCAGATAGTGCTGATCTCTAGACACATGTTTCTGGTTCTTTAACCGTCATCAATAGAGATTACAGTCTTTGAAATTTACGTTTTGCTAAGTATGCTGCCAAAATCTTTGTCAGGTCAGGTACCTCTCACAGGCATGTAGGTGCTTCATCCATGAGCTCGTCAGCTCAATGACTCACGGGAGTACAATTAAAAAGGAACAGGGGTGGGAGCACTCCGCTTCACCTCCCAGCAAGTTTCGCCCCTGGCATTGGGGTAAATGCAGTTTCAGTTACTTGTTTGATTCAACATTGTTCGAGTGTTTCACCACAGTTGGCGCAGATAGTGCTGATCTCTAGACACGTGTTTCTGGTTCTTTAACCGTCATCAGTAGAGATTACAGTGTTTCAAATGTGGGGATTGCTGAGTAGTCTGCAAACATCATTCTCAGGTCAGGTACCTATCACAGGCATGCGGGTGCTTCATACACCAGCTTGTCAGCTCAATGACTCACGGGAGTACTATTAAACAGGAACAGGGGTGGGAGCACACCGCTTCACCTCCCAGCAAGGTTCGCCCCTGGCATTGGGGTAAATGCAGTTTCAGTTACTTGCTTGCTTCAAGAGTGTTCAAGTGTTTTGCCACAGTTGGCGCAGATAGTGCTGATCTCTTGACTCGTGTTTCTGGTATTTTAACCATCAATAGTAGAAATTACAGTATTTCAAATGTGGGGTTTGCTGAGTAGTCTGCCAACACCTTTCTCAGGTCAGGTACCTCTCACAGGCATGCAGGTGCTTCATCCACGAGCTCGTCAGGTCAATGACTCACGGCAGTACTATTAAGCAGGATTAGGGGTGGGAGCACACCGCTTCACCTCCCAGCAAGGTTCGCCCCTGGCACAGTGGTAAATGCAGTTTCAGTTACTTGCTTCCTTCAAGAGTGTTCAAGTGTTTCGCCACAGTTGGCGCAGATAGTGTTGATCTCTAGACACATGTTTCTGGTTCTTTAACCGTCATCAGTAGAGATTACAGTCTTTGAAAGTTGCGGTTTGCTGAGTATGCTACCAACATCTTTGTCAGGTCAGGTACCTCTCACAGGCATGTGGGTGCTTCATCCATGAGCTCGTCAGCTCAATGACTCACGGGAGTACTATTAAACAGGAACAGGGGGGGAGCACACCGCATCACCTCCCAGCAAGGTTCGCCCCTGGCATTGTGGTAAATGCAGTTTCAGTTACTTGATTTCTTCAAGAGTGTTCGAGTGTTTCGCCACAGTTGGCGCAAATGGTGCTGATCTCTAGACACGTGTTTCTGGTTCTTCAACCATCATCAGTATAGATTACAGTCTTTCAAATGTGGGGTTTGCTGAGTAGGCTGCCAACATCTTTCTCAGGTCAGGTACCCCTCACAGGCATGCGGGTGCTTCATCCACGAGCTCATCAGCTCAATAACTCACAAGAATACTATTAAACAGGAACAGGGGTGGGAGCACACCGCTTCACCTCCCAGCAAGGTTCGCCCCTGGCATTGTGGTAAATGCAGTTTCAGTTACTTGCATGCTTCAAGAGTTTTTGAGTGTTTCGTCACAGTTGGCGCAGATAGTGATGATCTCTAGACACGTGTTTCTGGTTCTTTAACCATCATCAGTATAGATTACAGTCTTTCAAATGTGGCGTTTGCTGAGTATGCTGCCAACATCTTTCTCAGGTCATGTACCTCTCACAGGCATGCGGGTGCTTCATCCACAAGCTCGTCAGCTTAATGACTCATGGGAGTACTATTAAACAGGAACAGGGGTGGGAGCACACCGCTTCAACTCCCAGCATGGTTCGTCCCTGGCATTGTGGTAAATGCAGTTTCAGTTACTTGCTTGCTTCAAGAGTGTTTGAGTGTTTCGTCACAGTTGGCGCAGATAGTGATGATCTCTAGACACGTGTTTCTGGTTCTTTAACCATCATCAGTATAGATTACAGTCTTTGAAATGTGGGGTTTGCTGAGTAGGCTGCCAACATCTTCCTCAGGTCAGGTACCTCTCACAGGCATGCGGGTGCTTCATCCACGAGCTCATCAGCTCAATAACTCACAAGAATACTATTAAACAGGAACAGGGGTGGGAGCACACCGCTTCACCTCCCAGCAAGGTTCGCCCCTGGCATTGTGGTAAATGCAGTTTCAGTTACTTGCTTGCTTCAAGAGTGTTTGAGTGTTTCGTCACAGTTGGCGCAGATAGTGATGATCTCTAGACACGTGTTTCTGGTTCTTTAACCATCATCAGTATAGATTACAGTCTTTCAAATGTGGCGTTTGCTGAGTATGCTGCCAACATCTTTCTCAGGTCATGTACCTCTCACAGGCATGCGGGTGCTTCATCCACAAGCTCGTCAGCTTAATGACTCATGGGAGTACTATTAAACAGGAACAGGGGTGGGAGCACACCGCTTCACCTCCCAGCAAGGTTCGCCCCTGGCATTGTGGTAAATGCAGTTTCAGTTACTTGCTTGCTTCAAGAGTGTTCGAGTGTTTCGCCACAGTTGGCGCAGATAGTGCTGTTCTCTACACATGTGTTTCTCGTTCTTTAACCATCATCAGTAGAGATTACAGTCTTTCAAATTTGGGGTTTGCTGAGTAGGCTGCCAACATCTTTCTCAGATCAGGTACTTCTCACAGGCATGCGGGTGCTTCATCCACAAGCTCGTCAGCTCAATGACTCATGGGAGTACTATTAAACTATTAAACAGGAACAGGGGTGGGATGCAATGATATCCTATGGAAGGAAATTCAAGTTACTGTTAAGTGTGGTTAGAATTACTTTTCAGGATCAGTACTGGGCTCAAAGATGCAGCACTGAGATCTGTCCTGATGACATGTGAGTAAATCAGAATTCGTAGTTCGACTGACTTTAGAGGAATATTTGTGAGTTCCAAAACTCCACACTTGGAAGAATTTCCAAGTGAAACCAGTCAATGTTAGCCTATGGAAGGAAATTCAAGTTACTGGTAAGTACGGTTAGAATTACTTTTCAGGATCAGTACTGGGCTCAAAGATGCAGCACTGAGGTCTCTCCTGATAACAGGTGAGTAAATCGGAATTCGTAGTTCGGCTGATTTTACTTCGGTCCAGTATATATAGAGCCACTTTCCTACACCATCCCCTCCCTTCACCACTGTGCAAACACGCCCTGTGGCGCGTTTTAAGTTGGGGAAATAATTCCCCTTCAATCCTGAGGGTCCGTAGAGTCCAACTAGCCCACTAGGTACATCCAGTAAGCGCTACAGAGCTGCGTAGCAGAGAAATGTAAAAAGGCGCACGGCCTGCACCACCTTTCTGCAGCGCAGTACAGTGGCACTTCCTGGAAGAACCTGGTGGGCTACCCCAGGGTCCCTCAGGATTGAAGAATAATTTTTTCCCCAACTTAAAACGCGCCACAGGGCGTGTTTGAACACGTCACTTCAGGCCCTGTACCCTCCCTTCACCAGTGTGTAAACGCACCCCATGGCGTGTTTTAAGTTGGGGAATGAATTCCTCTACAATCCTGAGGTCCCCTGGGGGCCAATTAGCCCACCAGGTACCTCCAGTATGCGCCAGGGAGCTGCATTGCAGAGAGGTGTTCAGAGGCCACGCCCCTTTTTACAACACTCTGCAATGCAGCTCCATGGCGCTTACTGGAGGTACCTGGAGGTACCTGGTGTGCTAGATGGCCCCAGGAAACTTCAGGATTGAAGAGGAATTCATTCCCCAACTTAAAACATGCCACAGGGCGTGTTTGCACACATATCACCTCAGGCCTCACCCCCTACCTTCACCACTGTGCAAACGCGCCCGTGGCGCATTTTAAGTTGGGGGAATAAGTCCCTTTGAATCCTGAGGGTCCCTGGGGTCCAACTAGCCCACCAGGTACCTCCAGTAAGCCCCACAAGGCTGCGTTGCAGAGATGTGTAAAAAGGGGCGTGGCCTGGAGCACCTCTCTGCAACGCAGCTCTGTGGCGCTTCCTGGAGGTACATGGTGGGCTAGTTGGCCCCCAGGGACCCCCAGTATTGAAGGGGAATTAATTCCCCAATTTAAAATGCACCACAGGGCACGTTTGAAGAGTGTTCTTGTGAGGGGGTGGGGCCTAGGGACGATCGTGTCTTTTTTAAAAAAATTTTTTTTTGAAATGGGGGCTGTGTTGCCCCCCTTCCTTTTACTTTTTTGGGGCCCTGGGGACCCCATCCCCCGGGTCTCATCCCCCGGGGCATGGCCAAATTTTAAAATAGTTTTATGGAGAGGGCTGCGTAGCCCCCCTCCTCATGCCACTTAAGGCCCCGGGTACCCCATCCCCCGGGGCCGGCCATTGTTTTATTTTTATTTTTTTGTTTTTAATGTGAGAGGAGGGCCGTGTGGCCACTTGTAGCCCTGGGGACCACATCCCCCAGGGCTGGCCCTCTCAGTTGGGGACCGTGGGAGGGTCGCCAAATCACCCACAGTCCCAGCTGCCTCACCGTCTCCTGCCGGAGCCGGCATTGCTTTTCCAGCTAACATGCTGCTCCCCATATGGAAAAGCAATCTGCTTTGCTTCATTGAAGCGAGAACAGGTTTCCCTGCTCTCACTTCAATGAAGCAAAGCAGTTTGCAATGGCAGGGTGGGAGCTGTGCAAACAGCTGTGTCACGGGCGTGGGCACCAAGGGATACTGCAGGATCCGGCCAGTGCTTAATTTGTAAAATTTGAAGTGCAGGTGCTCAAATCTTTGTCGGAGGCCACACCTACTTTTTCTTTGGCTCCACCCACTTCCTCCACTGGCTACACCCACTTCCGCTATTAGCTCCACCCACATCCTCAACGGGCACTGCGAAAAGTCAGATGAATTTCAGCAAGGGAGCCTGCCTTCCTCATAGTAAGGTTTAGATAGGAGGTTCCCCTGCCCTGTGAACATTTTCAAAAAGATTAAATCAAAAGTGCATTTAAAGCACAATTTTGAAATAAATTAGATAAAATCACTAATGCATTGAAAAGAGGCAAGTGACACTTCTCGGGCTCCCTCTGTGCGAGCCTTCAGGGAGAATCCCTCTTCATTACTACCTCCACCTGACCCTGGATTCTGCAACGCACTCCCTTACAGGCTTGTTTATCCTGGTAAAAACATTAGTAAAATCACCTTCAAACATAAAACATTGAATATAGTGGTAAATATAATTAGCACGCACTTCAAAGTATGTTCCACAGTAGCCCTTAGGACCCCGACTGCTAATTAAATCATCAAAACCAGAAAGGCCATGACAGGAAAGTCTTTTTTGGCGCCGCATCTATAACCTCTCTCTCCGTAAATAACCTTTCCTACCACCTTCCAACAGTGCCCCTCTTCACTCCATGGCCTCCCCCTATTGACCTCTTCCTCAGATTCCCTCACTGCCACCCTCCAACAGTGCCCCTCATCTTTATGTAGTCAAATGCATTTCATTTGTTGTATAGCGCTACTCATATCAGTGGAGTGTGTGTCAGTACTTTACACCACTCACACAGTATACAGGATACAATGAATCATACAAGTATGTAAATCAGTCTACAGGGAATGTCACATAAGCCAATGAGGATTACAAGGTGTATGAATCACGTGTCATCCATACCTGTGGGACGGCAATTTTACGAGGGTTTGGGCTGGAGAAACACAACCTTAGGATTTAAAGAGTATTCAATGGGGGTCAGCTTTACTGATAAAAATGTATATCTGCCCAAACATACTCATTTTGAAAACATTAGAATAATGAAAGACTGGGGAAGTTCTAACCATATCACAAAAAAAGAAAGCGAAGTTCTAACTATACCATTCATGTTTAAACTTTGTATGCAGCTCTTTGGTGACAGTTCATTGGTCACTGTCCTATGTTAGGATTGTACCTTCTGAACTGCATGTAACACAAGGATCTCTGTGACAAAGGCAGTAACCCACTAAGCTTCCACATAAAATACAGTTTATCTGCATTTAAAAACTACTAACAGACAAATGATTGCTCTCCAGCAGGATCATTCATCACCAGCGTTATCTGGGCATTTTGTATTGTCTTATTGTTGTCCTGCATCGGCCATGATAATGATAAAAACTGTCTAAATGAAGCGCACACGAAGTATGTGCCCTGCTGGGCCTGCGCAGCTTTTAAAAAGAAAAACAACTAGTAACACATTCTCCTACCTACTCCATGAGTCAAACTTTGTGTCACAGCCTGATGTGATAAGCGGCTGCAGGGGTCAGGAAAGGTGAGTAGGAATAAACAAACTTCTTTTCTCCTGCGCTGCATAGAAAAAGAAATATCCACGCTGCAGAACATTGTCGCCTTTGCCATGTGGAGATGAAGGGGCGAAACAATAATCAAAGCCTCGTTCACATATAAATGGTCTTTCTATTTACTTGGATCAGTAAAAGGCTGCAGCCCGATTTTCCTCTTTTCCAGCATTTGCTAGACATGAGTGCGTATGTGAATAGCCCAGTGTTTTTTTTGTGTGTGTTTTTACTTGTCCTTTGCAGTTTTATATAGCGCTATCTGGAACCGAAGCTGGCCTCATCTCCTGTTAATCACCTTGCAGCACCGAGGTATGCGACGGGAGAGGTGCGATTGCCTGGCATAGAGCCTAGATTCCTATGAATCAGAAACATAAAAGGGAGAACCCAGTGCAGTTAGATGGTGGAAGGATACCTGGTATCTTGAGTGATGCACTAGGTAGGTAAGAGAGTACAGCAAGAGACGCAAGGTATTACTTTGTATTTTTAGGAGGGCGTTTGGGACAGACAAATGACATGTTCTATATGTCTCCACTACAGAGCCTCTCCTTGTCAGTTCAGAAATTAGAACACAAGATGGCTTCATATATTACTCAAGTTTGTGGATTGCTTCACCACTTACTCCTAGATGCCTTACACCTCGGGACATACTGTGCATGTCTTTGGAGACAAACAATGTGTGTGTTGTTCTTCTTAGCCTTTGACACTCGGAACTTGATGAACAAATCTCTGTGTTTGCTCCAGCGTGGTTCCTGCTGTAATTGAACATCACTGACTCAACCTGTGTGAAGACCTACCCAGTAAATATTGCAAAGTGAGCAGTAACAAAAGGGTGCCGTGGCCTTCAACAGCCTTCTTTTATGAATATGAGAGTGACGGTGTGCTTGTGGGATGTACTCAGTCTCACCATAGCCTCTATGTGTCTTGATACCAAGTGTTGGTGATTCTCTAATCAGTGTTGCTCATTATATTGACCTAGGTTAGTGGAAAGGCTGAGTGCTCGCAGGGCCTTCAGTTTACACATACTACCCGTCTCAGTTTATGCTTTACAACACCGAGCTATCTTATCTCTTACCAGTTTTTATTTCCATGTAATATTTAAATACTCTTTTTTTTAAAAAAACATCCAGGGGTGTTTTTTACATACACCGAACGCTTTACCCGAGCACCAGTTAGTTATATTACCCGCCCCAATGTTATAAAACCTGTGCCTTCCATGGCCCTGGCTGCATGCGCGTTCACTTTTGACCGGACTCGTGCGCAGCAGGTGCACCGCGGTTGTGGGATTCAGATAGAGCGATTTATCCACCTATCACTGCGGCTCACTGGAGAGGGCAGGTGAGGTCTGCAGCGAACACGACAGCAGCAGCGTTATTCATTTTCATGTATAGCGCTTTTGGTATAGTTATCTAAGCGCTTAACGAGGGACGCAATAGTTCTCAACCAATGAGGTTGATACTCGCTTTAACGATCTCTGAAGGATGAGAGGCAGAGTGAACCTTAGCCGTGATCAAACTCTCAAACTCAGGGATTAAGATGGTGCTGTGAAGCGCACATGGCATTGCTTCAAGAGAACGAAAATCTGGCTAGTACACAAAGTAAAAATCTCTTAATACCTAAACGCACAAAACAATTACAATCGGCACAATGCATCATATTGGCACACATAGTGGATTTGTGGCATAATTCCGGATGCTGACAAGGTCTATTGTTTTAAGCTGTCTGTTGTCTAATGCCAATTTGGACAAACAGTGGGCTTTGGGCCATTACGAATGGTAGAGCTCGCATTCGGATGTTTAATTCATGTTGCATTACTTTGCTCAGAACATCGCAAAAAATCCATAAATCATTTTCTGGTCCTTGTTTTGTCTACGTGCAATTTGTCATGTTAAATTAGAGGGCCGCTTCTGATCGTCGCGGGTTTCAGTTTAACAAGTCGCTGCCTCGGGCTGGCTGTTTGAAGTTCACACCAAGGAGCAGCATGTGGCTGCATGTCACAAAACTATGGGGCGCAGGTAAGTGGGCGGGCTGTGGTCGCTGCACTGGGAGGTGCGGAAGCCATGTAATAGGCAGAGGTTGTTCTAGGATGTGCCCTGTCAGCCGGGAATGAGCACTGGAATCTCCCTCAGAGGCGCTGACAATCCTTAGCTGTGCAATGGCTGGCCCGTGGTGGGCAGAGGGGGCCCTGTCAGTCCGGGTTGTGGCTTGGAAGCTATCTTATAGGCGGTGACAATCCGTGCAAGCCGTGGAACGTTCCAAAGGATGTGAACTGTCAGGCCAGGGGTGTGCACTGGAAGTTCTTAGGTTATGGGCAATAGTAGCGCTGGGACGTGCACTGGCAGACCTGTGCTGGGCCTGGGCGCTGGCTGTCCTGAGAGGTGCAGTGGCAGAGCGGTGCGCGGTGTGCACTCTTGGCCCAATGCTGTGCACTGAAAGCACTATCATAGGCGCTAGAAGGTCTGGGATGTGCACAGTCAGTCCGGGGAAAGTGCACTGAAAGCCGTCAAGGACGCTGACAGGCCTGAGATATGAAGAGCCAGTCCTGTGACGGGCCGCCTGTGGTGTGCCCATCACAGAAGCCCTGTTATGGGCGCTGACATTCTTTGCATGAGCATGGCAGTCCTGAGCTATGCGCTGGCACCCCTGTGATGTACACTGTCCGACTGATTGCCATGGCCACCGGCAGGTTCACTTCCAGCCCTGAAAGTGCATTGGCACCCCTCACCTGTTCATGGGCATCCCTGGCTAAGCACGATGTGCAGTGCACGGCGATTGCTTACTACTGGAGGTTTCGGCGTGCTGGGTGTGCCCGGTGCCTTGCCATGCCCCGGTGACTGCGCTGCAATAAGAGTTGCTATCTCAGTTCCGCTCCTGCTGCAGAGAGAGCAGCTTTGGAGACCCGAAGATGCATTTCTCCATCCGAGTGAGCACGCCCCAGCTCACAGAGCACGCGGCGTTTAAAGATGCATCAAGGCCACCGGGGCCAAGAGCTGCATGATGGGAAAGGCCGGCTCCACTGCTGCAAATGAAAACCGCCATTCTAGGTCAGCCCACCTCTTGCATTCGTTCGTTTTCTCAGCAATCTTATTTGATTGCTTCTTATGCAAAGGCCTTCCTTCCTCTTCATGTATTTTCCCTCTCCTGGAGCATAACGTATTTTGATTGACGGACAAGTGTCCTTAATGTAAGCAGCCAGTAATAATGGGTGAAAGAGACAGGCTCCTTAAGATTAGATGAGGGTAGGCCCTACCCCTCGTGTGTGGGCTCAAGGATCCCCTCCAAACCTGACTAGACTTCGACTCACTCTCTCCTGGTGCAGCCGCTGTTGCCAGACCCTGGCTAACTGGCTCACGTCGTCCGGCCGGGTTTTAATTGTTGTGGTGAAGTTTTTGTGAATGGCGGGCCACGGCGAAGAAGTCGAACCGCCAACACGAAGACTAGGTGCGCGGCAGCGCTATGCTGGGGCGTGGCACTGAATGCGTGGCGTGCGCAGTGAAGCACAATTTGAGAACATCTGTGCAGTACGCACGCTGCCGCATACAGCCCCTGCCCTGCGCCCCCGAAGCCCGAGATTTAAGCCGCATCAACAATCGAGCCGCTCAGCCGCAAAATGAAGTGAGCAGTGTGCAGTGTGTGTCATACAGTCTGCACATGACTGTACAGTCCGTAGTCCGACTGCCGGAAAGTTAAACACTTTACTTACACTGCAAGTGTCTCGTAGTAGCATTAGTGAAGCAAGTAAGTTACTTTACTTGTATATAAATAATTAAGTGCACCTGAGTGTGTAGACCCGGCCCTGCACCGGAAAGCACCAGCACAAATTAAGCATGGATCCGGCCCTGGGGGGTGGCGGTCCCCAGGGCCATCATTGGTTCCAGGAGGGGGGGCCGTGCCGCCCTCCTCCCACTTAATTTAAAGCCCCTGGGGGTTTTGGTCCCCAGGGCTTGGGGGTAGCGGACCCCTCTATGTTAAATAATTAGTGCCCCGGGGAGGTGGCGGTCCCAGATTTTTTTTTTAAAGCCCCGAGGGTGACAGTCCATGGGGCTGCGGGGGGCAGTGAGCCTCCCACATATATTATTACAAAGCTCCAGGGGGTGGTGGTCCCCGGGGTTTGGGGGGCTTTGAGCCCCCCCACCCTTGTATATTAAAGCCCTGGGGGGTGGTGGTCCCCTGGGCTGGAGGGGCTGAGAGCCCCCCTATAATTCAGATAAACCCGGGGGTGGCAGTCCCCGGGGCTGGGGGCCCCTCTGGGCCCCCCATTATAATAAACATATTGCCCCCAGGACTTGGCCCCCCCGGGGGCTAAATAAAAACGAAGCGCAGAAGTCCGTGCTTCGTTTTTTTTTCGGCAGCGGGATGCGCGGATCCTAACCGCATCCCGCGATTTAAAAAAATAAATAAAAAAAATTGGGGGGCCTTGGGGGTCCTTGTGGGACCCCCTGAGCAGGCTTAGGGGGTCAGGGTGTCATATATATATATTATCTACTGGCGGTCGCCAGTTGATAGTTATAGTTAGGACCTATTTTCCATAGGAAATCCGCAACATTCTATTGGGAATATCTTTGGCGCCGTTTGACGAATCTTCGAGAAATTTTCCAAACTTTTGGCCAGCTCCGCTCCAATCCTGGAAAATTTCACGTTGATTTGTCAAGCGGGGGCCGAGAAAAAAGGGGGTCCCAAAACGCATTTTCCCCATGCATTTTCCCATAGGACCTGTTGACGCAGCTACAGCCCAAACTGCTGAACGGAATTACACCAAATTTGGCAAAGAGATAGTCCTCAGTTCAGACTCGTGCCTTTTGCTTAAATGGTGTAAATCCATTCAGTAGTTCCTGAGAAAAATAGGGTAAAAAAGTAAGTGATATCTGGGCGGAGCCTAAATACACATCTCATCGTGAGATCTGATTGGCTCTCAGTACTTCATCCAAGAAGTGTTGGCCGCCATCTTGGGACCAATATACATGATAGCACCTCATTAAAAAGCATTGAAGTTAATAGAAGGTTTTATGACTTTAGTTACATTATAAATGGATCTCTGACATATTATCGAAAGACACATTATCGAACTACACAAATATCGCATCAAATATATCGACATCAAAATTATCGACATTGTATACTTAATTAAAAAACTACACTAATATCGACACTACAATATCGTAATACAATTATATCGATCACACAAAAATCGCACACATCAATATCGAAATACTAAATATCGACATAAGTAAATAAATATAACACATGGCACAAATATCGATAACCAAAATATAGACATCAATAATATTGTTTTTTTTAAATATATCGACAACTCTAATACTAATAAAACCAATACTTTAAACAACATAAATACAATATTTTCCGAAAACATACATTTTCCAATTATCTTCTACTTAAACATAAACATAACATTTATAACGATCTAAATATTTAACAACATAATAAAAAAACACTGAAATAATTATCACATAGGCATTTCGAACACATTTAAAAAAATTAAAACACATTATAAACAATCTTTTTATATATAATTATTTAAAACTCTCCTCCTTTAAAACTAAATATACTCTTACTTAGCATTTTCCATAAAAGGAAACCAATTAACTAAAAAAAATTCAAACCATCCAATAAAAAGGCCACATACAGAAAACAACCAATAACATTCAAGAAACAATTTAAAACCACTATATAAACCAATTAAAACAAGTCTTCTACTGTGCCTTAAACCAAAGCATTGAACGAAGAAGAAACTCTGCTAAACAGAAGAAACCTACATCCTACTGCTATTCTAAAAACGTAAGTAAATAATCTTTTCTAACTAAACTGCCAAATTAAACTAAAACACTAATTTATCTTTACTCAAATAAATAACTATCTTATATATTCCATCTCTTTATGTTTCCACTACAGATATTACTCAAAACAGCTAAAGAAAATATTGAAGATTGCCAGAAAGGACTGACTAAAGAGTAAGTATACTATCAAAATACTTTATAAAATAATAATTAAATCCTACTCAAACCCCAAAACATCCTAAACCCCTAAACAAATCCATGTTCTCTTTTTTAAGTTTTTAAAAACCTGTAAAAATTAACACCTATCGTCTATACCACTCGGCATGAGGGAAGGCTCCGTTTGCTTAGGGAGAGGTTGGGCTCCTGCATCTTATTTATTAGGGAGGAGGGGCACATAGGAAGAGGGGTAGGGGATGGGGGTACACTGACATGGGGTGGGGGAGGGGGGGGTAGAGAACTGGGTGGGAAGGTTGTTCCTTCTCCTGAATAATTGGTCTTGATGATAAATGTGTGGTACTTCCGGGACGGGTGAAGGCGAGGGGATGTTTGTTGAGTTGTTGATTTGTAAAACAATAAAAAACGTTTCAACAAAAAAAATATAGTCTATACCAAACAGCAATACCACCCCACTTAAAAAAACTAAACCAACCAAAACAATATATGTTCTTTAACTTTCAGAGACTACATCAACTAAACAGCATTTTGTCTACAAAGAACATCTTCATTCAAATACAACCAAAAACACTTGGTAAGTATATATAAAAAAGTTTTTTGTTTCCTATTTTTATAGAAATATATAAAGTACTATTGCATATATTTTCATATACAGATTTCTAACACATCACGATGACAGAAGAAGCCCAATTTATAACTTCGCAGAAAGGAAAATTCCTTTTGTGTTACATGGGTTACACATACACCCAAGAAAAGCAGACGGACCGAAAAGTGAACTGGAAGTGTTCTAAATATTATTCTAACAAATGCTACGGACGAGCAACAACAAGAAAAACAACTGTACTATATACAAGAGAGCATAACCATCCACCCAATCTCTCTGAAATAGAAGTCAGATCAACCCTTAAAAATATAAAAGAATTAAGCACTGGTTCACAAACTGCTACAAGTGTAATCCTAAAAGAACTATTACCTAGAGTGCCCAAAGAAGCAAGAGGCCAATTACCATCAATTGCTTCTATAAAAAGAACAATTGCTAGGACCAAAAAAATCAACCACGACAACTATACCATCCCCTAAAACTTTTCAAGATATCATCATTCCACCAGAATTAACTATCACCCACAATAATGAACCTTTTATTATTTTGATAACAAAAGCGCAGAGAAAAGAATCATAATGTTTGCTACTGCAAACAATATAACTAAACTCCAACAATGCCAAACATGGATGATGGATGGCACCTTTACAATATGCCCAAAACCATTCTACCAGCTTTACACAATACACGGTCAATATCACAACACTTCCATACCTTTAATGTATGCACTATTACCTAACAAACAAAACACAACATATAATAAAATGCTAGGAAAACTAAAACAAGAATCAAATGATTTTTACCCTCAAAGAATTATCATAGACTTTGAGCAAGCCATGATAAATTGCATTCTAAAACTGTACCCCCATACATCTGTCCAAGGATGTTACTTCCATCTAAACCAATGTATATGGAGACATTTACAAAAATCTTCACTTAGTGTAGAATATGCCACAAACATAACTTTTGCACATCAAATAAAACTTCTAACAGCCCTAGCTTATGTACCAACCACAGATGTTGCAGAACATTACAATCTTTTATTAGAAAGTCCATTCTACAAACAAAATGAAGTAAAGTTATCTCCCCTCTTAGATTATTTTGAGGATACCTGGGTGGGGAGACTACACAGATCAGGCCATAGACGTCAGCCCAAGTTCCAAATACCTTGGTGGAATGTATATGTAAGTACACTCAACCAACAAGCCAAAACTAACAACGCTGTTGAGGGCTGGCATAATGCATTCCTAACTTCTACTGGGAGAACAACTCCAACACTACAAAAACTACTAATTGCCATACAAAAGGAACAAAGTTTCCAAGAATTACGAATGCAACAATCTGTCCTACAATTAAAACCAAAACAATCTAGACAAACTACTCAAATGTATAATTACCTACAACAACAGGTACAGCTATACCCATCCACAAGACGACTTGAGTACTTAAATATAATAGCTCAAACTTTCTTCTAAACCCTTTCAAAATATTAACCCACAATTCTACTAAAACAACTATCACAACATAAATAAACCACTTTATTATATCACATATTTAATTATGTGGTCTAAAATATATAAATAATTTATATCTACATATATTTAGACAACATAATTAAACAAACCAAGTACACAACAACAATATTAAATATATAAGATTTGCCCACCCACAATTAAAATATTTAAATGAACTTACCTGTGTAGTTGCTCCAATGGGATAATAACATTCCTTCCAAATAAATCCAGGTAGTTCAAAATCCATAGGTATCAAAAAGAAATCCAAATAAAATGGAAAGATACAACTGTATTTCGAAAAAAACGTCTACGCCAAAAAACTACTATCCATTAACCATAAAAATCCCGAAAAATATTAAAAAGGTAAATAACCGCTCCTGGAAACCCGAACAATAAAGGAAGTGTAAAATAAAGATTAGTAAACACAACTAATACACACTTCCTTAAAAAAAAATAAGGTGGTTGAAAGAGACGAAAATATCTTCTCCGTAAAACCTACAAAAGAGAAACAAACATTCCCACCCACACACAAACACACATAATGCACCTAAAAACATCACTACAAACAATATTCAAACACTATAAAACTTTAACACACCTAAATAACAAAACACTAACAAAGCCACAAACACGGAACACAACGTAAATTATAAAACCGTATACAAACTATTACTAACACCCTAACTTCTAAAACATCAATCCATACACACTTATTACAACATTACTACTTCCACAAAACACTTAAAACTATTTAATATTAAAGAAAATAACTCTTACCTTCTCAAACGCGAAACAGCTCCCGACCGCGACCTGGATTCTACCAAAATAACCCAAAACAACAGCGAGCGGTTACAAAATAAAAGACCCAAACAAACATAACAACTAAAAAAATACCAATAAATGCCCTAACTATTTATTTAACATTACACATTACTTTAAAAATTAGTAAAACATTAGAATAAAATACTCAAAAAGAATACCTATATTTTTTATATATGTGAAAATTATTTAACTTATAAAAATAAATTTAATAAATAAAATATATTTATTAATATAATAATAAAACTATATATATTACCAAAAAAATGGATGAACATGATATAATTAATATATTATATCTACAACATACCAAAACTAAAAATAAAAAGAAATATTCTAAAATGTAAACAATTTCAATATTAATTATCTAATATAAATATTAATACTTAAAATATATTTATCATATATTTCAAAACATACAATTTCTTATAAATTCAAATAAAGTCTAAAAATATTGAGAGTACACAATATAAATTTAAAAATATTAAACAGCTATAAAAATCAGAATATTTTTTTTTTATTATTTTATCTGTTCATATATTAATGTCCAAAATATACATTAAACAAATATATACCCATTATAAAAAATTATTACAATAATACTAATGTTAAATATTAATTATTTTATTACATGTTTATTTCAATGATTTAATTATTATAATATGCATAATAATAAACAATATTTTCTCTCTAATTAATATACATTCCAACAACTATAAAACACATCTTATTTTCCTTTCTACTATTTTATACAAAAATTTGGAATTTGCATTCTGATATAACTTCTATCTTTTATCCAACCAAAACTAAAATCTACAGATTTATTGTAAATTAAAACAAATTAATGTAACTGTTCCTATTCAACTCTATATTTAATTCTAATATTTGCTATTTACCAAACATAATTAACATACTACTCCCACTGCAGACTGAACTTAATTAATTTACTATTCTCAATCCAACCTATATTAAATTAGAGTAGGTGCTGGACACTGAACTGAATTAATTTACTATTCCCACTCCAGTCTATATTTAATTAAGATAAGTGCTGGACACTGAACTTAATTAATTTACTATTCTCACTCCAACCTATATTAAATTAGAGTAGGTGCTGGACACTGAACTGAATTAATGTACTATTCCCACTCCAGTCTATATTTAATTAAGATAAGTGCTGAACACTGAACTTAATTAATTTACTATTCTCACTCCAACCTATATTTAATTTGAGTATGTACTGGACACTGAACTTAATTAATTTACTATTCCCACTCCAGTCTATATTTAATTAAGATAAGTGCTGGACACTGAACTTAATTAATTTACTATTCTCACTCCAGTCTATATTTAATTAGGGTAGGTGCTGGACACTGAACTGAATTAATTTACTATTCCCACTCCAGTCTATATTAAATTAAGATAAGTGCTGGACACTGAACTTAATAAATTTACTATTCTCACTCCAACCTATATTAAATTAGAGTAGGTGCTGGAAACTTAACTTAATAAATTTACTATTCCCACTCCAGTCTATATTTAATTAAGATAAGTGCTGTACACTGAACTTAATTAATTTACTATTCTCACTCCAAACTATATTAAATTAGGGTAGGTGCTGGACACTGAACTAAATTTATTTACTATTCCCACTCCAGTCTATATTTAATTAAGATAAGTGCTGGACACTGAACTTAATTAATTTACTATTCTCACTACAACCTATATTAAATTAGGGTAGGTGCTGGACACTGAACTAAATTTATGTACTATTCCCACTCCAGTCTATATTTAATTAAGATAAGTGCTGGACACTGAACTTAATTAATTTACTATTCTCACTCCAAGCTATATTAAATTAGAGTACCTGCTGGACACTGAACTTAATTAATTTACTATTCCCACTCCAGTCTATATTAAATTAAGATAAGTGCTGGACACTGAACTTAATAAATTTACTATTCTCACTCCAACCTATATTTAATTAGAGTATGTGCTGGACACTGAACTTAATTAATTTACTATTCCCACTCCAGTCTATATTTAATTAAGATAAGTGCTGGACACTAAACTTAATTAATTTACTATTCTCACTCCATCCTATATTACATTAGAGTAGGTGCTGGACACTGAACTTAATTAATTAACTATTCCCACTCCAGTCTATATTTAATTAAGATAAGTGCTGGACACTGAACTTAATTAATTTACTATTCTCACTCCAACCTATATTTAATTAGAGTAGGTGCTGGACACTGAACTTAATTAATTTACTATTCCCACTCCAGTCTATATTTAATTAAGATAAGTGCTGGACACTGAACTTAATTAATTTACTATTCTCACTCCAACCTATATTACATTAGAGTAGGTGCTGGACACTGAACTTAATTAATTAACTATTCCCACTCCAGTCTATATTTAATTAAGATAATTGCTGGACACTGAACTTAATTAATTTACTATTCTCACTCCAACCTATATTTAATTAGAGCATGTGCTGGACACTGAACTTAATTAATTTACTATTCCCACTCCAATCTATATTTAATTAAGATAAGTGCTGGACACTGAACTTAATTAATTTACTATTCTCACTCCAATCTATATTTAATTAGGGTATGTGCTGGACACTGAACTTAATTAATTTACTATTCCCACTCCAGTCTATATTTAATTAAGATAAGTGCTGGACACTGAACATAATTAATTTACTATTCTCACTCCAACCTATATTAAATTAGAGTAGGTGCTGGACACTGAACTTAATAAATTTACTATTCCCACTCCAGTCTATATTTAATTAAGATAACTGCTGGACACTGAACTTAATTAATTTACTATTCTCCCTCCACCCTATATTAAATTAGGGTAGGTGCTGGACACTGAACTAAATTAATTTACTATTCCCACTCCAGTCTATATTAAATTAAGATAAGTGCTGGACACTGAACTGAATTAATTTACTATTCTCACTCCAACCTATATTTAATTATAGTATGTGCTGCACACTGAACTGAATTAATTTACTATTCCCACTCCAGTCTATATTTAATTAAGATAAGTGCTGGACACAGAACTTAATTAATTTACTATTCTCACTCCAACCTATATTAAATTACAGTAGGTGCTGGACAATGAACTTAATTAATTTACTATTCCCACTCCAGTCTATATTTAATTAAGATAAGTGCTGGACACTGAACTTAATTAATTTACTATTCTCACTCAAATCTATATTTAATTATGGTAGGTGCAAAACACTAAACTTCATTAATTTAGTATTCCCACTCATAAATATATTTAATTACACTAGATCATGTATACTAATCTTAATTAATTTTATATTCCCACTCCAATATGTATTTAATTACAGTAATTGCAATACAAATATATAAATATACATATATAAAAAAAAAATATGTTGTAATCATTATTAAAAAATTTACATAAAACAATACCCACACTCATCCTCTACAAATCCAAATCCCCAATCTAAAATTTATCCCAAATTTTTATATTATAATATATATTTTTTTAAATTTAAATTACTCAATATTACTAATTTCAAATACATTTTTAAAACACTCCCCACCCTTATCCCCTATAAGCCAACATCCAAAGCCCCAAAAAATGTTAAAATTGTACAATTAAAATCAACATTTATACATACTTTTTATACAATATTACCAACATTTTACACATTTTTATCAAACTCCACACCCTTATCCCCATAACACAACATCTCACTCCTAAAATTAAATATAACATTAGAAATTTTATTATAATTTTCAAAATTTTGTATACAAATTATTCATACATAAATCAAATTTTTTAAAACACTCCCCACCCTCATCCCCTATAACCCAACATCCCACTCCTAAAAGATAATATAAAAAATATATTTTTATTCCAAATTTCAAATTAAATTTATTAAATATTCCAAATTAAAAATACATTTTTTACAACACTTCCCACCCTTATCCCCTGTAATTCAACATCCCACTCCGAAAATTTTAAATACATTTCAAAATTACATTTAAAATTATAATTTTTTTTTTAAAAACATTCAAAAATATATAAACATTTGCAAAACACTTCCCACCCTTATTCCTTATAACCCAACATCCCACTCCTAAAATTAATTTTACATTTCTAAATTAAAATTAAAATTTCTACATTAATTTTTTTAAACATTCTAAAATATATAAACATTTTTTAAACACTTCCCACCCTTATCCCCTATAACCCAACATCCCGCTCCTACAATTATTTGTAAAATTCTAAATTATATTTAAATTTTCAAAATATTATTTTTTTTTAAATTCAAAAATATATAAACATTTTTAAAACACTCCCCACCCTTATCCCCTATAACCCAACATCCCGCCCCTAAAACAATATAAATATTTCTTATATTATATACATTTTAACTATTTATACAAACAACTTCAAAATATTTACTAAACATACAATAACGATATTTTTACATGTCGATATTATTACTAACGATATTACTTACATTGACATATAATTTAAAAAAAAAACGATATTTTTCACATCGATATTATCTGTTTCGATATTTTGGACATTAGATATTTTTGACTCTATATTTATGTCCCTCGATATTAAAAAGTTGATATATAGACTGCTCACCATTATAAATCATTTGTTGATGGTACCATACTCATTTTAGGAATTGTGGTGTGTTCTAAGGTGATTTTACCATGTGAAAAAGCCTTCTGCTGGGATATCATGAATCATGTTTGAGAGAAAACTATTTTCTCATGCTTTTCCCACAGAGGCTCCGATTATGCTCCTCATTTGCTTTACTGAAAATCTCAGCAGCCAATCAGAAAGTAGAAAAAACAACAAGTACTACAATACCCATAAACCTAGAGGGTATCACGTCATAACCATAGAGTAGTCCCCTATAAATGCATCACAAGAGAATACCACTTCCTCTTTATTTGCTGCTCCGCAGCCAGTTTAGTACTTTCACCTTTTTTCTCATGCATTTGTCATTAATGTTGTTTTTCTTAATTATTGTGCCTTGTGGTTACGGCGCGCGCTGCTCGCCTTGCTGTTTATCCCTGTTTTTGCACTTCGGCGGTCTCCGCCTCTTTCCCCGCGCTCCTTCCCACATCTGCCCAGTGTCGGCGCTTCGTGCTTCATTGCCGCTTGCAGTCGCGGTTGTCTTGGGAGCGCGTCTCTCGCCTCCCGCCTATGGGCGCTTTTCGCCCGTTTTGCTTACAAAGTGGAGTGGGAGCAGGGGGAGTGAGGACTCGCGCGCATTGCAAGCGCAGTCCTTCTTCTGGCTTGTTTTGGTCGTCCGCGCATGTGCGGCGGCCATATTTGCATATTTCCAATTACCGGCGTTTTTCTCCTCACAGCACCGGTGTTTTGAGCGCAGGGGCAGCGCTTAAGTGCTCTATACCCACAAACTTGCCAGTTCTTTCTCCCCAGTGACGTCCAAGTCCACCAGAGGGCTTGGGCTGTATAATTTGCATAGGCTTTGCCTAGAGTGGCATTATTTGGCGAGCCCTCCCTCCACATTTTAACAAAATTTGCATATTTCACATTGGAATTTCCTCATTCCTATGTGGTTTGGCTTGCCTAGGGTTTGGCCACTCCCCTTATTCATCACTGTCCTTATTAATTTTCCCGCTTGATACCTCGGACAGTGCATATTACTCCTTTACTCCTCCTGTGGGTAGATTTGGTCACTTTTTAGTGCTTACAATGTCCGAATATTACTATGATGAGGTGGACTATTTTGAGGAGGAACCCTCTGGGTCTTTGGAGTATGAGCTCGTCGAAGCTCTTGATGTGGGAGTTCAGCACTCCGTTAATAAAGCAATGGTCAGGGCTATTACACCCCTGAAGCGCCATTTATGCAACTATGCCTTACATCAGGGGTGGCTTCCAGCCTCCTCGCCCCGCACTTCTTCTGGGGTAAAATGCAAGAACCCACATTCTTCAGATTTTGCGAAACTCGCTAAAACCATGGCTTCAGACCATTCTTATGGATCTACGTCCAGAGTTACTCCTTCTAGCTCCCCCCCCGGAGATGATGGTAATACCTCCTCTGGTACTTCGTCGAAGTCCGAGTCTTCTCCTCCTCCAGAAAAGAAATCACCCAAGGAGCGATTTGTGGACGACCCCTCGCACCCCTCTTTATTGACCTTTGAGCCTTCTACCATTATTCATCCGAACTCTTCCTCATGGCTCCCCTCAGATGAAGTCGTGACCTACGTCCATTCCCACTTACGTCAACCTTTTGACAAGGATGTTAGAGCACGTTTGCGCTCTGAATGTCCACGCCCTGACCTGGCAGACAAGATAGCGGATACTCCTGATGTGGATCCTTCCATGCTTACATATCTTAAAAAATATACTAAGGATCCGAAGAGAGGTTTGGATCGGGCATGGAGATCCTGCCAAGATAAGTTGCTGGATTTATCCGACCCCCTCACAAAGATTTTGGACTTGGGTTATATTGCCAAAGCCTCAGGGCAGATTATCAACCCTGATGATTTAATTGGTTGGGCCCAACGGGCAATATGTTTCCTAGGCAATGCAAATTGTGCCATGTCCAGTGAGCGCCGTCGCTCTATCCTTTTAAAACTTGATCCCAAACTGGCTGAATTGTCTTCCTCGGAGTCCAGCCCTTTGGCCCAGGGTCTCCTTTTTGGTCAACCCTTTTTGAAAGAATTGACTAAGTTTGTTGCGACCTTCAGTGGTCTGGATAAGGCACAAGGCTCTTTAGAGCGGGCTTTCCGTTCGGTTTTTGGAAGGGCCGGACGATACAGGGGGCGCTCGTTCGGCTGAGGTTTCCAAAGAGGCGCCCAACGAGGCTACGATCCTCACCGTGGAAAATATCAGGAGTCCACTTCGTCCGCAAATTTCTACCCCACACGAGGATCCCGAAACTCCAGCAGGAAAGGACGTTTTGAAGGCAACCAAGAAGGTCACCGCGATGCCACTCCTTCAGGTGAGCTTGATTCCCTTTTCAGAGGTTCTCTTGGGGGGGCCGTCTCCAGTTTTTTCTCCACAAATGGCAAGAGATCTCGCAGGATGCGTGGATCCTGGATACGGTGCAAGGATACAGAATAGAATTTCTTCATTCCCCCTCTCAGAGTCTTGCCCCCCGTCCGATGGTTTTTTCCCATCTAGATCGGGTCTTCATTTCCAGCGAGATAGATTCGCTTCTCCAAAAAGGGGCCATAGAGCAGACTGTTCGTCATCCTCGGGGTTTTGTCAGCAACATCTTCCTAGTTCAGAAGAAGGGGGGTGGATCCAGGCTTGTTTTAAATCTCAAGGACTTCAATGGATGGGTCGTATATCGTCATTTCAAGATGGAGGGGATCCATCTTCTTCGTGATCTTCTTCAGGAAGGGGACTGGATGGTCCGTCTAGACCTGAAGGATGCTTATCTGTCAGTTCCCATCTTCGGACCTCATCATCGTTTTCTCCAATTCCAATGGCAGGGTCAATGGTACGAGTACAAAGTCCTTCCTTTCGGCCTCTCGTCGGCCCCTTGGTGCTTCACGAAGCTTCTGAGGCCTGTGGTCGAGTTTCTTCGGGCCAGAGGCGTTCGCCTCATTATTTATCTGGACGACATCCTCCTCATGGGTCAATGTCCTCGTCTTCTTTTACAACATCTTGCCTGGACCACGGATCTCTTGCAGAATCTCGGATTCTTGATCAACCCTCTAAAGTCAATGTTGACTCCATCCCAGTCGGTGGAGTTTCTGGGCTTTCTTGTCAACTCCCTATCTTGTCAACTCCTCTTACCCCAACAGAAGATCAGATCGATCAAGAGAGAGTTAAGGTTGATTTTGAACAAGCAGACTGTGTCCTTGAGGTCTGTAGCCCGGGTCATAGGGTTGTTAGCTTCTTCTATACAGGCGATTTTTCCGGGTCCGCTTCATTACCGAGCGCTTCAACGCCTCAAAATCTGCCATCTCCAGAAAGGCCACAAGTATTCCGATCAGATTCCTCTTTCAGAGGAGGCGAGGTGGGAGATGTTATGGTGGCTGGAACATATGGAATCTTGGAACGGTCGGGCCCTTTTCGGCACCACTCCGGAAGTAGTGATCGAATCCGACACCAGTCGGTGGGGTTGGGGAGCCCGATGCGGTCAAGTGTCGACGGGCGGCCGTTGGTCTCTGGAGGAATTGAATCTTCACATCAATTGTCTGGAGCTATTAGCGGGCTCCTTTGCGATTCGTTGTCTCTCTCCCCGCCAGACAAATTGTTGCATCCTTCTCTGCATGGACAATGTGTCGGCGGTTCGGTATGTCAACAAGCTGGGGGGACTCGGTCCCGTCTTCTGGCAGAAATTGCCAGGGACTTTTGGCACTTTTGCCTTCAGAACAGTCTTTTTGTAGTGGCGGAGTATCTTCCAGGGTGCAGCAACCAAGTTGCGGATTGGAATTCCAGACATCTCCGAGATTTCAGCGATTGGCGGCTTCACCCTCAAATGTTTCGATTGTTGGACAGGTTATGGGGACTTTTTCAGCTGGCGTCCGGACCTGCAAGTGTGGCCTCCAGTGATATGTTATGTGTTCCCTCCGTTTCTAATGATCCCCAGGGTACTGGCCAGAACCAAATGTTATCGCTCAGACTTGATTCTGATCACTCCTCTTTGGAGGGCACAAGCATGGTTCCCGGTACTTCTCGAAATGCTATGTGCAGTTCTGGTTCTTCTTCCCCTTCGTTGGAATCTGTTGCTAGACCCTCTCCAATCTCCGCACCCGTTGATAACATCAGGTCAACTACGACTGGTCGCTTGGCGAATTTCGGGGATCGCTGGAAAGTCCCTGGCCTTTCGGGAGACGCTACCAGATTTATCAATGAGGCTTGGTCGCCCAACACACACAAACGTTATGCTTCAGCATGGAAACGATGGTGTGATTGGTGCTCTTCACGGGATTTGGATCCCTCTGCAGCAGATGTCTCCTTGGTAGTAAACTTCTTAGCGTCCTTAGCCGCTTCAGGTCTTGCTTATCGTACTGTTAATAATTTTCGATTGCCCATCTCGGCAGGTCACGTGGCCCTTGAGGGTAAACCTATTGGGGATCATCCTTTGGTGTGTAAATTACTTAGGGGTATCCGGTTGGTAAATCCTCTGTGTCCTCGATATTCCGAGCTCTGGGATGTCTCCATTGTACTTCGTTTCTTGGATTCCTGGCCTGTCTATCAGAGTTTATCTCGCAAACAGCTTTCTGCCAAACTAGCGATGCTACTTTGTTTGGTATCTTGTAAACGCGTTTCTGATATTCGCGCTCTCGATCTAGCGGGTCGTAGTTTTTCCCCTGAGGGGGTTACTTTTCTGAGAACCAGACGCACAAAAACTAACACCAATTCTGTAACATATCCCGCGTTTCCTGACAATCCCAAACTATGTGTGGTACAATGTATCCGAGATTATGAGGTAAGTACTGCAGGTTTTCGTCAAGATTTAACTGGTCAATTGTTGATTGCTCTCCAGAACCCTTTTCGTCCAGTGACCCCAGCTACACTGGCACGTTGGGTGCGTTGGCTCATGAGCAAAGCTGGTATTGATGTTTCCAAATTTGGTGCTCATTCTGTGCGTGGGGCTATGGCATCCAAAGCTTTTTCTAAGGGTGTCACTTTAGTGGACATTATGAAGACTGCTGATTGGTCCTCTGAATCTACTTTTAAAACTTTCTATTATAAACCTATTGTAAATGTTGCATCTGTTGTGGTGGCACAGCTTTGAACAAGCATAATCGGAGCCTCCGGTCCTGACATAGAATTACAAATTTGCGAACATTCATGACAAGAATTTTCAATTCTATTAAGGACACGGAGGCGAGGATTATCCCACCCATACTCAGTATTGTACTGTTTGATTTGCACTGTTTTTATTATGCAATGTATATTTATGCTCATGTTTTTTCCCCCCCTTTTTTGCTATGTTCCTTCTTGGGACTATGGTATTACGGCTTTATATTTCTATTTCCAGGTTCTGATCTCAAGTGAGCTCTGCTGCCTTTTCATCCTAAAGAAGGATCTTCGTCGTCTTCCAGGACATGCTGTTCCTTTGAAGTTGTCTTCACATTCATTCCTGCCTTTGGCCCTTGGATTCCTTTGGTTGAATGGACTTTTCCAGTTTCCTCGCATTCCAGATTGTGACTATATTTTGCCTTAACTTTTCCACACAAAGAAAGAGAAAGTGGTATTCTCTTGTGATGCATTTATAGGGGACTACTCTATGGTTATGACGTGATACCCTCTAGGTTTATGGGTATTGTAGTACTTGTTGTTTTTTCTACTTTCTGATTGGCTGCTGAGATTTTCAGTAAAGAAAATGAGAAGCATAATCCTTGCCTCCGTGTCCTTAATAGAATTGAAAATTCTTGTCACCAATGTTCACAAATTTTTAAGTCTGACATTCTCAGTAAAATATGTACATCCAACAAGGGCAGAGACTGTCAGTTCATTCCTTTGTGTTCTACTGCAATTTCCCAGAGAGTTCTAAAGAACAACTAGAGCGCTAACAGTCCTACTTATGACAAACGTATGTCACACCTAAAGCCATCATGATTGGAATAAAGTGGTAACTCTTAAAACATTTAATTTAAAAAGGAACGAAATGAGGGGGTTCATTTTGCCATAGAAAGTATGATTTGTGCTGCAGAAAGAAAAATTAGGGCACATTTTGAGTGACTTCTCAAATCCTCTTCTATTTCATTAACAAATTCTGACATGCAGACTGAAACATGCACTTTCAATACCAGCAGCAGACTTCCCTGGTGAGCAGTATCTTTACTGCAGTGATCTAATAAGCAACTAGAGTGCTAACATTCAGAATTTATGGCAAATGTGTGACACATCTGAATGCCTTCTTGGTGGAATCAAAGTAAAAAACTGAAATGGCCACCAGAGACAAAAGAGCCCAAATGTAGCCCAAATATCACCCAGATGTAGCCCAAGTATAGCCCAATGACAGAATTTCCCAGTGTGTTCTAACGAACAACTAGAGCGCTAACAGTCTTACTTATGACAAAAGTATGGCACACCTGAAGCCATCTTGATTGGAATAAAGTGGTAACACTTAAAACATTTAATTTACAAAGGAACAAAATGAGGGGGTTCATTTTACCATAGAAATTATGATTAGTGCTGCAGAAAGAAATATTAGGGCACATTTTGACTTCTCAAATCGTCTTCTATTTCATAAAAAAATTCTGACATGCAGACTGAAACATGCACTTTGAATACCAGCAGCAGACTTCCCTGGGGAGCAGTAGATTTACTACAGTGATCTAATGAGCAACTAGAGTGCTAACATTCAGAATTTATGGCAAATGCGTGACACATCTGAATGCCTTCTTGATGGAACCAAAGTAAAAAACTGAAAGTATTTACTACTGAGGAGACTGCAGTAAATGAGGAAATTAGGAAACTTCATAACAAATAAATCTCCCAAGATGGCCACCAGAGACAAAAGAGCCCAAATGTAGCCCAAATATCACCCAGATGTAGCCCAAGTATAGCCCAATGACAGAATGTCCCAGAGTGTTCTTAAGAACAACTAGAGCGCTTACTGTCTTACTTATGACAAAAGTATGGCACACCTGAATACATCTTGATTGGAATAAACTGGTAACACTTAAAACATTTAATTTAAAAAGGAACACAATGAGGGGGTTCATTTTGCCATAGAAACTATGATTAGTGCTGAAGAAAGAAAAATTAGGGCACATTTTGAGTGACTTCTCAAATCCTCTTCTATTTCATTAAAAAATTCCGATATGCAGACTGCAACATGCACTTTTAATACCAGCAGCAGACTTCCGTGGTGAGCAGTAGCTTAACTACAGTGATCTAATGAGCAACTAAAGTGCTAACATTCAGAATTTATGGCAAATGTGTGACATATCTGAATACCTTCTTGATGGAATCAAAGTAAAAAACTGAAAGCATTTCCTACTGAGGAGACTGCAGTAAATGAGGAAATTTGGAAACTTCATAACAAATAAATCTCCCAAGATGGCCACCAGAGACAAAAGAGCCCAAATGCAGCACAAATATCACCCAGATGTAGCCCACATGTAGCCCAATGACAGAAGTGTGCAAAACACTTATTGTTTGTGTATTTGCAGTTTTATATAGTGCAGACTTGTCAGGTATTGGAGTGCTTTACATGAGCATTGGTTACATCACACAAGATCAAATTCATTTTGGTTGTACACATGGGGAGATTAAGGGCCATATATAGAAAGGCAAATTGCGATCGCAAATGCTGAAATTCGCAGAATTTCAGCGTTTGCAATCACAATTTGGCCAGTATGCAATGTAGGGAACAACAACCCACATGCAAAATAAGGAATCGCAAAATTTGCAATTCCTTATTTTGCAAATGCATTTAAGGAATCCCAAATTGTGATTCCTTAAATGCAATGTAGAAAGCACCCAAGTTGTGCTGTTTTGGCTTAAGGAATCGCAAATTACCACCAACTTCAGGTTGGTGGTAATTTGCGATTTCTTTGAAAAATTCAGTTTTTTGCATTATTCAAAGTGCCATGTGGCGCACATACATGCCCTTAGGGCATGTATGTGCGCCACATGTGCACCCATGCTCATTTCAGGGGTGCAACAGGGTGTTCTATTGACACCCTTGCAACCTTGAAATTGCATTCTCAATTTGCGATTCTCTAATTGAGAATCGCAAATTGAGAATGTCTTCCTATTCATTCCTATGGGCCTTTTAGACCATAGGAATGAATGGCAAGGTATTCCTTATTTGCGACTCTCAATTAGAGAATCGCAAATAAGGAATAGGTGGGATTCGCAAAATATTTTGCTAATCCTACCTACATTGCCTTTTGCAATTCTCTAATTGCGATTCCCTAAAAATTGCAATTAGAGAATCGCAAAACACACTTTACCTACATATGGCCCTAAGTGATTTGACCAGAATCACAGAATGTTGAGCTGAAGCAGAAACTCCAACCTAGTTCCCCAGTTGCAAAGTCTGCAGCTCTGGAAGTAACACCACATCCTCTCCCCTAAGTGCAACATTTAATCAAGTGGTCAACTGGATAAAAAAACATAAAGATTACAAATAATTTAAAAGTTCTTTGTCGCTATTTGAAAACTCAGAAAACATGTCCTCATTTTAGATTTTTAGAGCACTAACCATAATTTTGATGCAAATAAGACCCTCGCATATATGTAATTTCTAAAGGAAATGCTCTAGGTATTACAGTTTTGATTACATCAAGATGACGTCATGCGTTCCACACTTTTGTAATAAATATAGAATGTTAGCAATCTAGTTGTTCATTAGGCTGCTGTTGAGAGGCAGAGGCCAGGGGCACGGACTCTGAAAATTGAAGGCAGGTAGGAGAGTGCAGAGGCAACAATTTGACCACACTGGGCAGGCAGAAAGGGCACTGGCAGCACAACAGACTATGGAGGGCAGTGGAAAGGGGGACAGGGGCAACAAACCAACAATACAGGACTGGCAAGAGAGCCTGTGGCAATATAATAGACCATTGTGGGCAGAAGGAAGAGGCAGTGATAGTACAACCATACATGCCAACAGACCCGTTTCAGCCAGGAAACGTCCAATGTTTTTAAGCTCAAATGGGCTTTATTTGATCTGTCTCCTGTCTACAATCTCCTCTTTTTCAATGTAACTCAAAGAGGAAAATCAATACCCCAGTTTTTTTTCAAAATCTCCCTCTTACCAAGTTCAAAATGTTCGCAAGTATGGTACATTGGATCATGGTAGGCAGGAGGAATTGGGGCAGGGACATGGACTCGGATAACAGAGGACAGGAGGGACATGGAGAGGTGCACCAAACTGACCCTACAGGGCAGGCATCAGGGTTTGCAGCAGCACAATACACCACACAGTGCATGCGGGACAGGAGTGCAGCACAACAATCCATAGAAAGCAATAGGGAGGGGACAGGACCATGCACATGGACAACATAGAACAGAGGGGAAAGAGGCAATGGTAGCTAGCTGAACATAATGGACAGCCAGGAGAGAAAGCTGCAGCATAACAGACCATAAAGGGCAGGAGGGACGGATCAGGGGCATTACAATGGAACAGACAAGCCAGGAGCGAGGGAATAGGGGTCTGCACATGGAAACAGAGGGCTGGGGGCAAGGGGGCAGGGCAGGAGCAGCAAGATGACCATGGAGGTCAGGCAGGATGGGCACTAGAAACAAGACACACCATGGAGAGCAACAATGAGACTATGATGATATACACACAGACCATGGAGGGAAGGTGGGAGGGGGTCAGGGGCAGATAGCTGACCACACAGGGAAGGTGGGAGGGGCCATGGCAGCACAGAAGACCATGCATGGCAAGCGGGAGGGTTAGTGGCAGCACAATGGCTATGATGCGCAAGAAGGAGGATGCAGGGGCATGCAGAAAGGACCATGGAGGATAGAAGGGAGGGTCAGGACCTGTGCACAGACAAGAGAGTTCAGGGGAAGGAGCCTCACAACAGACCGCGTGGGGCAGGCAGGAGGAGCAGTTGCAGCACAACAGACCAGGGAGGGCAGAAGGGTGTGGCAGTAAAATGGACCATGGAAGACAGGAGGAAGGGGATAGGGGCATGGCATGTGGACAGGCAGGGTGGAGGTGGCAGGGACAGGTTACAATCATCTGACAATGCTAGGCAGGTGGGAGGGGAGTGGCAGCTCAACAGAACACTCAGAGTAGATAGGAGTGGCAGGTCCATGGAACATGGTGGGCAAAAAGGATGGAGCAGGGGCATGCACAAAGACATCGGAGGGCAGGGGGAAGGAGAATAGGGGCAGCAAGCTAAGCACAGAGGCTAAGCAGGAGGTCAATGATGGGCCATAGAATTGGGCAATGAAGGGCAGGAGGAGTGGACTGGTACATCATGCTAAATGGAGGACAGTGGCAGCACATCAGACCATGCATGGCAAGAGGGAGGATCTAGTCCATGGATTCAGACAACAGAGGATAGGGAGGAGGTGGATGGGGCAGCAAGCTAACTGTTCAGAGAAGGTGGGTATTAGGAATTTTATTGTTTTTAAAATGTGTGTCTGTGCGAACTACTTAAAATATGAACAAGTATGCAGCATAATCTCACTTTTATTCAGGAATAAGAGGACGTTTGTGACTCTGACTCCGGGTTCACTTGGCAGAAACAACCCCCTGACCCTCCACCCCCATCGCAAAATGTAATGCCCGTAAAAAGGGTAGGTGGATGCAGTGTTATATAGAACATAGTCCTGAGAGCACGATTGAAAATGAAAACTAGATATAGTATATGGTATAAACTATGCACCAAAAAGTGTGATATAAGATGAACTGGGCCGTGAAATATAATATGCAATACATTGTGCGCAATGACAGATTCACTGGAGAGCGCGAGATAGCACAGGCACTAGCGCGTGTTATGCGATATACGCCTTGGAGTCTAATATGCACAGGGCAGTGTTGTTTAACCTAACTAGTCTCTAAAGTTGTAATATAAAATATGTGCTGGGGAGTATAACGTTGCATATGCACTGTGACAAAGATATGGATCCCAGATTGTAATATGTATGGCATAGTGCTGTGCGTTATAACATAAGCATCGAGGAAGGCACGTTAGTTGGGGCAATATAACCCGTGCGAAGGCAAGTGTGGCATGACATATTCACGGGGTGGTGTTACAGTGCACATGGGCTAGAGAGTGTCATAGCATACGCACTAGCTGGTGGAATACAACACAGAGGTGTGAGGTACTCGGCGGGCACTGGTGGGTGTAACACAGCATTGGGCTCAGCCAGGAGCACGCTGTGACTCTCAAGTGAGGTTTGTCTCCATTCCAGAGAGTAAAATAAAAAGTATTACACATCCGGTGGTGGATGTGTGCTTTATGGACCGTGAGGGGGGTTTCTTGCATAGTTTGGTCGAATTTTTGTCGAATCCCCTTTGAATGGCTTGGTGTGCGTGTATATTAAATGTGCCCGTCAATAGCTACCCATGTTTGAATAAATAAACGACAAGGGTATCTACTTGGAGAGTACCTACCGGCGGGGGCACCGGGATTAGGCACGGTAGGGCGTCAGACACGTCAGAGCTTCACTAGCGGTGTAAATACATTCCATGTGGATTCATTCTTTGCATAGTCGCCTTTTAATGAATATCACGCAAATCGTCATGGTATTAGGTGCATACGGTTTGTCCAGCATGTTCTAGGTGTTTCTATAAATATATTTAAAAATAAAATATTAAAAAACAAAGGCTGGCCCCGGGGGATGGGGTCCCTGGGACCATAAGTGGCCTGAGGAGGGGGGCAACGCAGCCCCCTCCTAAAGAATTTTTTTTTAAAAAGGCCATGACCCGGGGGTTGGGGTCCCCGGGGCCGATTAAGGCCTTGGGAGGGCCACATTTATATTTTTCAACAAAAAAAATTAGGATGCTGGCCCTGGGGATGGGGTCCCCAGGGCCAGTAAGTTAGAAAAAGAAGGGGGGCCACACAGCCCTCCGTCTTAAAAAAATAATATAAATAAAAGACCGGCATTGCGCCGGAGGTCAGGCCCCCTCCTTGCAGCATTCTGCAAACACACCCCCTGGCCAGTTGTAAGTTGGGAAATTAATTCCCCTTCAATACTGAGGGTCCCTGAGGGCCAACTAGCCCAACAGGTATCTCCAGTATGAGCCAGGGAGCTGCGTTGCAGACAGGTGTTCTGAGGCCATGCCCCTTTTTACACCTCTATGCAACGCAGCTCTGTGGTGCTTACTGGAGGTACCTAGTGGGCTAGTTTGACCCTAGGCACCCTTAGGATTCAAGGGGTCTTAATCTCTCAACTTAGAATGGCCACAGGGCGCGTTTACACAGTGGTGAATGAAGGGGACGGGGCCTGAGGAGATGTGTGCAAACACACCCTGTGGCGCGTTTTAAGTTGGGGAAATAATTCCCTTTCCATCCTGAGGGACCCTGGGGGCCAACTAGCCCAACAGGTGCTTCCAGTAAGCGCCACTGCTCTGCGTTGCAGAGAGGTGGTGCAGGCCGTGCCCCTTTTTTTTACACCTCTGTGCAATGGCGCTTCCTGGACGTACCTAGTGGGCTATTTTGCCCCTAGGGATCCTCAGGATTCAAGAGGACTTAATCTCCCAACTTAAAAAATGGCCACAGGGCGTGTTTACACAGCGGGGAAGGGAGGGGACGGGGCCTGAGGTGACGTGTGCAAACACTCCCTATGGCGCGTTTTAAGTTTGGGAAATAATTCCCCTTCAATCCTGAGGGCCCCTGGGGGCTAACTAGCCCACCAGGTGCTACCAGTAAGCGCCACTGACCTGCGTTGCAGAGAGGTGGTCCAGGCCGTGCCACTTTTTACACCTCTCTGCAATGCAGCTCTGTGGCGCTTACTGGAGGTACCTAGTAGGCTAGTTGGACCCTAGGGACCCTTAGGATTCAAGGGGACTTAATCTCCCAACTTAAAACAGTCACAGGGCGTGTTTACACAGTGGGGAAGTGAGGGGACGGGGCCTGAGCTGAAGTGTGCAAACACGCCCTGTGGCACGTTTTAAGAGGTAGTTTTAATCCCCTGCCCTATTATATAGTAGGGGCTTACAGAGGAGGTCATGCTGATCACAGGTGGACCCCGACACTTAGGTGCCGATTACGATCCGGTAAAAAAATTCCCCGTGCGACTCGTATCCGGTCTTTTTACCGTACGAATCGTACAAGTGCCGTACGAACTGGCAATCACGATTCGCATGGTAAAAAGTCCATACGAACCGCATCGGGAATGATTTCCCACACGTCCTCGGGTCAGAAAATGGGTCCGACACGTCCTCGGACGATTTACCGTACAAATGTGAAAGGTGAAGTCCGACTGAGGAATCACGATCCATCCCGTGCGTCCGATGTTACAACCGTATGGAAAAAACACCGTCCGCACCAAACTCCCATAGCAACTGTGGAAATATGGATTTTTCTGGTCAGTTATGTCCCCTATCTTGGACCCCAACGGTTCTATGTGCATGTTACAAGTACATGTATGTTCCCTCCAGTTCCAGTTATGAAGACGCAAATACATGTGCGTCCACCGTCAACATGTCCTCTGTCAGATCCGCCATGAATAAGCCGGATATTCCATTCCTAGGTACGAAAGGCCACCGGCTTTATATGGTTCACTTATGCCATTTTACAGTCCAGGCAAGTAGGCCCTGATTCTGTCGTCAAACTCTTCTTGCCTTCTGCCTCTGAAAGCTCCAGTCTGAGCCTGCATCTGTGACCATGAACTTTGTCTCATTCTCTGCGCGGCTCACGAAGCCTGACATCAGCCTATTCTCTGCCAAGAACTGTATTTCACCTTCGAGTTATCTGCTTCCCCCTCAGCCGATGCATTCCTGCCTAGTAGTTTAAGTAAACATTCTTCCAGCCACCGAGCAAAAGGCCCGGCTTCTCTGCCCTTATGCAAGTAATTCATAGTCCTGTTACTATGGAAGATTCCTGCCCTCGCATTTAGTGTAGACACTTAGACGCTTGTACACGCACGCACAGTCAGTATAGAATAGATTCTGTTCGAGAGTCCTTCTTTATGGATAACATAGTTCTTTAAACATAGGATGTTAGATATGATTTGGGATTAGGTTGACTTGACCCTCCAGACTTCTTGTCTCCACATGTGGAGCTAAATGTCAAGTCCCCTTCACCCCCTAGTTACACGTCAATCACACGTCATGCTGCTGCGCGCGCATCTATGCCAAGTATTATCTTATGGATCCACCTATATATGACATCATAACCAATTACGTTCCTTTTTACTCCTTATTACACCCATTTTTAGTTACGCAGATATATCGTCATTTTCCTTATCAATTGTTACGCCTACTGCATTCGCTTCATTGTAATGTATGATCTATAAAAGTCATTTCATGTCAATAATGTATGTACTTCACTTCCTGAACCTCCGTGGTGATGGAACTTGGAGCAACCGATTATAATCGTTCATTGGAATAAAGCCCATTCCGAACCTCTAATACCACGGATTCTGCCTCTCATTTTACTGAGCTATTTAATTATGTTTCTGTATCAAATTAAGTCCAGGTAAAGGAAAATTATTTACCACATGAATGGCGCCCGAACAGGGACACTTTCTCATCTCACGCGCCGGCGGTGCGTTGCAGGCCCGGTCTCCTGCCACAGCTGGACGGACAATAACGCGTACCAGCAGGATTTCCTGTATCTCCCTCCGGTCAAGCGGGGGCGACTGAGACTGCGATCAACACCCAGACGAGGCGGTGAGAAGTGCGAAGTATCCCGACCAGAGCCTAGCTGAGAGAGCAAGATCCGAGGTATACAGAGACCCACCAGTTCGAAGTCAAGCCCAGTGTCCGACGAGTCGAGTCGAGTCCAGTCCGGTTCAAGTTCAAGTTACCGAGGCCTTCCGTTTCCGAAGCTACCCGGTGAGTACCATTGCTGGGGAGGCATTTCTGACGTGCACATAGGTTGTGCCGGTCAAGACGGGTTTGGGTACACAAATCCGGTCTGCACTGTTTCAGCAGTGTATCTGTACTGTTTAGCAGTATATCAAGTATTCCGAAGTATCTAGTTATTGTCAAAGAATTAAGCTTGGTGATTAGTTATGCAGACGATCATCATTGTTGTTTCAGTTAAAGGTTTAATGTTTAATGTTTAATGTGTTTAAGTACGTTCTGTATATTGTGGTATGAATGACTGTTCATTATCGTGTTTATTGTATTAAGTCTGTTCAAAAATCAAGTATCAGGTCAGTTGGTCAAAATCAAGTATAAGATCAGTTCTCAATATGCCGTTCTTTTCGAAACTAAGACAGATCACTACAAGAAAAGGGGTACTCGAGGAAGCCGTTCCCATTCCTCCTAGGGACACTCCAGGGTACTTCATGTATCATAAACATGGCCTAGACGCCATATTATTTCTTGATTTATGGGTAGACTACACCAAGGAATTACCAGAAAGTCAGAGGTGGCCCACAGCGGGAACCTGGGATGCAGAGTGCATCATGAAAGTAGAAGAAGAGTTATGGAAAAGGAAAGTCAGACAGTCACAGAAAGACGCCGTTGAGTTATGGCGTAAAGAATCACATAGACGAACAGAAAAAGCACGTAGACAGGAGGAGAAGAGTAAAGAGAATTCCAATAAAGTTCAAGAAAATCTATTAATTGAGGAAGGTATCCGAGTGAAATCAGAACAAGTAGACAGACAAAGAAATGCCCTTATGAATGGTATGTATCCCCTTCTGGCCGAAGGATTACCTAAGGCTACCCCGGAAATACCGAAAGACTTGCCACCCCCATTGTTCCCAATAAAGGTACATCCTAAGGGGCATCCTAGAACCGCAGAAGACGTTTTTCTTTCCTCATATTTAGATGACGCAGCTCCCGAATATGCTAATTCCGCCCCGCATAGACCGCATACCAGGGAGGTCCAACGCCAAGATCCAGCACCCGTATCCCTACAGCAACAAATCGAGTCACAAGTTCTGGCAAGCACATCTGTTTCTGCATCCGTTCCTACAGCTACTTCTATAGCTGTGTCCACACCTGTAGTTGCTGTGTCACGTCCGACGAATCCTTTCACACCCGACACCCCAGATGGGGCCACGAGAGGTGCTACCAATATCTTTTCTACGCCACCCAGAATAAATAAACTTACTTTTCAAGAGTCAGCACATTCACGTACACCCAAACTCATAAGTGCCCGTACGCTGAAGGAACTTCTTATAGATTGCAGATATGACCCTGTGCCCGGTAAAGAGGACGAAATGACCCTGGCGTCATTGCGTATCAGACGAGCCGCAGTGTATTTAGGGAAGTTACCAGGAATGACTGCGCATCTAGATAATATATACCATTTTGTCCAAACAGGGCGAGATCCAGAATGTATTAACAGAGCTATGGAATACCAGAAAGTAGAGATACAGGGGGAACTGTTACGTTTCCTCATAAACTGTGTGATCAGAAATCAAGACCGACCGGGGGTAGACCCGGAAGCAATGCAAATTCTTACAAGATGGAGCCAGAATATATCAGAAGGGAAACATGATAAGCAAAATTGTATAATAGCCATGTGCCGAAAGATCCGTAAAGAAATAGAACGCCTACACGAAGAGAGATTAGAGGTAGACGAGTTCGAACAAAGCGAGGAAGAAGGGTCAGGACTGCCCACAGGACAGTCAGAAACTATAGCCTATGTAGGTAAAAGAAGATCTTGTAATAGTACGAGATGTCTTATTGACCCGATACGCCCGATATGTCCAGACAATAACAGGGGTTTCCCAACACCCATAGTCCATATAAGGTCTAACGAGCATTCGTTCCAAACAGCTGACAAATTACTCCGAGAACGAAGGGGTTATCATTTCCTCGACTCTATGGATGAACAAGATTTAGCCAGGGCAGCTGTCCATTGGGTGGACAGTCCCGGAAAATATAGTGATGATACAGTAGCACGCACATTTTTGAATCTCACCCCAGATGAACAGCGGTTAGCTGGGATTTATATGATTCAACAACTCATTATACTATATCGGAGTCAGCGTTCGGACCCTGGTCCCTTACCTGACATATTGACTGAATTGCTTATGAATAAATGGAGAGGTGCCGGTACTAATTTAATTAAAGAAATTCTAGAATCAAGAAAGCAGTATATTCTTTTTGTATGTTCAGAACATGTCTCATTGCCCGTCAAGGAAAGAACCACGTATCACATGGATAGACAGAATCCCTTACGAGAAGTGCACCCAATAAAGGGCGAGGACAATGAGTTTAAACGCGTATTTGTATATACGCCCATATCGAAAATAGAATTGTTACAAATGAAGAAAGTGGTACCCAGTCATGACAAAGACCCAGCGGGTTTTCACCGAGAAATTAAAGACATGTTACTCATGGGAGAGTATACCTATCCCGACATTATGACAATATTAAAGGTATTGATGCCTGCTGGCATTTATGAGAAACTCAAGGAAAAAGAGTGGGAGGTAGGAGACCAAAAGATAGAATGGTCAGTGTTAGAAGCGGAAGAAAAGGCCCGAACTGCAGGAGCAGGACTTGGGGATAAAACTAAGGCATTACCAGGTTTACTAGTACAGGTACTGCCACGTTTATTGACTACGAAAAAGGAAGATTGGGGTACAATTTCAGCCTGTAAACAGAAGCAAGATGAAGACACTAGTGATTACTATGCCCGATTTGAAAAATGTTTTGGTATAAATAGTGGCATAAAAGCAAGTAGCGAATCATACCCACATCTGTTTGTAACAAAATTAGTAGAAAATGCCCTGCCACCAGTAAAGAATAGAGTATTAAAATTCGAGAGTACCTGGCAAGGTAACACTCCATCACAAATGTTACAAATGTTACAGTACCATCATAATAGAATTAGAGAGGAACAAGAACATGAACACAGACGCATGAAAGACACGAAAATGAAAATGTTAGTTTCCCAGACAGTTCCAGCTGAAGGACATAAAAAGGGTATGACACATTCCGATTCAGCAGGACCTGTAAAAGGGACATGCAATTATTGTAAAAAGCCAGGTCATTATGTACACGATTGTCCAGTTTTAAAACATAATATCGCCATAGGTAAAACACAAGAAAGATCACGGCCACTTAGACAAGATCAGAATGAACAAGGAGCTCTGCAGCATGCGCAGGCCATGCCAGCCGCACAACAGCCAATACAGTTTGTGCCAGCTGCACCACCGTTGCCTGTTGCTGCCACACAGACAACAACGCGACAAATGTATCAGACCGCACAGTATGAATATCCCGAGTATCAGCGTTACGCATGAACTAGCCTAGAGAGGGAAGTTGACTTACCCCTTATCGAGATACCTGTAGATCAAGAAGGACCTTATGTACACAGTGAATTATTAGGTCAAGATAGAAAATTTTTACTCGATACAGGGGCAAGTCGAACAACTATAAAACGTAGTGAAGTTCCAGGGGCACCCCTCTCAGGCTCACAAAATATTTCCCTTGGTTTTTCAGGAAAACCTATTGTTAATGAAGTGTCACAACCTCTGCCACTTACGATAGGACCTCTGACCCGAACTACAGATTTATTGCTTACTAAATCATGTCCAGAAAACCTGTTAGGAATAAAAACATTAAAAGCTCTAGGAGCTATAATATGTTGTTCTCCGGAAGGAGTAAGATTGTTTTTACGTGATTTTAAAGGTCACTATGTATCTAGAGACATGGATCCCCGACTGCAGACTTTACCTACACGTCTATGGGCACAAGGCCCTACTGATGTTGGTTGCATGAATATTACACCATATCGAGTCACATTAAAGGCAGGAGTGGTGCTACCACGAATGCGACAATACAAGTTACCACCAGATGCTGTAGTGGCTTTACTACAAATCATTGATGAGCTCATTACCCAAGGAGTAGTTGTAGAAACAGACTCCAATGTATGTAATTCACCAATAATTCCGATTCTTAAACGAACAGATCCAAAGGCCCCGCCAGTCTATCGATTGGTTATTGATCTGCGCGAGTTAAACAAATGCATTGTGCCACAATTCCCTGTGGTCCCAGATATCTCGTCATTACTGACAGCTATTGATTCCGAAGCGACATTCTTTACTGTAATCGATCTCAAGAATGCCTTTTTCAGCGTCCCAATAGATCCGGAAAGCCAATATTTATTCGAATTTAGTTTAAATGGACGTAGCTTTAAATTCTCACGCGCACCTCAAGGATTTACAGAAAGCCCCAGCATCTATAGCCAAGCACTGAAACGAGAACTTGACAGTATCCACATGCCAGTTAACACTGCTCTGCTTCAATACGTCGATGATCTGCTGATCACCGCCCGAAGCGAACCCGAATGTGAAAAAGCATCACTGACAGTTTTACAATTTCTAGCCGAAAAGGGGCACAAGGTGTCCCCTTCTAAGCTGCAATTCTGTGTCCAGCGAGTTATTTATCTTGGACACTCGCTGTCCAAGGAGGGAAGGCAGCTTACACCAGACCGCATTCAGTTAATAGCTAACATGCCAATACCCAAGACACAAAAGGAGGTGCGGGCTTTCATAGGCCTCACTTCATACTGTAGACAGTGGATCCCGCAATATGCATTTCTAGCAAAACCACTCATTCAGTTGACAACCCAGGAGGCAGCCACATCGACTGTTCTCCCTTGGACTCAGGAACATACACAAGCTTTTGAAAGCCTAAAGAAAGCTTTATGTCAAGCACCTGTTTTAGCAACGCCATGTTACAAAAAACAGTTTACACTCTTTGTTACAGAACGCGAAGGTACTGCTTTATCAGTACTCACACAGGAACAAGCAGGAGCACACAAACAATGTGCTTATTTTTCTAGTACATTAGATCCCGTAGCTCAGGCTTTGCCTGCATGCCTGAAATCAGTAGCAGCGACAGCTTTAGCAATCAGACAAAGCGATGCCATAGTGTTAGGACATCCATTGACAGTTCAAGTACCACACACAGTAGAAGTCCTTGTAAATAGAACGCAAACACAACACTTGACTATAGCGCGACTTACAGGGTATGAACTTACATTGTTTCAGCCACATATAGAAATCAGACGCTGTAACACATTGAATCCTGCCACACTTTTGCCAGTAACCGGAACAGACCCACTAGCTCATGACTGTATTGAAGTTATTACTATAACGACAAAACCCAGACAAGACTTGACAGATGTCCCATTGTCAGATCCAGACCTGACGTTGTATGTAGATGGTTCATGTATGAGAACAAGTACAGGAGAGTTAGTGGCTGCTTACGCAGTCACAACAGATACAGAAGTCATTGAAACTAATCGTATTAATACTTTGTCAGCTCAAGCCGCAGAGCTCATCGCTCTGACACAATCCTGTATTCAAGCCACAAGTAAAAAAGTCAACATATACACTGATTCACGTTATGCATTCGGAGTTGTACATGACTTCGGCGTGCTGTGGCGAGAGAGAGGTTATTTAACTTCCCACGGTGCCCACATTCAGCACGGACCCCTCATTCATGCCTTATTAGATGCAATACATCTACCTACTGCAATATCAATTATGAAATGTAAAGCTCATACGAAAGTTACTGATATCATTTCTCAAGGCAATGATCTAGCCGACAGAACAGCTAAACAGACTGCTCAAACTCAAACCCCCGACATGACAAAGACAATAGTCCCGATGCCGACACATTGTATGACAGTTAAAGACCCTACTCTTGACGTAATTGACATACAGACACATGCTACACCAGACGAAATAAAGAAATGGACTGAATTAGGAGGGATCCAAACGGACCAAGGATGGATGATGAAGGAAAGGTCTGTATGGTTCCTTCCTGATTCAATGGTCCAAGTTATAGTTAATACTATACATAGTCCAGCACATCTAGGAGAAAAAGCTATGCTAGACAGCATTCAACACATTTGGTTCAATAAACATTTACGAGCAGCAGCCAAACAAAAAGTCCGTACCTGTATGATCTGTTGCCAGTTCAACCCAGGAAAAAGCGTTCCCGTAGAACAGGGTGGATTTCATCCTCCTGATCACCCTTTTGAAGTCCTCCAGATGGATTATATCCAGATGGAACGATGTCGAGGATTCAAATATGTTCTCGTAGTTGTCTGCGCTCTGTCCCGTTGGACGGAGGCATACCCGGTTTCAGATTACACTGCCCCGACTACTGCCAAACAGTTGGTTCGAGAATTCTTCCCACGATACGGTTTACCACGTGTTGTCTACTCAGATAACGGCCAACCGTTCTCATCCGAATTAATGAAACATGTTTCACTTCTGCTAGGATATCAGTGGAAATTCCACTGTGTTCGACACCCCGAGGCAGCAGGTCTCGTAGAAAGACATAATCAGATACTGAAAATCAGACTGTCCAAAATATGCAGAGAGAAAGGTGTCGACTGGATAGTAGCATTACCAGTTGCACTCTTTTACATGAGAATGGTAGCACACTCTCGAACAGGGCTATCCCCGTATGAGGTGATCTTCGGCAGACCACCAAATATGTGGGGGACGCCTATACCACGCAAAATAACTGATATTGACTGTAATATGCTGACAGATTACTTGGCTTCCTTGATGTCTGCACTACAATCTTGTCGTTCACAGGTTGCTGCAGCATTTCCCGACAACACTGAGGTGAAACCCCATGACATAGTTCCGGGTGATTTCGTGTTTGTGAAAAATTTCGACCGAAAGACTCAGCTGGAGCCCAGGTGGAAGACACCCAAGTTGGTTCTGCTGACCACAAGAACAGCCGTGAAGATCGAGGGCCGCAAGGGCTGGATTCATTCAAGTCATATCAAGAAATTTCATGGACAATCCTCGGATATAGACATTGTGCCCTGCACTCCCTCACAGACTGATTCAAAACTTCCTTTGGTTGAAAAGACTGAAACCGAACTCTATAAAGTTAAATTGAGGCCTAGAACGTCAGACGATTTGATTGTTTAAGTCCTCTCCTAGGTGAAGCGGTTGAATCTGTCTCTGACATGTATCCTCTAGACCTGAATCATGGACAGTCGCGGAAAATGTTGAAACGACAGGCGTATTGTAAATCACTGCGTAGCCATTGCATAGTGACATTAATAATGTTGTTTTTCTTGAGTGTTTTAATAATTACTGCAAGCATATTGTTGCACATATATTACCCTATTTCTAAACATGTTTATAATGTTACTGCTGAACATTCTTTTAGTGACTTACCCCCGCATGAATTGTCTTATAGACTTGCGCTGCGCAATAACACTTTCATTAGTATGTTACATCATTCCCATCAGACTAGTAATGCCACTAATTGTTGGGTGTGTGGCCGGCTCCCTCCCTATCAGAATTATGAAGGAGTCTTGCCATTCTTTCCGCACCCATTTACACATAATGGCTCCTGTGGAGCATGGTTTAGTTTAATCAATTCCATAGACTCAGACACAGCAGTTTACCAAGATCAGTGGGTATGGGGAAACCTGAACCTAGTTTTACTCAAGGTCTGCTACCCTGACAAGGAGGGTCGCCCCAAAAGAACAGGAACTGATCTAGAAAATGAAGTCTATGGATTAGGTAATTTTACACCTAATCTCATGATTCTAAATGTCGTATCCGAAGTTGAACTAGTCTTACCCACCATGTCAGTATTCCCAGCGAAGGGTGAATTGTGTGTAAAAAAGGTTGGTTCCATACATATGGGCCATAGTAAATGCACTACTACAGTAGAATTCAGTGATCAAGGCAAATCCTCATTCAGAGCTTATCGCCACTCCTACTTTATATGTGGTCAGACTGCATATATGCGTCTACCTCTAGATTGGGATGGTACCTGCTACATTGCATTCCTTTTGCCACCTGTTTTCCTAGCTCCTCCTGATTATTATAGAAATATTCATTTAGTACACAATAGAGAGCGGAGAGATCTCCCGATTGTCGATTACACTGAAACAGCATGGGAAAAATACACAGATTTCAATAAAGGCATCTTTCCCTATATAGGTACTGTTACTAATAGTAAACTAATACGTAGATTAACTAGAACCCTTGAAGCAGTAGTGAATGAAACTATTTCCGCCTTAGGCAATTTAACAGAAGAGCAGTCTGCTATGCGGATTGTTGTGCTTCAAAATCGTCTTGTCCTTGACGTCATCCTGGCTGATAGGGGCGGAGCTTTTAGGGTCATCGGATCAAGCTGCTGCGTATTCATACCAGAAAATTCGCCATCAGTATATAAAGCCATAACTCGCCTTCATGAGATTGTAAATCAGATACACCAGAACCCAGGCACTTGGACTTGGTCCAGTTGGTTTTGGAGTGTGATATCAGCCTGGGGATGGAGAGTTCTATCTTTCCTAGGTATTGGCCTTCTCATACTATTCAGTTGCTGTCTATGTCTACAATGTGGACCAGCGATCTGTGGTCTGTGTGCCACATCGTGTATTCCACCACCAAGATCTCATTCAAGACCACGGAAGAAGAAAGAAGAACAAATGATGTTATATGAACAGATCAATGGATTGATGAAGATTGATATCTCTTGACGGGCAAGTAGGGGACAAGGAGGGAATGTGGAAATATGGATTTTTCTGGTCAGTTATGTCCCCTATCTTGGACCCCAACGGTTCTATGTGCATGTTACAAGTACATGTATGTTCCCTCCAGTTCCAGTTATGAAGACGCAAATACATGTGCGTCCACCGTCAACATGTCCTCTGTCAGATCCGCCATGAATAAGCCGGATATTCCATTCCTAGGTACGAAAGGCCACCGGCTTTATATGGTTCACTTATGCCATTTTACAGTCCAGGCAAGTAGGCCCTGATTCTGTCGTCAAACTCTTCTTGCCTTCTGCCTCTGAAAGCTCCAGTCTGAGCCTGCATCTGTGACCATGAACTTTGTCTCATTCTCTGCGCGGCTCACGAAGCCTGACATCAGCCTATTCTCTGCCAAGAACTGTATTTCACCTTCGAGTTATCTGCTTCCCCCTCAGCCGATGCATTCCTGCCTAGTAGTTTAAGTAAACATTCTTCCAGCCACCGAGCAAAAGGCCCGGCTTCTCTGCCCTTATGCAAGTAATTCATAGTCCTGTTACTATGGAAGATTCCTGCCCTCGCATTTAGTGTAGACACTTAGACGCTTGTACACGCACGCACAGTCAGTATAGAATAGATTCTGTTCGAGAGTCCTTCTTTATGGATAACATAGTTCTTTAAACATAGGATGTTAGATATGATTTGGGATTAGGTTGACTTGACCCTCCAGACTTCTTGTCTCCACATGTGGAGCTAAATGTCAAGTCCCCTTCACCCCCTAGTTACACGTCAATCACACGTCATGCTGCTGCGCGCGCATCTATGCCAAGTATTATCTTATGGATCCACCTATATATGACATCATAACCAATTACGTTCCTTTTTACTCCTTATTACACCCATTTTTAGTTACGCAGATATATCGTCATTTTCCTTATCAATTGTTACGCCTACTGCATTCGCTTCATTGTAATGTATGATCTATAAAAGTCATTTCATGTCAATAATGTATGTACTTCACTTCCTGAACCTCCGTGGTGATGGAACTTGGAGCAACCGATTATAATCGTTCATTGGAATAAAGCCCATTCCGAACCTCTAATACCACGGATTCTGCCTCTCATTTTACTGAGCTATTTAATTATGTTTCTGTATCAAATTAAGTCCAGGTAAAGGAAAATTATTTACCACACAACCATGGAGACATGTGCCCGCATACGTGCCCAACACTCCCCCCCGCCCCCGTACGTCCGAGACGTACCCCCCGTGTATGTACACCCCCACCCGTGTATGTACACCCCAGTACGTTCGAGTCGAACCCCCACCCCTGTACGTGTCGTACCACCATCCATGTACACCCCAGTACGTTCGAGTCATACCCCCACCCCTGTACGTGTCGTACCACCGTCTATGTACACCCCAGTACGTTCGATTCGTACCCCCACCCCTGTACATGTCCGACCCCCATGTATGTGCACCCCAGTACGTTCGAGTCGAACCCCCACCCCTGTACATGTCGTACCACCGTCTATGTACACCCCAGTACTTTCGAGTCGTACCCCCACCCCTGTACGTGTCGTACCACCGTCAATGTACACCCCAGTACGTTCCATTCGTACCCCCACCCCTGTACGTGTCCGACCCCCATGTATGTACACCCCAGTACGTTCGAGTCGAACCCCCACCCCTGTACGTGTCGTACCACCGTCTATGTACACCCCAGTACGTTCGAGTCGAACCCCCACCCCTGTACGTGTCGTACCACCGTCTATGTACACCCCAGTACGTTCGAGTCGTACCCCCACCCCTGTACGTGTCGTACCACCGTCAATGTACACCCCAGTACGTTCGATTCGTACCCCCACCCCTGTACGTGTCCGACCCCCATGTATGTACACCCCAGTACGTTTGAGTCGTACCCCCACCCCTGTACGTGTCGTACCACCGTCTATGTACACCCCAGTACGTTCGAGTCGTACCCCCACCCCTGTACGTGTCGTACCACCGTCTATGTACACCCCAGTACGTTCGATTCGTACCCCCACCCCTGTACGTGTCGTACCACCGTCTATGTACACCCCAGTACGTTCCAGTCGTACCCCCACCCCTGTACGTGTCGTACCACCGTCTATGTACACCCCAGTACGTTCCAGTCGAACCCCCAACACAACCTCCTAAGTACGGAGCGCACCCCAGGCCCCAACATCACAACCGCATGTACGAGTCGTACCAAGCCACACACAAGGACAGCACCGTACAACCAAATGGCCCATGTACACACCGTACACACGCTCAAAACGCACGTACACAACCAGGACAAAACAAAACAACACAAGAATACACTATTCGAATGGCACAAAGCCACTAAACATGGCCAACAAACACTAAAAAAACACATTCACTGACCTGAAACTGCCAAAAACAAACAGAGGCCCAAAACACCACCACTCCTTATAACACACCCACCCAAACTTCAAACACAGCCACACCCACCCATGGACCAATAAAAAGGGCCCACACACACAAACCATGAGCCTTTGCAACAGACTCACTGCTGCCAGACACCACAGAACCATACTACAAGCCTCACCACACCTTACACTTGCACACCTTCACACAACCGCCTCCACAAACACCCCCTCATCACATTCACACACACACACCTGCACAACCACACCCACACACCCACAGCCATCCACACACACCCCCCACCATCCACACCCACACCCCTCACCATGCCCACTAACAAGAATCCAAAGTTCAGTAACCGAGAGTTGGAGGTCCTTGTTGATGAAATCCTCAGAGTCGAGCCACAGCTCTTTGGAACATTGGTCAGAAACACCAGCATGGCAGCAAAAACAGCCATGTGGCAGACCATCGTCGATGCTGTGAATGCTGTTGCGGACACCAGAAGGACCAGGCAGGAATGCCAAGCCAGGTGGTACGATCTGCGGAGGAGGGTCCGAGCCAAGATGCTGGAGGAACACAACCAGGCCAACGCCACTGGAGGAGGGCCCTCCCGCAGACCCGTACACTACCAGCCCTGGGAGGAGAGGGTGATGGCCATACAGCCGGTGGAGGCAGTCGAAGGATTAGGAGGTCTCCGAGACCCGGGTGAGTACACGAACAATGCACCTCACATGGGGGGGACCTCATCCACAACCAAAATCACTAACAGGCACGCAACCACCCCAACCTATCGCATGACTCAACCACACTCCATGAACACGCACATGCCACTGCCGCCACCATGCCCCATGCACCCAGCTGGAAAATGTCAAGTCACAGGCCACAGAAGACACCAACACATGACACGGTAACCCGGATGGCGGGAGGGTGGGCCCCAAAAATCACATAGTGCAACTCAGAAGCAGACAACAATGCCCTCTGCCCATATGGCCCAGGTCACAGCCAGACAAACAGTGTGTCCCCACACAGGAAAGACTCGCCAGCAAATGGCGGACGCCTTGCATCAACACATGGGGGTGAAGGCACTGTTTTGCACATGACAGCAGCTAATGAACAGCCAACACTGTGAAAGAGTGGCAGCACACACAACCACAGCAGCAGCGCACACACAGACACTACACCCAATGGGTGCCTGGAGATCAGAAACAAACTCACAGCAACAAGCCAAGGGCCATTCAAAGGACTGGAAAAAGTGTGTGTCTAGGAAGCTGGGCTGAGGTGACAGAGGGTGACACACAGAGGGAGGGAGAGGGGGACAGAGAGGGAGGGAGAGGGGGACAGAGAGGGAGGGAGAGGGGGACAGAGAGGGAGGGAGACACAGGGACACGGACAGAGGGAGGAGGCTGACACACGGAGGGAGGGAGAGGGGGACAGAGAGGGAGGGAGACACAGGAAGACGGACAGAGGGAGGAGGCTGACACACAGAGGGAGGGAGAGGAGGACAGAGAGGGAGGGAGACACAGGGAGAGCAAATCAGCCATGTGGTGTGTGGGAATGTCTGCTCGTCAGCAGGTAGACTGCGTGCATGTAGCCAAGGGTAGCCAGTGCCAGAACCCCCCCTCTTCACCATGGCAAAACACAGGGCCATGTCACAACCTGTTCACGAGCACAACGACAGCTACCTGCATTATATAAGTGTGTGGATCCACTCCATGTGCACATGTACAGTGCTACACGGAAGGCGCCAATGCATGGCTCGCCACACCTGCCCACTCCACTGCTGACTGCAGTCACACTTGACGCAGCAAGTAAGACTGTGCCACACATAGTTAAAGGGGCCAAAGTGGTGCCCAAGGGACACACCCATGCACAAGTGCACTGTGAGTGGAATGCAAGACAGATCCTAATTCCAAGAGGAAAAGTGCCAACTTTGAAACTGATGAAACATGGATGTTGCATGGACCAAAATTAACATTGTCTCTCTCACACACAGGTCAACGTCGTGGTTCACCCCCCAACACTGGGGGGGAAGACTCACAGGACCCGGATCTGCGGGAGCCCGATCCCACCGGCAGCGACAACTCTCACCACTCTGTGGACGACCCCGACCGACCTGGCACCTCTGGTGTCCAACCACCTGCAGCACCTGTGTCAGGTACAACTGTGCCAACCACCACCCCCACTCCTGCCACATCCCAGGAGACACCCAGGATCCCTGCACCACCACCACAATGCAGCCAGGCTGGCCAGGAGGGACACGGTGTCCCGGGCACCCAGGAGGAGGCAGGCGACAACGCCAATGCCACCCCTCAGGGGTCCCGGAGACCCGATGTACCCACAAGGGCAGGCCAGGTGCAAGTGGGCAGGGGTGGTGGGAGTGGAGGACGGCGGAGGCGCGAGCCTGACCAGTTGGCTGGGGAACCGGTATTTGCCCATGTCCGTAACATCATGGACACATACCGGCAGGACACCACGGGCATGGCCCAGGTTGTGTCCATCCTCGAGGGGATCAAGACCCAGCAGGCCCAGCAACATGCCTGTCTACTGCAACACCAACGGAGGATGGAGGACAGACAGGCTGAGCAAGTGACGGTGTTCCAGGGGATTCACGATACACTCCGTCGGATGGCCGACAACATGGGCAACCCTCCCTGTGCCAGACGGCGTAGAACATCACCACCCACAGGGAGGGATCAGGAGGAGGAGGAGACATCCGACGGAGCATCCCAAACATCTTCACGGCCTGCTGCTGAGGGTCCCCGCAGGAGGCCGGGTCGTCCACGGAAAGGACCGTGAGGGTCGGCGCTACATCACCATCTCCCAGGACACCTGGCCTGGCACCTGGCCCACTGGAGCAACAGCATCACAGCATCAAGAGACATTCTCTGCCACATGGCCCTGCTGGTCACTGTCTGACCAATGTTGACAAAGACTGTGGCATGGACTATGAGGATTTCCAATGGCAAGGACACCAACTCCCCTACTGAACTTTGGATTCCAAACTCCCGGAAAGCCCCTCACTTTATCCCCCCCCCCCCCCAAAAAAATAAAAATTCACACCATGAAGAGAAGATTCCTGCTGGTTGCATTATTGCCTTACATGTGTGTTGTAAAGTCTAAACATGCCTGAGCTCTCTTTTGACTCCAACCATCCACACACTGGGGCCTGAGTCTGGCACAGGACACACGGGTCACAGTGTATTAGTCAAGACAGACATGGAGCACCATACACACCCGTGATGGGCCCAACCAGCTGAGGGGGTGGCCGCACAACCGTGCTGACAGACACATTGAGTACAGCAACATCATGCGCAGAGGTCCGATATGCAGACTGCAACATGCACTTTTAATACCAGCAGCAGACTTCCGTGGTGAGCAGTAGCTTAACTACAGTGATCTAATGAGCAACTAAAGTGCTAACATTCAGAATTTATGGCAAATGTGTGACATATCTGAATACCTTCTTGATGGAATCAAAGTAAAAAACTGAAAGCATTTCCTACTGAGGAGACTGCAGTAAATGAGGAAATTTGGAAACTTCATAACAAATAAATCTCCCAAGATGGCCACCAGAGACAAAAGAGCCCAAATGCAGCACAAATATCACCCAGATGTAGCCCACATGTAGCCCAATGACAGAAGTGTGCAAAACTGTGTATTTGCAGTTTTATATAGTGCAGACTTGTCAGGTATTGGAGTGCTTTACATGAGCATTGGTTACATCACACAAGATCAAATTCATTTTGGTTGTACACATGGGGAGATTAAGGGCCATATATAGAAAGGCAAATTGCGATCGCAAATGCTGAAATTCGCAGAATTTCAGCGTTTGCAATCACAATTTGGCCAGTATGCAATGTAGGGAACAACAACCCACATGCAAAATAAGGAATCGCAAAATTTGCAATTCCTTATTTTGCAAATGCATTTAAGGAATCCCAAATTGTGATTCCTTAAATGCAATGTAGAAAGCACCCAAGTTGTGCTGTTTTGGCTTAAGGAATCGCAAATTACCACCAACTTCAGGTTGGTGGTAATTTGCGATTTCTTTGAAAAATTCAGTTTTTTGCATTATTCAAAGTGCCATGTGGCGCACATACATGCCCTTAGGGCATGTATGTGCGCCACATGTGCACCCATGCTCATTTCAGGGGTGCAACAGGGTGTTCTATTGACACCCTTGCAACCTTGAAATTGCATTCTCAATTTGCGATTCTCTAATTGAGAATCGCAAATTGAGAATGTCTTCCTATTCATTCCTATGGGCCTTTTAGACCATAGGAATGAATGGCAAGGTATTCCTTATTTGCGACTCTCAATTAGAGAATCGCAAATAAGGAATAGGTGGGATTCGCAAAATATTTTGCTAATCCTACCTACATTGCCTTTTGCAATTCTCTAATTGCGATTCCCTAAAAATTGCAATTAGAGAATCGCAAAACACACTTTACCTACATATGGCCCTAAGTGATTTGACCAGAATCACAGAATGTTGAGCTGAAGCAGAAACTCCAACCTAGTTCCCCAGTTGCAAAGTCTGCAGCTCTGGAAGTAACACCACATCCTCTCCCCTAAGTGCAACATTTAATCAAGTGGTCAACTGGATAAAAAAACATAAAGATTACAAATAATTTAAAAGTTCTTTGTCGCTATTTGAAAACTCAGAAAACATGTCCTCATTTTAGATTTTTAGAGCACTAACCATAATTTTGATGCAAATAAGACCCTCTCATATATGTAATTTCTAAAGGAAATGCTCTAGGTATTACAGTTTTGATTACATCAAGATGACGTCATGCGTTCCACACTTTTGTAATAAATATAGAATGTTAGCAATCTAGTTGTTCATTAGGCTGCTGTTGAGAGGCAGAGGCCAGGGGCACGGACTCTGAAAATTGAAGGCAGGTAGGAGAGTGCAGAGGCAACAATTTGACCACACTGGGCAGGCAGAAAGGGCACTGGCAGCACAACAGACTATGGAGGGCAGTGGAAAGGGGGACAGGGGCAACAAACCAACAATACAGGACTGGCAAGAGAGCCTGTGGCAATATAATAGAACATTGTGGGCAGAAGGAAGAGGCAGTGGTAGTACAACCATACATGCCAACAGACCCGTTTCAGCCAGGAAACGTCCAATGTTTTTAAGCTCAAATGGGCTTTATTTGATCTGTCTCCTGTCTACAATCTCCTCTTTTTCAATGTAACTCAAAGAGGAAAATCAATACCCCAGTTTTTTTTCAAAATCTCCCTCTTACCAAGTTCAAAATGTTCGCAAGTATGGTACATTGGATCATGGTAGGCAGGAGGAATTGGGGCAGGGACATGGACTCGGATAACAGAGGACAGGAGGGACATGGAGAGGTGCACCAAACTGACCCTACAGGGCAGGCATCAGGGTTTGCAGCAGCACAATACACCACACAGTGCATGCGGGACAGGAGTGCAGCACAACAATCCATAGAAAGCAATAGGGAGGGGACAGGACCATGCACATGGACAACATAGAACAGAGGGGAAAGAGGCAATGGTAGCTAGCTGAACATAATGGACAGCCAGGAGAGAAAGCTGCAGCATAACAGACCATAAAGGGCAGGAGGGACGGATCAGGGGCATTACAATGGAACAGACAAGCCAGGAGCGAGGGAATAGGGGTCTGCACATGGAAACAGAGGGCTGGGGGCAAGGGGGCAGGGCAGGAGCAGCAAGATGACCATGGAGGTCAGGCAGGATGGGCACTAGAAACAAGACACACCATGGAGAGCAACAATGAGACTATGATGATATACACACAGACCATGGAGGGAAGGTGGGAGGGGGTCAGGGGCAGATAGCTGACCACACAGGGAAGGTGGGAGGGGCCATGGCAGCACAGAAGACCATGCATGGCAAGCGGGAGGGTTAGTGGCAGCACAATGGCTATGATGCGCAAGAAGGAGGATGCAGGGGCATGCAGAAAGGACCATGGAGGATAGAAGGGAGGGTCAGGACCTGTGCACAGACAAGAGAGTTCAGGGGAAGGAGCCTCACAACAGACCGCGTGGGGCAGGCAGGAGGAGCAGTTGCAGCACAACAGACCAGGGAGGGCAGAAGGGTGTGGCAGTAAAATGGACCATGGAAGACAGGAGGAAGGGGATAGGGGCATGGCATGTGGACAGGCAGGGTGGAGGTGGCAGGGACAGGTTACAATCATCTGACAATGCTAGGCAGGTGGGAGGGGAGTGGCAGCTCAACAGAACACTCAGAGTAGATAGGAGTGGCAGGTCCATGGAACATGGTGGGCAAAAAGGATGGAGCAGGGGCATGCACAAAGACATCGGAGGGCAGGGGGAAGGAGAATAGGGGCAGCAAGCTAAGCACAGAGGCTAAGCAGGAGGTCAATGATGGGCCATAGAATTGGGCAATGAAGGGCAGGAGGAGTGGACTGGTACATCATGCTAAATGGAGGACAGTGGCAGCACATCAGACCATGCATGGCAAGAGGGAGGATCTAGTCCATGGATTCAGACAACAGAGGATAGGGAGGAGGTGGATGGGGCAGCAAGCTAACTGTTCAGAGAAGGTGGGTATTAGGAATTTTATTGTTTTTAAAATGTGTGTCTGTGCGAACTACTTAAAATATGAACAAGTATGCAGCATAATCTCACTTTTATTCAGGAATAAGAGGACGTTTGTGACTCTGACTCCGGGTTCACTTGGCAGAAACAACCCCCTGACCCTCCACCCCCATCGCAAAATGTAATGCCCGTAAAAAGGGTAGGTGGATGCAGTGTTATATAGAACATAGTCCTGAGAGCACGATTGAAAATGAAAACTAGATATAGTATATGGTATAAACTATGCACCAAAAAGTGTGATATAAGATGAACTGGGCCGTGAAATATAATATGCAATACATTGTGCGCAATGACAGATTCACTGGAGAGCGCGAGATAGCACAGGCACTAGCGCGTGTTATGCGATATACGCCTTGGAGTCTAATATGCACAGGGCAGTGTTGTTTAACCTAACTAGTCTCTAAAGTTGTAATATAAAATATGTGCTGGGGAGTGTAACGTTGCATATGCACTGTGACAAAGATATGGATCCCAGATTGTAATATGTATGGCATAGTGCTGTGCGTTATAACATAAGCATCGAGGAAGGCACGTTAGTTGGGGCAATATAACCCGTGCGAAGGCAAGTGTGGCATGACATATTCACGGGGTGGTGTTACAGTGCACATGGGCTAGAGAGTGTCATAGCATACGCACTAGCTGGTGGAATACAACACAGAGGTGTGAGGTACTCGGCGGGCACTGGTGGGTGTAACACAGCATTGGGCTCAGCCAGGAGCACGCTGTGACTCTCAAGTGAGGTTTGTCTCCATTCCAGAGAGTAAAATAAAAAGTATTACACATCCGGTGGTGGATGTGTGCTTTATGGACCGTGAGGGGGGTTTCTTGCATAGTTTGGTCGAATTTTTGTCGAATCCCCTTTGAATGGCTTGGTGTGCGTGTATATTAAATGTGCCCGTCAATAGCTACCCATGTTTGTATAAATAAACGACAAGGGTATCTACTTGGAGAGTACCTACCGGCGGGGGCACCGGGATTAGGCACGGTAGGGCGTCAGACACGTCAGAGCTTCACAAGCGGTGTAAATACATTCCATGTGGATTCATTCTTTGCATAGTCGCATTTTAATGAATATCACGCAAATCGTCATGGTATTAGGTGCATACGGTTTGTCCAGCATGTTCTAGGTGTTTCTATAAATATATTTAAAAATAAAATATTAAAAAACAAAGGCCGGCCCCGGGGGATGGGGTCCCTGGGACCATAAGTGGCCTGAGGAGGGGGGCAACGCAGCCCCCTCCTAAATAATTTTTTTTTAAAAAGGCCATGACCCGGGGGTTGGGGTCCCCGGGGCCGATTAAGGCCTTGGGAGGGCCACATTTATATTTTTCAACAAAAAAAATTAGGATGCTGGCCCTGGGGATGGGTCCCCAGGGCCAGTAAGTTAGAAAAAGAAGGGGGGCCACACAGCCCTCCGTCTTAAAAAAATAATATAAATAAAAGACCGGCATTGCGCCGGAGGTCAGGCCCCCTCCTTGCAGCACTCTGCAAACACACCCCCTGGCCAGTTGTAAGTTGGGAAATTAATTCCCCTTCAATACTGAGGGTCCCTGAGGGCCAACTAGCCCAACAGGTATCTCCAGTATGCGCCAGGGAGCTGCGTTGCAGACAGGTGTTCTGAGGCCATGCCCCTTTTTACACCTCTATGCAACGCAGCTCTGTGGTGCTTACTGGAGGTACCTAGTGGGCTAGTTTGACCCTAGGCACCCTTAGGATTCAAGGGGTCTTAATCTCTCAACTTAGAATGGCCACAGGGCGCGTTTACACAGTGGTGAATGAAGGGGACGGGGCCTGAGGAGATGTGTGCAAACACACCCTGTGGCGCGTTTTAAGTTGGGGAAATAATTCCCTTTCCATCCTGAGGGACCCTGGGGGCCAACTAGCCCAACAGGTGCTTCCAGTAAGCGCCACTGCTCTGCGTTGCAGAGAGGTGGTGCAGGCCGTGCCCCTTTTTTTTACACCTCTGTGCAATGGCGCTTCCTGGACGTACCTAGTGGGCTATTTTGCCCCTAGGGATCCTCAGGATTCAAGAGGACTTAATCTCCCAACTTAAAAAATGGCCACAGGGCGTGTTTACACAGCAGGGAAGGGAGGGGACGGGGCCTGAGGTGACGTGTGCAAACACTCCCTATGGCGCGTTTTAAGTTTGGGAAATAATTCCCCTTCAATCCTGAGGGCCCCTGGGGGCTAACTAGCCCACCAGGTGCTACCAGTAAGCGCCACTGACCTGCGTTGCAGAGAGGTGGTCCAGGCCGTGCCACTTTTTACACCTCTCTGCAATGCAGCTCTGTGGCGCTTACTGGAGGTACCTAGTAGGCTAGTTGGACCCTAGGGACCCTTAGGATTCAAGGGGACTTAATCTCCCAACTTAAAACAGTCACAGGGCGTGTTTACACAGTGGGGAAGTGAGGGGACGGGGCCTGAGCTGAAGTGTGCAAACACGCCCTGTGGCACGTTTTAAGAGGTAGTTTTAATCCCCTGCCCTATTATATAGTAGGGGCTTACAGAGGAGGTCATGCTGATCACAGGTGGACCCCGACACTTAGGTGCCGATTACGATCCGGTAAAAAAATTCCCCGTGCGACTCGTATCCGGTCTTTTTACCGTACGAATCGTACAAGTGCCGTACGAACTGGCAATCACGATTCGCATGGTAAAAAGTCCATACGAACCGCATCAGGAATGATTTCCCACACGTCCTCGGGTCGGAAAATGGGTCCGACACGTCCTCGGACGATTTACCGTACAAATGTGAAAGGTGAAGTCCGACTGAGGAATCACGATCCATCCCGTGCGTCCGATGTTACAACCGTATGGAAAAAACACCGTCCGCACCAAACTCCCATAGCAACCATGGAGACATGTGCCCGCATACGTGCCCAACACTCCCCCCCGCCCCCGTACGTCCGAGACGTACCCCCCGTGTATGTACACCCCCACCCGTGTATGTACACCCCAGTACGTTCGAGTCGAACCCCCACCCCTGTACGTGTCGTACCACCATCCATGTACACCCCAGTACGTTCGAGTCATACCCCCACCCCTGTACGTGTCGTACCACCGTCAATGTACACCCCAGTACGTTCCATTCGTACCCCCACCCCTGTACGTGTCCGACCCCCATGTATGTACACCCCAGTACGTTCGAGTCGTACCCCCACCCCTGTACGTGTCGTACCACCGTCTATGTACACCCCAGTACGTTCGAGTCATACCCCCACCCCTGTACGTGTCGTACCACCGTCTATGTACACCCCAGTACGTTCGATTCGTACCCCCACCCCTGTACATGTCCGACCCCCATGTATGTGCACCCCAGTACGTTCGAGTCGAACCCCCACCCCTGTACATGTCGTACCACCGTCTATGTACACCCCAGTACGTTCGAGTCGTACCCCCACCCCTGTACGTGTCGTACCACCGTCAATGTACACCCCAGTACGTTCCATTCGTACCCCCACCCCTGTACGTGTCCGACCCCCATGTATGTACACCCCAGTATGTTCGAGTCGAACCCCCACCCCTGTACGTGTCGTACCACCGTCTATGTACACCCCAGTACGTTCGAGTCGAACCCCCACCCCTGTACGTGTCGTACCACCGTCTATGTACACCCCAGTACGTTCGAGTCGTACCCCCACCCCTGTACGTGTCGTACCACCGTCAATGTACACCCCAGTACGTTCGATTCGTACCCCCACCCCTGTACGTGTCCGACCCCCATGTATGTACACCCCAGTACGTTTGAGTCGAACCCCCACCCCTGTACGCGTCGTACCACCGTCTATGTACACCCCAGTACGTTCGAGTCGTACCCCCACCCCTGTACGTGTCGTACCACCGTCAATGTACACCCCAGTACGTTCGATTCGTACCCCCACCCCTGTACGTGTCCGACCCCCATGTATGTACACCCCAGTACGTTCGAGTCGAACCCCCACCCCTGTACGTGTCGTACCACCGTCTATGTACACCCCAGTACGTTCGAGTCGAACCCCCACCCCTGTACGTGTCGTACCACCGTCTATGTACACCCCAGTACGTTCGAGTCGTACCCCCACCCCTGTACGTGTCGTACCACCGTCTATGTACACCCCAGTACGTTCGAGTCGTACCCCCACCCCTGTACGTGTCGTACCACCGTCAATGTACACCCCAGTACGTTCGATTCGTACCCCCACCCCTGTACGTGTCCGACCCCATGTATGTACACCCCAGTACGTTCGAGTCGTACCCCCACCCCTGTACGTGTCGTACCACCGTCTATGTACACCCCAGTACGTTCGAGTCGTACCCCCACCCCTGTACGTGTCGTACCACCGTCTATGTACACCCCAGTACGTTTGAGTCGTACCCCCACCCCTGTACGTGTCGTACCACCGTCTATGTACACCCCAGTACGTTCCAGTCGTACCCCCACCCCTGTACGTGTCGTACCACCGTCTATGTACACCCCAGTACGTTCCCGTCGCACCCCCAACACAACCTCCTAAGTACGGAGCGCACCCCAGGCCCCAACATCACAACCGCATGTACGAGTCGTACCAAGCCACACACAAGGACAGCACCGTACAACCAAATGGCCCATGTACACACCGTACACACGCTCAAAACGCACGTACACAACCAGGACAAAACAAAACAACACAAGAATACACTATTCGAATGGCACAAAGCCACTAAACATGGCCAACAAACACTAAAAAAACACATTCACTGACCTGCAACTGCCAAAAACAAACAGAGGCCCAAAACACCACCACTCCTTATAACACACCCACCCAAACTTCAAACACAGCCACACCCACCCATGGACCAATAAAAAGGGCCCACACACACAAACCATGAGCCTTTGCAACAGACTCACTGCTGCCAGACACCACAGAACCATACTACAAGCCTCACCACACCTTACACTTGCACACCTTCACACAACCGCCTCCACAAACACCCCCTCATCACATTCACACACACACACCTGCACAACCACACCCACACACCCACAGCCATCCACACACACCCCCCACCATCCACACCCACACCCCTCACCATGCCCACTAACAAGAATCCAAAGTTCAGTAACCGAGAGTTGGAGGTCCTTGTTGATGAAATCCTCAGAGTCGAGCCACAGCTCTTTGGAACATTGGTCAGAAACACCAGCATGGCAGCAAAAACAGCCATGTGGCAGACCATCGTCGATGCTGTGAATGCTGTTGCGGACACCAGAAGGACCAGGCAGGAATGCCAAGCCAGGTGGTACGATCTGCGGAGGAGGGTCCGAGCCAAGATGCTGGAGGAACACAACCAGGCCAACGCCACTGGAGGAGGGCCCTCCCGCAGACCCGTACACTACCAGCCCTGGGAGGAGAGGGTGATGGCCATACAGCCGGTGGAGGCAGTCGAAGGATTAGGAGGACTCCGAGACCCGGGTGAGTACACGAACAACGCACCTCACATGGGGGGGACCTCATCCACAACCAAAATCACTAACAGGCACGCAACCACCCCAACCTATCGCATGACTCAACCACACTCCATGAACACGCACATGCCACTGCCGCCACCATGCCCCATGCACCCAGCTGGAAAATGTCAAGTCACAGGCCACAGAAGACACCAACACATGACACGGTAACCCGGATGGCGGGAGGGTGGGCCCCAAAAATCACATAGTGCAACTCAGAAGCAGACAACAATGCCCTCTGCCCATATGGCCCAGGTCACAGCCAGACAAACAGTGTGTCCCCACACAGGAAAGACTCGCCAGCAAATGGCGGACGCCTTGCATCAACACATGGGGGTGAAGGCACTGTTTTGCACATGACAGCAGCTAATGAACAGCCAACACTGTGAAAGAGTGGCAGCACACACAACCACAGCAGCAGCGCACACACAGACACTACACCCAATGGGTGCCTGGAGATCAGAAACAAACTCACAGCAACAAGCCAAGGGCCATTCAAAGGACTGGAAAAAGTGTGTGTCTAGGAAGCTGGGCTGAGGTGACAGAGGGTGACACACAGAGGGAGGGAGAGGGGGACAGAGAGGGAGGGAGAGGGGGACAGAGAGGGAGGGAGAGGGGGACAGAGAGGGAGGGAGACACAGGGACACGGACAGAGGGAGGAGGCTGACACACGGAGGGAGGGAGAGGGGGACAGAGAGGGAGGGAGACACAGGAAGACGGACAGAGGGAGGAGGCTGACACACAGAGGGAGGGAGAGGAGGACAGAGAGGGAGGGAGACACAGGGAGAGCAAATCAGCCATGTGGTGTGTGGGAATGTCTGCTCGTCAGCAGGTAGACTGCGTGCATGTAGCCAAGGGTAGCCAGTGCCAGAACCCCCCCTCTTCACCATGGCAAAACACAGGGCCATGTCACAACCTGTTCACGAGCACAACGACAGCTACCTGCATTATATAAGTGTGTGGATCCACTCCATGTGCACATGTACAGTGCTACACGGAAGGCGCCAATGCATGGCTCGCCACACCTGCCCACTCCACTGCTGACTGCAGTCACACTTGACGCAGCAAGTAAGACTGTGCCACACATAGTTAAAGGGGCCAAAGTGGTGCCCAAGGGACACACCCATGCACAAGTGCACTGTGAGTGGAATGCAAGACAGATCCTAATTCCAAGAGGAAAAGTGCCAACTTTGAAACTGATGAAACATGGATGTTGCATGGACCAAAATTAACATTGTCTCTCTCACACACAGGTCAACGTCGTGGTTCACCCCCCAACACTGGGGGGGAAGACTCACAGGACCCGGATCTGCGGGAGCCCGATCCCACCGGCAGCGACAACTCTCACCACTCTGTGGACGACCCCGACCGACCTGGCACCTCTGGTGTCCAACCACCTGCAGCACCTGTGTCAGGTACAACTGTGCCAACCACCACCCCCACTCCTGCCACATCCCAGGAGACACCCAGGATCCCTGCACCACCACCACAATGCAGCCAGGCTGGCCAGGAGGGACACGGTGTCCCGGGCACCCAGGAGGAGGCAGGCGACAACGCCAATGCCACCCCTCAGGGGTCCCGGAGACCCGATGTACCCACAAGGGCAGGCCAGGTGCAAGTGGGCAGGGGTGGTGGGAGTGGAGGACGGCGGAGGCGCGAGCCTGACCAGTTGGCTGGGGAACCGGTATTTGCCCATGTCCGTAACATCATGGACACATACCGGCAGGACACCACGGGCATGGCCCAGGTTGTGTCCATCCTCGAGGGGATCAAGACCCAGCAGGCCCAGCAACATGCCTGTCTACTGCAACACCAACGGAGGATGGAGGACAGACAGGCTGAGCAAGTGACGGTGTTCCAGGGGATTCACGATACACTCCGTCGGATGGCCGACAACATGGGCAACCCTCCCTGTGCCAGACGGCGTAGAACATCACCACCCACAGGGAGGGATCAGGAGGAGGAGGAGACATCCGACGGAGCATCCCAAACATCTTCACGGCCTGCTGCTGAGGGTCCCCGCAGGAGGCCGAGTCGTCCACGGAAAGGACCGTGAGGGTCGGCGCTACATCACCATCTCCCAGGACACCTGGCCTGGCACCTGGCCCACTGGAGCAACAGCATCACAGCATCAAGAGACATTCTCTGCCACATGGCCCTGCTGGTCACTGTCTGACCAATGTTGACAAAGACTGTGGCATGGACTATGAGGATTTCCAATGGCAAGGACACCAACTCCCCTACTGAACTTTGGATTCCAAACTCCCGGAAAGCCCCTCACTTTATCCCCCCCCCCACCCAAAAAAAAAAAAAATTCACACCATGAAGAGAAGATTCCTGCTGGTTGCATTATTGCCTTACATGTGTGTTGTAAAGTCTAAACATGCCTGAGCTCTCTTTTGACTCCAACCATCCACACACTGGGGCCTGAGTCTGGCACAGGACACACGGGTCACAGTGTATTAGTCAAGACAGACATGGAGCACCATACACACCCGTGATGGGCCCAACCAGCTGAGGGGGTGGCCGCACAACCGTGCTGACAGACACATTGAGTACAGCAACATCATGCGCAGAGGTCAGGGATCATGTCCAGGGTCCTGGGGGGCACCCAGGTATGTGTAGACTGGTGGCAGAACCATGTCCTGCAAGCTTGAGTCCGGTGGATGCAGAGAATGGGGGCCTGGCCAACGTTGGATGCATGGGGATGGCACATGTCACAATACCCACACAGTCATGGACATCATGCCCAATACACAGTCTCAGCCCACACACACAGCTTGCATCTTGCTACTCGACACATCGACACATAGCCACTATCAGGGAAAACCATGCCAGACATGCTGGATGCACCGTGGCAACACACCAGCATTGACGGAGAAGAGGCACCTTGGAGGCATAGGGACACCTTTATTAGTCATGTTTTCGGGATTGCAGAGGCAACTTGAAGTACACATGAACACGTCTTGTGGAGTAACATGTGGGTCCAACACTGGCACCCCCCTTCTGCAGCACAAATGCGTGTTAGCCATGGAACTGGCACACAATTGTCAGCTAACAGCTAAACACCCACAGCTGCTCACGGTGAGACTGCCATACACCATTGATCCGCTGATGTGAAAGTCCCACACCATGTCAAGCCAATGCTAACCGTATGTGTCCGAGGGCAGTGTCACACACATTGATGCCATCATCACAATCCACTATCGCATCACTGATGACTGTCAACCAGGCAGACCATCTATTCAGGTGTACCCAGCTGCATGTCGTGTCCCATGGTGATGCTACATGGCTGCAGAGGACCCAAACATCGACAGGGGCAGTGTGCATACATCGTGAACAACTGCCACACCCAATACACCCCTGATGCATCCCTTACCCTATGGAGACTTCCAAACGTGTCCGTGCCTGTAACGCTGAGTCAGCCCACGATGACGTGTCCATGAGGAATAGCAGTGCCACAACAATGCAAGCAGCAGACGGCATGCGCAAGTACCTGGGGAAGAGAGACACACAAGAAGTCAGCCACAAAAAGCACAGCCACTTGCATGTGCATTTACTCGACACATGTATGGATGACAACATGCTAGTTCACAATTATGACTGGGGAAATACAACCATCACTGGCACCATCACACACACCTCTGACTCACGTGCCATACATGCAGGTGGAGACACACATCACAACACATGCCACAAAGGGACCAATGCGTGCACACTCAGACACTGGTACTCACCACTAACCAAAGAAGTCGCGTATGAGCCGAGTCCGGATGTCCTCTTGCGGCTCCACATCCTCCACATCACTAGCCCCATTGCCAAGCCCTTCGTCCTCCACGGGTGGATGGTCCTCGTCATGTTGATCCAGGATGAGTGGCACAGCTTTCTCAACTGCCATGTTGTGCAGCATGCAGCAGACCATGAAGATTTTGCAGACCTTCGCAGGGGCATATGGGAGCGCGCCGCCGGTCTTGTGGAGGCACCGAAATCGGCTCTTCAGCAGGCCAAACGTCCTCTCTATCACTCGCCATGGGCGGTGTTGTAGCGGAGCTGGGCCGGCGTGATGGGGCTGCGGAGAGGTGTGAGCAGCCATGGCATGTTGGGATAGCCAGCGTCCCCTACATGGGAAGCACATGGACATCGTTAGAAGTGGTGAAGCGGTCGTGCTGGTAGGCTATGCAAAATACAGGACAGACAGACTGTACCCACCAACAACACATGCTCTTTCGTTGCGCAGCTGCATCATCATTTCAGGCATCCTGCTACGCCTCATGATGTAGGCATCGTGTGCTGACCCTGGGAAACGAGCACAGACATGTGAAATCACCATGTTGGACTGACACACCACAAGGGCATTGATGGAGTGGTAGTGCTTACGATTGCGGTACGCCACCTCCCGTGCGTGTGGTGGTACCAAAGCTACATGTGTCCCATCTATGGACCCAATGACATGGGGCATACCTCCCAGGGCATAGAATCCACGCTTGACCGCAGTCAACTGTTCAGGGGTTGGGAACTTGATGAAGTCATCCAGGTGAATCAACATGGCATTCTAAGAAATCATGCAGCACACGGCAGAACATGCTCTGGGACATGCCACCAACATGAGCTATGGTATATTGAAAGGTACCCGTGGCAAGAAAATGTAGGGCAGCCATTACCTTCAGCTGGGGTGTCAGTGCCGTAGGATACCTGTGCTGCGGTTGCAGGTGTGGTGCCAGTCTCGCCGTCAACTCCAGAATCAACGGTTGGGGGAAGCGGTAGCACCGGATGCTGTCATTCTCCTGCTTGGCAGCCAAGTCCGGAATTGGTCGGGCAAGAGGCAGCGCTCTGCAGTAATTTGGAAGTGACAAGGAAGAGTGAGTGCACTACGACAACAATTCATATGTACTGAGCACATGTTAATCTTGCAATACACATATGCTACATAGGGAGTCAGGTATGTGCTACATGCCCAGGACACGTATGGATGGAAGGTGACACTCCTACCAAGACCCAGCTACACATGGAGATTGAGAACCTCCCCATGCCATGCCATGGGAATAGCTGTGTCCCAGTGCAAGTGAACAGCCAGACGCAAGACAGGAGTGACATACGCCCACACATCAGCAGAAGTAGGATGCCGATTGCAGAGACTGGTAGCGGAACACTAGAGCCACAGGTCACATGACATTACACTAGGACAGCCCACACACCTTGCCATGAAGGTGCACATGTCATGACTCACCACACATTCATTGTGAGGATGCAGACATGTCCTTGTCACGCTACTCCGTGTCCCATGCATACATGTGCACCTCACATCCGATACCACATGTGGCATGGTGTGACGGCCTGTGATGTGGAACATTACTCCTGAGTCGAGAAGGCACCAGATGTATGATGAGATGTGTACAGATGTACTGTGTGACGGTGTACTGTGTGACGGTGCAATGTGTGCCAGGCATGCCCTTGACTCCTTTGACATGTGTGCATAGTGATATGGGAATGTACACAGGCCCTCTTCGCAGCAGTACGGCGGTTTTCACACATCACAGTGGTGACAGGCGGCACACAGGTAGGGATAGGGCGGACATACTTGTCCATGGATGGACATACTTGTCCATGAATGTCAATCTACACACAGACACATGTTGGTTGCTGCAACAGCTGCAGCTTTTGAGGGTGCTCCAACATCAACCTGATGGGAAGCCCCCACACATACATGACATAGTCACATTGTGCACCGTGGGTAGTGACAAGTCAGGTGTGGTAACCCCTGCACCGGGCATCAGGGGACACTTCCGTGTGTTGGTGTCCGTGCCATGCCAGTGACGCTCACCCCAAGTGTGCAGTACGACATGCACACATGTCAAAGGAGTCAAGGGCATGCCTGGCACACATTGCACCGTCACACAGTACATCTGTACACATCTCATCATACATCTGGTGCCTTCTCGACTCAGGAGTAATGTTCCACATCACAGGCCGTCACACCTGTGCCCCACACATGTAGTAATGTACAGACGATGCCTTGATGTCAATTAATGGACAAGTATGTCCATTCATGGACAAGTATGTCCATCCATGGACAAGTATGTCCGCCCTATCCCTACCTGTGTGCCGCCTGTCACCACTGTGATGTGTGAAAACCGCCGTACTGCTGCAAAGAGGGCCTGTGTACATTCCCATATCACTATGGGAGTGCTGCCGTATGTGCACCCATCGTGATGGCGAGCGTACAGGCATGTGTACGGCCCGTACCACTACGACTACGCATACGCAAGAACACCCATAGTGGTAGGGCCGTACGCACGCCTGTACGCTCCCTATCACTATGGGTGTCCTCGCGTATGCGTACTCGTAGTGGTACGGGCCGTACACACGCCTGTACGCTCGCCATCACCATGGGTGTCCTCGCGCATGCGTACTCGTAGTGGTACGGGCCGTACACACGCCTGTACGCTCACTATCACTATGGGTGTCCTCGCGTATGCGTACTCGTAGTGGTACGGGCCGTACACACGCCTGTACGCTCACTATCACTATGGGTGTCCTCGCGTATGCGTACTCGTAGTGGTACGGGCCGTACACACGCCTGTACGCTCACTATCACTATGGGTGTCCTCACGTATGCGTACTCGTAGTGGTACAGGCCGTACACATGCCTGTACGCTCACTATCACTACGTGTACGCATACGCGAGGACACCCATAGTGATAGTGAGCGTACAGGCGTGTGTACGGCCCGTACCACTACGAGTACGCATACGCGAGGACACCCATAGTGATAATGAACGTAGGCACGCGTGTACGGGCCGTTGCAATGCATTTGGGGTGCCCTAGGGCCCCGGAACGCACCGTACCTGTGTGTGAAGCTCCAAATTACATAGGGGACACATGAGGGACAAGTATTAAGGTCTACATGCATGCTGGTTGTCATGGAGACCAAGTTCAAATTTTGAATTTGTTCTGGAAGGTGCACAGCAGAAGTCAGTTGAAATTAATCTACTTTGTTGCAATGTGTTTGTGGGGCTGACATCATGCAGGAGAATAAAACCGATAGAGAACACACAGACTGCTAGGTTTGAAGGGATTGGAGGAAACATAGGATGCAAATGTGAGTGACCAATCACTCTGTAGTCCTGTGCATGAGATGGGCCAGCAAGGCAGATATAAGGCAGCCAGGTCCCATGAGGGAGCACTTGCCTGCACATCTTTGTATTCCACGACCCAGCTGCTGCTACTGATTCCCTGGAACCATGTCAAGGGCTGTGGAGAGGTCACAGCCATTCACCCTGGAGGAGAACATGGCTTTGGTGGATGTGATCCTCCCACGGTACCCCATGCTGTATGGGCGACCAGGTTATCAGGTGAGTGCAGTGTCCACTGGCACAGACTGTGTCCCTTTTTAGTGACTGTGACTTCTGCCATTGTGTCCAGGTGTGACACACATGCTATGTACTGTAGGAGGGGTGCCAGGGGGGGAATGCCTGATGTCTCCCAGCAGTGCCCTGAGACAGGAGGGGTGTGTGCAGAGTCCGCCCAGCAGTGCCCTGAGACAGGAGGGGTGGGTGCCTATCACTCCCAGCAGTGCCCTGAGACAGGAGGGGTGGGTGTGATGCACAGTGTGAGCCTGGATCATTGATTGTGTAGTTGCCCTCATTCCACCTGTGTCCTTTCAATGGCACGTACTGCTTTTGAACTTCCCCCACAGGATCATGTCCCTATGACAAAGTTGCAATGCGTTGGATGCACACTATGCCTTGTTGTAAACAGCAAATGTGTTCTAATCTGTTTCCCCGTGACATGTGCAAGGTGTATTGATGTAGTGTCACTTGTTCATCCTCACAGGTAGACGCCTCTGCCAAGGAGCAGATATGGCTGGACGCCGTCAGCGCCGTGAGGAGTGCGGATGGTCGGAGGCGGCACCTGTCCCAGGTGAGGAAACGCTGGCAGGATATCCGGTGCTGGACGCGGAGGATCGCACGGGTCCTGCTGGGGGACTCACCTGAGAGCCACAAGAACCGCGGGTGCCACCGTCTCTCCCACATCCAGAAACGTGTGCTGGCGGTGGTCTTTCCTGACTTGGACAGGCGTCTACAGGACATGCAGCAGCCGGAAGGGGGTAGGTACATGTGTGTGTTTGTTGTGTTTCACCAGCATTTGTAAGTGCACTGTTCCATGGATACACTTCCAGGGTTTATGGTGCTGTGCAGATCCTGTTCCCCACAGTATTGCAGTGCTCTCCTGCCTCCCTTCCCCTCCTTGCAATGTGTTCCCTGGTCTGTGTGTAGTCACTCCATCACAAGGTTATGTAGCCTGGCACCTTCTCCAAGTGTACAATGCCTGCATCATCATGTGTGGGGGTGGTGTGTAACAGGTTTTGTGAGCTTGCCTGTGCCCTGTCCAGTTATGGACTTGTGGGTTCCATGTCAGTTGGCACTAATGCTGAGTCCAGACATGGGAGTTAATCTCTCGAGTGCCAGGCCTTTCAGCAGGCATGTCCCATGTGGTGGCCTGTGACATGATGTGCATGAGTGTGCCTTAGGCATAGTGCAGGGATGTTAGCGTGTGTTGCAGTCATTCCCATTCAGGAGCATGGAGCTGTGTGGCCACTACTGTCCACAGGGGCATCTTTTCCTAGGTATCATGTGTGTAATCCGAGAATGTCGACAATCTCTGTGTCTACAGCATAGGTTGTGCTCTGTGCCATTGTCCCCTGGCACCATGTTTCTTGACGTGAGATGTATTACAAGTGTCCACTGTCCAGCCTGACCTGATTTTCCAAGTACATACTCACGGTGGCCATTGCCAGTGTGTCTTGTAGCAATCATCTGATGATGCCCATTTGTACATGATTCTTTGGACAGGCGCACCTTGGGTATTTGGTGTGCAATCTTGAATTATTGCATCCCATGTGTATTTCACCCAGACTAAGAGATGTAAGTGCTTCCTGTGTCTCCACAGATTTGTCTCATGTAGGGGGTGGGTGGGGCGGCCATGGCCTACATGTCAAGACCTGTCATCTCCTTGCTCGGACTGGCCAGTGTGTGATGTTTGTCTGGATGTTAGACGGCGACCTCAGAGGAGCCCGGAAGGGGGTCCTGACTACCCTGAGACCCACCCTCGAAGTATCGTAGCCGGGCACTGGCGGGAGACTCCCCAGGGGGAGGAATCTCGTATCTAGGATCGTACTTCTGGCACCACACGACACAGAGTCACCACACCGTGGGTTCTTAGAAATCAATCTTTATCAATTAGGTTAGCACTGCAAATATGTACAAGGAGAGCGCGGGCTCAATGAGTCTCGGAAGGGATAGGGGGTAGCGGGACAGTCTCTGGCAAAGGTTCAAGGCAGGGACGTACCCGGCGCACAGCTCACAATCCTCGAGCTGGGGGATACGTTGTTGTAGTTGGGGTCCGGCGGGACCGTGGGAGTCTGTGGGAGCCGCGAGTCACTCAGCGGGCTCAGTTACAAGTTCGGAGGTCTTACGATCTTCCGGGAGCCGCGAGTCACTCAGCGGGCTCAGGTACAAGTTCGGAGGTCTTACGATCTTCAGGGAGCCGCGAGTCACTCAGCGGGCTCAGGTACAAGTTCGGAGGTCTTACGATCTTCAGGGAGCCGCGAGTCACTCAGCGGGCTCAGGTACAAGTTCGGAGGTCTTACGATCTTCAGGGAGCCGCGAGTCACTCAGCAGGCTCAGGTACAAGTTCGGAGGTCTTACGATCTTCAGGGAGCCGCGAGTCACTCAGCAGGGCTCAGGAGGGTCCAAGTTCCAGGAGCCGCGACCACGTCGGCAGGCTCTCGTTGTTCCAGCGTCGAATCTGCCGGTCAGACCCAGAGCACCCCTTGATATAGGTCGACCCCTCTTTGATGTCCGGAGTCTGTGTAGGCAGGGGTCTTGTCACCTGGGGGTCGCTTGTCGGGGTTTCCTGCCATTGTCTTTTGATCCTTTCAGGGCCGGGTCGGGAGGAGTCCCAGACACCCAGCAGGCATGGAGCCAGCCCTCAGGGAGGCCGGAGGGCCGATCGAAACCCATCGTCCCAGGGGAGTTCAGAGGTGCGATAGAAACTGCTCCTCCCTCTCTCATCCCCTGGCGAGTGTGATGTCCTCCAGCCGGAGTGGCGCCTCTAGGCCCGGGTCGCGCTGGGGCCGGGCGGCCATCTTGGTGCATGAAGTGGGCACTTGGGCCCGGGGTGGCCGAAAGGAGAGAGGCCATGGACGAGGATGTCCGGGTCGGGTGCGTGTGTTCTGGTGGGAAGGATCGGCTAGGCCGTGTGCTTGGGGCTGCAGGTACCAGGTTTAGGTGGTGCGGGGGCACGTAGGGCCATGCTACGCGGCCGGGTCCAACACTGGACATACACTCAAGGTGCAGCGTGCCAGTCAGGGTGGGCATGTTCTCAGTATTACCTATGCTGCATGTGCCTCTAGTTCCTGGATTTGGTCCCTGCTCATCCCAATTTCCTGCCACGCTGTGTGGTGCAGATGCAGTGCTGTATTGTCCCCAGGGCCTTGCTCCTCAGTCAGAATACCATGTCATCTCATTTGCTATTGTGTCATGCTCTCCATAGTTTTTCCATGGCATGGTGGGTCACACACTGTGTCTTGCAGGGCCTACGTATGTACCTTGTTTTGTAGTTGTAACTCATCCTTTGTTTCAGGCTATGCACTGTAACCTACGTAGATTTGACTCATGTGACAGATGTATACAGGTGTATGATTAATTTCTGTCTCTTCACCCTGCCCACAGCATCGTCGGGGGACACGGAGGGAGACATGGACACAGACGGCGCGGAGGGACCGAGCACCAGTGCCAGCGGTGACATCGGGGCTGGCACTTCAAGTGGGACTGAGGCGGAGGAGAGTGAACCCGGGGACCTGTCGACTGGCACAACAGAGTATGAAGCTGACGGGTCCGAGGATGATATCTCCGAGTGGGCGGTGGCTGCACCACCATCTGACAGCAGCCCTACATCTGGCACCGCCCCCTCCATTGGCATCATCCGCCTCCCACGTGCTCGTGTCCCTTCCCAACGTGCCCGGTCACCACATGTCTCCTTCCTGCCAGGCACCGCACCCCCTGCCCCTGTCTCCACTGCTGCCGCCAATGCTGAGTCTGTGGACATCCAGCGGCAGTTGCAGATTGGTCAGACTGCGATCCTTAATGTCCTCCATGGCCACAGCCAGGTCCTCAACAACATGGAGGCATACTTGGAAGGCATTCATTCATCGCAGGCTGACCAACGCAACTTGCTGAGGTCCATAGACTCCACACTGACTGCAGCAGTGGGTCTCCTGCAGCGCTACGTCCCACCCCCTACCCCTGCTCCTTCCACAATTCCCACTCCCATGCCTGTCCCACATACACCCAGACGTAAGCATGCACCCACCACAACAGACACAGGCACCACACCAGCAGGGAAGGTCCGCCGCACACCTCCTGACACGCACACACAGGGTGCAGTAGGCACACCCACTGGGTCAGGGGGCAAACGTGTGACACGCAGCCAGAGTGGGAGTCCGCATTCCACCCAATCCACTCCCTCCAAATCCCCTCCCCTCAGCTCTCCTGGCCACATCTCCCCCAAAGACTCCTTCATGGCCGCTCTGTCCCTAAGCCCCACAGTGACACCACCCCGCAAGCGGTCAAGGAGGTCCCCGGTCAGGGTGCTTGAGTCCCCCCCCTGTCCACACCCTCCCCCAGTGGCGCTGCGACCCATCCCTCTGACCCCCCCCTCCTTGGGGCCTGTGGTTCCTTCGGGTGCAGGGGAGTCCCTGGAGGACCTTGCTAAGGTGTGCAGCGAGATCCTGGCATCCGCCTTTGGCCCTGCCCCACCCCCTGTGGTGGAGTCCTCCATCCCTGCACCCACGACACCTACCCTTCACCCTCCTGTCCCTGCGGTGCCTGTTTCTTCCCCCCCACATGATGCCCTCACCCCTGTGGAAGACAACGGATTGTAACTGTGCAGGCAAGCTAGGGGACACGCATCCCACTGTGTCCCCCATCCAGCTGGGACTCCTGGACTGCCCTATGGCCTTTGTTAATATTGGACTTACGTCATACTAGTTTTTTGCTCATGCTGAATAAAGCTATTTATTTTTTGCCCTTGGAACACTCCTGCATTGCTGGCATTGCTGTTGGTGGGGCTGCTACATGGTTGTGGGTGTTGGTCATGTGTTGGGTGTGTGGGAAATGTAGTAGTGTGCTGCTCATAGGGGGAACCCTGGGATCTGTGTGCCATCACACGGTGTTAGCTACCTTTCTCCATTCATGTAAGCAGTTGCTGCATGTTGCAATTGTCCCAAGGTGTATTCCTTCCTCTGTGTACCCTGACTTCTTCCCTGCAGGGTGTCCCCTGACTTTGGCACAGAGCTGTGTGTCCATTAGCTGGGTGTGTGACGTAGTCCTTCACCTTTGCACATGCATGCTGAGCGATGTCTCCACCAGCATCATTCGTGGCATCCTTGGTAGTCATTGTACTTGTGTATGTGGCCTATTGACATGACTTCATGTGTACATGTTTTCTTTTCTGCGCTATGCATGCGTATACTCCCAGCCTCGCACTCATGTGGTACATGTACTGCAGGGTCTTTGTGCACCTGACTGACATTTGTGGGCATGGTATCTGTGACTACTCCACCCTTTGCGTTCCATGGGCACTGCTGGGAGTGATGGGCACCCACCCCTCCTGTCTCAGGGCACTGCTGGGAGTGATAGGCCCCCACCCCTCCTGTCTCAGGGCACTGCTGGGAGGACTCTGCACCCACCCCTCCTGTCTCAGGGCACTGCTGGGAGGACTCTGCACACACCCCTCCTGTCTCAGGGCACTGCTGGGAGTGATAGGCACCCACCCCTCCTGTCTCAGGGCACTGCTGGGAGGACTCTGCACCCACCCCTCCTGTCTCAGGGCACTGCTGGGAGGACTCTGCACCCACCCCTCCTGTCTCAGGGCACTGCTGGGAGGACTCTGCACCCACCCCTCCTGTCTCAGGGCACTGCTGGGAGTGATAGGCACCCACCCCTCCTGTCTCAGGGCACTGCTGGGAGGACTCTGCACACACCACTCTTGTGACTGGGCACTGCTGGGAGGACTCTGCACCCACCCCTCCTGTGTCTGGGTACTGCTGGGAGTGATAGGCCCCCACCCCTCCTGTCTCTGGGCACTGCTGGGAGGACTCTGCACCCACCCCTCCTGTCTCAGGGCACTGCTGGGAGGACTCTGCACCCACCTCTCCAATTTCACAATATGTACGCTCATGACATACACGGATGTGGGTACGCTCCATGCATTCGAGGTGGGGGTACGTGTCTTACTTACACTGTTGGGGTGGGGGTACGCTCCATACATACGCGGGTGGGGGTACGGGTCGTACTTACACTGTTGGGGTGGGGGTACGCTCCATACGTACGCAGGTGTGGGGTACGGGTCGTACTTACACTGTTGGGGTGGGGGTACGCTCCATAGGTACGCGGGTGTGGGTACGAATCGTACTTACACTGTTGGGGTGGGGGTACGCTCCATACGTACGCGGGTGTGGGTACGGGTCGTACTTACACTGTTGGGGTGGGGGTACGCTCCATACGTACGCGGGTGTGGGTACGGGTCGTACTTACACTGTTGGGGTGGGGGTACGCTCCATACGTACGCGGGTGGGGGTACGAGTCGTACTTACACTGTTGGGGTGGGGGTACGCTCCATACGTACGCGGGTGTGGGTACGGGTCGTACTTACACTGTTGGGGTGGGGGTACGCTCCATACGTACGCGGGTGTGGGTATGGGTCGTACTTACACTGTTGGGGTGGGGGTACGCTCCATACGTACGCGGGTGGGGGTACGAGTCGTACTTACACTGTTGGGGTGGGGGTACGCTCCATACGTACGCGGGTGTGGGTACGGGTTGTACTTACACTGTTGGGGTGGGGGTACGCTCCATACGTACGCGGGTGGGGTTACGAGTCGTACTTACACTGTTGGGGTGGGGGTACGCTCCATACATACGCGGGTGTGGGTACGGGTCGTACTTACACTGTTGGGGCGGGGGTACGCTCCATACGTACGCGGGTGGGGGTACGGGTCGTACTTACACTGTTGGGGTGGGGGTACGCTCCATGCGTACGCGGGTGGGGGTACGGGTTGTACTTACACTGTTGGGGTGGGGGTACGCTCCATAGGTACGCGGGTGTGGGTACGGGTCGTACTTACACTGTTGGGGTGGGGGTATGCTCCATACGTACGCGGGTGGGGGTACGAGTCGTACTTACACTGTTGGGGTGGGGGTACGCTCCATACGTACGCGGGTGTGGGTACGGGTCGTACTTACACTGTTGGGGTGGGGGTATGCTCCATGCATACGGGGTGGGGGTAGGGTCTGTACATATCCATCCCCACGCTATGTGATGCTTGTGCGGCCCGTACCCAGACCTTTGCCACGTGGGTACGAGCCGTCCCGCCATTGTTGGGGTGACGTGGGTGTGGGCGTGGTACGACTCGTACCCACGCTCTTCAGGCGTGGGTACGGGACGTACCTGTCTGGTTGTGTTGCCGGTTCGCGTCGTGACGGACTTCCGTTGTGGCGGTCGCTGGCTTAGCTGGACACGCCCCCACCCCCTCGTAGTGACCAGGGCATGGGAGTCAGGTATGTCCAGGGCATGTGTGCTGTGTGACTTTGGTGGGGGGTTTGTGGCCTGCCCTGGTCCTGCCACCCCCACCCCACCCCACTTTCCCCCCTCCCTTAGTTGTTCTGACCTTCTGCGGCGTCTGCGTCCGAACCTGTAGAGGAGGTCGACTGCTATGAGGGCCGGGATGACACGTAGGTTCGGGTCCATGTCTGTCCGTCGCGTACGGGTCCTCCTTGTTCGCGTCGTCCTGTCTGTCCGTCGCGTACTGGTCCTCCTTGATCGCGTCGTCCTGTCTGTCCGTCGCGTACTGGTACTCCTTGTTCGCGTCGTCCTGTCTGTCCGTCGCGTACTGGTCCTCCTTGTTTGCGTCGTCCTGTCTGTCCGTCGCGTACTGGTAGTCCTTGTTCGCGTCGTCCTGATTTCCCGGCAGTTTTTGACAGCCGGAAAATATTCACCGTGCGGGATGACGTCGGTGCGAATCGTAATTCCTGGTTCGTGAATGGCAGGCTGCGAGCGTCCCGACGTCAGGTCGGCGCTTTCCCGGATCGCATTTGTAGGTTTATTTTGTTCGGTCGGGGTTTTTTGCAATTCGTACGGAAATGGTGTTCCCGTGCGAATCGTAATTCCATGTTTGTAAATTTTGACGACCGGGTACGCGTCGGACGGAGAATATGCTCCGTCCAACGGTTCGTACCCGGTTTTTACAGGATCGTAATTGGCACCATAGTGTTCCCTAGTGTATGTAGGTGTTTACACTGTATTCTTAGTGTCTTTTAACATAGCACTGGCTCCAGGACTGGTTAGTCAGACTCAGTTAACACCAGTATCCGTCTGAAAAAGCTGAGGGTACAGGATGATTTTGCAACAAGGCTTCTTTCTGCTCTTCTGTCTGTTCTTTCTGCATGTTATCCTTCTTCCTGCACTTTTCTTCATCTTTGAGGACTTCTGTTGCTTCTTTCTGCATTTCTTTTTTTTCTTTCTGTGCGTTTTTTCTTCTTTCTTCACATGTCCTATCTCTGTAGCCATAGTTAGAAATTAGCATTTAAAAAACCTTTGAAATTCACTGAAAAAACCATAGGTTTCAGGCACGTTATAGTTAGGAATTAGCATTTAAAAAACCTTAGAAATTCACAGAAAAAAACATAGGTTTCAGGGGTGTTATAGTTAGCTGGACTTTTCACTCATACAAAACCATTGAAATTCCCCCGTTATAGTTATTTCAGCTAACTATAACTCTCGCGCCCGCAATGCACTGCTGATGACGTCACATATTACATCACTCATGACATGGTCAGTGACATCACTCATGACATCTCAAATGACATCACTGATGACATCACTGATGACATCATCCAGTGAATGTGTGTTTTTCTGAAAATTACATATGTTTTATATATGTATATCTCAAGGTTGATGGAAGAATAAATGGGTATAAAAGTGTCTAAATGGATGATTTGTTTTTGAAAAATTGGTTGTATAACTGACTGATTAAGTGTATCTTAGTGAATATATGGCTTAGTGAGTAATGTTTAAATATGTAAATATCTGTATCAGTCTCTCACTTTGTGTATAAGTGGCTGCATCGTTTGGTGAGTAGCTACATGAGTGTCTATATAGGTTATTAGTTGTTTTTTTGAGTATCAGTATGAGTGTCTAAGTGTCTGTATGGTTCGGTGGGGGGTATTACGTAGTGCATAGTTGCATGAATGAGTGACTCACTGTTTGTATGTGTTGAAGACAGCATGTGTGCAGGACTGTATGGGTGGATGAGTGTGTGCATGGGTGTGTTATTGAGTGAATGACTGTGTCAATAGTGTCTTTATGAGTAACTACATATGTTTTAAACTAGTATATGTGACTATTGGTGTATATAAGTGAGTATATGTGAGAGATTGAAAGAGTTACTGTATGAATAAGTATGTGTTTCTATAAGTGATTGTTTAAAAGACTAAGTATGTGTAAGTTTCCGTAGAAGTAAGTGTGGTGGTGTGTGTATAACTGTATATGCAAGTAAATGGATGTTTGATTCTTTATTAGCATGAGTGACTATGTGTGTGAGTAACTCTATGGATGAGTGGCGTTGTGTAACAGGATGTATATTTGTATGAGTACATATGATGAGTGAGTACATGTATGAGTGACTGTATAGGACTGTTGGTGAATGAGTGGATGTGTATGTGGATCTTAAAATTACTGAATAGGTTGTTGTAACTGATATTGGTATGTCCATTGTTTTGAAAATTGTAGTTTCTATTTTTGAATGTGTGTATCAAAGGTTATATTAGGGGGAGAGGAGGTCTGCCACTCTATTACAAGGATGATGTCATCAGTGATGTCATTTGAGATGTCATCAGTGATGTCATGAGTGATGTCACTGACCATGTCATGAGTGATATAATATGTGACGTCATCAGCAGTGCATTGCGGGCGCGCGAGTTATAGTTAGCTGAACTAACTATAACGGGGGAATTTCAATGGTTTTGTACGGGTGAAAAGTCCAGCTAACTATAACACCCCTGAAACCTATGGTTTTTTCAGTGAATTTCTAAGGTTTTTTAAATGCTAATTCCTAACTATAACATGCCTGAAACCTATGGTTTTTTCAGTGACTATATATATATATTACCAAAGCTTAGAAAAAATGAAAAATAGAGATAGTAATAAATTAACCTAATATTGAAAAAACACACAACAAAAGGAAGTAATCCAGCACGTATAAGAGTTTGACACTAGTTGTTGGCAATATATATTGGGCTGACCCCTTAACATAGCAAAGAACTGCCATAAAAGCCAGACGTCTAGTACTAAGATGTCTCTTACACAATTTTGTATTAGAGAGAGCAATATAAAATAAACACCAGACCCGTGTTCATTCGATTGTCCATATAGCATGGAAGTTTATGGATTGTATAGATTTGCTTAAACAAATCAAGGTACACAAAAGTTTTTGTATGGGTTTTAGCTTAATCACATTGTGTTTTTTGTGTACAGTAATCACAATAATTGTATATATATTGTTTTAATTGTAAATAATATTCTAAATATAATGTATCTTATGTACACTTTTTTGTAGCCCTGAAGAAGTCCTTAGGGACGAAACGCGTTGGCTACGGTCGTTTTAAGAAAAAATTCAATAAAGAAAACTGAAACAAGACCTGCTGAATGGATTTGAAACTTTTTTTCACTTAATACTATATTTGATGGACATTGATTGGAGTCCTGGATCATATTGTTTTGCTAAAGATTTGTAGGATATTGTACCTTAGGAAGTTTAGAGGTATTGAGCCTCAGATCCTTAGCACCCTATGAATAGTACTGACTATAACTCCACTGGATGATAGGTGCAGTCACCATTGCCTCATACCTCATCTTTCTTTGTGTTTTTTAGCTGTGGCCTAAGTGCTTTCCAGGGCCTAATAGGGCTCTGGAAGGAGGGTCAGGCTGCCCTCCTCCCCTAAAGAAATCAGCCCTCATAGTTGGGGTCCTTAGTGAGCCTGGGTGGTGAACTCAGCTCCGCTCACATAGTTTGCTGAGTTTTCCACACTCAGCTTTCCTCTGAGCTCGCAGAGTTCTGAAAAACTCTGCTTCACGTAGCGGAGTTTTTTCCTCACTCACATTAATCAACATCAAGTTGACGAGCGCGAGTGAGGAAATTCACCTCCGGATGAGATTTTTCCTTGTTTGTGATCGTCAATGCGAAGTTGGTAAGCGTGGGCGTGGAAAATCAACCTCCCGGCGAGAGTTCTCAACACGGGTGGTCAGATTTCTCATTGAGAGTGGTCATGTATGCTTGCGACCACTCGCGGTGAGAAACCGTCCATTCGTGTGGAGAAAGCTGCCACTCAAGTAAAAAATCTACGCATGCAGCAAAAAGGAAGCAGCGCCCGCTTGCTCTGTGCATGGTGTCGTTTGCAATGATTGCACAGTACAGAGCTCTGAGTATCGCGGAGGAGATTTTTTTACACTTCACAGAGTTCCACGTAGAGCAGAATTCCCCGAACTCTGCCCAGGCTTAGTTTTTAGGGCCTAATAAAGCTCAGGAGGGGGAACACGCAACCCCTCCACTTTAATCAATAAACGCCACGGGGGATAGGGTCCCAGAGCCTAATAAGGCTGTGGGAGGGTTGTCATGTGGTCCATTCCAATTTAAAATCAAAAGAAGGCCATAGGGGGATTGGGTCTCAGGACCTAATAAGGCTCAGGGAAGGGGCCTTAAAACAAACCAATAACTACTGTGTTCTTGCGATGAATGTAGAAAATGAATCCTTTCATTTTTTGAAGATACAAAAAGCTGATAATTCTTATAACCGCAGAACGAGTGACTGCTTTTCCCAAAACTATAGAAATTGTTAGAACAATTAGCTGGCATGAGAGACACTTTAGCAAGCCAGCCATACATGAGCAATAACAGTCCAGTCTGCATAAAAAACATATCACATATGAGCCGTGGTGATGTCTTTCTCCACTCATATGTGGAGCCAACCCTAGTACATGAGCTGAGAAGCAGCAATGGTACACTGCACATGGGGACTGTGTTCAAAGGCAAAGTGACCTGTGTTGTTTAATTTGAAGCTTTACGTTTAGTAGTAGATAAAGTCTAGTATAACAATGCATTTTGAAATTAAACCCTACTTTAATCCGTTCAGATATAACATATGGTAGCTGAACTCAGGTGCATGTTTAAAAGAATAAATTGGGCAAACATACAAATGATTTCAGCGATACTGCTGTAGTGCATATATTGATAAATGTGAGCTGGTTCAATATCCTATTGGATTAGAGAAAGATGGAAATGGCATCTAACAACAGCTAATTATCAATAATAAGTCAGTTCATATTTTTTTGGGCGTGGTTGTGATACACCTTCCTCTGTTTGCATCCACTGTAGCTACAATTATGTGCTATCGTAATTTTGGCAAACCATGAATGGTATGGATCTGTAACAGATCTTTGTTTGCATGACTAGCCCCCCTCCTGTATCACAGACGTTTGTCAAATATAGCTGTCCTCATCACACACCTGTTTAAGCAGCTACTGGTCAAATGGAGGCTGCACCACTGCCCCCTTTAATCTCACTGTGCTCACAGACCAGATTCTTTGGGAGAAGATGAGGTCCCAGGAAGGTTTTTTTGGCTTTGAGCTTGAAAGGGCAAGACAAGACTGACATATGGGCTAGTCACAGAGGGAGGGAAACAGGCAAGAATCTAGTCCTCCATCAGGGGAGAAACTGGACCACAAGTCATTGTTGGATTATTTTTACCATAGTTCATCATCAGAAAAGAGAAAATGGGTGATTCTGCTTGAAAATAAAGTATGAGATTATGTTATAAATTGTTGATTAACTAAGGAATATTTTTAAATCAATGATCTTTAAAATTATAAATACATTCCAAGCACTCTCAAGTCAGAGTGCTGCCTGGAACATAGGATGCATCAAGAAGACTGCCTGTTAGATAATTCCAGCCTGCCTTCAGAAGATGCAAGGAATCCCTGATTCTAACAAACTAGAAGCTTTTCTTTTATTGGGTCTCACGAGATACGTTCCCAAGATCTATGACCCTGCAAAACCAGATGGAACTGATTTTTGACTGGAAGTGGGAAAGCCCTTCTTTCATTTAAAGACCTGTCCATGTGTTGACGGATCATGTCTTGTAATTTTTTGAAAGTTTGGGGACCTGTGGGCAACTTGTGAAGAATTTACAGGAGTGTTGATACTAATTCTGAAAGTTTGCACTTTGTTGCTCTAATTTTGGGATGACTTCTGTTGTATGTAGTTGAAGAACTGGAACACTCCTATTTCTCCTCCTTAGAGTGTTTTAAGTGATTGCCTGACAAGTGAACTTGCAAGGCATGCACAGCATTTGTCTGGAAACATAGCAACAATTGTTGACATTTCTAATGTAAACAACTCAACATATTACAATAAGGTCAACAAAACATTACAACAAGAGGGTCAAAACATATAAGGGCACATCACAATAAAATTTTCAAAACGCAACACAACACAGCAAGTACAGAACACAATAAGATTGCAACAATGCAGCACAAACAGAAAGCAGTACAAAAAACAACAGAAGACATAATTGCAACATCTTCACACACCAAATGTTCGCAAATGTTCTTATTACACATCACCAGCTGTAGTAGTCTGTTTTCTATATACAATGATTAAATGTGTTTGGAACAAGCAAGTACCTTACCTTACCAGCAAGGACATAAAATAGGCTCAGTCAAAAATGTTTTGTGATTTTGTCGATAGGGGTTAATCAAATTAGTGAAATTATTTATCATTACAAAAACCTGAATGTAATAAAATGTCCAACTTCAGGAGTGGTTGAGTCATGGTTACAAGCTCCTTGATAATGTGCTCTAGATCTTTGGTTTTAAATGTATTGATTTGGATGGGTATTTTCTGTCTTGTGGTGTGATTTTGAGCATGTTTGTCCCAGAGAATCCAGCTCGGCTAAAAATACCTCTCTTTCTTTGGCATGTGAAGCAGGTAAAACATAGGGAATGTAGCACCATAAAATCACCTAGCTCATTTAATGTACATGAAACAATGTGGTGTTGGTATGACCAAGCTTGCTACCAAGGTATTTGCTGATGAACACAAAATTATGATTTAGATTGGTAAACGTGCCAATAAACAGGTATCTCATTTTATTTTTATTTTTGCATGATTGACATTTGATGGCTAGTGATTGAAAGGCTGTCTATAAGAAGCAAAAATCAAACTGTTCTGTTCATCTTATATGAGAAAGAAAAGGGATTGATTCACAACTTTCAATATGAAGGTTGGTTTTAGTGATGGCATAGAATACAATGTTGGGTACACTACACACACCGTGGACACTCCACACTGCCCAGATTAGAATATGGGGTACACACCACATTGACATTCCCCATTGTCCAGATTTCAAAATGGGGTACACACCATACCGATACTCCTGCTGCCCAGATTACAATATTTTGCACGGGAAACAGTCGGAACACCGTGGTCTAAACCAAGAGTGTTCTGACTCTGCAAGCTAAACCATGCTTGCCTTAACCATGCATATGCCTTAAACACACATATATGTGGTTAAGGCAATGCACGTTCTGGCTGCTGGCTGCTGGGGATGGAAGCAGAAAGACCTTGCACGAAGAGATCTGCGGTGAGGTAAGTGGGGCTCGGTTGTAGTTCTGGGCTGGGGGTGGGTTGGGGGTAGTTTTCTGGGCTGGGATGGGTTGGGGTAGTTTTCTGGGCTGGGTCAGGGGTAGTTTTCAGGCCTGGGAGTTGATCAGAGTAGTTTTGTGGGATGGGGATAGTTTTCTGGACTGGGAATGGGTCGTGGGTAGTTTTCTCGTCTGGGGTTGGGTCGTGGTTTTGTGGGGTGGTTTGGGGGTACTCTTCTGAGCTGGTGGTGGGTCAGTGGTAGTTTTGTAGGCTGGGGGGTCCAGGTAGATTTCTGGGCTGGGGGTGAGTTGGGGTAGTTTTCTGGGCTGGGGGTCGGAGGAAGTTTTCAGGGCTTGGAGTCATTTGGGGCCAGTTTTCAGGGATAGGGGTAGTTTTCAGGGCTGGAGGTCGGGCAGTTTTTTAAAATAGGGGTTTGCCTAAAATCAGTGGAAGGGGTTGGGAAAGATGTAGGGAAAGCGCAAGGGGGTGGTAGGAGGTCGAGGTAGTGTTTAAGGGTTAGGGACATCATAGGGGTTTGGAGGGGTAGGGTTATTTGAACCTTAGGGTGGTGAGGGGGGCAGGGGGATGGGTTTGTAGCTTAGTACAGGGGAGAGGGTCACGACCTTAGCCACGCATTTCCCTTTAACATTCATGCCTTTACCCCGAAATTACATGGTAAAGGCATGCGTGGTAAAGGAATGCATAGTTAAGATGCATTTGTGGTTAAGGCTGCGTGGTAGAGGCACACATGGTTTATAGAGTTGTGCCTCTATCTTACAACCATGGGGTACACACCACATGGACACCCCCGCTGCCCAGATTACAATATGAGGTACACACCACATGGACACTCCTGCTGCCCAATTTACCATGTAGGTTTGACGTTGGTTTTATAAGTTCATCACTATTCTCATATGCTTGTATATAGCAAAGCACATCTGCACTTCCTTATTAACAAACATACAGATTAAAACATCCATGTTTTTATACATTCAATGTTTTTTTAATAAATCTTTGACCTGAATTTAGTCATTTTAATTTCTTTTTCTGTGAGCCTCTATTAAATCCTTGATGCTAATGACTAGATAGATGCTGAAGTGTTAGTAGCAGTGTAATTTCTGGTCACAACAGCTCGCATATATCACAATGGCTTTCTAATGCATGTCCCCCGACACTGAATGACAAGTGTCCATAGTATACTGTGGGCCACATACTGATGCCTCCTCACAAACTTAAAATTGTCATAGACCTTCGTGTAACACACTTATCCTTCACATTCACTATTTGAATTTAAAATATGGGACAAATGTCCTTCTTAGCTTTTTAACACCAACCGCAAGGATTCTTGAAATCTGTAGCTGAACAGCAAAAGCTCCAGTACTGATAATGCGTATGAACATCAAATATTTTCCAGTGAACACATCATAAAGGCCCCAGAAAATATACAGTTCATTTAATCAATATTTTCTGGGTATGCTGTTCTACTCCCTGCAGTGCCCCACAGCACTCTAAAAAACATATTGCTATTGCTGCTGCCAAGATTGGGTCACCAAAATGGTGAAAGAAACGTCCAAATAAGCCTGCACAGGAAATTATGGGGCAATCATAGCCATTCCCCTGTCCCCTGCAGGTCACCCACAGCTTACCACATTGTAGGTGAACCACTAGAAAGCGTCAAGACCTTCAAGGCTCCTGTGGTAAAACCAGCTCCCCACATGCAGCCACTATCCTCTGGGGCCGTACAGGAGTTGACTACATTTCTTTGCCTTCCTGTCAGGTGGGAGCACCCTTGTCTCCCATACAGCTGGAGTACAACTAGTGGTGGCAGAACTTGAAGAGTTTCACTATGGAGAATTCCACGGAGTTACCTGAAAACTCTTTGAGATTCTGCAGAATTCCGAGAGCAGAGGGGTTTAGTACGTCTAGCTACTCGTGCTGAATTTTAGCACTGGGAGCTTGTCTCACACTTTAAAATTAGGGGAAATGGGACCATGTGGCGGACAGAGGGTGCTGCTTCTTTCTGCTGAACAGGCAGATTTTCTACTTGAGAAGCAGTTGTATCAATGTCATTGGCAGCTTTCCCAATGAAAGCTGTAGTGACCTGCCACGACTGCTCGCATTGAGAAATCTTGCCGGGGGGGTGGTCTAGCTCTCTGTGTGATAAAAAACTCAGGAGGAGTGTAGTTTACAACTCGCCCCTAAACATAAATAGCTTACCTTGGGGGCAGAGCACTGTTCATGAAATTATCACTCTGCCCTAGGGTAAAGGGTCCCCAATATAGTCCAGTATTAGCACCTGGGTAATGAGGTCCCTGTGGCCAAAGTTGGAACAAGTGTGTACTTTACCCCCTCAGCTAAAAAAATAATTGTACTAACTTCTTGACCCTGCACCACTCCAAGGGCAATTACAAAAAACTAATTGGGGGAACCAGTCTTTTTAAACATTTTTGGCAAGCCCTGTGATATACTTGCAAAGGACTGCTCAACAACAACAAACAAATTTGCTCGATGAAATCCCTTCTGGAATGCCTCTTCAAGGTGTAGGGGTCAGGGTATCCCTAAACAACCCCCTATGTCATTTTTGTAAAACAAATTCAGGACAAGGGATCAAGTTCCTGAGTCCTGTAATGGCTGCTGCAACATTTCTTTTCACATTGCAGCCAGTCAATCAGTGCGCTCAAACCTTATTTAATCAGAAAGCTTGCATTTTTAAGTTTTAGCCCATCTGTCAACATAGCTATAAACTTTGATCCCTAAATTCTTAAAAACTACGTATTTACACCAAATCACAAAAAAGCTAACTTTCTAAATAGAGATCTAGTTACAAAACCAAGGTGTATATTTACAAGGATCTTTCGCCGGGTTAACGGCACTTTATCACACCCAAAGTTGCGATAACCTTATCACCCTAATCCCAAGCTGGTGTTAACAGCCCACAGCACCAGTTTACCCGCAATGGCAGCCGCCAAAAACATCGCCACAGATGACCCCCACAACTGTTGCTAATGAGAAGCAGAGTAGGCGTTCCCGTGCCAAAAGCCAGGACAACACCACTCCATAACATTCACAACAACCAGACAGAACTGCGATAAGAACACAAAACAGGCGATAAGGCGTGTTAGCAGCAGGAAAATGACACCTGCTCGGACCTGCTGCAAATCTAGACCACTTATTTTTAATGAACAAAGGTCCTTAGCTTAAGGATAAATAAATCAAACATAACGACATAGACTTCAATGAGAGCTATGGAGAGTCTTCCAATGTCCAGCTGGACAGAGGAACATTTATTTAGAGCAATGCAAAAAAGATTTAGACAAAGTAATAGACAACAAGAAAGGTGAAACAGGGGCACAGTCCTGTACCGAGCTTTACAAGAGGAAGAGTGAGAGGGAAACGAAATAGCAGGCAAAAACTTCAGGAGCAAGTGGTGGCTTACAGTACAGTACAATCTAAGTGTAAGCTCTGACCAGCAGTGACCACAATAAAATTTACACAATGGATAAATTGTGGTACTGTTAGAAAAGTCGACGTTTCGATCCCTAGCTCCTAATGCAATGGGATCATCCTCAGGACTAAATAATGAACAATTGCCTGATTTGAGTTGGACGCCTGTGGGATTGAAACAGGAGAAAAAGGGGGAAAGAAAAACATAATAAGGTCCACCATTAATTTCTAAGGTAGCGTGTCAGCATCATTACAAGTTGTAAAGAGCTTATGTATGGTCTGTGACTGAGAAAGTGATTTTAAAGGCAAAAAGTGAAATGACTGGGGCACAGTGAAACATGCAGTAGCGATCGAGTGCACAAATTGCATCAGTTGCCAAGCAAGGTGAAGAGCCTAACCACAGCCTGCACCACAAAAGGGAGCACAGCCCAGAGCCACACCTGAAGAACAACAGATGCACCCAGGCAACTGAACATGCATCCCAGAGGGCCGAAAGGGCAACAACACCCACCGCCACCACCCCAGGACCCCCCCTCCCCGGCAGCCCCACGACCAAAGACATGCCACATAAGCTACACCTAAACATGTACAAAATAATCCGCTTGATGTCGCACAATCACAACTGGTGACATGCATGTGTCTTCACAAAAATGAGCATCACACATTCACTTATGGAGCAACAAATGAAACATTATTAAAATGAAAACTGAAATGTAATGAATACACATGGCAGCTCCTCTCGGGACAATCCATAGGTCACAGCCTGCAAGACAAAAATCATGATGAGAAGGTGTGTTCTGCGCACATCAAAGGACAGAGATAGTGCGAAGGAGAGAGAGAGGACGAGAGGGTGAGAAAGAGAGAAGTAGAGAGGGGGAGAGAGAGAGAGAGAAGAAGAGAGGGGGAGAGAGAGAGAGAGAAGAAGAGAGGGAGAGAGAGAGATAAGAAGAGAGGGGGAGGGAGAGAGAGATAAGAAGAGAGAGTGAGAGAGAGGGAGAAGAAGAGACAGGGAGAGAGATAGAGAAGAAGAGAGGGGGCGAGAGAGAGAGAAGAAGAGAGCGGGTGAGAGAGAGAGAAAAGAAGAGAGAGAGAGATAGATAGAGAAGAAAAGAGGGGGAGAGAGAGAGAGAGTAAGAGAGGGGGAGAGAAAGAGAGAGTGCCACCCCTGCGCACCCAGGCCACACTGCTCACCTGCTGCCACTGGTGTGTCTCCAACCACTTGCCGGTATGTATATCAGTAAACCAGGTCACACATCTGAGACAGAGCCATCATCTGAAACAGACTCCAGATACATGATTGGCACAGAACACACAATTGCACAAGACAACATCGCCTGCCTGCCTGCCCATGCACACCCAGGCAGAGGCACCCCAGCCCTTCCCGCCACCCATTGGAGCATGCCCGCCCATGCACACCCAGGCCTCACTGCTCACCTTCCGCCACTGGCGTGCAGACAGGAGGTCCCACCACGTGCCGCTGCAAGCCACAAGCCAGGGGCCCACGGACATGGCACCCTCCACACCATGCAACCCTGTTCCGCAGGCCACCAGGTCTCACGTTTGGTGCTGGGTCTTGATTACTCCATCGCATAGGACATACTAGTGCACCCAGCATCATTGCAGGCTGCACACACCCGCTTAGCCCAATGGGTAACACTAATTCTAGGATCCCGAAAGTGACGCCGCATGGAGGTAGACCCACGCTGGCTGCAGGTTCTGGCCTACACTACGGTCCAGCAGGGCACACAATACCTGAGCTGTACGGACCGCCGGGACCGGACATCATCGCAGGCTGCACACCCACTCAGCAGCTTAAGGTGCCACTAACTCAGTGCACCCAAAGTCACCGTCCCTTGGTGGGGTGCCTGTGCCTGCCGCAATGCTCTGGGTGCCACTAGCCCTATGCAACCCCAGTAAGCGCCACGTGGTGGTAGGACCGTGATGGCCGCAAGGCCTCGGGCGCCACTAACCCTGTGCGCAACAACTCATGGGCCCTTTATGATTGAGAACAGCGGATCGTCCGTCATCCAGTCACCACCGGCAGAGAAGAATGTGACATCATCTGCCTCATATGTTGGGGGAGTCACATGGCCTGTGAGCCTGTCCCGGATGGGTGTGGTGTGCGTGAAAACCTGACCTCAGGGAGTGGCTGTGAAATGCTGACAACTAGACCAGTCCACACTCCGGGTTCTATGGAGCTCGCAGAGTTCCGAAAAACTCTGCTCTAATATGCGGAGAGGAGTTATTTCCGCACTCACATTCGCCAACGGTAAGTTGTCGAGAGCGAGTGAGTAAAATCAACTCTAGACCACTTCTCAGCGAGATGTCCCAGCACGGGTGGTCGCTACCACTTGTGTTCAGAAACCTTACGTTCACATTACAGAAGCTGCCACTGAAGTAGAACATCTACCTGAGCAGCAGAAAGAAGCAACACCCTCTTGCGCTGTTCACACTGATTTTACAGCACCGGACAAACAGCCGGTACTAATAATCAGTGCAAACGCTACCAGGTGACTCACTCCGCCGCTGACCGAACTCGGTCTAGCTTTGCGGAGTTTTTTTGTCACTTCACGAAGTACAGCCGGGCCTAATTAAAGTGATGTTACATCTGTGATGAATGTGTCATTACGCATTGAATTTCAACCATGCCATGCCTCATATTGAGCTCTTTGCTGATTGATCATCTACCCAGGAGCATTGAGGAGACTTTAGTAGCAAACAGCAAATAGCACATCTAGCCTCTTGATCTGTATGAACACCTTCAACTCACTTCTGATCATAGTCACGGTGAGTCCCTGCACCTACATGGATTTGAGGAAAGCCTGATATTACTTCTGATGACTCTGCCATAACAAATATTGGGGCATTGTTTGCCAAGGAGCTGCCTAACTTCATCCCCTTGAGTCATTCTCACTCCTCTATATATCTTTGTGCAGATGCAAATAAATAGTACAGCAGTGTGAGCTTTGGAGGTCACCCAAGTAAAACCTTGTCCGGCAACCTTACTGATGTGTCTAACATAGTTTGAAGACCGGTCAAGATCATTCAGGTGTTCATTATACACAGTCAATAATGGTGAGCTCTACACAAGACAATGGCTACTAATGAATGTAAGCATAAAAAAGACACTTAAAGGACATCATCTGCCTGCTGTCCTGAGAACTGTGCATCAACACTGTGACCCCTCACCCTCAATTACAAGGACACATCATGCTAATTGTGCTAAGAAAATAATTGACGCTTTGCAGTTGTAGATCTGGCCCTTGGAGCTCCAGGGACTGTGTCTCTGAAGACCTTCTCACAGAGTGAATGCTGCCTCCAGCTTCATATAAGCAAGTGAGAGAAGAAGGGAGAGAGATGCACTGAGGATGGAAAACACATCATGGTGAATACCATGGATCCTCTTCTGTAGTGTGCAAGTTTATATGTATTGTGTCCTCAAAAGAGTATGATCCTTCTCCCCTTCCTCTTCTATGCATGCCTCCTCCTTCTCTAAAGTTGTACGACTTTGCAATCCTTTGATGACAGTGTTCACACAGTAAGTGTTTTAGTCCATTTTTTATGCTAACCTTCTACAATGTGCATTAACTATAGATTATTTACAAGTGGTATTAACAGGACTGTTAAGGTATCGGTGTCAAGACTCGTTCGCTGTTGCTCATTATTATGTCTGCACCCACACACAGCAGGCAGATGTCCTCCCACCAGATGATGGCCATCCATGTCACCAGCAAAGTCATGTTTAGCTCACTTCGGAACAGGTTCCTGTCCAGCAAAGGCACTAATGGCATCAATCTGCTAGGTATGAAGCTCACTTCCTGACATTCTCTTGGCCTCTTCAACGAGCTGTAGCACACAACATTGGTTATCAGCTAGTACCGAGGGGACTGCGGCTGCTACTCTGCTGAGGCGGAGGAGCGTCACCCCACTGCTTTTAAGCAGTGTAACTAAAAGAAAATTAAAATGGTAATAATTGCATGTAATTATCATTTTATTGGTGCCTGCTGCTTTTCAGCCAGGGCGGACAGGACTGCTCTTTTCTCAGAGCGTGGCAGGGGAGGAATGGTTTGCCCACTCCAAGTGCACATGTATGCTTGGTCGGCCCAAGAGGGCTGGCCAAACAGTCATGTACACTTTGCGTGTTCTCCATGCAGGCTGTAATGCAGCCTGCATGGAGAACATGCTCAAGCCCCCATTCCCTGGCTGAGCGCCAAACCACAGCACTCAGACCAATCACAACACTGCGTTGTAGCATTGTGATTGGTCAGGGGAGCCTGACTGCTTCCTAATTCCTGCTGCAGACAAGTCCTGTTGAGGAGGAGAGACTGTAGAGACGCAGTGCGATAAGGTATGTTTTATGAATTTATTTGGTTTTACATTCCCTTCCCTGCCCTGCCACCCCTGATCTGTGCCGGCCACCAATGCAAATTGATGTACTGCAAGTTTCTTCCAGTGCTGTGATGTAACTGATGTATACACCATGAGACATTGCAATCTGTGTACATGTGACACGGCATGTGAAAAGTGAGCCGGCAGTCTGTGATAAATGGCAGCTGCTGGGGTGACAGTGGCACACTAACAGAACATGCAAGGGAAAGCCTTGCATGCAAGCGGATCTCTCTTGGACATTTCTTCACAACACATACTACAATGATCTGGGGACATGTGCACCACAGGGTTTATGCACTGTGCCCCAAGGTTTAAGTAACAATAAAGTTTATTCCATTGTCAGAGGTCACAAAACAACTTTTGGGGGGTCACTACTCATCGTCTCCTTTCCAATGGTCACTCCATGCAGACATTCTGCAGTAAAGAATATGTACTGGAGAACAATGTGCATCTGCCCAGGCCCCAGTTGCTTGGTATCGTTGACATTCAAGATGAAGATAAATACATCAGCTGTTATGTACATATAGTCAAAAGTTTGATCACTTCTCTGATTGAAGCATGACAGAAGTGATTGTATTATACACAATCAGCTGACACTTTGACCCCAGTTTTGAGTTCCTTCTAACTGTGGCTTGTGTCTAACCATGTATTAATGCAGATGATGAGTTAAACTCCCCACAATGGGGAATAACTTGCTCGATCTAAAATCACCAGGTTCTTTAAAGCAAAGGTTTCCCTGAGACAGAGACATTTATCACCTGCGTTGAGTAGGTAGTACCTATCTGTGGTACAGCCGGTTCAGCTCTGGAGTGTTTGCCCTTGGAAGAGTCCATGGGGCTGCTGGATGGTGAGGTCATGAGTAAGACCGATGCCATTGCCAGCAGCCCAAGGTGCGTAGTTTGGTCAGTAAGTTGGGGGATGTGAGCTTCAGCTTTTCTGACAGTCACACTGGCATATCGTGTTAATCATTTCATGATAAGCAGTGCATGAGGGAGTTTAAGGGCCAGTTCAAAGAAAAAGGAATGTAGATTGTAAGGGGTACCTCAAACACAGTATTTTTTAAAATGCCCATGCTTTAAGACCTTCAAAACTGAGACAAGCGGGTGTGTGTTTTATGTTTTTGTCTGAGTGAGTATTTAAAGATTCCAGGTAAAATCTGACACATACCTTACATACACGACTGAAATATCCTGTTCCCAACTATTTATTAACTAACACATTTATCAGGGTGGTGTCACACCCGAAACACCCACTTGAAGCTACGCCGGTGCCCAACCCCCTCTACACCTGTGATAAGGATCCACACCTGGTTAAATTGGGTTCAATGTTTCCAGAACTGGACATTTTTGTCTGCAAACACCTGAACACTTACAGCTGCACAGACCATTACCCCCCTTGCACACCCCTCCGGCCAATTTATTTTCAGACACTTAACGCTATGCTAATCAGAAAAATACTATGAGAAACAGTATCATGTCAGCTAGGCCTCTAGCTTTTCTCTCAGCAGACATATTCTGTACTTTTTGATGTGACATTACCTAAATCCATCATGTGCGCCACATGCTCACTTGGGACATTTATATATTTTTTTTTACAGTTTTATATAGCTCACCCTCAACCCAAAGGTATTGGAATGCTTTACATGAGCACCAGTTGCATTACACTAGGACACATTCATTTTTGGTAGGCGCAGGGAAATTATATGATTTGCCCAGAATCACAGGATGTTGAGACTCAAACCTGTTTCCCTAGTTCCATAGTCAGCAGCTCTGTCCTAGATCTGTTTTGACTCTCATGCCTACAGCTTAAGGGTGCTTAAAGTACTAGAAACTGATATACAGACAGGATATTGTCATCATAACAAAATGTAGCAGCAATGGTCGAACCAGTGTCATCATCTGGGCTGCGCGAGCTGCTTCTGGAGGTTACTGAATGCAGGACCAGCAGATATGAGGTGCACATACAGTAGCCTCTCACTGTGATGACGTTTGATCATTTGAGGAAAGTGGTTATAGGCTCCCTCTGCTTTTACTGCAAGAATACATTTTAGATATTTGATTGGCTTTTCCATTTCACCCATGTTGGTTTCTGCTCTCCAAGAGGTGGAGATAGTAACTCTCCTCCATTTAATGGTGAGGTGGCATTGCTGTCCATGGACTTTGCTGCTCCAGGTTGTAATGTTCGCACAAGCCCCTTGCTTCAGTAGAAATCTTTTCTCTCTCTCTGTGAAGCTGACACTTCCGGGATTTTCACATTTTTGAGAGCTGGAATCCTACGACCAGTGGAGTTACACATTACCCCCTCTCTTGTATGTGTGGTATGGACACCATCAGGGTGCCGTGCCAGGAGGCTGAGCACTGAATATCGTCATACCCTAATATCATTTCCAAAATGACAACCAAAATATGGACAAGGTAAGTGTATAATATTAAGAATAGATTTATTTTGTATATTAACTATGAACAAAATTTGTAGATAGGAATAGTAAATTCATACTTAACAGCATACACTTACTACCCTAAAAATTTTGGTTGTTTATATTTGTGTAACGGTATTATCATACCATTCAAAATATTTACTAGTTGATAATTTGCCATGCACCCCATCACACCACAAACTGCAGACCAGATTTATCAACACCTTGCACCAGTATAGTGTCACCAAAAGTGAACTGTTGAATTTGGATTTACTTTCCAGTGCAAATCTTGTTTTGTGGTGGAAAGTGGCCCTAAAGTGATGCAAAGTAGCACCGTGCATTACTTTATGCTCGCTATTTTTTATCAAGGGGCATCCTATGGGTGGTATATGGTTTTACCCTATGAAGTCCCTCCTGCGTTTTTAAGCAAAGCCTTATGAACTAACATTTGTAGACAGAGCTTTGGTCCAAAAATGTAATCCTCCTTGAGGCAGGCTAAAGATGGAGAACATTTTTTTCTTTGTAATCTTTACAAAAGTTGCTTGTGTGCTATGGGATAAGCACACATACAATGTTGGAAACTTCACAAACTATGTCCAAGCAAAGTATTTAGTATTGGTAGGGTTCCACAAGGTTCACGTGTGCCGGGGGAGACAGCAGCCGTGCTTTACTTTAGTAGATATGGCAGGGTCCATCTCTCGTTTTCACACAATGCAGCACTCTGGTTGCTGCACTGCATTGCATTACTTTAAAAATTGGTCATTGTCCTGAAATTTAGGGCATGACTTAGAGTTTGGCTGGTTCTTCCATCTCAAATGTGACAGATAATTGGTCCACCATATTACAAGTGCATTACATCCTAGGGCACTTGCAATATGGTGGACGGGCTATCCATCGGGCTTGTGATGGAGTAACCCATCTGTCGAACTCTATATCAAGCCCTTGGTCTGAAAGATCATGTGCATTTTGATTTCTAGTTAAGGACCACCAAAGACAGATCTGACCATACCACACACATGTCTTGCTTTCCCACAGCATGCAGAGACTTGTGTTAATTGATAAACACAAGCAGCCCTCACTCGCTCAATCCATGGATGGTTTCATTGATGGGGACATTTTATTGGCAATTGGTCTCCTGAGTCTAAAATCTGACTATTTCATACAGTTATATTCTCCTTCCATGAAAAGCATCTTGTAATCTTCTCAAACAGATTTCAGTCACAGATCCATCTCACAAGTTCTGTCATGCCATTCAAGCCTGTTTCTCAGGAAATACATTTATGGTACATGTAAGCATTGTCTTTAAGCTTTATCTCAGGCAATTCCACTTTCAGTTAAATGTTTTTGTGAGAAGAAATCCCACAACAAAATCCTGATTTATTGCTGAAGGGCTCGAAGATAAAATTGGTCATTTTACCTCATATTTCAAGGAGGCTGGGGCATAGCAAGGTTGTCATTGGCCCTAATACAAGCAAAGGACAACAGCACCGCTCCATCTCCCCAGATGAGGGGCTGAAGCCCTAACCTGCAGCCAGCATCAGTTCCCAACCTGACGAGCAGAACCTGAACCCACAGCCACAGAACACAAAGTGAGAGCCCCCCACCCCGGAAGTATGTGATGAAGGGGCCACTGGGTCTCACGTGGATAGTCAGGGTCTGAGTGGGGCCCCCTGAAGAGTTGGGGGAAACCTGAACGGTGGGGTGGCCCCTTTCCTCCACAGGGACCACAGGAGCTCAGGGGCCAGCGGCACGACCCTGGACCTGCCAGTGTTTTCACTCCCACTCTAAATCAAACGACCTATGTACTTGGTGGTACCTATGTGTCCTCAGTGGCCTGAAGGCCGGTGGCAAGAGCTTTTCTCCCAAGCATGTTTCACAGGGGCTGAGATCACAACAGTTGTGACGGGAGCACTGTGAGAGACCTCTCATCTCTTTGCCAGTCTGTAGCACCAATTAAAGGGAATTTGATCAACCCCAGAACTCTGTTAGCATAAGGACATCTGAAAATATCATGTAGGTACCCTGTTTTATCAAATGCTGCAGCATCAGCCACCCCTAAAAATGTGCTCCAAAGAAATGACAGAGTGACTTGAGGTAAGGTCTCAAGTGAAATGTGAGAGATTTTAGGAGACCTGTACTCTTTAATTACTTCCTGTCATTTGCAATCTTGTATTGATTATAAAAAAGCAACAACAAAACAGTCCCCGAATGCAAAGCACATAACAAGAATAGGACGAGCTTCTCGCGACTAACATGGAGCACCCTGAGGTTTCTTAGTGAGAAGCTCATTTCATAAGCAGCACTTTACTACTCGTCAGTTTCAGGGCGCTATGGCAAGTGTGGAGAAGTGGAATGCTTATTGGGTGGCTGCAGCAAGAACACGATGGTGATATGATACAGTTTAGTGTTTCCAGATCACCATGACTTTCATTCCCAAAGACTGCACCTGAATCTTCCATGTGCTCAGGACACATCTTCCTTATGGGGAATCATTCTGTCTGCCAAGGAGTTGATTGTTATGTTTAACATATTTACCAATGCAGCTTTTACTAGAGAACAACCCTGTGCATTTTGGGGCATGTGGTTTTATTCCAATTTAGGTATGGGCTTCAATACACAGAATTCACTGTGCGGATGGATAATAACTGAGGTTTGACTAAAGGTGCCAAACATAGCAATGGTGCAAGTGGCATCTGTGAAATGTGCATCCTGGGATTTTAAAACCCATAGGTATGAAATAAGATGTGGGACCAAATGTCCCAGGATGCTACTTGTCATTTGTTACATCTAGAACTGGCCAAGGGTTTTCACACACCAGTGCACTGCTTGGCATCACTGGAAATGTGGTAAGAGTTTGCAAGTTTAAGTCAGCTACAGTGATTGTCCTGCTACCCACTCTCCCTTAGCATTCCAGGGCATGATGAGCCAAAGGCAACAGCAGGACCAGCAAGCAACAGGTCCGAGGACCTCTGCCATACAGGGGACTTTCCTGCTGGGTGGAGACTGTGGTGGCTGCTTTCAGGGCTCAAAGGACTCCCTTCCTAGCAGTGCTTAACTTCTAATAAAATAAGTGACAGGACTCTCGTCAGGGGGCCACTACAGCTTGAACCAACCATTGTTGTGGTCATCTATAAATAAGCCAGACAGCGGCAGCATGGGGCCGACTATCACAAGCACTGATGTTGACAATTAAGTGCCCGTACCAAGCACCAGAAACCACCGGCTCAAATAAGCCCTGCCTCCAACCCTACAGAAGAGGTACTCCACCAGTTTGTGCCCAACACACAAGAATTACACTCATTAATGTCCTGCAGACTGACACCCTTTCTCCCTCAGACCACTGGAGCTCCAGCTCAGGACCTCCCCACATCTGCAGTTCCTTTGCTCTGAGTGAGCCAGCAGGCACAAGGGACAGAGAAAGGATGTAGCACAGTCCAGCAGGTGACACGTGACATAGAGCACATGGGAGAGGAACATAGGTAAATACTGGAGAAGAGGAGTAAGAGAAGGAGAAGAGGGAGAGGAAGAGGAACAAAAGAGTTGCTAAGAAGACAGAGAATGATTACTGGAGGGTGAAAGCAAGAGACGTGACAAGATATATGGAAGAAAATAATGATAGAGAAACTGAGTCACATGACAATGTGGAGAAAAAAGTGTGAAAGGGGACAGACTAAAGAAGGAGTGATACAATGGAACAGGGTACAGAAGAGAGACAAGAAGTCTGGAAGTGTAAAGTTAAGTAAGACATGGGTAACACCGAGAAAAAGACAGTAGTGAAACAAAAGGTGATAAAGAGAACTCTGAGTGACAATGAAAGGAGAAGGTGTAATAGTGTAAAATGAAAAGCAAGCCAGAGCGACAAAAGGATAAAGGAGAAAATGCAAACGAGAGTAAAGACAAAGGCAGCGAGACAGCTGTAGCATGCTCCGGATGCTCTGTGAGTCTTGGCAGCTGCACATTATCTTGTGCAGGAGGAGCTAAAGGAGCCCATCAAAGGTGTTGGGACAAGGCAAAGCACTGTGGGAGCCCTGGAGGTGTATATGGTTACTGGCCTGAGGATAATTGTTAACAGACTCACACACTGCACATACTAGTTGGGGAGTAAAGCATTACATGTTGTGGCATTACACATGGAGAGGCTTAGCAGCCTAGTTTTGTGGTTCTTGCCTGCTGAGGTATTTCTATAGACTGACATATGGATAGTGCATTGTTCGACCTTGCATTCTTTGGGTAATGTTTCCCCAAACTTCTTGCTTTTCCCTCCTGGTTTTATAACTCTCTCTTTGTTGGCCTTAGGATTATGGGTCTTTCACCAAAGTCATTCATTGCTAACATGCATGTGCTCTTCTAAAACATGCTAATAATTGGTGTATACCTGATTGGCTTATTTAAATTACCTGTACATCCCCTATGTAGTAGTGTACCATATACCCAGGGCTTGTACATCAAATGCTACGAGTGGGCCCGCAGCACAGATTGTGCCAGTCACACATCTAGCCTTTCAAACCTGTGCCAGGTCTGCTATTGGAGGACCTGTGCACGCAGATCACTTGAATCTGCTTGCCAAGTTCTGTACTTCTCTCTTGGGTACAGCTAAGTCACCCCCAAGGTAGGTCCTAAGTGATCCTGAGGACAGGGTGCTATGTAGGTGAGAGATAGAACAGGTACCATGTGTGTTACATGCCCTAGTGGTGATTAACACTTCATTTCCTTTGCACCGCTGTGCGGCCTGCTCCTCTCATAGAGTAACATGGGGGAGTAATTGAAATACTTTCCAGCTGCCATTCCTGACTGCTAGAAAGTGGACACTGCTGCTATTAACTCTTGTGTGCCTTACAGCAAGCCTCCAATACACATCTGGGATGTGGGTGGCAGACACATCTTTTTATTCCCCATAGACAGTCATACAACACAGGACACTCAATTACAGTGCAGACCTCTGAAAACTGGAGGGTCTTCCTGGGCAGAAGAAGAAGAATGGAGCTGACCCACGTGCTTTGAATAGCCAGGGTCCTGCTCATACTAAAGATACCAAAAACCTCCCGGGGTCATCAGGCAGACAGGACTGGATTGAAGGCGGGAATGTGAATTCCAAAAGGGAGTCTTTGATCTAGCCCCACCTTAAAGGCATTTCAGTTTATTAGTAATGGGGCCAGACCTCAGTAGAGCAGAGACACTTATGGACTGGCATCTAGACATCACTGGAAGCATTGCACATTGTCAGAGGAATCTGTTATGCCTCAGGAGGGAACTGCCACTGGGAGACTTGTAGTGTGAGTTGGGCTGCTGCTTGCTTCAGTGCAATACATCTACTCGCCAGGGGGGTGCCTTATATCCTGGAGCGGTGTGTATTCTTTACCGATGAAATACAAGTACTGACCAGGTGGGGTGCCTTACACACTGGGGCACTGTGAATTCTAAACCAATGCAATAGAAGTACTGGCCAAGTGGGGTGCCTTACATACTGGGGTACTGAAGCTACCGCCCTATTTGCGTTGTGTTACATGTTCAGGGATTATGGATGCTGGCATGACACTTATTCATTAGTGCATTACAAACGAGGGCAAGTTGGATATGACATACTTACCAGGGGATACTACTTGACATACTTGAGGAATCAGGCCATTAAAAAGAGCTTAATGCACTTTGCCTTTGTGGATCCTGACCTGGTTTAGTGACTTTATATACTAGGGCATAGAGATACTGGCCTAGAGATAGTCAAGAATGGATTTTCCCATACTATGGCACTGCTAATACCAGCCAGAGGATGCTGCTTCACACACTGAGGAGCTGTGGATCTTGGCCTGGAGAAGAGTGCTTTACATACCAGTCCTAAGGATACTGGCTGAAGGATGTCAGAGATTATGGATACTGGCCAAGCTATGGTGCTGACCTCACTGGGGAAATACTGTCCTGGCTGGGGTGCTTTGCATTGGGGACTTCGTGTCAACCGGACTGGCTACACTGCTTTACCTCGACAGACAATTTAAAAGCTTGCCTTTTATAGTACTTATGTATTGTGACACTGTGAAAACAGTCCGGGTCATAGTGCTTTACATACAGGAGCTGTGGAGGTTGGCCGTTAACTATGCAAAACTAACAGCAAAATCTGTTTACTGAATGGCAAGATATGTAATACGTCATACAGGTTTGCCTTGGAGGAGGAGTGGGTGTTAAAAGAATGTCCAGGGCTAGGCTGTGTTCCCAGTGCATAGGGCGAGTGTTTGACCAACACTTCTCTTGAGGCTGCCTCCAGAAGAACACAATTTTATCTGGAGGTTCAGAATAACATGTGTGTTTGCTGCAGGCTCCTCAGAACAACGTGTGTTTGCTGCATGCTCCTCAGAATAAAATGTGTTTGGCTCAGGCTCCTCAGAATAACATGTGTGTTTGCTGCAGGCTCCTCAGAATAACATGTGTTGGCACAGGCTCCTCAGAATAACGTGTTTGTTAAGGTTCAGGCTCCTCAGAATAACATGTGTGCTTGGTGCAGGCTCTGCATAATACCGTGTGTGTTTGGTGTAGGCTATGCATAATACCATGTGTGTTTGGTGCAGGCTCCTCAGAATAACGTGTGGTTTGTGCAGGTTCCTGCTTTGAAAGCAGAAGAGTTTAGTGAGGCAAGAGTGTCTCATCAAGCCCTGAGTTTTACATTACCTTTTGATACTCACTCATTATTTTTAAACATTGGGCCATGGTTTATACTTATTTTTGATGAAGCAGGGACATATAAATATTTTACATTTACAATGTTCAATAATCTCCAGTAAGGGAACAAGGCAATTTTCCCATAGAGTATACTACCTGACATTGCTGACAAAATCTCTGCATAAATACAATTGTAGTTCACCAGGGTGTATGTTCAGTAGCTCCTGTATGCCTCCAACGGGCCCCAGACCTTCTCCCACTTGAGCGGGCAACTCCACCTTTTCTGATTTACTGCACTAATCTAGATTATTCTTCCAATTCCACAGTGTAAGCGGGTGGTCCATGCCACAGGCCCTGGCTATGTTCCTTTTTGTCACTATGTCCACCACCATTAGCCACATCTGTTAGAATCTGGGTTATTCAGCCTCTCCCGTCATGGACAGAATATGCCACCTTGCCTCTATCGAGACCTCAAGGCCTGTGACCTCGGTCACATACTGCACCTCCGCCGGCCAGTAGTGTTGAATAATAGGGCAGGCCCATAAAATATGGAAGAACAAACCACCACTCCACACCCCGACACATTGGCCCAGACTGCATCAACTCGGCCAATACAGATGTGTTCTAGAGGAGTGGATCTGTCGAGGAATTGTACCTGTATAATGTGAAAGCAAGTCCGAATAGTGACCTCTCGAGGGTTCTGAAGCACTTCCACCCAGTCATCCTCCTCCAGCAGAACCAGATTGTTTTCTCATGCTTCCCTCAGGGCCCCATGGGAATATGGTGAGTTGTTCATGAGCTTTTTGTATGTTAGTGACGTGGCATAGGTTGTCATAGGTTCTAGCAACAGGCGATCCTTCAGGGGAGTGTATTCAGACAAGCACATGTCTGCACAATGCGTGACCCAACTACAGATATCAGAATCTTTCTGTATTTCTCATTTTGTACTCTACTCTTAGGTCATAAAAGAAAATCGTTGCCCCTCCCCCACCAAACATCACCGAGGTAGTCAATGCCCAAGAGTCCACATTTAGAAATCCCTTCAGGTTCCCCACTTTGGCTAACAAATAACTTTTCTCCATTAGTTTGACCTCCCAGCCCAGAAATGAAGTGACCCCTCCAGCATCCTATGATAGAGTGCAGCTGGGTAGCCGTAACCACCCATTGCATAAGAATTCATTGAATAGGCAGGTCCATCCCTTTCAGTGAATACCCAATCATTATTGGGTACCAGCTGGGCCGCCAAGTAATATTTCTTTAGGTCTGGGACTGTGAGCCCCCCTTAGAACAGTCTTCTCTGAAGTTGGCGTAGACCAATCCTAGAACTGCCCCATCCCATAGGAGTTTTCGTATTTCACTATCCAATTTCTGAAAGAAATAGGCTGGTATCCTATACAGGTTGTTCTGCAGGAGATAGAGCATGCAAGGCAGGGCGATCATTTTAAATAGGACAGCCTTACCCATCAAGGAATCTGGTAGTTTCCTCCAGTGTGACACATCACTCCGGAGTTTCTCAGTTTGTGGGAGCAGATTATCAGTCAGGAAATCGTCTGCGTTGTCTGTCTTTTACCTCAAGGGGTATTCTCCCAGAAAGGACAGGAGGGTATGTCCCCCTAGATAGGGAAAAGGAGAGACTTATCCAAATTAATCGGGTACCTGGAATACCTATCAAACAGCTGGAGTAGATGATGCAATCTATGGAGAATCAGATTGGGCGGGGTGACATATAATAAAGTATCATCAGCGTATAAAGATATACATTCTTCCCAATCCTCATCACTTATGATACCCAACACTAGCTGATCTTGATGGACCCAGGCAACCAGTGGCTTGAGTGGCAGTGTAAATATCATAATCGGGACAATGGACAACCCTTCCTCATGCCCTTGTTTGGTACAAAAGATTGGGATACCACCCGATTGCTTCATACGATTGCCATCGGGGCACGATAGAGGAGAGTGATCCATTCACAAAAGCCAGGGTCAAAGCCCAGCCTTGAAAGGACAGAGAACATATTTAACCATTCAATTCTGTCAAATACTATTTGCACATCTAGTGAGGGCAGTACTGCCTCTTCCCTTTCCAGAGTCCTGGCCATCTAGAGCACCCCATATAGGCTTCACAGAGTCAGTCTAGTGCTTCCGTGGGGTCTAAAACTGGATTGATCCATATGGACCATGGATGATAACACTGTACAAAGCCTGGTCGCTAGGACCTTTGCTAGTATCTTGGCTCTAAATTCAATAGCAATATGGGACTATAGGAAGTGCATTCCTCTGGGGGTGTACTTTTACTGGGGTTGACCACAATAATGGCCAATCGTTGATCATCAAGAAGGCAACCCCCTCCTCCTAGCCACCTGAAACACATTTAGCATATGTTGCACAACCTTTTCAGCCACTCCTTTGGATAGCTCCATCGGGAGGCCATTTAGCCCCACAGCTTTACCAGATTGTAAGTCAAGGATGGTTCCTTCCACTTCCTCCACCATTAACTCCAGTTCCAAGTCTTGACTCTCATCAGCTTACAATTTCAGGAGGGAAGTATTGCGCAGAAGCTCAGTGCAATCAGCCCCAGACATAACCAGAGTAGTGGTATCGAGTGCTTCAAAATAGTTAGCAAACGCCTCCGCTATTGCCTTCCCATTTTTATGTACCGTCTCCTTGGATGTATAAATTTAAGGTACCATTTTTTTTCTAGACAAGCTACCATTTTATTCGCTTTATCCTCTATGTCATAAATTCTTCTTTGTGTCGCCTTCGCCTGTACACGGCCATGTTTTTGGTTAAGTCTCTCCTTTAATTCATGGTTTTAGCGATAAATGTTTGGGCCGGGGCACCATTCCTTGGCCTCAGAACGGGTGCCCTATGTGCCTGCTCCATTGTGAAGAAATTTGACAGGCGTTTGGGTTGCAGATGGTTATGGATGAGGTCCTCCAGGAGGAGATCAATACTTGGACCCTCTGCTCCCTCAGGGTGCTCCACCACCCTTATATTGTTTCTACGTGCTCACCCTTCATGGTCCTCCAGTCTCACTTCTGTAATAATACGTTGTTTTGTGAGATGCTGCAACTCTTCCTCCTACTGCTTGGAAGTAGTTTGCAAATAGGTTATATTAGTTTCAGCTATGGTGACCTTCTCAGAGATTTAGTGAAAATCTGCTTTGAGTAAATTCACGTCTGTGGTGATGGCGTCCAATTTTGGCTTGATTGTACCCTTTAAATCAGCTATGGCCATCATTATAGCGCTAAGCGAAGACGTTGTACTCCTTACTCGAGCCCTTGCCGTATCAGATTCAATTGTTGCTTAGAAACAGTGTATTTATCCATTTTATTTTTTTGGGTGGGCCCTGTTCCCTTAGGTCTTACCATAGCCCTTCCACAATTGGGGGTCTGGTCATAGTTAGGCCCTGTCCGCTTCACAGGCTCCCCGGGGTCACTCCCCCATGAGTTATCTAAACAGTACAGCATGTCCTCCTTCTCACTGGCCATTTCAGGTGGACTCCATGCCGCAATTGAAACCTGACCATCAGGCACTCGGGATGCGAGGAGACACTACTCTTCAATTCAGGGCCAATTCATCTCCATTCATGGACACCTCTTTTCTTTCTGGGTGCCAGCAGGATACCTTTAGGCCAGAGTCAAGTAGGCTTTATCTCTGAGCCTCAACTGTAATCTGGAGGCTCCAGCTGGCTCTACAGCTGCAAACACTTTTGGGGCCCCTCTCACTGTCTCTGCCAGCATCCAGATGTCACGTCCTTCCAGAGTTCCCATTGCTGTTCTTCACAGCTCCAGGCAACCACTTCAGCAGCTATGTCCTGCCCAGGCCTGTTGCTCTGTATTAGGCTCCATCTCTTCTCATAGGCAGCAGGCTTTGGCCTCTTCTTGGTTTGGAACCAAGCTATTGGTGTCACTCAAAATCCTGTGTTCCGTCAGTTTCATTGTCATAGGAGCTGGGGGGGCAGCAACCATCACAGCCATAGCTCTGATCCCCCTGAGTCACTATAGTTTCATCTTCAGGCATATGCTCGTCGTCCCTCGGCCATGCGTCACCGCCTGGCATAGTCCTGCTCCACCACCTGCCCCACTTCGTTTCAGGGTCTCACCAGACTCCTCTAAGCTGATGGGGGAAACAATTTGTTTTTTTTGTGCCCCAGAAGTTTCTGCTTTCTCCAGTGCGTCATTCTTATGAACAGGTGTGAATTTTACTATGGATGTTGAGCTTTAGCCCCTTCAGTGCCCATGACGAGATAGTCTCGTCATGGAGCGCGGATGCGCTGTGCCCATGACGAGACTATCTCGTCATGAACCCCGCCCGCTAATGAAAGGGCCGGCACAGGGCGGGGAAAGGGCGGGGCACACAAGGGGTTAATGGTGCAGGTAGCTCAGAGCTCCTCTATTGTGTGGCCATTGCAGTTGGCACCAAGCCAGGACCCCAATCAACAAAATGTTGCTCATTATAAATATGCAGGACTATGACTGCCTAAATGCCAAAGCAAAACCACAGCCAGACAAAGGACTGTCACGTGACTTGTGGAGAGCTGAATTCTTGTTTATTTGGGTGTTTCATGTAGTGCTAACATGCCAACTTGTGTCTGCGTAGGAGGGTTATGTGATACAGACTGTATACATAAAGACAATATGACTATACATAGACATAGTGTATACATTGTTGCTGGTTTTGAAATGGTGACTGTAAATAAAGAACTGCCTGAAGATGCATTTTCAACACTAGATGATTGGACCTATGTACTTGACATCATCAGTCAGCCTAGCTTTATAGTCAACAGCACCATTCAAGCTTAGTTTTTTAAGATAGTAATAAACCTAATAATAAAGCTAAAACTAAAGTTCCAGAAAGCAAAAAGCAGTTTGTAAACTGTCTGAAATGTTTGCAGGTGAGTGAGTGTAGGCTCTTAAGAACTCATCTAGCCATATTTGAACTGGTAGTACCTGGTGGCGAGCCTGGAGAGAGAACTGCCAAATTAAATATACATTGATATTAAAGAGCTTTGCACATGCATGGTTTGCTCAGTTACTGGTTTAATTTTGAAATTGAAAGATAAATAATGTAAATGTAAACATAAAACATCCACCACATGACATGAAAACAAAGTGAAGAAAGTAGTTCACTTTCATGTAAAAAAAAAAAATTGTATAAAACATAACTTTAAATTGGCATTAACAAATAAATAAAATCTCACCCAAGGGATAACATGTTATGACACTATTATTAAATAAACACAAATATGTTAAAGTGACAAAGCTTGTTTTCTTCTCTCTATCTTTAAATATTAATATTAAACAAGGAACTTTAATTTTATAAAATGTAATCTTTTAAGCAGCATTAATAAATAAAAACCATGCACACTGAATAACTACACAAAAAGAAAAGAAGGCAAAATGAAGAGTGTCAAAATATTTTTTGAAAAAGCATATAACAGCAATGTAATGTGCTTTATGGAGCACTAGATCAAGAATGCTGAAAACCATATAATTCTGGTTTAGTTGTGTGAGTCAGAAATGAAAGAAAATGTTACTGGGTGCCAATGATGATAAATACAGTAATTTGGTGCATCGATATTTAACAGTGACACACTTCTCCATAGTACATTTATTAAAGTCTGCATTGTCTCTGAAAAGTTCCTTCTCTATAGACAACTTGGCCAATACAGTCAGACGAGTCTCTGTCATTGTTCTCCTTAATATTTTTTTATTCTCTTCAGATTTGAGAAACACAGCTCGGGCTCTGCTGTGGTCATGGGTCTGGTAATCCATATTGTCAACAGATTCATAGTCTCTGAAAATGGTTCTTGTAGATTGTTTTCAAGAAACAAACCAATTAAAGGAATGGCAATACTAGCTCTTCGAAACTCAGGTCTCCCATATATGACTGATAGTGAGGATCTCAATTTTATTTTTGTTCAGCGTGGTACATGTCCTTATAGTTTCCTTGAGTATTTCCTTTGGGAATGATCCATCATGTCTATCAAAGTGATCATTATGGAGTAAAGTAGCACTTATAAGATGTTTAGTAAGTTTAAAAGTTTCTTTGGCATGGACAATGAGAGTTTCACAAACTGTTTTGGCAACTTGGACCAAGACCTTTGTTTCAGTTCTGTAGCTTAAAAATTTAAATTAGATTCCGCTGGCAGACCGGTATCTAGATTGTCAATGGTTGCCCTGACATGGGCGATGCCGCTGACAAAATCTGTTGTTTCTCTTTGTATATTTAAGGCATCTATGTCTTGCTTTTGTATTGTATTGTAATTGGATTTATATAGCGCTTACTACCGCTGATGAGGCGTCAAGTGCTTTTTCGGCGATTAGCAAGCTACTCTGGAACCAATAAAGGATTAGTGGTGACTTAGTAGTCAAAATATGAAAGGCATTTGAGTTGCAGATGTTAGTCAGTGTTTTGGATTGAGCAGAATAGTGGAGGGATAGAGAGGGAAAAAGGTTTGCATTTATATAGTCAAGTCAAAGTAATCTTTATTTCGGTCATAGACCTTAAAAGAAAGTACATCATAAAAAAATATTTCATCAGAATGAAAATTCGTATTAAATACAGACATTTATCATACCATCGATTACAGAGACCAAGAATTTATATAGTTAAAAAAGATAAAACAGTACAAAATGCTAAAATTTAAATTTTGTCCATATCTATTTAATACCCCCGGTGAGAGGTGCAACGAAGGAGCAGCGCCTCCGCCAAACAGCATGTAAAAAAGCGAGACACCGAGAATACTATAGGTGTGGAAGTATCGGTCTTCAGTATTCTATGTGCCTCCTTACAATGGGTGGTACCCAAATTTCTACAAAGTTGTGTAAGCCAACGTTTTCTTATGGACTTATAAGTCGGGCAAAAAAACAGGATGTGGATCTCTGTCTCGTTTACATCACCACAGGTTGGACAATCGGTGATGTTGTTAGTTGACCACTTTCCCGTTAAAGCTCTTATGGGAAGAGTACCATATCTAAATTGCGTGTAGAGCTTTCTTGAGGCACATGAATCAATTTCACCAAGAAAGGGTTCTAGTTTAAACTCTTCCTTGATGTTAAGGAAATCTGTGGTCAGTGTCCCCTGCCTATTGTTGGAGAGCATTTTGGCTTTCGTATTTGACCAGAATGTTTTAACCAGGTCAGCTTTGGAGAGTTTTGCGACAGTTGTTGCTGGGTTGTACCAAAGTGCAGGAATTCCCAGTGTCGTAAACTCCTTTTTAATAAAAGCAAGCCAGGGTATTTTGTATGAGCCGGGAAGAGCCAACAAGGCTTTTAGATCATTCTGATAATTTATCAGCTCCGGTGTTGCCCACACCCTCCGCCAATACATTAGGTGCTTCAGGGAGAGTTCTTCCTGTCTAGGTCTAACGCCCAAATCCAGTCTTAAAGGGTGGAGTGGGGTACTAGTGGGTAATGCCAGTAGGGATCTTAAGAATTGGTTTTCCTGGCTAGATATATCTCCAACTGTACAATGGCCCCATAACTCTGCCCCATAGAATATTGCGCCACGGGTTTGCATTTTGTAAATCTCAATAATGGGTGCCACAGGCTTAGAGGTGGAGGCTCTATGCATCTTGAGAACCCCACCACAAATTTGGGTGAGGCGAAGTTTAGCCCTGGAAATTTGTGGGCCCCACTCCATTTTATCGTTGAGGGTAACGCGAAGATATTCAAAGACAGTTACCCTATCCAGTATGACACCATTGAGGGAAGGGTTGGGGCACGTTGCCTTGGGCGGATTACATACCATAAATTTCGTTTTTTGTGAGTTTATCTCGAGCCCCCTTATGGAGCAGAATTCAGAGAAACTGTCTAGGGCACGTTGTATCCCCATGGGAGATTTTGACACTAAAAGAGTGTCATCTGCAAACATTAGTGCCACAACCTGCTCATTATTAAGTTTTGGGGCATCGATATCTTTTACTCCCTTCAGATGGGCCACTAAGGCGTTGCCATACAGGGTAAATAAGGTAGGGGCCAACATGTAACCCTGTCTAACACCTCGATTGACCGGAAATTTAGATGTTAAGTTTCCCCTTTTGCCGTACCTTACCTGGGCAAAATTTGATTTATGAAGTCGCTTGATAATCGCAAGTAGACAAGTTGGTATCCCCATCTCGGCCAATACCGCCCATAATGTCTGGCGTGGAACCAAATCGAAGGCCGCTTTGAGGTCGACGAAGATCAAGTAGAGGCTGCCACCCTCTACTTTCACGGTTTTCCAGTATAGGAGTTGTAGACGAAGGAGCTGGTCTACCGTGGAAGTCTTCACCCTAAATCCTGCCTGGTAAGGAGTCAGTATTGATTGGTCATCCACCCAGGTCTGCACTCGGTCTAAAATTATACGTGCAAACAATTTCTGACTGACATCAATCAAACTTATCGGGCGGTAATTGGTTGGAAGCAGTGGGGAGCCTTTCTTGAATACTGGGATTATTTCAGCGCCTGCCCAGGTGTCCGGAATGGGTGCGCCATGTAATATGGCATTGTATAGGAGGCATAAATAGGGAATCCAGATCTCGGGCTGGTGCCTATACAGGTCCCCGGGGATCTTGTCCAGACCTGGTGCCTTCCCAGTTGGGAGCCTGTTTATTGCCCTTTCTACTTCCTGCTGGGTAATTATATCAAAGTATTCTATCTTCGGCAGAGGTGCCTGTATAATGGCGCTGTCCAAAGAGAGGTGGGCATATAGATTCTGGAAATAATTGTTCCATTGCTCTGGGACAATATTTGGGTCATCTGCCATAAGCCCTTCTTTAGTACCTGACCTAATGATTGCCCAAAATTCTCTCATGTTTTTCTTTGTCAGGGCGTTTTTAACGTCCTCCCATTTACCATTTTCCCAATTTTGTTTAGCCTCTTTTACCATTAGTTTATACCCGTCTCTTTTCTTTGTTACCTTTGTTCTGTCACCAGATTTTATTGATTTAAGAAGGTCTTTTTTAGCCCTTCGACAGTTACTGTTGAACCAGGTTAGAACTTTTGGGTTAGTGGGAGGCTTAGAATTGACTGGGTTAAGCAGGTCACCCAATGTTATAACTAGTCCTGCATGGATATTGATGATGTCATTTTCCAGTTTTTCTTGCCCCTGTTCAAGGGAATAGGTGAGCTCTGAAAGTGCATTGTAAATTGTTATATATAATACGCTTAGTTTTTCAGGACAGTTGAGGATCACAGGCCATTTAAGTCGCCTTCTATTATTTGAGAGGAGACAAGGGCTTGGGTTGCCAATGGTGCTTTGGAGCGATGAAGCCATCGCTGGTAACACGAAGTCCACAACCAGGGCGTTGTGATCGCTATCATGGCGTGGAATAACTACAAAGTCCTTGACCCTATGCCAAGAGTCAACCTGTACCATGATATAATCAATGCGTGAAGACTGTCCCACTCGGTTGAAGGTATGGGTTCCCTCCAAATCCGATTGAGTACGCCCATTACAGGCTCTCAGGGAATTAGCCAGGGTGAGAGAGTTTATTTGGACTGATAGAGGTGTCCATGCCTTAATTGGAGGGTATAGGAGGGCCGGTATAAGCCATTGTTCGTCCTCCTCTCTAGTGATGGATTCGGTTGTACCGGGCAGGGGCTCATATTGGCAGTTGAAATCACCAGAAACAATTAGGGTACCCTTGTCTGCTACAGTTTGAATTAGATCATTTAGAAGTTCCAGAGTGGGAGATTCTTTCCCCATCGATGTAGGACGGGAGTATACATTTATTAGGACCATACTAAGTTTGGAAGGGAAAGTTAAAATTATACATTGTAGGTCTGGGCTACAAGTAATAATTTGTGTTATTGTGCAGCCCAGATGTGAGCCAATGAAAATGGACAGTCCCACATAAGGTCTTCCTCTTACACCAATGAGAGCTAGATGGTTGATAATATGGAAGCCCTTTATTGAAAATTCCTTAGTTGCCCAAGTCTCCTGGATACAACAGATATCGTGCTGATCAATAAAGTGACTCCAATCTGGGCAGAGAAGCTTATTGATAATACCTGCGACATTCCAGGAGAGGATTTTTATTTTATTGTCAGCAAGATGGTTGTCGTTTTTTCCACACACAGGAGCAATAGCAGGAGTGGTTGGAAAAATATTGACAGGGCCAGTGGTTGTGTCATTTACAGCGTTGAGTTTAGTAATGGCCTGATTTGTGACAAATTGTAAAGGGCTAGATGGACTTGGCATAAGACTCTGCGCTGCTGGAGTCTGAACTGTTAAAGTCATCCCAATCTGAGGGACGATGGTAACGTTTTCATTGTAATTTGTCTCAGTAATACCACTTGTATTTGTCAGATGTGGCTTGTTCCGGCCCCCGACTATTGGCATAGCCCGGCCAGCAAGTCAATCAACATCCTCTAGGGGGGCAAACCGGTTATAAACTGGAATACTATAGAATGGTAAATCTAACAGGGGCCTAATGTGACTGGGATAGATTGGTCTGGAGCCCTGGGCAGGAAATCCGGTTGAATAGTGATCACGCACTCTAGATGGTACTGGGTAAAAATTATCAAGAGAGCAAGCAAGGATTGATGTGTTATATCCTGGGAGTACAGTGGGGTGACTAAGTATTTTTTGGGCAGTATGCGGATGCCTGAAGTTTATTACTACGCAGTCTCCCCTGATCTTTTTTACCGATGGTCCTATCCAAGCCACCCTCCTCACCGCTAGTATCTCATTGGCCATTTCATAGGGAAATTGTTTGTACTTAGCTAACCAAAACAAGGTCTTATTGTATAGTTCTTGGTCGCTTTCCCTGGCACCAGTGGTAAGTTCGGGTATACCTGTCAAGACCATTACATAGGGGGATGACGCTGGGGGAAGGGTGATTATTGGAAGAGATATGAATTGTGGTGTTTTACTACCTCCTGGGGTATTATGGATGTGCCTAGAGTTGGCAGGACATGGGATATTCGAGGTGGTTCGTTCTGTTGGCTGTAAAGATGTATTTGCACTTGTTATCTGTAACTGTTGTTTCTGTACATTTGGCAGAGCGGTACTTTGAACTGAATTTGTATTGGTTTTGGAAGTGGTAGTAACTTCGATACGTGGTTCCTGATGGAGATCCCTGTTGTGGAACTATACAAGACTCCCTGTGGGTGTTGTTTCTGAACTTGGGTGAAGAGTTCATTCTGGGGAATTAGTGACCTATCATTGCGAGAATTAGTTACGCCTATACTAGAGGAGTGTTTATGGGGGTAGTGTGTTTTTGTTAGTTCCTTGACTAGGTTTAAAATTGGGGCAATCTCTTCTTTGATAATTGCCCTGCATTGGACTGTGAGATCAGCTAATGCTGATTGAAACCAGGGCGGGTAAGTTGTATTAGGTAGTGATGGAAGTTGGGAGGATATACTATTGCTAGTCGGTACCTTATTCGTCCTCCCCTTTTTTTTCCCATTCCCACCCTTACTGGATTGCCTTTTTTTCTTCTGATTTTTAGTGATGGGTACGGGATCTTTACCCACGCTAGTTTCTAAAACTGAGATAATTGGATCTTGTGTAGCAGAGGTTGTTAATGGGCTGTTCAAGCTTTTCCATGCCTCATTTTGGTTCTCAGCCCCAGACAGGTCAGAGAAGCCCAAATTTGATACATCTGGTGTTAATGAAAGGCGACGTTCAGTAATTTCGATTTCAGTGGTGACTACACCTATGGCTTTCTGAAGCATCAGGTCTATGGCTGTAGGAAGTTTCACTTCCTGGGGTTTAGATTTAGCTTGTTGATGTTTGGCTGCGCAAGCTCGGGTCCTCTGGGTACGTTTGGGTTGATTAATCGTCGTCATGGCTTTATGGGGTTAGTGCAACAGACAGATTGTACATAAGTTGGGGAACTAACAGCATTAATAAGCGCCCATAGTACGTTACTCTATATGAGAGTTCTAAACAGTACCTCAGAGGTCAAGTTCCTTCGTGGCGATGTTAGGGAAGTGGCCCAGCCCAGTCTCTGCCTGCCCCTGATGGCCACAGACGGCCCGCCCTTTGCCCTGGCTTAGCCCGGCGCCGCCCGCACGCGGTCCCGCGACGCGGAGCATGTCACCGCTTTTGTGCGCCTCCGGTCGCGTGATTGTTGTCAGCTGGTGCAGAGGCTGACAGTAGTTGTAGTCTCCCCCTCCTCACAGCGGCCGCAGGGTGTTCTACTGCAGCGGCGGGAGGGAAAGCAGGACAGCTGTGGAGGGTCGAGGGAAACAGAAGGGCAGATGAGGGTCCTCCAATGCCCCCAGCAGCAGCAAGCGTACAGGAAAGCCCTTGCTACCCTTGATGGGGTGTTGAAGTGCGTTTTCAGTGAGTAGCACGCTACTTCGGAACCCAGAAAAGGATTAGTGGTGAGTTAGTATAGAGAAAGTATGAAAATAATTTGAGTGGTGTATAGGTTAGTCAGTTATTTGGATCAAAAAGAATACTGGAGGGATAGAGAAGGGAAAAAGGGTTGGCATTTATATAGCGCTTGCTACCCTTGATGGGGAGTTTAAGCGTTTTTTCGGTAAGCAGCACGCTGCTCTGGAACCCATACAGTGTTAGTAGTGAATTAGTATAGTGAAATATGAAAGTAATTTGGGTGGTGGATATTTTAGTCAGTTATTTGGATTGAGAAGGATAGCAAAGGGGAAGAAGAGGTAACAAGGTTTACATTTAAAGTGCTTTTTTGGTGAGTAGCACTCTACTCCGGAACCCATAAAGGATTAGTGGTGAATTAGTATAGTGAAATATGAAATTAATTTGAGTGGTGGACATATTAGTCTGTTATTTGGATTGAAAAGGATCCTTGAGGGATAGAAGTGAAGGATTTTGAATGTTGTTTGTTGTTTGTTTGTTTGTTTTGAAGGGGGATGAGTAAAAGGGAGGTGGAAGGGGAGGAGTCAGAGGCAGAGTTAAGAACCACTAGTTTTAGGGGATAGGATGTTTTTCGCAATGGCCCGAAAGCTTTAGGAATGCACTCACAGCAATTCAAACCAGTTGGTTTCTTTTACAAAAGCGGGATCTTGCAACAAAATTCACGGTCATCCTTCCTTAGACCTGACGCGTTTCGACGCTGCTGCCTCTTCTTCCGAGGTCGCTTTTAAAAAGTCTCGCAAGTGGTTCCAATTAGCATGCTTTTATTCTACCCTCAGTGGGCCTGCATGCTGGGACTTGTAGTCCGTTAGGAATTTGTGTTCACCTTTAGTAGGTACTGCGTTTACTTTCTACTTAAAAAAGCACTTTTAACCCCTTCGACGCGCATGACGGAACGGTTCCGTCATGCATGTCGGTCGCGCTGTGCGCATGACGGAACCGTTCTGTCATGGCCCCGCCCGCGCATGGAATCTTCAGCGTGGCGTGGAAATCCGCGCCACGCTGAAGGGGTTAATGAAGTCAATTCACCCACAGTGGGCCCAGAAATAATGTTCAAGATCTAATTACCATCATCGCTGTGCCGCATGTCACATCTGGATACAGTTTTAGGGGATAGGAATAGTAAAAAAGATGTATGAGATTATGCAAGGAGGGATGGAGTAGAGAGTTATTTTGGGGATCATAGTAGTGGTATGAGGTTTGGGATGAATGAGAAAGTGAAGGTAATAGATAGATTGATAGAGGTATAGGGTTAGAAATAGGCTAGTGCATTTGAAATAGTAGTAGAAAGAGGTTTGAGATGAGTTAGAAAGTTGAGCTACAGGATATATTGAGAGCAGTAAAGGGTGAAAAATAGGGTTGTGCATTGAATTTGTTGAATTAGAAGAAAAATAATAAATAAGTAAAAGTAATATATAGATAGATCCAAAAGTAATAAAGATATGGATCCAAATATACATGGAAGGTATAAAGATGCATAAAAGAAGATAACCTATGTAGATTAAAGATGCATTAATTAAACTGGGGCTTTTGAGTGTTGTTGTACTTTAAATAAGTTTTATTTATTTTACATAGCTATATATATATATTTTGTTGTTTTTTGTGATTTCTTCTCGTATTTTACAAAATCAGCGATATTTATTGTTTTTAATCTTATTTATTATAATGAGATTTTTAAACACAACTGATTTTATCATCTAGTGAATGTATATAACTTTATTTGTTTTTATACATATCCTTTTGATTACTGTATAGCAAATATGTTATCAATGCACAAACAACTGCTTTTGAGACACAACAAATCAATCAATCAATCAAGAAATTTGTATAGCGCGCTACTCACCCGGAGGGTCTCAAGGCGCTTGGGGGGGTCCGCTACTGCTCGAACAGCCAGGTCTTGAGTTGCTTCTGGATGCGTTGGAGTCTTTTCTGCAGTTTGGCTGTGGTTCCGGTTTAGAGGGTGTTTCTGTAATCCAGTCGGCTGGTGACGAGTGCCTGGGTGACCGTCTTCCTGGTTTCAGTGGGGATCCATAGGAAGATCTTTCGGAGCATGCATAGGATGTTGAAACATGATGACGAGACGGCGTTGACTTGTCTGGTCATTGAAAGGGAGGAGTCCAGGCCGAAACCCAGGTTGCGTGCGTGGTCCGTTGGTTTGGGTGCACTGCCTAGGGCCGGGGGCCACCAGGAGTCGTCCCAGGCAGATGGTGATGATCCAAGGATGAGGACTTCCGTCTTGTCTGAGTTCAGTTTCAAGCGGCTGTTCTTCATCCACTCGGCTACTTCTTTCATCCCTTCGTGTAGGTTGGTTCTGGCGGTGGCGGGGTTGTTGGTGAGGGAGAGGATCAGCTGGGTGTCTTCGGCGTAGGAGAGGATGTTGAGGCTGTGTTGGCGTGCCATGGCTGTGAGGGGGCTCATGTATATGTTGAAGAGGGTGGGGCTGAGTGATGATCCTTGTGGTACGCCGCAGATGACTTTGGTGGCCTCGGATCTGAATGGGGGAGGCGGACTCTCTGGGTTCTTCCGGCGAGGAACGAGATGATCCACTCCAGTGCCTTCTCTTGGATTCCGACGTTGCTGAGGCGTTGTACTAGGGTGCGGTGGCAGACAGAATCGAACGCTGCGGAGAGGTCCAGGAGGATGAGGGCCGCTGTTTCCCTGTTGTCGAGCGGGGTTTGGATGTCATCAGTGGCTGCGATGAGGGCGGTCTCGGTGCTGTGGTTGGCTCGGAAGCCGGACTGTGAGTGGTCGAGAGATCCGTTCGTCTCGAGGAAGGTGGCAAGCTGTCTGTTGATGGTCTTCTCGATGACTTTGGCAGGAAATGGGAGGAGCGAGATGGGGCGGTAGTTTTTGAGGTCGGTGGGGTCTGCTGATGGTTTCTTCAGGAGGGCGCTGAGTTCGGCATGCTTCCAGCTCTCCGGGAAGGTGGCTGTGTTGAAGGAGCAGTTGATGATGTCCCGGAGTTGGGGTGCGATGACGTAGTCGGCCTTGTTGAAGACGTGGTGGGGGCATGGGTCGGTTGGCGATCCGGTGTGGATGGTGTTCATCGTGTGGGTGGTGTCTTCGGTCATTTACAGTATTCTTTCCATGTCTATGATCCAACAAATCTCGCATGCATGTCAATTTAAGAAAAAGACAAAAAAATGCAATTTAACGGTACCTCAGAACATGTGAGCGTGTCATGTGATCAAGGTCCTTGAGGGGTCGAAACGCGTCATGCTGGAGGTGTAACTGTGGCTGAATAAATCTAAACAGTGACATCAATCCTGTGGTCTGTGCTCCGTTCTTTCGGCAGAGAAGATGATGACTGCTTATGGAGACATTTTATCATAGAAAGTAACCGGTTTGGAACCCTCCGGTAATACACAGACCCCCTCCGGTTTGGGCAAAGGCTGTCAACAAAGGATTCGAGACTTGGGCTCAAGTCACACACAAAGCTAATCCGGGAGGATTTATGGCAGCCAGGCTCCCCAGCAAGTTTGTAAAGAAGAGACCCGCAACCACCTTAAAGGTAAGCGAACGCGAGTCGGAGGACTCACGGGGCACCATTACCGGGTGAAAGGGCGGGATCTTGAAGTCTAATCACTGGGTGAGGAGGTCAGTTCACGAGCGTTAAAACGGCAGCAAAGAAATGATTCGCATTGTTTGCCGACCAACACTCAAATAATTTACATCAAACCCACAATACAGCCCAAATAGCAGCACCATGTCAGCGGACGCGCTCAGAGAGAGAGAGGAAGCAGCGGCAAACATGTTTGATGACAGAAAGGCCCCAACACAGGACTCCAATACCCACAATGCACCACTCAACACGTGCAGTGTTAGCCTTCGTGAAAAAATAAGGCAACTAGAAAAATTGATGAGGAGCGAACAAAGCAAGTGGTGGGAGGGCAAATCCCTCCAGAGGTATCTCGATGTTAGAAGAGACCCAAGGGGGCTACGAATCCTGTTAGCTCCCAGCTACGAAAAGCCAGACACACAAATGATGAAGGAATGAGCTGAAAATAACTTAGAGTCATCCATGAGATTGATGGCCATACTTGTAAATATGCGGAATCTGACCGCGCAAAAATGCAAATTGAAATTGACGACCTAAATACTGAACTTAATTCAATGGGGCAACAAGATGAAGTAAAAAAATGAAAAGAAGAAATGTTGAAGCGTCTAAAAAAAGATGAAGACAAAATCAGGGAAAGAAAAGCATACAAATTCCATCGCGACCGCATGGATTATGAATGTGGCAGAGTGTTCACCTTTGCCAAGAAGTATGATAAATTGAAAATATCTAAATATGGCAACACAGCTCAAGGACCAGCATCTGCGCAATCTGAACCTGAAAGGCTAGCAGAAGCAACATCCCTCTCCAGTATCAGCTCAGGACGAGAAAGCGATACAGAACTAGAATTCCGAGCCCAGGCTATGTCACAAGTACCAGCCAGCATCTCTCTAGCAGATGAGGTAGATTTTTTATGCCTCGAACACAGAGATACACTGCATCCAAGAATCAAGAACAAACCGGTAGGAATTCAACAAGAAAAAGAAGGGAGAGAAGGCAAGCAAAGCAACGACGGTCAGCAGCAAAAACAACCACAAAAGAGGTAACCCAGGCGCAATTGGAGACGATAGAAGAAACACAGATATCTACTAACCAAACTGTCATCAACCTGTCCCAAATCACTCTTAATGAAGCGGAGAAACAACTCCTGGCGCTGGGCCTCTCATATTGCCCCGAAAGTACATTCAATTATGCCACCACAAGAATGGACCTTTTTAAATGTATTCGCAAATTAAAACTCAAGAAACATTTTCTTCTTATGGAGCAAAACAACAGCAAAAAACAGAACCTGGGAATATAATCTCCATGGTCTCCATCAGGGGTATTAACACCCATGGATACACCAACATTGCAGGTACTACAAGCCCTAGCTAATGAAAGCAACACTTCATCACAAGAAAACACCCAAGCACCTCCGATGCCGGTCTGCACTCCTTTCAAACCCCGATCAACATTTAACCCTATCACTTTGAGGGACTCTATTGACATTTTCAATGAACAGATTACAAGTGGTATCAAGAAATTAAACTACACTGTGAACAACAAAACAAGTACAAAGGGTGATACCAGAACATTGCAATGCCAACAACTAATGAGTAGACTCAGCAAAAATAAGGAGATTATCATCCGAAATTCAGATAAAGGTGGCAACATTGTGTTATGGAATAGAAAGGACTACATTGAGGAAGCTATGTCACAATTAAGGAACCAAGAGTGTTATACACGATGCGACTATCAAACACTAAAAACCATGTACAATACCTTTGGAATGAAGCTCATAGCCTGGAAAAATGCAGGGCTATTAACTCAAGATGAGTACAAATACATGAGGAATGACAACCCAGTCACCCCGGTAATGTACTTCATACCAAAAGTGCACAAAAATCCCTTAAAACCTCCAGGGAGACCAATTATATCAGCTTGCAATAGCCTCCTGGAAAAAACCTCAAGATATGTGGACTTCTTTCTCCAAACTCATGTGCAAAATCTGCCCTCATATATTCGAGACACAGGTGATTTTCTGTCAAAAATACAAGACACTGTTTGGCACAAGGAGTACTTACTAATGACACTTGATGTGACATCTCTATATACCTCGATTAACCACCAAGATGGACTGCGAGCGCTGAAACATTATCTTGCACACAGGGGTGTATCATTCGAACAGCATAATAACATGTTAGTTAACATGGTCGAATTTTGCCTCACTAACAATGTGTTCCTATTTGAGAACTCTTTGTATCAACAACAACGTGGCGTCGCGATGGGGGCCAGTTTCTCCCCTAGCTATGCATGTATGCACATGGGCTGGAGGGAGGAACTGATCCTCAGAAGGGAGTACAATGTACAACTAACGAACAATGTTGTGAAATGGGTCATATACATTGACGACCTGTTTATAATTTGGAGAGGCAACATTAGCGATGCAGAACTGTTTGTACATAACTTGAATCAGAATCACTTAAATCTCCAGTTCACAGCAGACATTAGTTGATTATCTGTCATTTTTCTGGATGTGCAGATCTACATAAAGGAAGGCCAGATGCACACCACACTTCATAGAAAGCCAACAGCTGGCACTTCAATACTACACGCCAGCAGCGCACACCCGAAGCATCCTATACAGAGTATACCTTTTGGAGAGATGCTGCGCCTCAAACGCATATGTAGTAACCCTAATGATCTCAAACAAGCTCAGACAGCCAGCAAACATAGATTTCTAGCCAGAGGATACTCTCTAAAATGTATTGAAACTGCTATTTAAAAAAGCAAAGAACTAGACAGTGCAACCCTTCTCAAAATTAAAGACAAACCCAAACAGATGGAAAACACTGTCAGATTTATCTTTAGTTTTAGCAAACAGGGAAGATTCTTGAAGAATCTAGTTAACAGAAACTGACCAATAATATTAGGGGATCCTATCATTGGCCATTTACTCCCTAAGAAGGCTGCTATTACATTCAGCAGAGCTCCATCTATGCGTGATTCTTTGGTCAAAAATGATTTAGAGAGTATAACCCAAGGTACTTGGCTTAGTCAACGAAAGGGATTTTACCGATGCAAAAGTTGTAAAGCATGCCAACAGGGCATTAACACTATTGCATTCAAAACACCATTCAAAAATGAGGAAATCCCAATAACCAAGTACCTAACTTGCAAAACGAATCATGCCATCTATGTGCTGGAGTGCCCCTGTGGACTCAGATATGTAGGAAGCACTATCCTTCAGGGACACAAGAGGGTGCTTCAGCACATAAGAGCAATCAAGAATCTCGGTCAGACATATACGATTGCAAGACATTTTGAAGATCAACACAAGTCAGATCCCACTCTTTTGAAATATTTGATAATAGACAGTATACCATACAAAAAGAGAGGAGGTGATCGTGTCAGAGCCCTTAGACAACTTGAGACCAGATATATTTTGAATTTAGATACCAAGTATCCGAATGGTCTCAATCAATCTGAAGACTTATATACTTGTCAATAACTTTCTGCCACTTTTCCCATTCGTCAACATATGTCTGAGAAACGTCAATACTAACATTATTACAGGGCAATTCGATGTCTTTTTTCAATCAAACTAAGGGGAACAAAGAAAAGAAAACTGTATACTATAGAATATTGTGTTCTTATACTGTACTTCCCAAGGCCGCACTACATATTTTATCTATTAATTTACACATTGGGTTTTAGGTACACACATTTTAGAATCAAATTATGGTATAAGTTTAAGCACTTAGCACTTTACTCATGTTTGCACTTATCTACATGAAATTAGCAGAGTGATTGTTGCCCACCATAGTTGAATACAGTTCAGCAGATTTGCAGAAGCACTCGTATTATGGTTTTTGGTATTTATACCTGGACGTTGTTGTTTTTTGTGATTTCCTCTCGTATTTTAAAAATCAGCGATATTTATTGTTTTTAATCTTATTTATGATAATGAGATTTTTAAACACAACTGATTTTTTAGGAAAACTAATTTTATCATCTAGTGAATGTATATAACTTTATTTGTTTTTATACATATCCTTTTGATTACTGTGTAGCAAATATGTTATCAATGCACAAACAACTGCTTTTGAGACAGAACAAAGGTCATTTACAGTATTCTTTCCATGTCTATGATCCAACAAATCTCGCATGCATGTCAGAAAAAGACAAAAAAATGCAATTTAAAGGTACCTCAGAACATGTGAGCGCGTCATGTGATCAAGGTCCTTGAGGGATCGAAACGCGTCATGCTGGAGGTGTAACTGTGGCTGAATAAATCTAAACAGTGACATTAATCCTGTGGTCTGTGCTCCGTTCTTTCGGCAGAGAAGATGATGACTGGATGATGACTGCTTATGGAGACATTGTATCATATATATATATATATATATATATATATATATACATTCACTGAAAAAAACATAGGTTTCATGCATGTTATAGTTAGGAATTGGCATTTAAAAAATCTTAGAAATTCACTGAAAAAACCATAGGTTTCAGGGGCGTTATAGTTAGCTGGACATTTCCCTTGTACAAAACCCTAGAAATTCCCCTGTTATAGTTAGTTCAGCTAACTATAACTCGCGCCCCCGCAATGCACTGCTGATGATGTCACATATTACATCACTCGTGACATGGACAGTGATATCACTGATGACATCACTGATGACATCATCCATTGAGTATGTGTTTCTGAACAGTTTTAATATGTTTAATATATATAGGGAAAGGCCTGTTGAAGAATAAGTGGGTGTACAAGTGTGTGAATGGATGATATTCTAGATGCGTAACTGACTCTATAAGTGAGTCATTAAATGTATCTTACTGCAGACTAGTGACTAAACTGTGTGAATGTCTGTATGTGTCTGTGTGTTGGTGTATAAGTGGCTGCATGGTTTTGTGAATAGCTATATGAGTGTCTATATGGGTTATTGATTGGTTGTCTGAGTATCTGTATGGGTGCCTGAGTGTTTTTGTGGGTAGGGTGTGTGTGACTCTGTGCATAGATGTGTGAGTGGGTGATTCTATGGGTGCATGGTTTTAAGAGTGTAACTGTGATGGACTGTATGGTTGGGTGAGTGTATGTAAGGGTGTGTTAGTGATTGAATGTATATCTCAGTTGTACATGTGACAGTAACTACATATGTGAAACACAGTGTATAAGTGTATAAGAATAAATAACTATCTATATGTGAGAGTGTGTGATTGCGGGACTGGCTGTATGGATGAGTGTGTGCTTGTACTAGTAATTGAATAAGAGTGTCAACATTTTTTAGTATTTTTATGAGTAAGTGAACTTGAGTGTGTTTAACTGTATAGGTGAGTCAATTGGACTGTGTTTAATTATTTGCACAACTGACTAGGTGTGTCAGTACCTCAATGGATTATTGGCAGTGTGTGAGTGTTTATATATCTGTATAAATGCATATGATAGTCTTGTACGGAGTGACTGTAAGTATGAGTGACTGTACAGGTGAGTGAGTGGAGGTGCATGTAGACCTAAGAGTCAATGAGTGGGTATGTAGTTATTGGTATCGGAGTATCTATGGTCTTCAAAATGGCCGTATGAAATTTTGAGTTGGTGTATCAAAAGTTATATTAGGGTGTGAGAAGGTGTACTAATTTATCACATAGATGACGTCATCAGTGATGTCATTTGAGATGTCATGAGTGATGTCATCAGTAATGTCACTGACCATGTCATGAGTGATGTAATATGTGACGTCATCAGCAGTGCATTGCGGGGGTGCGAGTTATAGTTAGCTGAACTAACTATAACAAGGGAATTTCTAGGGTTTTGTACGAAGGAAATGTCCAGCTAAATATAACGCCCCTGAAACCTATGGTTTTTTCAGTGAATTTCTAAGGTTTTTTAAATACCAATTACTAACTATAACATGCATGAAACCTATGTTTTTTTCAGTGAATTTCAAAGGTTTTTTAAATGCCAATTCCTAACTATAACGCCCCTGAAACCTTGGGTTTTTTCTGTGAATTTCAAAGGTTTTTTAAATGCCAATTCCTAACTATAACGTGCATAAAACCTATGGTTTTTTCATTGAATTTCAAAAGTTTTTTAAATGTTAATTCCTATCTATAACTTATCTCTAAAGATATCATGTTTAATGATTTTGATTGGATTTCTATATTTTTCAAATTCAGTGTGTCAATTTCATTAATTTTGTTTTAATTCTTTTTTATCACCGATTTTTTACACATATTTCTCCAATTAATTCATTTAAAAATTAAAAAATATTATTTGAACTTAATGGGTTTTGAAACATATTTTTTTATATTTTTCAAAATATTTTTTTAACTATAAGTGCAAAACTTTATTTTAGATATATATTTTTCAATGTTTTTGGATCCGCACACCCTAAGCGCACCGTTCACTATCCCTACGCGATAGCATCCGCGCATGGTATGCGTCGGGTACGTGGTTAGTGCGAGATTTCAATGCGACCGGTATGCGACTCCCAGCCTATACGCGACACGTTCGATGTACGTAACACGATGTTTACGCGCTTCCGCAATGCATCATCTGCGTCTATGACGTGGTGGGTGCGCGGATCCCGCAAAGTATTTAACATTTAAAAAAACATATTCATGTATTTCATGTTAATATTAATTGAAGACAAACTCTAAACTAGTCTTAAAACTAATATATTTTGGCATCTAATCATATATTTCTTTTTAATTCAATTACGCGGATGCGCGCTGGGTGCATGCTGCGTAAGCGCACGGTGCGCGGATCCCATGTGACCTGCAAAAAAAGAGATTTGATTGGTTCATTACACTTCCTCTTCTAACTATTGAAAGACCCCACCCATTTCAATCATTCTTCTTTGAGCTTCTTTGGAGAACCATCTCTTTGGAGAGAAGAAGATTTTTGAAGACTAAGTATACACTTAGTTGTAACTTTTTGCAACCAAAAATGGCTTCAGGGCAGCAGGCATCACCTGCATCACCCCAAACCTCTGAGGATGAATTTTTGCCGGAGGAACCACAAAAAAAACGTTTTGCTTCAGTGGTGTGGAAATTTTTTAATTTTCCCGAAGGACAGAATAAGACTAATGCCACCTTGGTCACATGTAAGATTTGCAAAAGAGTCTTATCGAGAGGGGATCCTACCAAGAAATACTCTTGCGGCACGGCAAGTATGATGAAGCACATGAGGAGCCTTCATCCAAACAATCTTGCACGTGAAGAGTGCCAACGGATGAGAGACACTCCTGCTCCTGCGCCATCCACCTCATCGCAGCCGAGCACGTCAAGAGTGCATCCCTCCGACCAAACCTTGGACATCCGTCCTCAATTTCAATTTTTAAAAGTGCTCTGCACTAAGTGCAATAAGACTTTGTGCTATGGCGAGCAGTCAATCGACCTTATCTGCCGCCGGCAGGAAAGTCATATTTGCTAGGTTTTTTTTGTTTTGTTTTTTACTGTTCCCTGAAGTTCATTGTTTGGTTTCTCCTGTTTTGTTTTTTGTTTTTATTTTCAGAAAAACCCAAAAAATCACAAAATTGTTCAAAAAACCCCCCAAAAAACATAAAAGAAGAAAGAAGAAAAAAAAAGGTTCTTGTAAGAACTAACTTTCCTGGTTTAAAAAAAGAGCTAAATTTCTTTGTTATTGTGTGAAAGTTTAGATGAATGTATGTGTAGTATGTAATTAACTGAATGAATGCATTAGTAGCATATGGTGAATGTATAAGTGCAGAACTATAAGGAAGTGCTGCAGCATCACACAGTAACCTCTTTAATTGTAGTGTCCTGTAGTACTTCCGAAGCACAGGGATGCAACATATGTACATAAATATGTTGCAAATCTATGCTTCTCTCTGCACGGCTGCTTAAACTGCAGGCATGTGGTGACACAGGCACCCTTGCACAATAGTGCAAGGATATCTGTGTCATGTGCTGTTTTTTTTTCTACAGGAAGACACACCTTCCTGTACAAATGTATGCTGAACATTTCAGCATGCATTGAAGATATAAAAATGTGGAGAAATTAAAACAACTCTCTTTGTTGTGCTTTCCTACACCAATTGTAGAATGGTGCACCATTCACACACATATCGAGATTTACAATTTCTAATAAATCTAGACATGTGTCTTGTTCTATGAGTATTAAGTGCAATCATGCAGAACAACACTTATAGAACACCCTTTCAACCGAAAGTGGTCTGAATGATGAGGTTATATTTTCATGGAGTATAAAAAGTGCACAGAGTGCCTTTTCCTCTCATTGAAAATATGAAAGAGTACCTTACACAATAACTATGTTACAAAAAGTTACATATTTCCGTTTTTAAATTTCCTTGCGAATGATAGAAGGTACGCACAGAATTTTGACTGCAAAGGTGTTCAAAGAAGAATGACTGAAATGATTGCGGTCCTTCAACAGCTAAAAAGATGAAATTTTATGAACCCCTCAAATCTCTTTTTTTGCAGGTCACTTGATATCTGATTATGGTCAGATTTCAAAGCTACATAAACAAGTGTTTTAAGAAACATGTTTCAACTTTGTAGATTCTTGCAGGCCTCTTCATTCTGCATATTGAGACTTAGTTAAACTTACCTTCACAGTAATAGGAATAACATTTTTTATTCATTTTTGCCTATTTTCAATAAAAATATAAATTCTTAAAAATTGCTCATTTTAAAATGTGGATCTGTGAAAGAAAATAAAATAAAAATTATAACATATAATAATACATTTTTTACAACACAACATAATTTCCACAAAGTAATTTTTTTGCCTTTTTTGCTGTTCTCAGAATATATTGAATTTCACTCGAAATAGCGATTTCAATGGTACTCGTCACTTAACAGCGGGCAAAAAAAAACAATCAGAAAGATTGTTAAAAAAAAAACAACATACTATTCTCAGTAAAATACCGGAAAATACAAATCATACATATATGAAATGCTTACAGATTACAAAATTGTATAACTTTAACTTAAAAAACTGTAAATGTTGCCACATTAAAATAATCACTGAATAAATGACCACCAAAAAGTCCATAATTCAAAAATATACCTTTCCTTGAGGCCAAATGGTATTTTTTCACTTCTTCTTTATGTAAACTGTCCAATGGTAGTTCTGTTAAATTATAATAATAAATTCCTCAGAGAGTGAATTAGCTTCCTAAAACTTTGGCTTCAAAAATATTAGGTAGGAATTTTGTAATTCCCTAGGCAAACGTTGTTTGAAAACCAACTGGGCATCATTACAAAGTGTCCAGCCTTTGTCTCATTTTAGATAGGCAGTGTAATGCCCAGATGTGGTGGAAGGACCATCATGGAAAATTATTGCAATTGCTACTAAAGTCCTTCCTGATATTGATATTTGTGCTGCTATAAATTGTTTTATTAAAGTATCCAATTTTCTTCCATCACCGGTACAATGTTGCATGAAATTATGTATTTTCCATATTTTGTTAACAATAATGTGGATAACATTTCTGATTTACATTGGCTACACTCCATGTTTTGAATTGCACCTTTCACTAATTTATTGAAAGCCACTGATTTACAGTCTGGTAATGTTTAATACAGAAATCTCTCAGTGTCTACATTGGTGCTACATGTATAAGTGCAATTTTCACAATGATGTTCCCATTTGTAAGAAAGGCCAAAAATATTTTCTATTTCTACACCTTCATTTTCAAAAATGGTAAGCATATTAGGCCTGGGTGAAAATTTCGTTCCGTTCGCGGAACTTGCAATAATTTGACATTTTCGCGTTCCGCGGGAAGCGCGAAAAAACAAAAACATTTCTGCATTCCGCAGCTTAGCGATAATTTGGTTCTTGCTCGCGCTGTAAAATAATACATTCTATAGCGCGAGCGATCGCCTTACCTGAATCCCTGCGTTCGCTGACAAGTTTTCTTGATCCGGTCGCGTTCTCCATGAGATGTTGTATTGTATTTACCCATTTGCGCTGTCTCGCGACAGTTCGCGTCCGCAGTGACGTCATGCGTCGCGCGATCACGTCTTTCTTCTCGCGATCATGCACCGCGAGACAACTGAAAACAAGATGGCCACGCCCGCGAGCAACCACGTGGGTAAGTTGGCGAGCCGCAACCATGCAGAAAATCTCGCGAACATGCGGGAAAAAAACTTCCGCATCTTCGCGATATTTCCGCGTGTTTGCGATAATTTGTAACATTTTCGCAATAATTTGTGAAAATGGATTTCGCAAATTCCGCCCACCCCTGAAGAATATACATTAAAAATTTCTGAGCATCTTGTTGGATATTTTGTGTAAATTGTGTAGAACCAGAACACACATCCAAAAGACTACGAACATCTGAAACAGATTGTATTTTACTTCTATCTGTTGTCAATTTTTCATAAACAGAGTGCAACAGAGAACAAAATCTTTTTTGCTGATTCTCCATAATTTGCTCTTGCAAATCTTCAAGATAAAAAACAACACTGACCACTACATTAGCATGGCAGTTGACACCAGAACTATTTTCAAACTGATAACCAACAATCTCTTCAACAGTGTCCAATTTCTTTTTACCTGTAATAACAACATTATCTTGTTCTTTTCCTTTCTTGATACCTTCAGAACAGATATTCTCTAACCTTCTTTTTCGACCAACCACACGCTTTTCAAATACAGGATATTGACCTAAATTTGGAGAATACACCCTTCTTAACCTATTATACTCTTTTACACAGTTTGCATCTGCAGTAACCTTTGTCTCATCAAAATCAATCAAAAACAAACCAGATAATGTTCTGACTCGCGACAAAGCAACATATGCCATACCCTCTTTAAATACAGTAGATCCAATGTTCACCAATGCACTGTCTACACTTAATCCTTGAGATTTATGAATAGTCACTGCATATGCCAGAGAAAATGGAAATTGTTTCCTACGGACATATAAATCTTTAACAAGCAAAAAACGAACTGAACAACGACCAATTTCTTTCACTTCATCAATCTGATCAAATTTAATTTTAAAAAATTCAATTCCTTCTTTTTTCTGATAATTCACAAAATCCACCACTTTGCCCTTTGCACCATTAACTAAACCTTTCTCTACAGCCAAATTACGCCTTAAAATTACCCAACAGTTTACACACACATACAGTGTATTTTCCAAACCAGCAGTTTTAGATATTTTTTTTTCTAAACAATCTAGTTTTGATCTCAACTTACCCGTTAAAATAATAGTGATTCCTTCATGTAGTATTTTATTGATGGCTTCCATTTTGACAATTTCTTCATTGTCCACTTTTAATAATTCTTCGTTGAATATTGAACACTCACGCAGTGTTGGCATTAAGCAAATCACTGACTTATTTTTAGCAATTTCCACGTACACTTTTGCAGCAACTTCATTTTCATTTGGAAAGACATTGCAAAGTAATCGACTCTCCAAAGCTTCTTTCCCCTTTTTTGAAAGAATTCCAATTCTTATATCTTGAAGAATACTTCCATATTCAGCATCATTTGCCTGTCGAATATTTGTTGTCAGTTCTTTGTTTTGAAAATTACTCCAAATGTTCACATTACCAACACTGCCAAGAGACGTTCTAGTATCTTCATGGGCAAGTGTTTTAAATACCGGTTGTCCTTTTACCGGTGTCAGTTGCAGTAGATCTCCAAAAACTATGACGTGTTTTCCTCCATATAACACGTCATACTCTGTTTTAAGAATTTGCAGCATTCTTAAATGCACAAAGGCAAGCATCAAGTTTGAAACCATGCTCACCTCATCAATAATGAGAAGTTTCATTTTCTTCAGCACTCTTGAAACTTCACAACAAGCTTCTCCAGATAGCTTGTGGTATTCCAATTTGTTCTCATGCTCTACTGGCAGCATTAGTAAACAATGTAAAGTAATTCCTTTAATGTTATGTGCTGCCAACCCAGTTGGAGCAGTGACAACACAAGACAAATGTGACTCAGTTGTTGTCTGCAGATAACTTGTAATTACTTTAATTAAGAAACTCTTTCCTGGTCCAGCTTGACCACTCACATACATTCGGATAGGTTGAAATGATGTACATGAGCAGTCTTTCTTTTCATGAAGTAATACATGGTCAATCTGCTCTTTCACTTGCTGATATATTTGTTTCCGTTCAACATTTAGTTGCTCTTCCAGGTTTCCTAACTGTATTGCATCTTCTTGGGCTTGATACATTGCTATTTCCACCTCATTCATTGCAATCGCTGCTTCATTTTCAACAATTGGTTGTCCAAGTGGATCTTGACTCAGTGCAGCAGAACTTTGAATGTCTTGAGAACTGTCTCTAGCAATCTTAGCTGCAATTGTAGCTTCTTGGTCAATTTCATCATTCAACATTTTCACATAATTTGTGAAAGCACTGCATTGTATGCTATCTTTACAAGCATTAAATGAATCTTCATAGCTGGGAAAATCTCCAAGTAATTCCAGTTCAGAACGCCATGGTTTGAACATTTGCAAAAGGGCTAAATAGTAAAATTCCCTTTTGTCAGCAGTGTCGCAACTCAGTTTTCTGTGATTAATTAAATTTCCTTTCCTTTGTTTCCCCAGACATCCTTCAGAACCAATCACTCCATATTTTCCATTGTTGATGTTCTCTGTAATATTACGTTTAAAAGTGTTGTTTTGCAACACTTCATAGAGACACATGTTCTCAAGATGATGACTTCTCTTTGGATAGTATATGTCCAACATATTGGTTTTCAAAATATCTGTACTTTCAGGGTCATTTTGTGCTAAATATTCATTTTCTTGAACAGATTTCAGTACCCGATTTCGCATTCCTGCAAGACCTAGACTCACCCAAATGATTTTTCTACTTTTGGAATATAGACTTGCAGATGATAACCGATCTGAACATTCATATGCTTTAATTTCATGATGCGATAACATTTTCAAACTGAAACTGTATATTTCTTACTTAGACTCTTCTCGTGAGAAATCTCTTCCCACATTTCTTTCAATTCAGTCTTTTCTGATTTAGTAATGTAAGAAGTTACATATCGAGCAACAGCAATAGAATTGTCCGCAACATACTGAATATCCATATTAGCGTTCCACATGGATAAAATAACTGGGTTGTAGTCATTTATGTATTTTGATTCTTCGCTTCTTCTTAAGTTGTAGGTGTTTTTCGGAGACTTTCTTGTGATGGTATGTCGTACAGCTGACATGAAACTGTTCACTCTTCCTTTGGCTAATACAGGACGTGGAAATCCAAAACGACATTTGGTATAGAACTTATCCTTTGACTTGTACTTTCGTCAACAGTATTTTCCACACCTATGGCTTTGAAATCGTAAGACTTGTTCTTTTAAGTTGTTGTCTTCTCTGCTATTTGGTACAGCACATGTAGCATATTCTTCAATGAAAGACAAAACACTTTCATCTGAATCTGTTCCAAATTTGGGGGCATCCTTGACCCATAACAACATACGTATGTGAGGAGCACCTCTTGCTTGATACTCCTTTCTCCAAAAGAAATCCACAACTTCTCCAAGAGGAGGATTCTTTTTATTGCAGATGAAAGACACCATAGCTTCAAATCTATGATTGAAATATCTGCATATATTGACAGGATCCAAAGAGCACAATTCTCCAGGTGTCTTGTATTCAATATTATTTACATTGGAATTTGCCTCTCAAAGAAATTCACGTAATTCATCCCAAGCATACTCAGCACAGCTTAGTGTAACAAACCATGTAGGAGTTCCCAAGTTCCATAGCATGCATTTCAGTTCTCCATGTCGACGGTACCAATATTCATTAGTCCCACGCTGACATGCCATCAGATTAATCAACTGAGATTATAAATGATCATCTCTCTGATGCACTTTATCCATAAAATCCTTTGCAGTTACATTTTGCAGATGCATTCCAGTTTTTAAAATGTGATTTACTGCATATGAAAGTCCAGACAAGTCACTTTCAAACAGAAGATGATACATATAAGGGATACATTGTCGAAATCTTGGATCTTCTGCATATAATCTTGTTGTCCGATATTCAGATGCAGGAATCTGCACAGGACGTTCATCATATCGTCCACCTTTTCCTGTTGGAAACAACTGCGGGAACCAACGAGCTTCCAAACTCTCTTCCCATACACTCATGGGACTTCCTGTTGCTTTTTCATTTGAAACAACTCAATTGTATTCCCCATCACCTCTTTGGAATGAAGTGGATGTACACTGTAATGTTCATAGATCTCTTCACATCTGGACATGTCCACTTTTTCAATTTGTCCACTTAATGTTTCACTATCTTCTGCTAAATCTATTTCTTCTTCTCCAACAAACACATTTCTATAGTACTCATTATTTTTTATCAAATACAATGATGCCTTTTGCACTTTTCTAACATCCACTAACTCTTGCCAGATTTTCTTATTCTTAGTAGGAACACCATTAACTAGAATGACTAGTGGCTCATTTTCTGCATGATCTACACCAATAGTTTCAATATTTTTCCTTAAATATAATGGTAAATACACAACTCTTCCTTTCAATCCTCTTTGCAACTCTGATGGAGGTACTTACTTGTTTTGGGCTCCATACGAACAATAGCCTGAAATGGGTGAACACATTGTATCAGAATAGACTCATACGTATTTAAATATATCAGCTCTGGAGGAATAGCAACCAACTCTAGATTATTATGAACAGCTCTAGCAGGCATTTTATTCTCATCTAATTTATTATGACAATATTTGCAAATACGCTGCTCACATCCCAAATCAAAACAATCCTCTACCAACAAATAAGTTGCAAATTTCATCCACTTATCATTATCTTCTATTTCACTTTTTAAATACAGATTGACACCCCTAGTCTGATTTTTATAGTGACTTCGCCGACAACAAATACAAGAAACATTTGGTCTTTCACCTGAAATTACCTTAAACTTTGTCATTTCATCCTCAAATTTTTCTGTAATTACAGGTTCTACATTGTCTTCAACATTTTGTTCTACTAATGTGTCAGTTTCTTCACTGTTTTGCTGAGGCCCAAAGTAACAAAACTCAATATCCTCACAGACCTACTTCACATCTGAAACTGACCCACGCAAAAGAGCACTGTTCAACTCACTTAACTTTAGTGCTGGACTTTTTGCATAATACAACCTTCTCACTAACTTCCGCATTTGAGTATGATGTACTGCCAGAATTCTGAAACGGTGAAAAACACTTTCACAAACTTTCCTAGAAAGACAAGCAAGAGAATGACCTTGCAAACCAGTATGTTTTCTCACTCTGCGAGGGTCTAGTCCTTGCAACAGCTTAATCTTTTGTTTTACACTTTTTTTAGTATAGACTCGTAAAAAACTACATAATTTTTCAAAAGATTCCTGTCGTACACTACAAACACTACTGCAATCCCAAGTGTACACAGGGTTTTTAGCACGTCTCCCTAAAACTTCATCAGCTATCACTTCTTCTGCATTTCTTTCAACCATTTTCTCTTTCTCCATTGGACAACCATCCCTAACCTCATAACCTCTACCACTGGTGTCACCTGCATATAATAATTTTTCACTTAGTCAATAACTATCTTCATTAAAAAAAGGCTCTGAACTAGAACTGTGTTTCCATTCTCCCAAAAAAACATCACAACATTTTTTTTTATTAATAACTCTTTTCCTCCTACTTTTGGCCTTCATTACATATATTGATTTATCTAGTGATCGAATTCTGTTTAACACTAAAATAAACAGTTTCCTTGTTACTTCAAAAGCCTTTTCCACAATGCTTTCAATATGCTTCTTCTTTTTATAAAATAAAGCTCTCTTTTTATATTTCATTACATCTTTCAGCAAATTATGCACTACTCTCTTGTAAAATATTTTTTTGCGTAATTCCTTATACTGATTTCTTCTTCTTTTACCATACTTTATCTCCTTTGACTGAACATTTGCTTTTTTACTTTTCCTCTTATTTTGATTTTATTTCTTACTTAAAAACTTATTTGAAGTTGCAGCATTCTCTACATTCTGTTTGCTCCTACAAACATTTTTAATAAATTGCTTCGTGATCTTACCAGAAGATTTTTTCCTTTTAGCCACATTATCTTTTTCATTCAATACTTGTGGTTGATGTTTCTTCAAATAATCCTCCTGTCTCTGTTCTTTTCTTTTTCTTTTTTTTCTGGCATACTTTCTTGATTTTAACGTTGTAAAACAGTATCTGCAAAAAAGAGTCACAAATAAATGTCTATTAATAACTTTCAAATTTACAATATTCCATTACTGTACAAACACATTTTATATAAAAACAGACAAAAAAACTATAGCCCTGAACCACAAGTGTGACGATGATTAAAACACTACATACATAATGCATACTACTTTGAAGCAGTTCATGCCCTAAAGCCTACCTCACTAAAAGACTTCATGCTAACTAACTGAATGATTACAGTACTAAAAAGAGACACACTGGGTGAGTAACAGGGTGTTTGCTAGAAGTGTATGAATACTAACTGGGGAATTGAAGCTGCGAAAGACAACTGTGTAGCTCATTAGAGAACTGAATGCATACTGGATAGGCATTTAATGCAGTCCATGTGCTAAGGCCCGGCTCACTGCATGAGTACTTGGGTACTGACTAAATGATTAGACTACAGCACGGAGACTGCCTGGATGAATGTATAACTGGTAGACTTTTCGCACAGGGAATGAATTAGTACTTGGTACTAAAAAGGTCACTAAAAGACTGCAAAGGGAGTGACAATATGTTTGCTGGACTAAATGGATATTGACTAGGGAATTGAAAGTATAAAACACAAATCTCTAGGTGGTTAAAAGACTGCATGCATAGTGCATAGGGTTTTGAAGCAGTCCATGTGCTAAGTCCTGGCTCAGTGCATGAATACTTAGACAGTAACTGAATCATTAGAGTACTGGAAAGAGAGTGTCTTGGTGAATTTGTACATGTTTGGGTCTTGGCACAGTGAATTAATTACTACTTGGTGCTGAATGGGTCACTAGAAGACTACAAAGAGAGTGATAGGGTATTTCCTGGAAGTGTATGGAGACTGTCTAGAGAATTGAAGGTGTGAAAAACAACTGTGTAGGTGGTTAGAGAACTACATGCATACTGCATGGACATTTGAAGCAGTCTATTTGGTAGTGAATGGTTCACAACATAAGTACTTAGAAACTGACTAAATCATCAGACTACTTCTAGGACTGTGCCTGGGTAAAAATGTTAAATTTTCAGCTCTGGGGCAGTAAAGACAATACTACATGGTACTGTACTTTAGTGTCAAAGCATGACTCATTTTATCAACGCATAAGCAAAGACTGGCTTCTAATGCTACTAAAACTTGACAACATGACAGGTTTCAAAACAGTTTTCTGTCAGCAAATGCACAATGTTACCAAACGCTTCTCTGACAGTGGTTCCCAAATGCACACAGACTCACAGTGTGATTCTAGACAAGCACCACTATCCCTAGGAGTTTACCAAAACTCATTCACTACAGTGGAAGTGATAAAGGAACTGCACACAATCTACATATTTCACGACTACACTTTAGTGTCAACGCCTGACTCATTTAATCAACACATAAGCAAAGACTGGCTTGTAATACTACTAAAACTTGACAACATGACAGGTTTCAAAACAGTTTTCTGTCAGCAAATGCACGATGTTACCAAACACTTCTCTGACAGTGGTTCCCAAATGCACACAGACTCACAGTGTGATTCAAGACAAGCACCACTATCCCTAGGAGTTTACCAAAACTCATTCACTACAGTGGAAGAGGTAAGGGAACTGCACACAATCTACATATTTCACGACTACCCTTTAGTCTCAATGCCTGACTCATTTAATCAACACCTAAGCAAAGACTAACTTCTACTGCTACTAAAACTTGACAACATGACAGGTTTCAAAACAGTTTTCTGTCAGCAAATGCACGATGTTACCAAACGCTTCTCTGACAGTGGTTCCCAAATGCACACAGACTCACAGTGTGATTCTAGACAAGCACCACCATCCCTGTGAATTTACCAAAACTCATTCACTACAGTGGAAGAGGTAAGAGAACTGCACACAATCTACATATTTCACGACTACACTTTAGTGTCAATGCCTGACTCATTTAATCAACACATAAGCAAAGATTGGCTTCTTTTGCTACTAAAACTTGACTACATGACAAGTTTTAAAACAGTTATCTGTCAGTAAATAAACGATGTTACCAAATGCTTCTCTCACAATCCTTACCCAATTGCAACCAGACTCACAGTGTGATTTTAGACAATGAACACTATCCTAGGACTTTACCAAAACTCATTCACTACTGTGGAAGGGGTAAGGGGACTGCACACAATCTACATATTTAAGTACAGCACATCAGTGTCAAGGCATGACTCATTTATTCAACATATAAGCAAAGACTGGCTTCTAATGCTACTAAAACTTCACAACATGACAGATTTCAAAACAGTTTTCTGTCAGCAAAAACACGATGTTACCAAACGCTTCTCTGACAGTGGTTCCCAAATGCACACAGACTCACAGTGTGATTCTAGACAAGCACCACTATCCCTAGGAGTTTACCAAAACTCATTCACTACACTGGAACTGGTAAAGAAACTGCACACAATCTACATATTTCACGACTACACTTTAGTGTCAATGCCTGACTCATTTAATCAACACATAAGCAAAGACTGGCTTCTAATGCTACTAAAACTTGACAACATGACAGGTTTCAAAACATATTTCTGTCAGCAAATGCACGATGTTGCCAAACGCTTCTCTGACAGTGGTTTCTAAATGCACACAGACTCACAGTGTGATTCTAGACAAGCACCACTATCCCTAGGAGTTTACCTAAACTCATTCACTACAGTGGAAGAGGTAAGAGAACTGCACACAATCTACATATTTCACGACTACACTTTAGTGTCAATGCCTGACTCATTTAATCAACACAAAAGCAAAGACTGGCTTCTAATGCTACTAAAACTTGACAACATGAGAAGTTTTAAAACAGTTATATGTCAGTAAATAAACAATGTTACCAAAAGCTTCTCTCACAATCCTTACCCAAATGCAAACAGACTCACAGTGTGATTTTAGACAATCAACACTATCCTAGGACTTTACCAAAACGTATTCTCTACTGTGGAAGGGGTAAGGGGACTGCACTCAATCTACATATTTAAGTACAGCACATCAGTGTCAAGGCATGACTCATTTAATCAACATATAAGCAAATACTGGCTTCTAATGCTACTAAAACTTCACAACATGACAGATTTCAAAACAGTTTTCTGTCAGCATAAACACGATGTTACCAAAAGCTTCTCTGACAGTGGTTCCCAAATGCACACAGACTCACAGTGTGATTCTAGACAAGCACCACTATCCCTAGGTGTTTACCAAAACTCATTCACTACACTGGAACTGGTAAAGGAACTGCACACAATCTAAGTATTTCACGACTACACTTTAGTGTCAATGCCTGATTCATTTAATCAACACAAAAGCAAAGACTGGCTTCTAATGCTACTAAAACTTGACAACATGACAGGATTTTAAACAGTTATCTGTCAGTAAATAAACGATGTTACCAAATGCTTCTCTCACAATCCGTACCCAAATGCACACAGACTCACAGTGTGATTTTAGACAAGCAACACTATCCTAGGAGTTTACCAAAACTCATTCACTACTCCGGAAGAGTTACTGGTACTGCACACAATCGACATATTTAAGTACACCACATCAGTGTCAAAGCATGACTCATTTAATCAACGCATAAGCAAAGACTGGCTTCTAATGCTACTAAAACTTGACAACATGACAGGTTTTAAAACAGTTATCTGTCAGCAAATACACAATGTTACCAACCGCTTCTTTCACAGTGGTTCCCAAATGCACAAACACTCACAGTGTGATTCTAGACAAGCACCACTATCCCTAGGAGTTTACCAAAACTCATTCACTACAGTGGAAGAGGTAAGGGAACTGCACACAATCTACATATTTCACAACTACACTTTACTGTCAATACCTAACTCATTTAATGAAAGCATAAGCCATAACGGTCTACTAATGCTACTAAAACTTGACAACATGACAGGTTTCAAAACAGTTATATGTCAACAAATGCACAATGTTACCAAACGCTTCTCCACAGTGGTTCCCAAATGCACACAGGCTCCCTGTGTGATTCTAGACAAACAACACTATCCCTTGCACTATACCAAAACACATTTCTTCATCTACAAGGAGTACTACATTTTACTGCAGAAACATAACTCATTTCACAAATTCATAAACAATAAGTGGTTTCTAAATCTACCAAAATATAAGAACTGCATAGTTATCTGTCTACAAACACATGAAAAAACACAAATCCATATCACAAAATGGTTTCCACATGCACACACACTGTCAATAAGATTGTAGAGAAAAAAAAATACTCCCTACACTTTAGCAGAAAAAATACATTAGTCTGATTAAAATAAAAATAGTCTACATACATCCCCTCACAATTAAATAACTCACCTTTCAAGATGTTTTGTAGATTAAGAAGTATATCGGTCACACACCAGATATCAGTCACACACCAGATTTTCTTATAGAGAATCTCTGCACGGTGCACCTGTCAGCAGAACCAAAGAATGGCAAAGTTTCTCTCTCATTTTCCACACATATACATGTAAACATCAAATCACATTCCTTCCCACATAAATTCAAAAGCAAACACACATTTCTATTGGTTAATCATTTCAACCCTTTGCAAATGACATAAACTTCAACCCCTCCAATCTGCCTTCTGCCCGTTACCATAGAAACAGGTCATGGAACTGTACTGAGCACACAGGTCACAAGTTCAGCACACATGATGTTGCTAATCAAAACAGCAAGTGTGCTTGACTTCTAAACATATCAGCTTACCATATATAATATTCCTTTCACACACTTTTTGTTAACCAATAAGAATCATGCGTTTAAAAAACAGAAATATGCACCCTACCTTTCAGTGTAGAAGGTTGTCAAACAACCAATGATTTCTTGTCTTTTTTCAAAATTGCATCTTAGCCACCATTTTAGAAACATCTTACTTTCCAAACTGCCATTTCATTTACAGAGACCATCTGAGTGCATCCAGACCTCTTTACAAGATGCTTACAGTGTGGATTGTGGGACACAGCTACATTTTCTGGAGACAAAGGTATGCAGAAAACAAAGGCATTCACAAAGACCTAGGTTTGCCAAATGTAGACATTAAATGGATTTGACAGAGAGGGTTAAAGTGGCACCAATTGATGCCATTGGTAAAATCCTTCATGCAAATCCAACACCCTGACCTCATAATAGTGCACTGTGGTGGCAATGACTTAGGCACTTTGACTGGGGTAGGTCTGGAAATGCTTATGAAGGACACCTTTGCACAACTGATTTCACTTTTCCCTAAAACTGCCTTTGTGTATTCTAACATATGCCAAAGGCAGAAATGGAACTGGTCCGATCATTTTTGTCCACAGATTGAGAAAGCTAGGAAACATGTGAATAAATCTATTTCTGCTTTTCTCCGAGACTACAGAATGGGGTCCATTTACAATAACAATCTGCGCTTTCATATGCAAGAGATGTATAGGAGAGATGGAGTACACTTTACTGATGAAAGAAACAGAGTCTTCCTCAACAACTTTAGACTCTGTATAGGTACTTACTTATAAGTACCAAAAACTCTCAATGAACACAACGGCTCTTTTTAGAGCCACTCAAGAACAAAACACATAAGCTTAATCTTTATCTCCCAACAATTTCATTTTTTTTTCCCTTGGATCCGCGAACCCACCGCAAGAGAATCCGTGCATCAAACGCGATAGAATGCACGCACCGTGCTCGCATTTTGCCGCTTTATTTTTTTTTAAAAAGGGGGGCCACAGGCGGTCCTTCTGGGATCCCCTAAGCAGATCTAAAGGGTCAGAGTATTTCCACTCTGCCCCCTTTATATCTTTTACACACTTATTCCCCTTCCATCTTCAGCCTCGCTTCTACCGAGGCAGAAAATGGCCACCAACAGTACCTGGTTTCGAATGTAGAGAGACGCTCGACAGCCAATTAGCATTCAGCGCGCGATCGGGAGGCTGCTCGCTCAGTTCGGGGAGGGTGCACTTATGGTGCGGGTACGGTCCGCAGATCCTCCCCAGCCATTAGATATCACTAACTTTTTTACCCAAATTTTCTCAGGAACTACTGAACAGATTCACACCAAATATGCAAAAGGCACGAGTCCGAACTGAGGACTACCTCTTTGCCAAATTTGGTGTCATTCCGTTCAGCGGTTCGGGCTGTAGCACCGACAACAGATCCTATGGGAGATTGCATGGGGAAAACGTGTTTTGGGACCCCCTTTTTTCTCGGTCCCCGCTTCACAGATCACCGCAAAGCTTTCAGGGTAGGAGTGGAGCAGAGCTGGCTAAAAGTTTGGAGAATTTCGCAAAGATTCGTCAATCGGTGCAAAGATATTCCTAATAGAATGTTGCAGATTTCCTATGGAAAATAGGTCCTAACTATAACTATCTACTGGCGACCGCCAGTAGATAATGTATATAGATATTACCTACTGGCTGTCGCCAGTAGGTAGTTATAGTTAGGACCTATTATCCATAAGAAATCCGCAGCATTCTATTTGGAATAACTTTGGTGCCGGTTGAAGAATCTTCGCGAAATTTTCAAAACTGGTGGGGTGCTTCAGTCTGCTCCTATCCTGAAAGTCTTGGCGTGATTCATCAAACAGGGCCAAGAAAGAAGGGGGGTCCCAAAACGTGTTTTCCTCATGCAATTTTCCATAGTAATCTTTAATCGCAGCTACAGCCTGAACTGCTGAACGGAATTACACCAAATTTAACAAAATTTGTGCCTTTTGGTTAAATGGTGTAAATCCGTTCAGTAGTTCCTGAGAAAATCAAAAGTAAATTCATAGATATATCTGGATGGAGCCTAACCACACATCTCATCGTGAGATCTGATTGGCTGACAGAACTTCATCCAAGAAGTGTTGGCAGCCATCCTGGGACCAATATACATGGTGGCACCTCATTAAAAAGCATGGCAGTTAATTGAAGGTTTTAGGACTTTAGTTAGATTATAAATCATTTGTCGATGGTACCATACGCATTTTAGGAATTGTGGTGTGTTCTAAGGTGATTTTACCATGTGAAAAAGCCTTCCGCTGGGATATCATGAATCATGTTTCAGAGAAAACTATTTTCTCATGCTTTTCCCACAGAGGTTTGGAAGGTGATCTATAAGCTTAACTGAGAGCATATTTTCTGTAAATTCACATTATCTTTCTCAGTCATGTGAGAATGAAGTCTGACCTTCTCAGTAAAACATGTACATCCAACAAGAGCAGAGACTGTCAGTTGATTCCTTTGTGTTCTACTGCATCTTCCCAGAGTGTTCCAAAGAACAACTAGAGCGCTAACAGTCCCATTTATGATAAACGTATGGCACACCTGAAGCCATCTTGATTGGAATAAAGTAGTAACTCTTAAAACATTTATTTTAAAAAGGAACAAAATGAGGGGGTTCATTTAGCCATAGAAAGTATGATTAGTACTGCAGAAAGAAAAATTAGGGCTCATTTTGAGTGACTTCTCAAATCCTCTTCTATTTCATAAGAAAATTCTGACATGCAGACTGAAACATGTACTTTTAATACCAGCAGCAAGCAGACTTCCCAGGTGAGCAGTAGCTTTACTAAAGTGATCTAATGAGCAACTAGAGTGCTAACATTCAGAATTTATGGAAAATGTTTGACACATCTGAATGCATTCTTGATGGAACCAAAGTAAACAAGCACTGAAAATGCAATAGGTGTCACCCTCGTTTAAGTTAAAGCAATACTGATTGTAATTAGGTGGCTTTTTAGCTTTACTTTTATTAGTGTTTTTCAAACGTTCATGTACATAACATGCATATGTATGCATATATGTATATGTATGCATGCATTAATATTTGTATTTATATAGATATGCAGATTATATGTTTACACATGTATGTATTATTTACTGGCGGTCGCCAGTAGATAGTTATAGTTAGGAACGAGTTTCCATAGGAAATCTCAAAATTCTAATTTGAATAACTTTGGCGCCGATTGACGAATCCTCGCGAAATTTTCAAAACTAATGCGGCGCTCCGCTCCGCTCCTACCCTGAAAGTCTCGGGGTGATTCGTCAAGCGGGGGCCGAGAAAAAGGGGGGGTCCCAAAACGTGTTTTCCCCATGGATTTTTCCATAGGGACTTTAGTCGCAGCTACAGCCCGAACGGCTGAACAGAATTACGTGAAATTTGGCAGAGAGGTAGCCCTCAGGTCAGGGATGTGCCTTTTGAAGGTCTCGTGTAAATCTGTTCAGTATTTCCTGAGAAAATAGCATTTAAATCAATATATATATCTATGGGCGCGCTCCGAGCGCGTACCGTAAGCTTACCGTACACGCACGCCGCCGTGCACGAGCGCGATTCTGATTGGTTGTTAGATCTTAGTAAACATTCGAATCGGTCAAAACCAGGAAGTGTCGGCCGCCATTTTGTCTCTCGCAGTCTGAGGGGGTGAAAAACAAAGGTGGATAACGTGTAAAGGGGGCAGGCTGGACAGTTCCTGACCCCCTAGCCTTGGTCAGGGGGTCCCAGAAGGACCCCCAAGGGCAAAAATTTATTTTAAATTTTTTACAAAAAATCGCGGAGTGCGCGTAGCGTACGCGCACGGTAGAAACGGAAAAATTCTGCGAACTACGTAACGTGGGTGCTCGGTGCGCAAAGCGCACCGTGCGCCCACAGCGCGCGCACGGTGCGCGAAGCGCACCGTGCGTGCACGGTATGCGCACGGTAAAAAACCTTAAAAAAAACATTTAAATAAATAAATACATAACTTAGCATTTAAAAAACCGTACAAATTCACTGAAAAAACCATAGGTTTCACACACGTTATAGTTAGGAATTAGCATTTAAAAAACCTTGCAAATTCACTTAAAAAACCATAGGTTTCACACATGTTATAGTTAGCTGGGCATTTCACTCGTGAAAAACCAATGAAATTCCCCCGTTATAGTTAGTGCAGGCAACTATAACTCTCGCGACCGCAATCCTCTGCTGATGACGTCAGATATTACATCACTGATGACATATGTGTTTTTCTGAAAAAAAAATATTTGTAATATATGTATAGCTAAAAATTAATGGAAGAAGACATGGGTAAATAAGTGTCTAAATACAGTGATGTAATATCTGACGTCATCAGCAGAGGATTGCGGTCGCGTGAGTTATAGTTGCCTGCACTAACTATAACGGGGGAATTTCATTAGTTTTTCACGAGTGAAATGCCCAGCTAACTATAACATGTGTGAAACCTATGGTTTTTTAAATGAATATATATATATACACATACATATATATAAATGCATATGCATATATATGCATATATATATATATATGCATATGTGTGTGTGTAGAGAGACGTAGAGAGAGGTGGAGTGGTAGAGGTGTAGAGGTAGAGAGGTAGAGGTAGAGAGGCAGAGGTAGAGAGGTAGAGAGTAGAGGACGAGTAACAGAGAGTAGAGAGTAGAGAATGAGAAGTAGAGAGTAGTAGAGGGTAGTAAAGAGAGTAGCAGAGAGTGAGTAGTAGAGAGTGAGTAGTAGAGAGTAGTGGAGAGTAGTAGAGAGTGATTAGTAAAGTGAGTAGTAGAGAGTAGTAGAGAGTGAGTAGTAGAGAGTAGTGGAGAGTCAGAAGTATAGAGTGAGTAGTACAGAGTAGTAGAGAGAGAGTAGTAGAGAGTGAGTAGTAGAGAGAAGTAGAGAGTGAGTAGTAGAGAGTGAGTAGTAGAGTGAGTAGTCGAGTGAGAAGTAGAGAGAGTAGTAGAGAGTGAGTAGTAGAGAGTGAGTAGTAGAGAGTGAGTAGTAAAGAGTGAGTAGTAGAGAGTAATAGAGAGTGAGTAGTAGAGTGAGTAGTCGAGTGAGTAGTAGAGAGAGAGTAGCAGAGAGAGAGTAGTAGGGAGTAGTAGAGTAGTAGAGAGTGAGTAGTAGAGAGTGAGTAGTAGAGAGTAGTTGCGAGTAAGTAGTATAGAGAGATTAGTAGAGAGTGAGTAGTAGACTTCAGTAGAGTGAGTAGTAGAGAGTGAGAAGTAGAGAGAGAGTAGTAGAGCGTCATAGAGCGTGAATAGTAGAGAGTGAGTGGTAGAGAGTAGTAGAGAGTAGTAGAGTGAGTAGTAGAGAGTAGTAGTGAGTGAGTAGTAGAGAGTGAGCAGTAGAGAGTGAGTAGTAGAGCAAGTAGTAGAGAGTAGTAGAGTAGTAGAGAGCGAGTAGTAGAGAGTGAGTAGTAGAGAGTAGTAGAGAGTGAGTAGTAGAGAGTGAATAGTAGAGAGAGAGAGTAGTAGAGAGTGAGTAGTAGAGAGTGAGTAGTAGAGAGACAGTAGTAGAGAGTAGTAGAGAGCGAGTGGTAGAGTAGTAGAAAGTGAGTGGTGGAGAGTAGTAGAGACCGAGTAGTAAAGAGTGAATAGTAGAGAGTGAGTAGTAGAGAGAGAGTAGTAGCGAGTGAGTAGTAGAGAGCAGTAGGGTGAGTAGTGGAGAGGGAGGAGTAGAGAGAGAGTAGTAGAGAGTAGTAGAGAGTGAGTAGTAGAGTAGTAGAAAGTGAGTCGTAGAGAGTAATAGAGAGTAGTAGAGTGAGTAGTAGAGAGTAGTAGAGAGTGAGTAGTAGAGAGTGAGTAGTAGAGTGTAGTAGTAGAGAGTAGTAGAGAGTAGTAGAGATTGAGTAGTGCAGAGTGAGTAGTACAGAGTAGTAGCGAGTGAGTAGTAGAGAGTGAGTAGTTTAATTTAAAAGAACACAATGAGGGGGTTCATTTTGCCATAGAAATTATGATTAGTGCTGAAAAAAGTAAAATTAGGGCACATTTTGAGTGGCTTCTCAAATCCTCTTCTATTTCAATAAAACATTCTGATATGCAGACTGAAACATGCACTTTCAATACCAGCAGCAGACTTCCCTGGTGAGCAGTAGCTTTACTACAGTGATCTAATAAGAAACTAGAGTGCGAACATTCTGAATTAATGGCAAATGTGTGACACATCTGAATGCCTTCTTGATGGAATCAAAGTAAAAACTGAAATTATTTCCTTCTGAGGAGACTGTAGTAAATGAGGAAATTAGGAAACTTCATAACACATAAGTCTCCCAAGATGGCCACCAGAGACAAAAGAGCCCAAATGTAGCACAAATATCACCCAGATGTAACCCAAGTATAGCCCAATGACAGAATGTCCCAGAGTGTTCTAAAGAACAACTAGAGCGCTAACAGCCTTACTTATGACAAAAGTATGGCACACCTGAAGCCACCTTGATTGGAATAAAGAGGTAACACTTTAAACATTTAATTTGCAAAGGAACAAAATGAGGGGGTTTGCTTTGCCATAGAAATTATGATTAGTGCTGCAGAAAGAAAAATTAGGGCACATTCTGACTTCTCAAATCCTCTTCTATTTCATAAAAAAATTCTGCCATGCAGACTGAAATATGCACTTTGACTACCAGCAGTAAACTTCCCTGGTGAGCAGTAGCTTTACTACAGTAATCTAATCTTGTAAAAAAACAATGAAATTCCCCCGTTATAGTTAGTTGAGATAACTATAACTCGCGCGCCAGCAATCCAGTGCTCATGACGTCACATATTACATCACTCATGACATGGTCAGTGGCATCACTCATGACATCACTGATGACATCATCCTTGTGATAGAGTGGCGGTCGCGCGATTTATAGTTATCTCAACTAACTATAACGGGGGAATTTCATTGGTTTTTTACAAGTGAAATGTCCACCTAACTATAACATGTGTGAAACCTATGGTTTTTTAAGTGAATTTGCAAGTTTTTTTAAATGCTAATTCCTAACTATAACGTGTGTGAAACCTATGGTTTTTTATGTGAATTTGTACTGTTTTTCAAATGCTAAGTTATGTATGTATTATTTATTTATTTATTTTAATGTTTTTCACCGTGCGCGCACCCCGCGATTTAAAAAAAAAATGTTTTTTTACCCTTCGGGGTCCTTTAGGGACCCCCTGACAAAGGCTAGGGGGTCAGAAACTCTCTACCCTGCCCCCTTTTCACGTACTCCACCTCTCTTTTTCACTCTTGCACCCAAAACAAACAAAATGGCGGCCGACACTTCCTGATTTTGACCGATTCGAACGTTGACTGACATGTAACCACCAATCAGAATTACACTCGCGCACGTTAGGGTGCACGACTATAGATATTTATGTGCTTTAACTGCAATTTTCTCCGGAACTGCTGAACAGATTGACACCATTTATGCAAAAGGCACTTCCCTGACCTGAAGACTACCTCTCTGCCAAATTTCAAGTAATTCTGTTCAGCCGTTCGGGCTGTACCTTCGACTAAAGGTCCTATGGAAAAATGCATGGGGAAAACGCGTTTTGGGACCCCCATTTTGTCTCTGCCCCCGCTTGACAAATCACCCCGAGACTTTCAGGGTAAAAGCTGAGCGGAGCGCCCCATTAGTTTTGAAAATTTCGCGAGGATTCGTAAACCGGCGCCAAAGTTATTCAAAATAGAATTGTCAGATTTCCTATGGAAACACTGTCCTAACTATAACTATCTACTGGCGACCGCCAGTAGATAATATACAAATACATATATATAAATGCATAAGCATATATATGCATATATATATGTGCATATGTGTGGGGTGTAGAGAGAGGTACAGAGAGGTAGAGAGGTAGAGGTGTAGAGGTAGAGGTGTAGAGCTAGAGAGGTAGAGCTAGAGAGGTAGAGGTATAGAGGTAAAGGTAGAGAGTAGTAGAGAGAGAGGTAGAGATAGGTAGAGAGTAGAGAGTGAGTAATAGAGAGTAGTGGAGTGAGTAGTAGAGAGTGAGTAGTAGAGAGTGAGCAGTAGAGAGTAGTAGAGAGTGAGTAGTAGAGAGTGAGTAGTAGAGAGTAGTAGAGAGCGAGTGGTGGAGAGTGAGTAGCAGAGAGAGAGTAGTAGAGAGTGAGTAGTAGAGTGAGTAGTAGAGAGTAGTAGAGAGAGAGTAGCAGAGAGTGAGAAGTAGAGAGTAGTAGAGAGTGAGTAGTAGAGAGTGAGTAGTAGAGAGTAGTAGAGAGCGAGTAGTGGAGAGTGAGTAGCAGAGAGAGAGCAGTAGAGACTGAGTAGTAGAGTGAGTAGTAGAGAGTAGTAGAGAGAGAGTAGTAGAGAGTGAGAAGTAGAGAGTAGTAGAGAGTGAGTAGTAGAGAGTGAGTAACAGAGAGTAGTAGAGAGTGAGTAGTAGAGAGTGAGTAGTAGAGGGTGAGTACTAGAGAGAGAGTAGTAAAGAATGAGTAGTAGAGAGTAGAAGGGAGTGAGTAGTAGAGAGAGAGCAGTAGAGAGAGAGTAGTAGAGCGTAGTAGAGTAGTAGAGAGTGAATAGTAGAGAGTAGTGTAGTAGCAGAGAGTGAGTAGTAGTGAGTGAATAGTAGAGTGAGTAGTAGAGAGTGAGTAGTAGAGTGAGTAGTAGAGAGTAGTAGATAGCGAGTAGTAGAGAGCAAGTAGTAGAGAGTGTGTAATAGAGAGTGAGTAGTAGAGAGTAGTAGAGAGTGAGTAGTAGAGAGAGTAGTAGAGAGTGAGAAGTAGAGAGCGTAGTAGAGAGTAGTAGAGAGTGAGCAGTAGAGAGTAGTTGAGAGTGAGTAGTAGAGAGTATTAGAGAGTGAGTAGTAGAGAGAGTGTAGTAGAAAGTAGTAGAGAATGAGTAGTAGAGAGAGAGTAGTAGAGAGTGAGCAGGAGAGAGTAGTAGAGTAGTAGAGAGTGAGTGGTGAGAGAGTAGTAGAGAGTGAGTGATAGAGAGTATTAGAGTGTAGTAGAGTGAGTAGTAGAGAGTGAGAAGTAGAGAGTAGTAGAGAGTAGTAGAGTAGTAAAGAGTGAGTAGTAGAGAGAGTAGCAGAGAGTAGTAGAGTAGTAGAGAGTGAGTAGTGGAGAGTGAGTAGTAGAGAGTAGTACAGAGCGAGTAGTAGAGTGAGTAGTAGAGAGTGGATAAAAGAGAGTGAGTAGTAGAGAGTGAATAGTAGAGAGTGAGTAGTATAGAGAGAGTAGCAGAGAGTAGTAGAGAGAGAGTAGTAGAGAGTGAGTAGCAGAGAGTAGTAGAGATAGAGTAGTAGAGAGTGAGTAGTAGAGAGTGAGCAGTAGAGAGTAGTAGAGAGTGAGTAGTAGAGAGTGAGTAGTAGAGAGTAGTAGAGAGCGAGTGGTGGAGAGTGAGTAGCAGAGAGAGAGTAGTAGAGAGTGAGTAGTAGAGTGAGTAGTAGAGAGTAGTAGAGAGAGAGTAGCAGAGAGTGAGAAGTAGAGAGTAGTAGAGAGTGAGTAGTAGAGAGTGAGTAGTAGAGAGTAGTAGAGAGCGAGTAGTGGAGAGTGAGTAGCAGAGAGAGAGCAGTAGAGACTGAGTAGTAGAGTGAGTAGTAGAGAGTAGTAGAGAGAGAGTAGTAGAGAGTGAGAAGTAGAGAGTAGTAGAGAGTGAGTAGTAGAGAGTGAGTAACAGAGAGTAGTAGAGAGTGAGTAGTAGAGAGTGAGTAGTAGAGGGTGAGTACTAGAGAGAGAGTAGTAAAGAATGAGTAGTAGAGAGTAGAAGGGAGTGAGTAGTAGAGAGAGAGCAGTAGAGAGAGAGTAGTAGAGCGTAGTAGAGTAGTAGAGAGTGAATAGTAGAGAGTAGTGTAGTAGCAGAGAGTGAGTAGTAGAGAGTAGTAGTGAGTGAATAGTAGAGTGAGTAGTAGAGAGTGAGTAGTAGAGTGAGTAGTAGAGAGTAGTAGATAGCGAGTAGCAGAGAGCAAGTAGTAGAGAGTGTGTAATAGAGAGTGAGTAGTAGAGAGTAGTAGAGAGTGAGTAGTAGAGAGAGTAGTAGAGAGTGAGAAGTAGAGAGCGTAGTAGAGAGTAGTAGAGAGTGAGCAGTAGAGAGTAGTTGAGAGTGAGTAGTAGAGAGTATTAGAGAGTGAGTAGTAGAGAGAGTGTAGTAGAAAGTAGTAGAGAGTGAGTAGTAGAGAGAGAGTAGTAGAGAGTGAGTAGTAGAGAGTAGTAGAGTAGTAGAGAGTGAATGGTGAGAGAGTAGTAGAGAGTGAGTAGTAGAGTAGTAGAGAGTGAGTGGTAGAGAGTATTAGAGTGTAGTAGAGTGAGTAGTAGAGAGTGAGAAGTAGAGAGTAGTAGAGAGTAGTAGAGTAGTAAAGAGTGAGTAATAGAGAGAGTAGCAGAGAGTAGTACAGTAGTAGAGAGTGAGTAGTGGAGAGTGAGTAGTAGAGAGTAGTACAGAGCGAGTAGTAGAGTGAGTAGTAGAGAGTGGATAGAAGAGAGTGAGTAGTAGAGAGTGAATAGTAGAGAGTGAGTAGTATAGAGAGAGTAGCAGAGAGTAGTAGAGAGAGAGTAGTAGAGAGTGAGTAGCAGAGAGTAGTAGAGATAGAGTAGTAGAGAGTGAGAAGTAGAGATAAAGTAGTAGAGAGTGAGTAATAGAGAGTAGTAGAGAGTGAGTAGTAGAGAGAGAGTAGTAGAGAGCAGAAGAGTAGTAGAGAGTGAGTGTTGGAGGGAGGACCACCGGGGGGGTCTGGGGGGCCACTCCGGGGCACCTTCCTACCGCAAAGTTATAGCCGAGCGCCGCTGAGAAGCCTCCTAGGAGAGGTCTTTCTCCTATGATCGTACTAGGCCCAGTAACACCACCACACAGGACTCCGTATCAGTTGCTTATCTAGGTACTTTATCAATAGTAGTACATTTGAAATATTTACAGGGGGATCGAGAGATCCAGAAAGAGTCTCAATGTCTTTGTAGGGACAGGGTAGTGGGACAGTCTTAGTACCAGCCTGGTACGGGGAAGCTCTGCGCCAGACCTTGAGTTAGGCCGAAGGTGGCTCTGGGGATCAGAGCGGCAGGTGCTGGTCTCAAAGCAGCTCGGACGTGGGGAGCCGCGATGGGGTCTGCAGGGCTCGGGTGGTAGTTCCGCTTGGGTTGAGCCGCGACACAGTCAGCAGGGCTCCGGTGGTAGGTCCGCATCGGTCGAGCCGCGACGAGGTCAGCTGGGCTCTGATGGTAAGTTCAACAAGGTCGGCCCGCGACAGCGTCAGCAGGGCCCCAAAGGTTCGTGAAGGTCTTTAAGCACGGTGGAGCCGCGACGTAGTCAGCAGGGCTCAGAGCGTGGTTCCAGGATGAATCTTTCTCCATAGGGTCAGCCGCGATCCGATCAGCAGGGCTCTTGACTCCGGGATACAACTGCTGTCCTGTTGCAGGGTCGCCCCAGATATATGTCTGGAGCCCTTTGATGTCCGGACTCTTGCGCCCGGGTGGGGCGGAGAGGCCGGGTCGGGAGCGGCCAGACGCTCAGCAGGAGAGGCGCCAGGCCGAGGAGAACTGTGGGGCGATCGCACCTAGGTGTGGGAGGACGGTTGGGGGTCCCATCGATACTGCCTTCCTCCGGGAGTGGGGAAGTGTTCACGTGGTACCCCCTGGCCAGCTGTTGGTGCCTTGATGTCGGGGCTTGCTGGGGGCCGAGGCCGGGTTGAGCGGCATTACGTAGGCTGGTGCACAGAGTCATGTACAATCCAAAATGGAGGAGCCCCGAGGTGCAGGGGACCTCATGCGGCTTGGCGAGGGGGAACAGGACCACGCCACGAGGCCGGCTCCAACAGTGAGTAGTAGTGAGTGAGTAGTAGAGAGTAGTGGAGTAGTAGAGAGTGAGTAGTAGAGTGAGTAGTAGAGAGTAGTAGAGAGTGAGTAGTAGAGTGAATAGTAGAGAGTAGTAGAGAGCACGTAGTAGAGAGCAAGTAGTAGAGAGTGTGTAGTAGAGAATGAGTAGTAGAGTGAGTAGTAGAGAGCAGGTTATAGAGAGCGAGTAGTGAGAGAGTAGTAGAGAGTGAGTAGTAGAGTAGTAGAGAGTGAGTGGTAGAGAGTATTAGAGTGTAGTAGAGTGAGTAGTAGAGAGTGAGAAGTAGAGAGTAGTAGAGAGTAGTAGAGTAGTAAAGAGTGAGTAGTAGAGAGAGTAGCAGAGAGTAGTAGAGTAGTAGAGAGTGAGTAGTGGAGAGTGAGTAGTAGAGAGTAGTACAGAGCGAGTAGTAGAGTGAGTAGTAGAGAGTGGATAGAAGAGAGTGAGTAGTAGAGAGTGAATAGTAGAGAGTGAGTAGTATAGAGAGAGTGGCAGAGAGTTCGAGAGAGAGAGAAGTAGAGAGTGAGTAGCAGAGAGTAGTAGAGATAGAGTAGTAGAGAGTGAGTAGTAGAGATAAAGTAGTAGAGAGTGAGTAATATAGAGTAGTAGAGAAAGAGTAGTAGAGAGCAGAAGAGTAGTAGAGAGTGAGTAGTAGTGAGTGAGTAGTAGAGAGTAGTGGAGTAGTAGAGAGTGAGTAGTAGAGAGTGAGTAGTAGAGAGTGAGAAGTAGAGTGAGTAGTAGAGAGTAGTAGAGAGTGAGTAGTAGAGTGAATAGTAGAGAGTAGTGAAGAGCACGTAGTAGAGAGCAAGTAGTAGAGAGTGTGTAGTAGAGAATGAGTAGTAGATTGAGTAGTAGAGAGTAGTAGAGAGTGAGTAGTAGAGTGAATAGTAGAGAGTAGTAGAGAGCAAGCTGTAGAGAGCAAGTAGTAGAGAATGTGTAGTAGAGAGTGAGTAGTAGAAAGAGTAGTAGATAGTGAGAAGTAGAGAGAATAGTAGAGAGTGAGTAGTAGAGTGAGTAGTAGACAGAAGTTGAGAGCGAGTAGCAGAGAGTGAGTGGCAGAGAGTAGTAGTAGAGAGTAGTTGAGTAGTAGAGAGTGAGTAGTAGAGAGTGAGTATTAGAGCGAGTAGTAGAGAGTAGTAGAGTAGTAGAGAGTGAGTAGTAGAGAGTGAGTAGTGGAGTGAGAGTAGTAGAGAGTGAGTAGTAGTGTATTAGAAAGTGAGAGGTAGAGAGTAGTAGAGTGAGTAGTAGAGAGTAGTAAAGAGTGAGTAGTAGAGAGAGTAGTAGAGAGTATTAGAGTAGTAAAGAGTGAGTAGTAAAGAAGGTAGCTGAGAGTAGTAGAGAGTGAGTAGTGGAGAGTGAGTAGTAGAGAGTAGTAGAGAGTGAGTAGTAGAGTGAGTAGTAGAGAGTGAGTAGTAGAGAGTGAGTAGTAGAGAGAGAGAGTTGTAGAGAGAGAGTAGTAGAGTGTGAGTAGTAGAGAGTAGTAGAGTGAGTAGTAGAGAGTGAGTGGTAGAGAGTGAGTGGTAGAGAGAGAAGTAGAGATTAGTAGAGAGTGAGTTTTAGAGTAGTAGAGTGGGAGTGGTAGAGAGTAGGAGAGAGAGAGGTTTAGAGAGAGAGTACTAGAGTGTGAGTAGTAGAGAGTAGCAGAGTGAGTAGTAGAGAGTGAGTGGTAGCGAGAGAGAAGTAGAGATTAGTAGAGAGTAAGTTTTAGAGTAGGAGAATGTGAGTGGTAGAGAGTAGTAGAGAGTGAGTGGTAGAGAGTATTAGAGTGTAGTAGAGTGAGTAATAGAGAGTAGTAGAGAGTGAGAAGTAGAGAGTAGTAGAGAGGAGTTGAGTAGTAAAGAGTGAGTAGTAGAGAGAGTAGCAGAGAGTTGTAGAGTAGTAGAGAGTGAGTAGTAGAGAGTGAGTAGTAGAGAGTAGATAGTAGAGAGTGAGTAGTAGAGAGTGAATAGTAGAGAGTGAGTAGTATAGAGAGAGTAGCTGAGAGTAGAAGAGAGAGAGTGGTAGAGAGTGTGTAGCAGAGAGTAGTAGAGAGTGAGTAGTAGAGAGTGAGTAGTAGAGAGTGAGTAATAGAGAGTAGTAGAGAGTGAGTAGTAGAGATTGAGTAGTAGAGAGTAGTGAAGTAGTAGAGAGTGAGTAGTAGAGAGTGAGTAGTAGAGTGAGTAGTAGAGAGTAGTAGAGAGTGAGTAGTAGAGTGAATAGTAGAGAGTAGTAGAGAGCACGTAGTAGAGAGCAAGTAGTAGAGAGTGTGTAGTAGAGACTGAGTAGTAGAGTGAGTAGTAGAGAGTAGTAGATAGTGAGAGGTAGAGTGAATAATAGAGAGTAGTAGAAAGGAAGTTGTAGAGAGCAAGTAGTAGAGAGTGTGTAGTAGAGTGAGTAGGACAAAGAGTAGTAGATAGTGAGAAGTAGAGAGAGTAGTAGACAGTAGTTGAGAGCGAGTAGTAGAGAGTGAGTAGTAGAGAGTGAGTAGTAGAGAGTAGTAAACGTAAATGTTGTAGACTTGTAAAGCGCACAGCTACCCCAGCAACGGGGCGTCCCGGCGCTGTAGACCGCTGGGGAACCCGTCCTGGCTATCCCTGTGAGATGGTCCCTTTCTGGGTATCTCCAAGGTGAAACCAGGCATCCCCGGTGTCTGTGGGGGGCCATTGTAGAGATGAGGCAAGCTTAATGCCCAGAGTTGCCGAGTGTGTTCCTGGTCCGAGTAGGTACCGAGGCGAGAATTATCGAGTCCGTTTTGACCCTGGTCCACGACCCAGCCGCGTCGGGAATTGAACCCTGGTCCCTGGCCGATTCTCTGCTTACGGGTCTGCCGCCTCTAACTAGTGAGCCACACCTCTCCAGTAGAGAGTGAGCAGTAGAGAGTGAGTAGTAAAGTAAGAGTAGTAGAGAGTGAGTAGTAGAGTATTAGAGGGTGAGAGGTAGAGAGTAGTAGAGAGTAGTAGAGTGAGTAGTAGAGAGTAGTAAAGAGTGAGTAGTAGAGAGAGTAGTAAAGTAGTATAGAGTGAGTAGCAGAGAAAGTAGCTGAGAGTAGTAGAGTAGTAGAGAGTGAGAAGTGGAGAGTGAGTAGTAGAGAGTAGTAGAGAGTGAGTAGTAGAGTAAGTAGTAGAGAGTGAGTAGTAGATGGAGAGTAGTAGAGAGAGAGTAGTAGAGAGAGAGTAGTAGAGTGTGAGTAGTAGAGAGTAGTAGAGTGAGTAGTAGAGAGTGAGTGGTAGAGAGAGAGAAGTAGAGAGTAGTAGAGTGAGTTTTAGAGTAGTAGAGTGAGTAGTAGAGAGTAGTAGAGATAGAGTAGCAGAGAGTGAGTAGCAGAGAGTAGTAGTAGAGAGTAGTTGAGTAGTAGAGAGTGAGTAGTAGTGAGTGAGTAGTAGAGAGTAGTAGAGTAGTAGGGAGTGAGTAGTAGAGAGTAAGTAGTAGAGAGTAGTAGAGAGCAGGTAGTAAAGAGTGAGCAGTGGAGAGTGAGTAGTAGAGAGTAGTAGAGAGCGAGTAGTAGAGAGTGAATAGTAGAGACTGAGTGCTAGAGAGTGAATAGTAGAGAGCGAGTTGTAGAGAGAGAGAGTAGTAGGGAGTGAGTAGTAGAGAGTAGTAGAGTGAGTAGTAGAGAGGGAGTAGTAGAGAGAGAGTAGTAGAGAGTAGTTGACAGTGAGTAGTATAGTAGTAGAAAGTGAGTGGTAGAGAGTAGCAGAGAGTAGTAGAGTGAGTAGTAGAGAGTAGTAGCGAGTGAGTAGTAGAGAGTGAATAGTAGATTGTAGTAGTAGAGAGTAGTAGAGAGTGAGTAGTAGAGAGTGAGTAGTAGAGAGTGAGTAGTACAGAGTAGTAGCGAGTGAGTAGTAAGGATTGAGTAGTTTCATTTAAAAGAACACAATGAGGGGGATCATTTTGCAATAGAAATTATGATTAGTGCTGAAAAAAGAAAAATTAGGGCACATTTTGAGTGACTTCTCAAATCCTCTTCTATTTCAATAAAAAAGTCTGACATGCAGACTGAAACATGCACTTTTAATACCAGCAGCAAACTTCCGTGGTGAGCAGTAGCTTTACTACAGTGATCTAATGAGCAACTAGAGTGCTAACATTCAGAATTTATGGCAGATGTAGTCCACATGTAGCCCAATGACAGAAGTGTGCAAAACACTTATTATTTGTGTATTTGCAGTCTTATATAGTGCAGACTTGTCAGGTATTGGAGTGCTTTACATGAGCATTGGTTACATCACACAAGATCAAATTCATTTTGGTTGTAGAAATGGGGAGATTAAGTGATTTGACCAGAATCACAGAATGTTGAGCTGTATCAGAAACTCCAACCTGGTTCCCCAGTTGCAAAGTCTGCAGCTCTGGAATTAACACCACATCCTCTCCCCTAGGTGCAACATTTAATCAAGTGGTCAACTGGATAAAAAAAACATAAAGATTACAAATAATTTAAAAGTTCTTTGTTGCTATTTGAAAACTCAGAAAAGTATGTCCTCATTTTAGTTTTTTAGAGCACTAACCATAATTTTGATGCAAATAAGACCCTCTCATATATGTAATTTCTAAAGGAAATGCTCTAGGTATTACAGTGTTGATTACATCAAGATGAATTCAGGCGTTTCACACTTTTGTAATAAATATAGAATGTTAGCAATCTAGTCGTTCATTGGGATACTGTTGAGAGGCAGAGGCCAGGGGCACGGACTCTGAAAATTGAAGGCAGGTAGGAGAGTGCAGAGGCAACAATTTGACCACACTGGGCAGGCAGGAAGGGCAGTGGCAGCAAACCAACAATACAGGACTGGCAAGCGAGGCTGTGGCAATATAATAGACCATTGTGGGCAGAAGGTAGTGGTAGTACAACCATACATGCCAACAGACCCGTTTCAGCCAGGAAACGTCCAATGTTTTTTAGCTCAAATGGGCTTTATTTGATCTGTCTCTTGTCTACAATCTCCTCTTTTTCAATGTAACTCAAAGGGGAAAATCAATACCCCAGTTTTTTTTCAAAATCTCCCTCTTACCAAGTTGAAAATGTTCGCAAGTATGGTACATTGGATCGTGGTAGGCAGGAGGAATTGGGGTAGGGACATGGACTCGGATAACAGAGGAGAAGAGGGACATGGAGAGGTGCACCAAACTGACCCTACAGGGCAGGCATCAGGGTTTGCAGTAGCACAATACACCACACAGGGCATGTGAGACGGGAGTGCAGCACAACAATACATAGAAAGCAATAGGGAGGGGACAGGACCATGCACATGGACAACAGAGAACAGAGGGGAAAGAGGCAATGGTAGCTAGCTTACCATAATGGACAGACAGGAGAGAAAGCTTCAGCATAACAGACCATAAAGGGCAGGAGGGACGGATCAGGGGCATTACAATGGAACAGACAAGCCAGGAGGGAGGGAATAGGGGTCTGCACATGGAAACAGAGGGCTGGGGGCAAGAGGGCAGGGCAGGAGCAGCAAGATGACCATGGAGGTCAGCCATGATGGGCACTAGAATCAAGACACACCATGGAGAGCAACAATGAGACTATATTGGCATACACACAGTCCATGGAGAAAAGGTGGGAGGGGGTCAGGGGCAGCTAGCTGACCACACAGGGAAGGTGGGAGGGGCCATGGCAGCACAGAAGACCATGCATGTCAAGCAGGAGGGTTAGTGGCAGCACAATGGCTAAGATGGGCAAGAAGGAGGGTGCAGGGGCATGCACCAAGGACCATGGAGAATAGAAGGGAGGGTCAGGATCTGGGCACAGACAAGAGAGTTCAGGGGAAGGGGCCTCACAACAGACCACACGGGGCAGGCAGGAGGAGCAGTTGCAGCACAATAAACCAGGGAGGGCAGAAGGGTGTGGCTGTAAAATGGACCATGGAACAGGAGGAAGGGGATAGGGGCATGGCATGTGGACAGGCAGGGTGGAGGTGGCAGGGACAGGTTACAGTTATCTGACAATGCTAGGCAGGTGGGAGGGGAGTGCCAGCTCAACAGAACACTCAGAGTAGATAGGAGGGGAAGGTCCATTGAACATGGTGGGCAAAAAGGATGGAGCAGGGGCATGGACAAAGACATTGAAGGGCGGGGGAAGGAGAATAGGGGCAACAAGCTAAGCACAGAGGCTAAGCAGGAGGTCAATGATGGGCCATAGAATTGGGCAATGGAGGGTGTTGGAGGGAGGACAACCAAGGAGTCGGGGAGACTATTCCGGGGCACCTTCCTACTGCAAAGTTATAGCCGAGCGCCGCTGAGAAGCCCCCTCGGGGAGGTCTTTCTCCTATGATCGTACTAGGCCCAGTAATACCACCACACAGGACTCGATATCAGTTGCTTGACTTGGTTCTTTATCAGCAGTAGTACGTTCAATATTTACAGTGGGATCGAGGGATCCAGTAAGAGTCTCAATGTCTTTTAGAGGGATAGGGTAGCGGGACAGTCTTAGTACCAACCAGGTACGGGAGGGCTCTGCGCCAGACCTTGAGTGCTGGTCTCAGAGCGGCTCGGATGTGGGGAGCCGCGACGGCGTCTGCAGGGCTCGGGTGGTAGTTCCGCTTGGGTCGAGCCGCGACGAGGTCAGCTGGGCTCTGATGGTAAGGTTCAACAAGGTCGGGCCGCGACAGCGTCAGCAGGGCCCCAAACGTTCGTGAAGGTCTTTAAGCACGGTGGAGCCGCAACGTCGTCAGCAGGGCTCAGAGTGTGGGTTCAGGATGAGTCTTCTTCCGTAGGGTCAGCCGCGATCCGATCAGCAGGGCTCTTGACTCCAGGATACAACTGTCGTCCTGTTGTCGGGTCTCCCCAGATATAGGACTGGAGCCCTTTGATGTCCGGACCCTTGTGCCCGCAGGGGGCGGAGAGGCCGGGTAGGGAGCGGCCAGACGCCCAGCAGGAGAGGCGCTAGGCCCCAGAGAGCTGTGGGGCGATCGCACCTAGGTGTGGAAGGACGGTTGGGGGTCCCATCTATACTGCCCTCCGCCGGGAGTGGGAAGGGTTCACGTGGTATCCCCCGGGCCAGGGGTTGGCGCCTCGATGTCGGGCCTCGCTGGGACAGAGGCCGGGTGGAGCGGGGTCACGTAGGTGGTCACATGGAGTGGCATATAATCCAAAATGGAGGAGCCCCGAGGTGCATGGGACCTCGTGCGGCATAGCGAGGGGGAACAGGACCACGCCACGAGGCCGGCTCCAACAGAGGGCAGGAGGAGTGGACTGGTACATCATGCTAAATGGAGGGCAGTGGCAGCACATCAGACCATGCATGGCAGGAGGGAGGAGGCTAGTTCATGGATTCAGACAACAGAGGATAGGCAGGAGGTGGATGGGGCAGCAAGCTAACTGTTCAGAGAAGGTGGGTATTAGGAACTTTATTGTTTTTAAAATGTGTGTCTGTGCGAACTACTTAAAATATGAACAAGTATGCAGCATAATCTCACTTTTATTCAGGACGAAGAGGACGTCTGTGACTGTGACTACGGGCTCACTTGGCAGAAACACCCCCTGATCCTCGCAAAATGTAATGCCTGTGAAAAGGGTAGGTGGACGCAGTGTTATATAGAACATAGTCCTGAGACCACGATTAAAAATGAAAACTATAGATAGTGTTTGGTATAAACTTTGCACCAAAAAGTGTGATATAAGATGAACCGGGGCGTGAAATATAATATGCAATACATTATGCGCAATGACAGATTCATTGGAGAGCGCGAGATAGCACAGGCAGTAGCGCGTGCTATGCGATATGCGCCTTGGAGAGTAATATGCAGAGGGCAGTGTTGTGTAACCTAACTAGTCTCTAAAGTTGTAATATAAAATATGTGCTGGGGAGTGTAACGTTGCATATGCACTGTGACAAAAATATGGATCCCAGATTGTAATATGTATGGCATAGCGCTGTGCGTTATAACATAGGCATCAAGGAAGGCACATTAGATGGAGCAATATAACGCGTGCGAAGGCAAGTGTGGCATGACATATTCACAGGGTGGTGTTACAGTGCACATGGGCTAGAGAGTGTCATAGCATACGCACTAGCTGGTGGAATACAACACAGAGGTGTGTGGCACTCGGCGGGCACTGGTGGGTGTAACACAGCATTGGGCTCAGCCAGGAGCACGCTGTGATGTTCGTCTCCTTTCCAGAGAGTAAAATAAAAAGTATTACACATCCGGTGGTGGATGTGTGTTTTATTAACCGTGAGGGGGTTTCTTGCATAGTTTAGTCGAATTTTTGTCAAATCCCCTTTGAATGGCTTGGTGTGCGTGTGTATTAAATGTGTCTGTCAATAGCTACCTATGTTTGTATAAATAAACGACGAGGGTGTCTACTTGGAGAGTACCCACCAGCGGGAGCGCCGGGATTAGGCACGGTAGAGCGTCAAACACGTCAGAGCTTCACTAGCGGTGTAAATACATTCCACGTGGATTCATTGTTTGCATAGTCGCCTTTTAATGAATATCACGCAAATCGTCATGGTGATGGGTACATACGGTTTGTCCAGCATGTCCTAGGTGTTTCTATAAATATATATATTTTTTAAATATTAAAAAACAAAGGCCGGCCTCGGGGGATGGTGTCCCCGGGGCCATATGTGGCCTGAGGAGGGGTGCAACGCAGCCCCCCCTCCTAAAGAATTACAAAAAAAAAAGGCCATGACCCGGGGGTTGGGGTCCCCGGGTGGAGGGCCAAATTTATTTATTTCAACAAAAATAATTAGGGTGCAGGCCCAGGGGGATGGGGTCTCCAGGGCCAATAAATTAGAAAAAGAAGGAGGGCCACACAGCCCTCCTTCTTAAAAAAATAAAATAAATAAAAGACCGGCATCGCGCTGGAGGCCACGCTCCCTCCTTGCAGCACTCTGCAAACGCGCCCCCTGGCCAGTTGTATGTTGGGGAATTAATTCCCCTTCAATACTGAGGGTCCCTGAGGGCCAACTAGCCCAAAAGGTATCTCCAATATGTGCCAGGAAGCTACGTTGCAGACAGGTGTTCTGAGGCCACGCCGCTCTGTGGCGCTTATTGGAGGTACCTAGTGGGCTAGTTTGACCCTTAGGATTCAAGGGGACTTAATCTCTCATCTTAGAACGGCCACAGGTCGCGTTTACACAGTGGTAAAGGAAGGGGACAGGGCCTGAGGTGATGTGTGCAAACACGCCCTGTGGCACGTTTTATGTTGGGGAAATAATTCCCTTTCAATCCTGAGGGACCCTGGGGGCCAACGAGCCCACCAGGGGCTTCCAGTAAGTGCCACTGCTCTGCGTTGCAGAGATGTGGTGCAGGCCGTGCCCCTTTTTACACCTCTCAGCAATGGCGCTTACTGGACGTACCTAGTGGGCTTTTTTGCCCCTAGGGACCCTCAGGATTCAAGGGGACTTAATCTCCCAACTTAAAAAATGGCCACAGGGCCTGTTAACACAGTGGGGAAGGGAGGGGACGGGGCCTGAGGTGACGTGTGCAAACACGCCCTAAGGCGCGTTTTAAGTTGGGGAAATAATTCCCTTTCAATCCTGAGGGCCCCTGGGGGCTAACTAGCCCACCAGGTGCTTCCAGTAAGCGCCACTGAGCTGCGTTGCAGAGAGGTGGTCCAGGCCGTGCCACTTTTTACACCTCTCTGCAACGCAGCTCTGTGGCGCTTACTGGAGGTACCTAGTGGGCTAGTTGGACACTAGGGACCCTCGGGATTCAAATGAACTTAATCTCCCAACTAAAACGGCCACAGGGCGTGTTTACACAGTGGTGACGGGAGGGGACGGGGCCTGAGTTAACGTGTGCAAACAAGCCCTGTGGCACATTTTAAGTTGGGGAAATAATTCCCCTTCAATCCTGAGGGACCCTGGGGGCCAAGCTTCCAGTAAGTGCCACTGCGCTGCACTGCAGAGAGGTGGTCTAGGCCGTGCCCCTTTTTACATCTCTCTGCAACGCAGCTCTGTGGCGCTTACTGGAGGTACCTAGTGGTCTAGTTGGACCCTAGGGACCCTCAGGATTCAAAGGAACTTAATCTCCCAACTTAAAACGGCCACAGGGCGTGTTTACACAGTGGGAAGGGAGGAGACGGGGCCTGAGGTGATGTGTGCAAACACGCCCTGTGGCGCGTTTTAAGAGGTAGTTTTAATCCCCTGCCCTATTATATACGAGGGGCTTACAGAGGAGGTCATGCTAATCACAGGGGGACCCCAACGCATAGTGTTCCCTATTGTATGCAGGTAGCACTGGCTCTAGGATTGGTTAGTCAGATTCAGTTACCACCAGTATCCGTCTGAAAAAGTTGAGGGTACAGGATGACTTTGTAACAAGGTTTCTTTCTGCTCTTCTGTTTGTTCTTTCTGCACTTTATCCTTCTTCCTGCACTTTTCTTCGTCTTTGGGGACTTCTGTTGCTTCTTTCTGCATTTCTTTTTTTTCTTTCTGTGCGTTTTTTCTTCTTTCTTCACATGTCCTATCTCTGTAGGCATAGGTAGAAATTAGCATTTAAAAAACCTTTGAAATTCACTGAAAAAACCATAGGTTTCAGGCACGTTATAGTTAGGGATTAGCATTAAAAAAACCTTAGAAATTCACTGAAAAAAACATAGGTTTCAGGGGCGTAATAGTTAGCTGGACTTTTCACTTGTACAAAACCATTAAAATTCCCCCGTTATAGTTAGTTCAGCTAACTATAACTCGCGCGCCCGCAATGCACTGCTCATGACGTCACATATTACATCATTCATGGAATGGTCAGTGACATCACTGATGACATCACTGATGACATCTCAAATGCATCACTGATGACATCACTGATGACATCATCCAGTGACTGTGTGTTTCTGTAATTTTTAAATATGTTTTATATATATTCCTAGGTGTATTGAAGAATGAGTGGATGTATAAGTGACTGGATGGGGGATTTAGCAGGTGTGTGACTGATTGTATATGTGAGTGATTGAACGTGTCTTACTGAATGTATGAGTTAGTGTCTAACTATGTGAATGTCTGTATCAGTCTGTCTGTTGTTGTGTAAGCTGCTGCATGAGTTGGTCAGTAGCTACATGAGTGTCTATATGGGTGTGTTTGCACAGTGCTGAAGGGAGGGGGCGGGGCCTGATATGAAAAGTGTGCAAACATGCCCCCTGGGGCATTGTAAATTGGGGGATTAAGTCCCCTTCAATCCTGAGGGTCTCTGGGGGCCAATTAGCCCAACAGGTACCTTCAGTACGCGACACAGAGCTGTGTTGCAGAGAGGTGGTCTGAGGCCATGCCTCTTTTTACACCACTGTGCAAACACACCTATTGGCACACTGATGGTGGGGTGATGAGGTCCTCTTGTGTCCTGATTATCTCAAGTGGACTTCATCCCCCGAACAGCAGTGCACCAAGAGGCGCATTTGCAGAGTGTTGTAAAAAGGGGGCATGGCCTCAGACAACCTCTCTGCAATCCAGCTCCATGGTAAGATGCTGCTCTTGAAATAAACTCCTGGTACGCTATATTATCATCAGGAGCTGAAGGCCTGTTAGGGTAGAGTTCAGGATCATTATCTCCTGGTTGATCATAATCAATCCATGGATCTGTGGGTGAAGGACTATTACCATCTCCTTCAGCAATGTCAGGTTGTGTGTGAGGATAACCATGTGGTGTAATCTGAAGGGGATTTGACCCTTGTGATGGCAGATGTAGAGGAGGTGTTGGAAGGCGGACCCCGAGGAGTCGGCGAGACCACCAAGGGGGGCCCTCACACTGCATGAAGTAGCCGAGCGCTGCCGAGAAGCCTCCTGAGAGATCCTTCTCCTATCACGTACTAGCCCAGTAACACCACCACACAGGACTCAAGGAGGTTGTCTCAAGACGAGTAATTCTTTATCAGCATTAAAAGGTTACGAGATCAATATTTACACGAAGGGATCGAGGGATCCACCAAAAGTCTCAGTGTCTCTTTGGAAGGGTAGGGGTAGCGGGACAGTCTTTGGCAGGAGCTCGGTACGAGGGTACCTGGGGCCCAGTTCTTATCCTCAAGCTGGAGGACCTCCGGATCTCGGAGGGGTCGAGCCGCGACGGCGTCAGCAGGGCTCTGGCGTACAGTTCGTGGAGAGCCGCGATCCGATCAGCAGGGCTCTCAAGATGGTTTCTGCTCAGCTCGAGCCGCGACGTCGTCAGCAGGGCTCCGAGGGAGGTTTCAGCGAGGGTGGGCCGCGACAGCGTCAGCAGGGCCCCAATGTTCCGGGGGGCTTCAAAGTGTTCACAAGAAGGAGCCGCGACGCAGTCTGCAGGGCTCGTGATAGTTCCGACAAGAGTTCTTCTCCGTAGGGTCAGCCGCGATTCAATCAGCAGGGCTCTCGACTCCGGGATACAACTGCCGATCTGTGGCGGGGTCGCCCCAGATATAGGTCTGGAGCCCTTTGATGTCCGGACCCTGGCGCCCGGGGGGGGAGAGAGGCCGGGTGGAGGTGGCCAGACGCCCAGCAGGAGAGGCGCCAGGCCCAAGAGAGTTGCAGGGCGATCACACCTAGAGATGGGAGGACAGTTGGGGGTCTCATCGATACTGTCCTCCGCCGGGGGCGGTGAATGGTTCCTGCGGCACCCCCTGGCCAGTTCTTGGTGCCTCGATGTCGGGGCTTCGCTGGGGCCGAGGCCGGGCTGAGCGGGGTCGCGCCGGCTGGTGCACAGAGTCACGTGGATGCCAACAAGATGGCGGAGCCACGAGGGGTATGCGACCTCGTGCGGCTCGGGATGAGGGGTCTCGGTGCAGTTCGGAAGGGTGGCCCGTGAAGGCCGGGGCGGGGAACGGGCACAATCCACGGGGGTAAGGACCACGCCACGAGGCCGGGTCCAACAGGCGTCCCCCCCAGCCGAAGGCATGGAGAGTCACCCATCTTCTTGGGGATTCTCCTCGTCAAGGCGGAAGAAGCGGGACAGGCCGTCGGCGTTGGCGTGGTCATTGCCGGGCCGGTGTTCAACATCAAAGTCCATCCCTTGCAGCGAGATGGACCACCGCAGCAGCTTGGGGTTCTCGCCCCGCATTTGCATTAACCACCGCAGGGGCCGGTGGTCGGTCTGGACCCGGAAGTGGGTACCGAAGAGATAGGGCCGGAGCTTCTTAAGGGCCCACACTACAGCGAAGGCTTCACGCTCGATGGTGCTCCATCGTTGCTCCCGGGGCAGTAGCCGTCGGCTGATGAAGGCCACTGGTCGGTCGAGCCCCTTTTCATTGGCCTGGGACAGGACGGCCCCGATCCCATACTCGGAGGCGTCCGTCTGCACCACGAACTCCTTATTGTAGTCAGGGGCCTGCAGCACAGGGGCAGTACACATTGATGTCTTTAGGGTTTCGAAGGCTGCTTGGCAGCGGGATGTCCAGTGCACCTTCTTGGGCTGCTTCTTGGACGTGAGCTCTGTGAGGGGGCCAACAATGCTCCCGTAGTCCCGGATGAACCGCCGGTAGTATCCGGTGAGACCCAGGAAGGCCCGGAGTATAGGATGGGTGTCCGTCTTGGTCACTGCATTCAGGGCTCAGTAGTCTACGCAGAATCGTAACTCCGGGGGGTGGCCGGGGGCTGCGGCCTTTGGTACCAGGACGACAGGACTGGCCCACGGGCTGTCGGAGGGTTCGATGACCCCCAGGGCCAGCATCTTTGCTACTTCGGCCTGGATGCATGCCCGCACTCGGTCGGGTACTCGGTAGGCTCTGTGTCGCACGGGGGAGCTCTCCCCGGTGTCGACGTCGTGGACGCACCAGTGGGTCACCCCCGGGGTGAGGGAGAAAAGGGCTGCGTAGTCCTGCAGCAGTTGTTGACAGTCGTCGCGCTGTTCCGGGGTCAGGGAAGAGGCGAGTTGGACACCTTGGATGGATCCGTCACGGACGTTGGACTGCAAGAGGTCGGGCAGGGGCTCGGAGTCGTCCTCGCCCCCCTCGTCGGTCGCCAGTAGCAGGCTCAGTTCGGTCCGGGCAAAGTGGGGTTTGAGCCGGTTAGCATGTAGAACTTCTCCACTACCTTGAAGGGCCCGGTCCACTTGTCCTGGAGGGCACCGGGTTCAACCGGGGCCATGACCCATACTCTCTGGCCTGGCTCGAATTCGATGGTAGAGGAGTTCCGATCGTACCACCGCTTCATGTCCTCCTGGCTAGCCTCGAGGTTGGCTTCGGCCATGGCTCGTAACTTGCGGGTCTGGTTTCGGAGGGTCAGGAGGTACCGGTAGACATCAAGAGGGGTGCCTTGGAGCTTCGTCTCCCAGCCCTCCTTGACCAGGCTGAGCGGTCCGCGGACCGGATGTCCGTACAATAGTTCAAACGGGCTGAACCCCAGGGACTTCTGCGGGACCTCCCGATAGGCAAACAGGAGGCACGGCCGCAGGACATCCCATCTCCGCCTGAGGGGCTCTTCCAGGCCCTGGATCATTCCCTTTAATGTTCTGTTGAACCGCTCAACCAGTCCGTTCCCCTGAGGGTGATAGGGGGTTGTGAATTTGTACGTGACCCCGCACTGCTGCCACAGGGACCGCATGTATTTGGAAATAAAGTTTGTGCCCCTGTCGCTCACCACTTCGCGGGGAAATCCCACTCGGGAGAAGATCCCCATCAAGGCCCGGCCTACCACGGGGGCCGTTATAGTTCTTAGCGGGACCGCCTCCGGGTACCTGGTGGCGTGGTCCACGAGGACCAGGATGAAGCGGTGACCCAGGGCGGTCTGGGGGTCCAGGGGCCCCACGATATCGATTCCGACCCGTTCGAACGGGGTGCTGACGGCTGGAAAGGGCTAGAGGGGGGCCTTGACCCGACCTCCCGTCTTCCCGCTGGCTTGGCAGGTATGGCAGGACCGGCAGTGGTTGTCCATGTCTCTCCGCATCCGGGGCCAGTAGAAGTGGGTCACCAGACGGCTGTAAGTTTTGTCTTGCCCCAATTGTCCGGCGAGGGGCACGTCATGCGCCAGGTTGAGCAGGAACTCCCGGAAGCGGAGGGGGACCACCAACACTCAGCTGGCCCCGAGTTCTGCCACTTTTTGCTCACTGTATAACAGGCCCTCGGCCCAGTAGACCCAGTGGGTGCCGGTCTGGTCCCCGTTGGTTTGTGCGGACGCTTGTTGGCGGACCCCTTCGAGAGTGGGGCAGGACTGCTGCTCTTGCTGGAACTGCTCCCGGGTGGGGCCCCCTTCGTGTCGCCATTGTGTCAGCTCTGGTAGGGCGCACGGGGAAGCAATCTCCTCGGGGGAGGATTCACTAGGTCCAGGGTTGGTGTCCGCCTCCCCCTCGCCGCCGGCGGGGGGTGGTGCGAGCCCCTCGGGCTGGGCGGCACCGGAGGCCGAGGACGGGCGGGGGGCCCGGGCGGTCATGGACCGGGTGATGGCGCAGGCCCAGTCGGATAGTCCCAGCATTCGGAGGTGCTCTCGTCGCTCTACTTGAGCCCAGGGGGAACTCTCCAAGTCGTTCCCCAGGAGGCAGTCTACGGGGGCGTCATCGCGGACCGTCACCTTTAGCAGGCCAGTCACCCCTCCCCACTCGAAGGGGACCAGGGCCATCTGGCACAGGCTTTCGCTGTTGTCGGCCATCCGGACGGGGCACAGCACATTGGGTAGGATCTGTTCGGGGGTCACCAGGTGGCAGCGGACAACGGTGACACTGGCGCCGGTGTCACGAAGGGCTTCGGCCCGTTGTCCATTGACAGTGACCTGCTGCCTGTACTTCTGGGTGTTGCTTGGGATGGGGGTGCAGGGCACCATTTCTCGGCTACCCAGGCAGACCAGGGACATGGCTGCCGGCTCTCATTCGGTGGTCCCGCGGTCGAGGGTCTCTTCTTCCTCTTCTCTGTCTCCCAGGGCGGCGGCCGCCAGCTGTCGGGGCGGGGGCCTGCCGGCCCCGCTTGTTCGGTTCAGGGGGCAGACCGTATCGCTGGCATAGTGTCCGGTTTGTTGGCAGCTGTAGCATGTTACTGGTGGCCGTGGTCCGGGTCTGGCCGGGGTCGCCCCCCTTCGGGCTAGGCTCGGGGAGAGTTGTTGCTGTTGTGGCCCTCGAGGGGGGCTCCTGGGGGCCCCGGCGGAGGGGTCCCGGTTCCTGTTTGGCCCTCCACCGCGTTGGCGGGGGGGTCCAGTGGGGTTCCTCTGGTACTCCCCCATTGAGTTCCGGGGGACCCGGGAGTTGACCCATCGATCGGCCTCGACGGCGAGTTTTCGTGGGTCGGTCATCTTGCTGTCGAGGAGGTGCTGTCTCAGTTCTACGAAGCAATTGTTGGAGAGATGTTCCCACACGATGAGGTCGACCAGCTGCCCGTAGGTGGTGACTTTGCTACCCTTGATCCACCCTTCTAGGGCCTGGCTGAAAAAGTCCACATATTCCACCCAGGTGGTACCCGGGATTTTTTTGCAGTCTCTGAACCGCTGGCGGTACATTTCCGCGGTTAGCCCGTAGCGGGTGAGCAGGGCCTCCTTCATGTGATCGTAGGAGGTCATCACCTCCTCCGGCAGCTGGAGCAGTGTGTCTCGACCCTCACTCAGGAACCGCCCCCACAGGCCGGCGCCCCAGTCTTTTCAGGGCACCCGATGAGAGGTCATGGCCACCTCGTAGGCCTTGAACCATTGTTGGATGTCGTCATTCTTATAGTACTCCTTGACGACCTCTTTCGGGATATGTACCTTGGCCTCGGAAGGCGGTAGAGTGTCTCTAGTACTGGGGGTGTTGGTCCCCCCGTTCTTGGCCTTGATTTCGAGCTCCTTGAGACTGCGCTCGTGCTCAAGGGTCAGTTTCTTTTCCTCCAACTCTCGGTGCCGTCTCTTCTCTTCTATCTCCTCTTGAAGCCGTAGCTGCTCTAGGGCCAGTTTCTTTTCTGCCAGCTGGAGTTCGCCGTCCAGCCGCAGTCGTGCGAGCTCTAGTTCGTGGTTCCGGACCTTCTCCCGCTCTCGTATTTCTTCTTCGGAAAGGCCGGTTTCTAGGCTCTTTCTTCCTCCGGTTGCCGGAGTCAGTGCGGTTGATGTGGCCTCAGTCAGGGGCAAGGGACCTTCTTCCTGGGAGTGGCCTGCCTCGGCCTCCAGCCAGGTCCTCAGAGCTTTCTGCATCTCCTTTTTGGTACCTAGGCCGGTGGTTGCAATGCCTTTGTCTTTGCAGAACTGTTTTAATTCTTTGTGCGTATATTCCTCCAACCTTTCGGGCTGGAACTCCATGGTTGCGTTGTTTTCCTGGATGCTCATGATTACTGTTCGCCTGGATGGGTAGCTAGTGAGTACTGGCTGGTACGTACTGCGTTCGGCTCGGATCCCGTCGCTGGCCACCAAATGTTGGAAGGCGGACCCCGAGGAGTCGGCGAGACCACCAAGGGGGGCCCTCACACTGCACGAAGTAGCCGAGCGCTGCCGAGAAGCCTCCTGAGAGATCCTTCTCCTATCACGTACTAGCCCAGTAACACCACCACACAGGACTCAAGGAGGTTGTCTCAAGACGAGTAATTCTTTATCAGCATTAAAAGGTTACGAGATCAATATTTACACGAAGGGATCGAGGGATCCACCAAAAGTCTCAGTGTCTCTTTGGAAGGGTAGGGGTAGCGGGACAGTCTTTGGCAGGAGCTCGGTACGAGGGTACCTGGGGCCCAGTTCTTATCCTCAAGCTGGAGGACCTCCGGATCTCGGAGGGGTCGAGCCGCGACGGCGTCAGCAGGGCTCTGGCGTACAGTTCGTGGAGAGACGCGATCCGATCAGCAGGGCTCTCAAGATGGTTTCTGCTCAGCTCGAGCCGCGACGTCGTCAGCAGGGCTCCGAGGGAGGTTTCAGCGAGGGTGGGCCGCGACAGCGTCAGCAGGGCCCCAATGTTCCGGGGGGCTTCAAAGTGTTCACAAGAAGGAGCCGCGACGCAGTCTGCAGGGCTCGTGATAGTTCCGACAAGAGTTCTTCTCCGTAGGGTCAGCCGCGATTCAATCAGCAGGGCTCTCGACTCTGGGATACAACTGCCGATCTGTGGCGGGGTCGCCCCAGATATAGGTCTGGAGCCCTTTGATGTCCGGACCCTGGCGCCCGGGGGGGGCGGAGAGGCCGGGTGGAGGTGGACAGACGGCCAGCAGGAGAGGCGCCATGCCCAAGAGAGTTGCAGGGTGATCACACCTAGAGATGGGAGGACAGTTGGGGGTCTCATCGATACTGTCCTCCGCCGGGGGCGGTGAATGGTTCCTGCGGCACCCCCTGGCCAGTTCTTGGTGCCTCGAAGTCGGGGCTTCGCTGGGGCCAAGGCCGGGCTGAGCGGGGTAGCGCCGGCTGGTGCACAGAGTCACGTGGATGCCAACAAGATGGCGGAGCCACGAGGGGTATGCGACCTCGTGCGGCTCGGGATGAGGGGTCTCGGTGCAGTTCGGAAGGGTGGCCCGTGAAGGCCGGGGCGGGGAACGGGCACAATCCACAGGGGTAAGGACCACGCCATGAGGCCGGGTCCAACAGGAGGGGACTGAGGGAGAGAATAGATAGGGCTTGTAGCGATGTCCTTTTTCTTCTTCTAAGGAATTGTAGGAATTGTATCTTGAGAAGCAGTTCTTTTCTTAGATGTTGTATCATCCTTGGCTACAATGGGTCCAGTATTTGGAATAATCTATTGACATTTCTGTTTAGGATCCAATTTTTCTTTCATAATGTCCAAAATCATATCCAATTTTTCTTTCATAATGTCTAAAAGCAGTTCTGGAGGATTTTGGAGAGGATATTTATCTATTGAACCGGACTGCTGTTTTTTGTCTTTTGGAATCAAAGGTTTCGGGTCCAAAGGTGTCTTGTCTCGACTCGAACCTGAAGGCTTGATCTGTTGAATCAGTTCGGGGCCTAAAGGCAGGGCATTTGAAACAGTCTCTCGATGCCAACCATGGTCTGAAGGCAGTGGTGGCCTGAATCCTTGGGTTTAAGGAGAACAGGTGTGGTAGGGAAAGGGACTTTTTTACTCATGGCCCCATTTCCTACTGGAAGTTCTTTGGACTGTAGGTCGATCTCGAGTTCCTAGTCCGATTCATGAATGCAGAAGGCTTCTTCCTCCTCCGCTGTTGATGCTTCCATCTCCTCTTGATTGCTACCTTCTCCGAAGATATTGGGGCTGCAATCAATGTTTTGTCTCTCTATGTCCCTTTGTCGAGCCTAATAATCCCATCGTTTTCAACTGAAATTTTCAACAAGCATCACAATCTTCCTTCTTGTGCTCTGGTAAAAGGCACAAGCTGCAGACTTCATGCAGGTCAGTGCATGGATACCTGGTGTGGCACCGGTGACAGAATTGAAATAGAGTCCATTCCATCAGTGATAGCCTCAGTGAGTATGACAGGGAGGAAGCCAAAAGAAACAGCTAGGCCCGAAGGCCACCCAGGACGTCTTCTGGATCGAAGAAGAAGAATCCTCACCTTTGTTCGACATGTGGGAATAAAGGAATGCGTACAAATCAATACCAAAGAGGGTACAGTGCGTTACCCACCGAGGGGATCCCGAAAAAAGGTCTTGAACCGGAGCGCCACGAACCACAGCCAAACCCAATGGCGGAAAGAAAACAATCCAACAATGGAGTCGATGCTCATGTGCACGATCAACGAAAGGAGGAGCCACCCCACCCCGCGACCAGGAAAGACCCCTTCAATGAAAAACTACCTGCAAACATCCGGACCTAACAGCAGATGGCAGGACGAAATATAAATATAAATGTTCCTTCCTGTAAGTCATATGTTGATGAAGATGGAGGAGCTGGTAATTGCCTTCTTCTTTACTTACACACATGCCAAGATTGACCTTTGTTTTCACCAGCTACACAAATTTCACAAACCGCGTGTTCAGTCAGGTGAAAGCTGAATTTAGGACTTGAGTAAGCACTTGTCTGCAAGTTCTTATACTGTCTTGAATGAAAAGACACCTCAGAAGTTTTCTTCTTTTGCAACACCTGACACTCACAGAGAATATGAAACATTATCTCTTTTCCTTTTTCACAAAGACTATATTATTCTCCTTCCATTGTTCTTGACCGGGTACAAAACTGGTCCACGGTTGGTTGGACACCAAAGTATAATCATAAAATAATACCAGCTTTATGTGGGACAGGAATCATTGGTCAAAATAAGGTTGCAGCTTTAGGAGCTTACAAGTGTTGACAACTTGCCAGGCATGAGTTGTTTTGCCTTATTGTCTGGTAAAGAGAGTGATCTAGTCATTTGTTAATTCATTTTTAAAATTCTTTAGGCGTTTGATTGAGGTTCCATCTATTTTCTACGTGGAGGGTTTGAACTGCATCTTTTAAGAAGTAATTCAGTCTAGCCTTTGAGTCCTTGCTCTTTATTTCCCGCCAGACATGGACCACTACAGTATTGGTTTTCAAGAGGCAAAAGTTAAGTCACATCTTAAGAAAGGAATTTTTTGTTCCTTTATTGCTGGCATCAACACAGTGGATAATAAGTATGGACTGAGTCTGCGTGGATACATCAGTAGTGTCATCAACCTGAATGGCCTCAAATTCAGTGCTTCGTAGCTGCTGCATTATGACACCTCCTGTTACATCCAGCGCACAGTCCAGGAGCTTGTTCTGGATGGCTTTGAAAGTGCCTTCAAAAACTGTTGCTGATTTCAAATGAGTGTCCATTGCACTGTCTAAGGGGGCAACAAAACCAACTAGGCCTCTAAAGTTTCCTTTATTTGAAGAACCTTCCTGCTCATCGTGGCCACGTAATGCCAATTCAAAAGCAAAAAAAATACAAACACAATCAATTTTGATAAAATGTACCTGTTTTAATCACCTTGCAGGTTATGGTTTCTTCTGCAAAGCGATATTAATTTTACCAAACATGGCAAGCTTTTTTGAGCTTTGTAGATGTGATTTACATGCCTCATTCTTTGTTTTTCAGAGAGATACTTTGAATCAGCAACTCCTGTTTTTGTCCATGGTGCTTCATCACCAACCAGTAAGCATGGAAAGCAGAACAATGAATATTTAGTAGTGCTAGCAGTAAGCCACGTATTCTTTGTATGCCAAGTAGAACTGAATTTTCTAGGGTAATCTTTTGCAGCCTTTTAAGATTGATATCAGGCTTATCAGGTCCTCATCCGTGGTCTGTGCAGGTAACTGTGAGAAGTTGGACTGGAATATGCTATCCACTAATTATAGTGGGCACCCTGTACCAGTCCAAACAACCCCTTATTGATGATATGTTAAAGACAACCTTTATTGAAAGCTATCCTAGTGGTAGGTATGGAGAGCAGCCTTCAGGCTAAGTCTTGAAGGAATGTAAAGCAGCTTGTTTTACTAGACTATAATCTCTTGAGTGGCTAAATGAAAGACAACCACACCAGGTATATCTATAAAATATATGTGTTTATTTCTAAACACACCCTCCTAGTCTCTTTATGAGGCTAGATGTCAAAATACATAAGTTACACTTCAAATAGTACAGTAAAATAGCACAAATACACGTCAGGCCCTAGGAGCGAACCAAACCATATACTAAAATAGTGGTATAAGAACCACAACCAAACTAGACACAAGGCCTAGAGCCCTTAGAATCACTGGGACCCCAAGGAACCATCCAAAGTAGTGACACAGGTGACCCACAGGGGCCTTGTGTAATGTGAGAACACAGCCACAAGCTTCCGTTAGCTTCTATGGGGAAAGTCGTGGTTAGATTTTTAAAGATTAGGGACACTTAGAAATGAGTCAGGACCAAACCCTTTTGGACATAGGAAGTTCTAGGGTCAACACCCATGGGAGCACCAGAGTACTTGTGTTACCTCACCCAGGGAAGCCGGGTGCATAGGTGTCAAATGGTGTCGGGTTGCGTCGTTGATTTCAATGGGAGCTGGCAAAGAAGTGCTGCTGCCAGGAAGATGCGAAGTGTCCGAAGAGATCCAAGCATGTATCGAAGATGAGAAGAACCTGAAAGCAGAGGGGACAGAGGGGACAGAGTCTGGGTCACTTGCCAGTCACCAGGAGGACGATAGTCGAATGCCCACCGAAGTCGGGTGATTTCAGGTGAAGAAGTGAAGCTTGACTCTTCAGCCACGAGGACCAGGAGGTGTCGAAAATGACCAGGAGCTGGATTCTAGCTGTCCCATGAAGGATATTGAGTGCTGCAGTGTCGGTGCCTGGATTGGACACAGCAAGCCTTGGCAACAGCAACCCACGCAGAAAGGAGAAAGATGCTTCGGTGCATACCAGCAAGGTCTGAGGAACACACCACTTGGTAGGGAGTCAGCAACCAGCAAAGCCCAAGGAAAATCAAAGTTACCTTCACAGGGACCCACCAGTCGATGGACCAGGGATCGCGAAGGGGCCTCAAGAGGAAACACAAAATGGCGGACCACGGCTCACTCGGGTTGACTAAGCTGACAATCTCCAATGGATTTTCTGCATGAGGTGGGGGCTACAAATACTCCAAAGCATGACTTCAAGAGATGTTGAGAAGTCAATGCACTTGCAAAAATGCATGGTGACCAGACGTTCCGGTTCCACATTACTCACAAGGGCTGTGGGTCTCAGCTTTACTGGGAACTTGGGTTAGCCTGTGAGATGTCTGGAAATCCTCTTCCTGGGCTCCAATTACTTCAGAGTCCGGTGGGAGCTTTGTAGATGCAGACCAAGAACATGCTTTGTTGGTGCCTGCCAAGCAGGGTAGTCACTCCTTGACCCCAAGGGAGATTTCTTCAGTCCTCTAATCTTTAGTAGAGTGTCAAAGTTCCAGGATTCAGCTTCAGTGTATCATCCAGGGATATCTAAAGTCCTGTTGCAGGGGTTCCTTACTTATACCTAAGGAAGGGGTTGAACTAGCTCTGGGGACCCACCTATGGGAGGGTTTGGAAAGAGGGGTGGCTACACCCATTTCCTTTGTCCAGTATTGCCTCAGAGCAGGGTCTGGAAACCCCTGAACCTGTTTGAGCTGGACTATGCACAGGAACACCAAATGTGCCCCCAGTGTAGGACTTCAAAGCACTCTGAGAGTGCTCCCACCCAACCCCAATACACATCATCCTATCTGGGAGGTGGTTAAACCTCCCTGTGACAGGAAACCTATTGTCCAGGCCTCCCCTGCCAGAGTTTCGGTCAGCAGCAGGAGGCCAGACCTGTGTCTGTGGCTGCAGCATCCATTTTGTGATGCCAGGGCTCTGTTAAGTTTCTACTGGGTATGCCAGTACTGCCATGTCTTTCCCTCTAGAAGGGTGGGATCATATTGACACATCAGGAATTGATGTGGGGGTATGATTCCAAGGTGTTTGACACCAAACACAACATGTTTCCGTGCAGCCAGTCCAAAGTTAGCATTAACCATTTAAGATATAATGCACTTAAGAGTATATGGTCAGGCCGCACTACTGACAACCCCGGAGAAGAGATTCCGAAGGCTGCAGAATGGCTCAGCTCATGCTTGGGCACCGTCTCACATATAACCAATCACCCTGCCTTCAGGCCTGCCATAGGGGTGACTGAAAGGTTTCTATGTGCAGTGTTAGGTGAGGTATAGTGAACCTATACCTCAGTAAGGAGTGCATGCACCACCTTACCCAGGCTGCAGTAGCAGACCTGTGGTGGCATTTTGGAGGGCTTTCCAGGGGTGGCACAATACATGCTTCAGTCCTTGATAGGCCTCTGGGGTACCTATGCCCTGGGTACATACTATACCATATACTAGGGACTCACAAGGGTACCACAGAATCCAATCTGGAGTCTACCTAATGCACATGGAATCAATTTAGAGAGGAAGCAGTTAGGGTAGGGCCCTGAATAGCAGGGTCCCAGTCAGACTAAAGTCGATAAACAGTGAAACACCAGCAAAAAGTGGGGGGAACCATGTGAAGCAGATCCTACTCTCCTACAGTAACAATGGTGGGGCCGGATAAGGGGAGATTTTGGGGGACGATGCAGAGGGGAAAAATATTAATTATTTAATTTTCCCTCTGCATGGTCCCTCGAAATCCCCCCTTAGCTGGCCCTACCGCCGCACAGCTGTCACCTGCACTGACCACGGCTGCAGGTCCTAAACATTCCATCTGCATTTTCTCCTTTTCTTTCAGCATAAAAAATTGGTCAACTGTATTTATTTATGATAACAGGAATTGAGCTAGGGATTCAAGTGCCTGAGTAGGACGGTGCTTTGTTTCTTGTAGTGAGGCTGGCCTTGCTGCCAGTTACTGGATCAATCGATGGCCCTTGATAATAAGCAAAAACCAAGTGTAAGTTTTGTCACTATATACTGTAAGTAAAAATGACAAGTAAGATCATAGTGCAGAGAACGACAGTAGTGACTAGTGCAATATGAACATTCTATCAACCAGGTAGCATAGACTGGCAAAATGTGCTAATTGTTACCCTAGTCTTAGCTCATGCTCCAAACCATCAGGTACTGGACATTGTCCCTGTAATCCCCCTTTGAGTTATTGTTAGTGAAGCTTTTAGTGTGGTACCCATTGTGTGTTTGTGAGGTGGGTATGCAGGTAAAACAGTGGTTCTGAAGAGGTTGCATAGGAAGTTTTTCATGGCAATGCCTGCATTGTCACACTGTATGTGACAGGGAGCACCCAAGCATAACAAAAACAAAATACATAATATGGTCAGTGAGGTCAGCAGCCAGAGATAAACATCTCTTCCCTGCTCCCACCACCCCCATCCTCCATATACCCCTGCCCCACGTCCAGTCCCCGTTGCTGTTTACCAAGACCCAGAGAGGGAGGATTTATCTTGCTAAGCAGGCAATAAAACAGAGCTGCTATTTGGTGGGATCAAAAGGTTGTCAGATGTCCACCAATGGGTCTGACAATGGAAGCCAGATTAAATATGGTGAGAGCAGGTAACAGAGAAATAAGAAGGGAGGAGCCAGTGCCCCCAAGTGGCAACAGCTATTATAAAAAATAAATTATTATCTGGGTTATAGAGGAATATATATGAAAGTGTATAAAAGGTATCTGCAGCTGCAATACATTGCTCCCTCTGCTAAGCTCCTCCATTGTAATGCTCCATATCCCCCTGCCCCACGTCCAGCCCCCGTTGCTGTTTACCAAGAACCAGAGAGGGAGGGTTTATCTTGCTAAGCAGGCAATAAAACAGAGCTGCTATTTGGTGGGATAAAAAGGTTGTCAGAGGTCTAGCAATAGGTCTGACAATGGAAGTCAGATTAAATATGGTGAGAGCAGGTAACAGAGAAATAAGAAGGGAGGAGCCAGTGCCCCCAAGTGGGAACAGTTATTATAAAAAATAAATTATTTCTGGGTTATAGAGGAATATATATGAAAGTGTATTAAAGGTATCTGCAGCTGCATTACATTGCTCCCTCTGCTAAGCTCCTCCATTTGTATGCTAGATATAGCACTAAACCTCTTTGGTGGTTTAAGCATTTGTTGTTGTGAAGTTTAGGTTAGTTTAAGGCCTGGGCGGTAAATTCTGTTCCGCTTGCAGAATTTGGGTAATCTTGCATTCCGCGGAGAACGTGGAATTACCAAAAATTCCACGATCCGCGATTTCCCAGAATATTTTGCTAGTTTGCGCTTTTAAAATGTGTGTTCGCAAGATATTTCTCCCCGAGCATGCAAACAGCATTCGCGAACAGGAAAAAAGCATCAGGTACAGGCAGAACAAGCAATTCTGGTGTTCGCGGAACTTTTGCGTGCTCGCGGAGATTTTTTACCATTTCGCGGAGCTTTGCGTAGCGGAACTTCGCAAATTCTGGCCACCCCTAGTTAGTTTGTATGTTTTTGGGTCAATATGCCCGCAGGCTATTGAGCGTGATTAAATGTTCATTAAATGGAAAAATCACCACCATAGGTGATAGCAAATCTGCAGTTTATTTTAACAACTCCAGAATAATGCTGTTGTTTTCAGGGGACATTTTCTTGAAAGACCTATTCATCATTTATATACATACGTTAGGACCCAGTTTCCATAGGAAAAACCTTTTTTACTTGGCTATACCTTTGCCGTTCTTTGGCCAATCTGCATAAAATATTGCCAAAAAAAAGTGTCACGGTGGGTACTATTGGTATGCAAAGTTTGGGAGTGATCCGTGCAGTAGGGACCAAGAATTTGGAGTGCAAAATAAGGTACAGTTTGTAATGTTCATTTCAATGGGAACATTTAGCCACATCTACAGCCCAAATCACTGGTTGAACTTACACCAAATTTGGTAGAGAGGTAGATGTCAGTTCTAAGAAGTGCCTTTTGCTTAGTTGGTGTAAATCCATTCAGTAGTTTTTGAGAAATGTAAGTTTAAAATTATAGTGATATTCCTGGCTGCGGATATTTCTCGGTGGTTTTGCGATGAATCGTGAATACACTCATCAAAGGGAATGCTCTGATTGGCTGGAAGTAACCTGAATAGAAATATGTGGCCACCATTTTATCCATTGGGAATGTTTCCCAGGGCTGGAAATCCCACATAAGGGGTCAGGGTGGAGATACTCTGACCCCTTAGTTGAGAAATTAAGGTGTTAGTGACACAAGTTATATTTCCAAGGTTGATTTTTTTAATTGTGTGTGATATTCACAATGAAGCCATGACCACCAATGCTGCCCCCCATGTACCATCGCGGGGATATTGCAACTGTCAACTTCGTAGCAAATATTGATGATAATATGACAAAATATATCAATTAATCATTAATATGCATTGTTGTAGAGATATTGAGATATTGATAAATGTTTTTAGAAAGTTATTTATATAGTGAGTTATCTACTGTGATGTTTAGAATTAAGTATACAGTTATAAGTTGTTAATGTGGAGGTGACTGTTGAATTCCTACTTTCTGCTTTCACAACGTAACCGTGGGGATCATGATTACCACCGTCACTCCGACCTCTCCGTGAAATAATAAAATAGGTTTTACAGATAGTTTTTATAGAAACTCTCTACAAAACATGACTTTAGAGAATACTGTAAGAAACCCCTAGTGTGTAAACTAGTGTAGTGTGTGTGTATATATGTGTTTTAGACTTTATGGAAAAGGCACCTTCAGCTCAGTTAATACCATAACCGCAAAATCCAGAATAACTGTGAAAACAGAAAATAGGTCTGAAAGATGGTTTTTAACGATAATATGAAGTAGGTCATAAGTTTTTTGACATATTGTTTTTGGATGAGTTGGTAGTATTGAATGTCTGTTTGAACTGTTTTCTGCGCTAGCTAGTGCTGTAAAATTGTGCAGTTCCGTGCACCTTAGTTTGCATATGGGTGGGGCACAAGTGGAAAAACCCAGTTAATATTTTGTTGATATTCTAATGGTGAAAATGAAACACATTTGTTTGTATGAGATGGATTAGAAGAATCACCACAAATAAATGCCACCTTACACTTTGCATGTTGTTTCCATTTGCATAATATGGAATGGAGAACACATTTAACTGCAAAATAATTTCATTAACAACTTTGCATTGTGTAAAACAATAGAGCAGGTCTATTTTCCATTTTTTTAATGGGATACAGAGTGGAACAAACAGGTTTCCACATAAACCAATATTATAATAGGCATGGCAACAGAGCAGTTTAAGACATGTTGCTAATAATATAGATTTAGTGGGCTTTGGCTCTACACCTTTACATTTATGTTACATCTTTTTTTCTGTACTGCAGCTTTTGAAACACTTTATACATCACATTATTCACTTTAGGCACATATCTACTTTTCACCCAAAAGCTTATCAGATTTGTATATGTTTTGCACCTCAATTAGTGTTATGTGGATTTGCTGAAATATTATTTCTATCTGTCTGGCTAAAACTAAACAAAATCAAGGATAAAGTGCAATGGATGGATCTGTCTATCGTCATCTAATTTTTAAAGTATTTGCCATGTTCGGTGTTATGAACGGATTGGGCCTTGATAACTTGATAAACCAATTCAGTACAGAGGCAGAGATGTGTTTCAAGTAAGCACCTATTGCTGTTGGTTGGATGTGCTTGCTCGGAGATCAATTTACAACAGACCAATTTGAGGATTGGGTACATTTATGATTTGTTTATAATGTTTTCTTCACACTTGTGCTTTAAAATGCAATATTTGGATCCTTTTTTTCAAGAATTGGCAGTTAATATGTGATGTAAAAGCCATCATTTGAATATTTTTTTTCTAAACTTTTCATGAGGGGGAAGGACCCCAACACCCTCCTTCTGCACTTCAGGCTTGCTAGCTTTACTGACTTGCTTATTATTCTCGGGTAGAATATGTTCCACCCACCACTTTCAAAATCTACCAGCCACCACTGTGAAGAGGCATCAGAGATCTTCAAGTAGGTCAGCCAATCTATCCCACTATAGAGGGGATTCAGCCTCCACACCTCAGGCAAGTGACTATAACATGGGAACTGCGTGCATTTATATGTTCAGTATGTTCAGGGATCTAGGATTTCCATAAGAGCAAAGACATACTGGGCAATCTAGTGGCCTCAATTGCATCTCTGAGGCCACAGGTTTCTTTCTGGCAGATAAATGTCATCAGTGATGTCACTTCAGATGTCACCAGTGATGTCATCAGTGATACTACTGACAACGTCATGAATTCTGTAATATGTGACATCATCAGCAGTGTTTTACGGGGGTGTGAGTTATAGTTAGCTCAGCTAACCCTAACAGCTGAATTTCTCTGGTTTTGTGCGAGTGAAATGTCAGCTTAACTATAACGTCAATGTAACCTTTGGTTTTTTTCAGTGAACTTCTAAGGTTTTTTTAAATGCTAATTCCTAGATATGACATCTCTGTGAAAAGGCAACAGACATGTGGAAAGAGGCAAGAGAAATGTAGAAATAATCAAGAGAAGTGGAGAAAGAGTTAAGAGAAGTGCAGAAAGAAGCAAGAGAGGTACAGAAAGAGGAAGTTATCTGCATAAAGAGGCAAGAAAAGTACATAAAGAGGCAAGAGAAGTGCACACAGAGGCAAGGCAAGACATGTGCAGAAAGATGCAAGATAGGTATGGAAAGAGGCAAGAGAAGTGGAGAAAGAGGCAAGAGAAGTACATAAAGAGGCAACTGAAGTGTAGAAAGAGGCAAGGGAAATGCAGAAAGAGGTAAGAGAAATGCACAAAGAGGTGTGCGATGTGCAGAAAGAGGCAAGAGAGGAATAGAAAGAGGCAAGAGTGATGCAGAAAGAGGCAAGATGGGTACGGAAAGAAAAAAGAAAAGTGCAGAAAGAAGTAAGAGGGGTGCAGAAAGAAGCAAGAGGGGAACAGAAACAGAAAGGAGTGTTGCAGAAAGAGGCAGGAGAAGTGCAGAAACAAGCAGGAGAACTGCAGAAAGTAAAAGAAAAGTTCAGAAAGAAACACTAAATTCAGAAAGAAGAAGAAAGGCATAAAAAGATGAAAATGAGTGCAGAAAAAAGAAGCCAAATGCAGAAAGAAGTAATAGAGGTACAGAAAGAAGCAAGAGAGGTGCAGAAAGAAGAGAGTGAGGTGCAAAATGAGGCAAGAGATGAGCAGAAAGAGGCAAAAGATGTTCACAAAGATTCAAGAGAGGTGCAGAAAGAAGCAAGAGAGGTGCAGAAAAAGGCAAGAGAAGTGCCGGAGGAGGCAAGAGAAGTGCAGAAAGAGACAAGAGAGGTGCAGAATGAGGCAAGAGAGCTGCAAAAAGAGAAAAGAGGGTGCAGAAAGAAACAAGAGATGTGCAGAAAGAAGCAAGAGAAATGAAGAAAGAAGCAAGAAAGAGGCAAGAGAGGTACAAAAAGAAGATTGGTGCAGAAAGAAGCAAACAAAAGGTGCAGCAAGAAGCATAAGAGGTGCAGAAAGAGAAAGAAAGTTGCAGCAAGGGGCAAGAGAAGTACAGAAAGAGGAACAAAAGGTACAGAAAGAAGCAGAAGAAGTGCAGAAAGAGGAAATAAAACTACAGAAGATGGAAGAAAGGTACAGAAAGAAGCAAGCGAAATGCATAAAGAGGAATGAGAGTTACAGAATGAAGCAAGAGAAGTGCAGAAAGAAGCAGGTGAGGTGCAGAAAGAAGCAAGAGAAGTGAAGAAAGAAGCAAGAACGATACAATAAGAGGCAAGAGAGGTACAGAAGGAGGCAAATGTGGTGCAGAAAGAACAAGAAAAGTGCAAAAATAAGCAATAGAGGTGCATCAAGAGGCAAGTGAAGTTCAGAAAGAAGCAATAGAAGTGCAGAAAGAGGCAAGAAAAGTGCAGAAAGAGGCAAGAGAGGTGCACAAAGAGGAAGAAAGGCACCGAAAAAGGAAGAAGGGTGCAGAAAGAGGCAAGCGAGGTGCTGAAAGAGGCAAGAAAGGTGCAGAAAGAGACTGGAAAAGTGCAGCAAGAGGCAAGAGAGGTACAAAAAGAAGAGAGGAGCAGAAAGAAGCAAACAACAAGTGCAGAATGAAGCAAGAGAAGTGCAGAAAGAAGCAAGAGTAATCAGAAAGAAGCAAGAGATTTGTAGAAAGAGGAATACATGTGCAGAAAGAGGCAAGAGAAGTGCAAAAAGAGGTGGGAGAAGTGAAGAAAGAGGCAATAGAGATACAGAACGAAGAGAGGTGCAGAAAGAAGCAAACAACAGGTGCAGAAAGATGCAAGAGAGGTACATAAAGAGAAAGAAAGGTACAGAAAGGGCAAGAGAAGTACAGAAAGAGGAACAAAAAGTACAGAAAGAAGCAAGAGAAGTGCAGAAAGAGGTGAGAGAGGTGCACAAAGAGGAAGAAAGGCACCAAAAGAGGAAGAAGGGTGCAGAAAGAGGCAAGAGAGGTGCTGAAAGAGGCAAGAGAGGTGCATCAAGAAGCAAGTGAAGTACAGAAAGAAGCAATAGAGGTACAGAAAGAGGCAAGAAAAGTGCAGAAAGAGGCAAGAGAGGTGCTGAAAGAAGAAAAAGGGCACCGAAGGATGCAGAAAGAGGCAAGCGAGGTGCTGAAAGAGGCAAGAGAGGTGCAGAAAGAGACTGGAAAAGTGCAGCAAGAGGCAAGAGAGGTACAAAAAGAAGAGGGGAGCAGAAAGAAGCAAGCAACAACTGCAGAATTAAGCAAGAGAAGTGCAGAAAGAAGCAAGAGTAATCAGAAAGAAGCAAGAGATTTGTAGAAAGAGGAATACATGTGCAGAAAGAGGCAAGAGAAGTGCAAAACGAGGTGGGAGAAGTGCCGAAAGAGGCAATAGAGATACAGAATGAAGAGAGGTGCAGAAAGAAGGAAACAACAGGTGCAGAAAGATGCAAGAGAGGTACATAAAGATTAGGCCTGGGTGGTAAATTCCGTTCCGTTCGCGGAATTTGCGGAATTTGCGTAATTTCGCGTTCCGCGGAGAATGCAAAATGACCCAAAAATCTGCGTTCCGCGACTTCGCGAAATTTTTTGCTTGTTCGCGTTCTCAATATGCGTGTTCGCGAGATATTTCACCCCGAGCACGCAAACAGCGATCGTGAACAGGAAAAAAGTATCGCGAACAAGCAATTCCGCGTGTTCACGGAATTTCTGCGTGTTCGCGGAGATTTTTTACCGTTTCACGGAGATTTGCGTAACGCGATTACGCAAATTCCGCCCACCCCTAATAAAGATAAAGAAAGGTACATAAAGGGGCAAGAGAAGTACAGAAAGAGGAACAAAAAGTACAGAAAGAAGCAAGAGAAGTGCAGAAAGAAGCAAGTGAAGTGCAGAAACAAGCAAGAGAAGTGAAGAGAGAGGCAAGATAACTGCATAAACAGGCAACAGAGGTGTAGAAAGAGGCAAGAGAAGTAAAGAAAGAAGCAAGAGAGGTAAAGAAGGAGGCAAAAGTGATGCAGAATAGGGTAAGAGAGGTGCAGAAATAACAAGTGAGATGCAGTAAGAAGCAAGAGAGGTGCAGCAAGAGGCAAGTGAAGTACAGAAAGAAGCAATAGAAGTACAGAAACAGGCAAGAGATGTGCAGAAAGAGGCGCAGAAAGAGGCAAGAGAGGTACAGAAATAGAGGTGCAAAAAGAGGAAAAAAGGTGCTGAAAGAGGAAGAAAGGTACAAAAAGAGGAAGAAAGGCAAAGAAGGAGGAAGGAAGGTGCAGCAAGAAGCAAGCAACGTGCTGAAAGAAGCAATAACAGTGCAGAAAGAAGCAATAGAGGTGTGGAAAGAGGCAAGAGAGGTGCAGAAATGAGCACGGGAAATACAGAAAGGAGCAAGAGAAGTGCAGAAAGAAACAAGAAAGGTGCTGAAAGAGGTAAATGAGATGCAGAAAAATGCAAAAGAGGTGCAGAAAGAAGCAAGAGAAGTGCAGAAAGACACAAGAGAGGTGGAGAAAGAGGCAAGAGAACTGAAGAAAGAAGCAAGAGAGGTGCACAAAGAGGCAGAGAGGTCAGAAAGAGGCAAGTGAAGTACCAAAAGAAGTAAGAGAAGTGCAGGAAGATGCGAGAGAGGTGCAGAAAGAGGCAAAACAGGTACAGAAATAGTCAAGAAAGGTACAAAAAGGGGCAAAAGAGGTGCATAAACAGGAAGAAAGGCTCAGAAAGAGGAAATTGAGGTGCAGAAAGAGACAAGAGAAGTGCATAAAGAGAAAGAAAGGTGCAAAAAGATGCAAAGAAAATGCAGAAAGAGGCAAGAGAGGTGCAGAAATAAGCAAGAGGGGTTTACTCACAATTAGTACCAATTTAGCACCCACATTTAGCAATAAGCAACACGTGGCCATTCCAGCTTTGCAAAGGGCCTTCCACCACACTGTAACACATGTTGCTGCATTTTTGGAAACATTGTGAGGTTACCACTCCACAACACAGAATACCATACCACATAATTACTCTCCGTAACACATAATTCCTAAACACACAATAACACAAACATTCTATCCACCTAATTTCACTGCACAACATACCTCATAAGTCCACTACACACAATTTACATCCACTCCACTTGAAAAATCATTACTGAAAAACCTTTACATTCACAACACCAATAGTTCTAACTCTTACAAATGCAAGACCTATTGCATTGTAACTACTTCTTTAACTAGTAGCCACATTTGCAGAGTGGTGGAGAAAGGGGGTTGGGCCTCAAGCCAGCACCCAGGAATTCCACTGCATAGGACTTTCAGGAGGTACCAGGAGGACTTCTTGGCACCCAAAGTCCCTCAGGAGTAAAGTGGAATTTATCGCCAAAACCAGTAGTGTGCCAGGAGGCCCGTTTGCAGAGTGTTAGCAAAAGGGGCCATGGTCTCCAAAAGCTTCTTAGAAATACCACTGTGTGGGACTTACTGGAGGTGAAAGGAGGTTTAGTTGGCCCCCAAGGACATCCTTGGGGGCCACCTACCCCTCCAATTACCTCCAGTAAGTCCCACACAGCATGATTGCTAAGATCTGATAGCAGGCCTTGTCCCATTTGCCCACCACTCTGCAAACAAACTCACTGGGTTCTCTTGGATGAGGATTGAAGACCCCTTCACTGCTGGGGTCTCTAGGGGCCAACTAGCCTACCTTTTACCTCCAGTAAGCCCCACACAGTGGAATTGCTGAGAGTTGGACACAGGCCATACTCTCTCCAAGACATTGCAAAATCACCTCTTGGTGCACTCTTGGTTGGGGATGAAGTTTCCTTGCCTCTTGAAGATCCCTGGGGACCAAATATCCCTCCTGTTACCTCTAGTAGGCCACACACAGCTGGATTGCTGAGACATGGCCAGAGGCCATACCCCTTTTTACATCACTTTTACGCCACGAAGGACCCACAGCAGTGAAGGGAACTTCACCCCCAACCCAGAGCGCCTCACAAGGCACGTTTGCAGTGTAGTGCTGATGGGGGTGGGGCCTCCTGTGAGTTGCTGGTTTATTTGTTTTCATTTTAGGAATGGGGCTGTGGGGCCCTCCCTCCCTTAACCCTTTTCAGCCCCAGAAACCTCATCCCATCCCCCAGGGCGTGGTCATTTTTGTAAAAGAAAATTCCATTTTCAAGGGCGGTGGCACACGGCACCCTTCCCCAGCCCAATTTTGGCCAGGGGACCCCACCTCCCAGGTCACAGCCATTTTTTTCAAAGGAGGGGGGCTAAGACACCCCCATCCCAGGCCATTGTTGGCCCAAGGGACCTCTTCCCCCAGGGCTTGTGGCCTCCCACCCAAGGCCATTTTTAGCCTGGGGGACCCATCCCCTGTGCATGGCTACAACATTGGAGACGGCAGGGGAGGCAGGGGAGCCCTGAGGCCTCCTCCATCCCTGCCGAGTCCTCCTCTCCTGAAGGAGCTGGCAATGCTTTTGGACAGAGGAAGCTGCTAAACATGGAGCATGAGCATTTATCTTGCTCTCACTTTCATGAAGTGAAGCACAGTTTACTATGGCATGGCGGGGAGCAGTGCCCATAGTGGGTACTCCGGAACATTGCTGGAGCTGGCCCTGGGGTTGGCAGTCCCTAGGTACTATTAGGGCTCCTGGAGGGGGCACCCCTCAGATTTTTGTAATAGCGAGGGGGTGGTCCCCGGGGCCAGGGGGGCCACAACGGACCCCAAAATTTAGTTGATCTGTGTCCTGGGGAGGGGTGGAACCCAGGGCAGTTTGGGGGGCTGAAGCCCCCCACCTACATTTTTAAAGATAGCCCCAGGGAGGTGGCAGTCCCCGGGGCTGCAGAATGGCTGTGTGCCCCCTGCATATGAAGCATATAGCCCCAGTGGAGGTGGTGGTCCCGGGGCTGCTTGGGGGAGCAGAAGACCCCTACACCTTTTATTAAAATAATATTATCCCTGAGAAGGTGGCAATCCCTGGGGCTGGGAGGGCTGCATACCCACTGCATTTAATGACAATCGCCCTGGAGAGGTGACAGTCCCCTGGGCTGCATTGGGGGTGCCGGAGCTCCCCACACTTTTTTTGAGAATAATACAGCCCCAAAGAGGTGGCAGTCCCCCAGATTAAGGTGGGCCGCGTGACTCCCGCAATTATTGTCAATCACCCCAGGGAGCGCAAATCGAAATCGGCGCCAGAATATGGCCCACCCGGGGGCTTAATGATAAAAAGTACGGAAGCCCTTGCTTTTTAAAAAAATGTTCTGCCCAATTTGCGAATCCCTCCGAATTTGTTTTTATTTTTTGGGGCCTGGCATCCCTGTGGGACCGCCTGAGAAGGCCAAGGGGGGGGGGGGGGGGGGGGGGTCAGGCTGTTTCTACCCTGCCCCCTTTTCTTATGTTCTATCATTTTCATAATCTTTTTATTGTGACTCAATTCAACTGAGTCACACGAGGGCTGCCAACACTTCCTTATTTGAAATGTGGGCAGCCAATCAGATTGCAGTCTTGACGTCGGTAGGGTTCACGGATCCTCCGTTTCGCCAGTGGTATATCTGTAAATAATACATTTTCTTAAAAACTACTGAATAGATTTACACCATTTAACAAAAGAAGTGCACTCTGGACCAAAAGTTACCTTTCTGCCAAATTTGGGCTAATTCCGTTCAGCAGTTCGGGCTGTAGCTGCATCAACAGTTTCCTATGGAAAATAACAAGGAAAAAACACACCTTGGGTCCCCCATTTTTCTCAGCCCCCGCTTGACAAATCACCCCAAAATTTTCAAGACAGCAGCTGACCTGAGCACCCCCTTAGTTTTTAATATTTTGTGAAGATTCGTCAAACAGCGCCAAAGATATTGGCAAAAGAAACTAACTATAACTACCTACCGGAGATAGCAGGTAATGTGGGATTGTATATATGTATATATATCTCTATCGTACAGCGTCGCTTCTTGCACTTCCCTTCCTCTGGGAAAAATGAACGGCGAGACCACAACTTCGTGCTGCAATTTTTTATTTTATTCAGCCACCTTGTCCATCATGACACATTTCGGCCTCTCGGCCTTGTTCCCATAACGCGCTACGGAGTTGCCATATTGTATTTAAAGTGACAGTGTAACCACACGTGATATCATGTTATCATAGACATAAACAACATACTTTGAGTGCAATTTTGCATTATTAATGTGCAACATGCTGTCATAATTAAGAATTTAACTTATTTAAAAAGAGTTTTAAATAACAAACTTAATTTAATAGAATAATTTATGTAAAATACCAACTTCATTATGCTAAAAAAATCCTTGTCTATAAGCAATTCTATTTCAAATATACAACATATTAAGCAATCTTCACGACTATTGGATTTCATTGTCTATATATGTATGTATATATTTTTTATGAGCAAACATGGCATATAGTTTCTTAACCCATTATATGTCCTATTTTTAGGATTAATATCCTTTCAAACTTTTTCACGGGCTTTATTACTGTTTTTTTGCCCTCTGTTGCGACTCATATTTCTCAAATCATTAACTTTGCAATGTTTGGCTAAACATCCCTCATTTATTGCACTTGAATAGACCAGCATATTGAATCTATTGTGTTGAACATTGCTTTGTAAATTTCTTTAACATTCTTGTTAAGGATGTGCACAGTGGTACTAATTTTTACTTTCACAGCGCATTTGCATGTCTCTGCATGCTGAACGTCCTACGATTGAGTGCTGTTAAAATATATGCTTTACTGTCATTATGACCTAATGTCATGGCAGCGAAAAAACGGCTTGAAAAATATTTTATATATATTATTCATCATATATATATATATATATATCTTTTTCTTTTTATATTCATCATACTGCTCACTTAAATGTATTTATAAGCATGTATGAAAATCTTCACTGGAGTTGTGTCCATTTGGAGTCTTTGTATCTAACTCTCATATATATTTAGTTTCCAAGAGACGAAGTTTGGCCTCTCGGTTACCTCCTCGTCTGGACACTGGAATACAGTCAATTAAAACATATGTTAATAAGTCCAATTGATTATCATGTTTCTCTTTAAAATGTCGTGCCACCGGGTATGCAGGGTTATTGTTGGTAACTGCACTCATGTGCTGCAGTATACTTATGTGGGCCTGTAACTTTGTACTGCCCACATACTGCCGTCCACAAGGGCAACTCAACACATATACCGCATACTCCGTACGACATGTCATCAATTTAGATATCTTAACGGGATGCTCTGAAAAAGATGTAGTAAACACAGTCTTATTGATCCCAGATTTACATGCACGACAATTGTTGCATTTCACAAACCCCTATATATATGCATTGAAAAATATGAAGTCTAAGGTGAGGGTATTGTTAGGTGAAAAGAAAATGCCACTCAACATGAAAAATTGTGCAATTCACCAGTTACAGTTACCTCAGCTAACTATAACGAGGGCCATTGATATTATGTGGCACACGAGCACCATATTCTGAAGGATGGTTGATGAAGCAAGAAAAGGCAATTTATGTGGCATATTTTGGCACATTTATTGATGGAAATACTTCATTATTTTGTTATTTTTACACATCCTAAAGAGTTTGCCTAGTTCTATCAATCCTTCAATCAATCAAAGCATTTGTATAGTGCGCTACTCACCCGGAGGGTCTCAAGGCGCTTGGGGGGGGGGGTCCGCTGCTGTTCGAACAGCCAGGGCTTGAGTTGCTTCCTGAAGGAGAGGTGGTCTTGGGTCAGGCGGAGGTGGATGGGGAGGGAGTTGCACGTTTTGGCAGCCAGGTAGGAGAAGGATCTTCCTCCCATGGTGGCTCTTCGGATGCGGGGAACAGCGACGAGGGCGTGGCTGGTAGAGCGTAGCTGGAGGGTGGGAGTGTAAAAGGTCAGGCAGTCGTTGAGGTATCTGGGGCCTTGGTTGTGGAGAGCTTTGTGTGCGTGGGTGAGGTGTCGGAACATGATTCTCTTGTTAACGGGGAGCCAGTGCAGGTCTCTCAGGTGTCCGGAGATGTGGCTGTGTCGGGGGATGTCCAGGATGAGTCGTGCTGAGGCGTACTGAATGCGCTGGAGCCTTTTCTGAAGTTTGGTGGTGGTTCCGGCGTAGAGGGTGTTTCCGTAGTCCAGACGGCTGGTGGCTAGTGCCTGGGTGACCGTCTTCCTGGTTTCTGTGGGGAGCCACTGGAAGATCTCACGTAGCATGCATAGAATGTTGAAGCATGACGAGGAGACGGCGTTGTCTGGTCATCGAGAGGGAGGAGTCTAGGATGAAGCCCAGGTTGCATGCGTGGTCCGTCGGTTTGGGTGCGCTGCCTAGGGCAGGGGGCCACCAGGAGTCATCCCAGGCGAAGGGTGATGATCCCAGGATGAGGACTTCCGTCTTATCTGAGTTCAGTTTCAGGCGGCTGTTCGTCATCCACTCGGCTACGTCTTTCATCCCTTCGTGTAGGTTGGTTCTGGCGGTGGCGGGGTCGTTGGTGAGGGAGAGGTTCAGCTGAGTGTAGTCGGCGTAGGAGATGATGTTGAGGTTGTGTTGGCGTGCGATGGCCGCGAGGGGGCTCATGTAGACGTTGAAGAGGGTGGGGCTGAGCGATGATCCTTGTGGTACGCCGCAGATGACTTTGGTGGCCTCGGATCTGAAGGGGGGGAGGTGGACTCTCTGTGTTCTTCCAGCGAGGAAGGAGGTGATCCACTCCAATGCTTTCTCCTGGATTCCGATGTTGAAGAGGCGCTGCACTAGGGTGCGGTGGCAGACAGTGTCAAACGCTGCGGAGAGGTCCAGGAGGATTTGTGCCGCTGTTTCCCCGTTGTCGAGCAGGGCTCGGATGTTGTCAGTGGCTGCGATGAGGGCGGTCTCGGTGCTGTGGTTGGCTCTGAAACCGGACTGTGAGTGGTCGAGGAATCCATTCGCCTCGAGGAAGGCGGCCAGCTGTCTGTTGACGGTCTTCTCGATGACTTTGGCAGGGAAAGGGAGGAGCAAGATGGGACGGTAGTTTTTGAGGTTGGTGGGGTCCGCTGATGGTTTCTTCAGTAGGGCACAGAGTTCGGCGTGCTTCCAGCTCTCTGGGAAGGGGGCAGTGTCGAAGGAGGTGTTGATGATGTCTTGGAGGTGGGGTGCGATGATGGAGTCGGCCTTGTTGAAGACGTGGTGAGGGCAGGGGTCGGTTGGTTATCTGGAGTGAATGGTGTTCATCGTGCGGATGGTGTCTTCGGTGCTGACCGGGGACCAGGCGCGGATGGTAGTGTTGGGGGGCGTTGGTGTGGTCGAAGGGTGCGTCGGCTGTGTGCTGAAATCGTTGTGTATGTCTGCGATCTTGCTGTGGAAGAATGAGGAGAGCGAGTTGCAGAGTTCTTGTGATGGGGTGATGTCGTTGTTTCCGGCACTGGGTTTCGAGAACTCTTTGATGATGTTGAGGAGTTCCTTGCTGTTGTGGGCGTTGTTGTCTAGTCGTTCCTTGAACGCGGTTTTCTTGGGGGTGTGGATTAGCTGGTGGTGTTTTCGAGTGGCGAGCTTGAGGGTGGTCATGTTGTCTGGTGTCGGGTCTCTGCGCCAGGTTTTCTCGAGGACTCGGCAGTTCTTCTTAGAGCTCTTGAGTTCGTCGGTGAACCAGGGTGCTCTCTTGTTGCTGAGTCTGACGGGGGGGTCTTCAGTGGAGCGAGGTCGTCTGCGCAGTTGCTGTTCCACCGTGTGAGGTTGTTGGCGGCTTGGTTGGGGTTCGCTGAACTGGCGGGAGTGTGTTTGCACAGGGATGTGGCGAGCTGTTCGGCTGTGATCTTGTTCCAACTTCTGCGGGGAACCTGTTGCGGGTGGTGGTGGGTCGTGGTCCTTCTGAAGCTGAAGTGGACGCAGCTGTGGTCTGTCCAGTGGAGTCCGATGGCGTGTCTGAAGGAGATGTCTTTGCTGGAGGAGAAGATGGGGTCAAGCGTGTGGCCGGCGTAGTGGGTGGGGGTGGTCACCAGTTGCTTGAGTCCGAGGTTGGCGAGGTTGTCCAGCAGGGTGGTGGTGTTGCGGTCGTTGTTGTTCTCCAGGTGGAAGTTGAGGTCCCCTAGTAGGATGTAGTCAGCGGAGGGGAGGGCGTGCGAGCTGATGAAGTCGGCGATGTCTTCGCTGAATTGTGTGCGTGGTCCCGGGGGTCTGTAGATGAGGGTGCCTCTGATGGTGTTCTTGGGGTCGGTGTGTATCTGGAAGTGCAGGTGTTTGGCGGCTGTGAGGGTGTCATCGGAGTTGGTTGTGATGTGGACGGTGTTCTTGTGTATGATGGTGATGCCTCCTCCTGTCTGGTTGGCGCGGTCCCTCTGGGTGATCTTGTATCCGTCCGGGATGGCGATGGCGATGTCAGGCGCTGAGGAGGCGTTCATCCATGTTTCCATGAGGAAGGCGACGTCTGGAGATGTGGAGTCAAGGAGGTTACAGAGTTCGACGGCGTGTCTGTGGACGGAGCGGGTGTTGAGCAGGATGCACTTCAGGTGGTTGCTGCTGGTGCTCGGCTTGGCGGGTTTGATGCAGGTCCGGATGCAGGAGAACTTGCAGGATTGGCAGGTGATGGGTCCGTGGGTGCGTCCTGGGGTGGCTCGGTGGCAGCCGAGGGTCAGGTCGGTGTTGAGTGCGTTGAGGGTGGCGGCGTCGTACGTTCGGCGGGTGGGCAGGCATCCTCGGGGGCCAGGGGTTCTGGTGCTGGGCGCGGTCCAGGCGCGGACGGGTGCAGACGGGCTTGCATTTGGTGTGCCTTCGGTGCACAATCGGCGCACCCGCTGCGCGTCAATGCTGCGCGTACGCATGCGCTCTGCCATAAATGGAGAGTGGGGGGCGGGGCGAGGGAGGGGCAGCTGGGAGGCGGGAGCGGGGTGGCGAGTGGGGGGGAGCGGTGAGGTGATGCGGAGGGAGCATGGGTGGGGCCGCAGGGGAGCAGCGGCAGGGAGCGAGGTGGGACAGGGAACAAGCTGGCAAAATACGGCACAAAAGCTAAGACGAGAGACACGGAGCAAAATTCACAATAGGCACAGCAGAAGGGCAGCAACAGGCGGAGGGGCAGGGGAACACTCTGGGGAGCACAGGCGGCAGGGGAGCGACAATAAAAACAAAACATGAGCAGAACACGAATAGATACAGGCAAACCTTAGCAGGCACGAGAGAACAGTCAGGGACAGGGGGCCACTCCACACAGGGGCAGAGACTCGGCTTGGCAGCGGCGGCGGGAGGAGCGGCCGGGTCTGACCACGTCAGGTCAGGTCACAGCTCCTCGCCCCGAGCGCCCAGCTTAAGTACTACTTAGTGGGAGGGAGGGGCAGCTGGGAGGCGGGAGCGGGGTGGCGAGTGGGGGGGGAGCCGTGAGGTGATGCGGAGGGAGCGTGGGTGGGGCCGCGGGGGAGCAGCGGCAGGGAGCGGGGTGGGACAGGGGAACAAGCTGGCAAAATACGGCACAAAAGCTAAGACGAGAGACACGGAGCAAAATTCACAATAGGCACAGCAGAAGGGCAACAACAGGCGGAGGGGCAGGGGAACACTCTGGGGAGCACAGGCAGCAGGGGAGCGACGATAAAAACGAAACACGAGCAGAAAACGAATAGATACAGGCAAACCTTAGCAGGCACGAGAGGACGGTCAGGGACAGGGGGCCACTCCACACAGGGGCAGAGACTCGGCTTGGCAGCGGTGGCGGGAGGAGCGACCGGGTCTGACCAGGTCAGGTCAGGTCACAGCTCCTTGCCCCGAGCGCCCAGCTTAAGTACTACTTAGTGGGAGGGAGGGGCAGCTGGGAGGCGGGAGCGGGGTGGCGAGTGGTGGGAGCGGTGAGGTGATGTGGAGGGAGCATGGGTGGGGCCACGGGGAGCAGCGGCAGGGAGCGGGGTAGGACAGGGGAACAAGCTGGCAAAATACGGCACAAAAGCTAACACGAGAGACACGGAGCAAAATTCACAATAGGCACAGCAGAAGGGCAGCAACAGGCGGAGGGGCAGGGGAACACTCTGGGGAGCACAGGCGGCAGGGGAGCGACAATAAAAATGAAACACGAGCAGAACACGAATAGATACAGGCAAACCTGTTAGTAATAGTTCAACAACCATATACAGAAACTAGCAACTATAAGATGACCGGTCTTTGTAAAACTCCTTACACTGCGTATGAACACATGTCAAAATCTGCTAATTATGTAGAAGGTGATGGATTATGCAAAAAAATTTAAATTATGTGAAAAAAGCCGCACTAGCAGAATCACATAATTCCAGTAGCGCAGACTATAACTTGTGCCCATGCCATGCACTGCTTATGATGTCACATATTAGATCACTAATGACGTGTTCAAATACATCATTGATTACCTCACTGATTGCATCTTAAATTACATCATTTGTGATTACTGATAACATCATTCACCATAGTGCTGTTCAATTTACTGTACAGACCAATACAGCCTTCAAAATACGTAAATAAGTAGTAACAATACAGTATCATGCAAAACACAAATTGCATGCACTCTTGTCTTCTTAAAATCTTATCTCCATCTGCACATTGGAACATTTAATTGATTGCATTGCAACTCTAAAAGATCTGTCTCCCTGATGGAATGTGTGCTGAATCAGTGCTTCAAAGGTAAATCAGTTATGCCGGATCTAAAGAGTGACATATGTTGTAATATCAAGATGGCAAGGAACGATAGATGCAGGAGGCAGAATAATTCACAAGTGTGGTTCAGGATTAAGTAAAGCACTTGGTAGTGTCTTGAGCAAATTTGATAATTATCTGTGTCCTCATACAGGTACACCAGTTGATGAGGCTATTCTTTCCACTGCAGCACAAACACATGGATGTGATGAGAAAGGCCTAAGCATGTGCACTGAAGAGCTCATTGAACCAGGCTAGAGAATCCCTGGATAGTTGCAGGTTATCCCTTTCTTTGGGTCGGTAGGCCTCTGTGGAAAGGGAGACAATCTCATCAGCTCTTCTCCTGGAAGATTGGAGGAGCACAAACCAGTGCTACGACTGTGAGGCAGAAATACCATTGGAGACTGCCCATGCACATGGAGGTAACTTTTTATTTGCTGAATCAGTGAGACTGTATTCCTGTGTATGGGAGGGTACGCCGAGTGGCATAAAGAAAACTTAGGTGTTACCCGTGCAAGGAATCTTGAGGGACCCCTCGCAATACCCATATCATTGAGCTGACAAGCTGAGAGGGCCTCCCCTTAAAGTCTAGATGACAGGCCTCTTCACATCACGGGGTATGTGGGGTGCCTGTGTACCCCCTTTGGCATGCCAACATAAAACTAGCCCTTGGACTTTGTTGCTCTCTGAGAACTTAGGTACCAAATGGGGATTTCTATTCATTGGTTTGTTAATCCCTTCAGTTGCTCACCGCAGAATCTCCTTTTGTGTTTTTATTTCTTTGCTTGAAGAAACCTTTTGTGCCTTTCAGAGGCAATGGTATTTTGGCATGTTCAACAAATTACTTGTTTAGCCTGTCTGTGCTGACCCACCCGTATGTCTATCTATTATAAAAGTCCCACTTACCAACATAGGGCCAAATATAGAGCTCACTGTAACCAAAAACCCTCTATATATTTGGGGTTGGTAGGATGCTGAATAAGCAGGAGAATCATCTGTCTTGACTTTAATAACTCTGTCCACCCTTATAAAATGTAACAATTTGGTTTCAATGTAGAAAATAATCAGTAAATGTACACTTACATTTTTCAATTTTGTTATTGCTCAGACTGCACTCTCATGAAAAGTGCCTAATGTCAATCCACTTTGAAACATGATTCAGCTTTCATGTTTCTGACTTAATAATCAATATTTTCATATTACTTTCCAGATGGGATATCTCAATCAGACTTATGGGACAGAATTTGTTCTTGTGGGATTCTCTGATCTTCCCAACTTGCGAGTTCCCATCTTTGTTGGATTCCTGCTCTTGTATCTAATAACAGTTTCAGGTAACCTTACTGTCATATATGTCATTTATACAGACTCACACCTACACACTCCCATGTACTTCTTCCTTACAAACCTGTCTTTTGTAGACATCTCCTACACTACTGTAATGTTCCCCAAAATGCTGGCCAGCATCTTTATTTCGAGAACGCACATTACTCGTCAGGAATGCCTGCTGCAGGTGTACTTTTTCATAGCCATGCTTGCAATAGAATTCCTGCTCCTGACCATCATGTCTTTTGATCGCTATATAGCCATCTGCAATCCTTTACAGTACACAATGATTATGAGTAGGTCTGTGTGTCTGCAAATGGCCACTGGAGCATGGATTTTAGGATTCTTGGAGCCAATATTTCACACTGTTCTCTTATCAACTTTCTCCTTTTGTAAGACTCATGAAATTAACCACTTCTTCTGTGACTTCGCCGCCCTGCTGACACTTTCCTGCACCAGCACTCGTACCATTGAAACAATGACTTTCATCCTTGCTGTGATATTGGTAATATTCTCATGGACTTTAATTATCACTTCATACTTCAAAATCATCTCAGCCATTCTGAAAATCCAGACCACTACACAGAGACAAAAGGCATTTTCTACGTGTGCGTCTCACCTGACAGTGGTCATTTTATTTTATGGAGCCATCATGTTTGTCTACTTAAGGCCAGTTTCCATGTACTCAGTGAGTGAAAGCAAAATGTTCTTCTTGGTCTACACTGGACTAGTCCCTATGTGCAACCCCATAATCTACACTCTTAAAAACAAAGAGTTCAAAGATGCCTTGAAAAGAAGAACAGGTAGAAGATCACAGAATAAGGAACAAGCCTGATGTATAATTATAATGCGCAAAATATGTATTATGCTTTTTGTTTTGCACTCACAAGAATTTGATCAATACTAGATTTGATGGTTTATAAAACAGGCCAATGCAGGCATGGCACAGGCTCGTTTTAAGACTCTGTATAACTTGAGGCAGTCTCCCAATCTTAAATAAGTGCTCAGATAAAAAGAAATGTTGAATACAATTCTTTATGCATGGTTTGGTCATGGAGTGTTGACATTCATGGTTGTACTTGTTAAATTAATCATGAACAGCTAAGTTGGTTATGCCAGGGAAGGGCCTGGAAATTTTAGAGTGTACCAGGAGGACAACAGGATTTAGGTAAATGACAAAGTGTATATACATGCACGCATATACCATCAAACACACACAAATATTGCGACTGAAACAACTACAGTTCTGGTCAATGTTGCATAGTCCTTGGAAAGTAAACCAATACCAAGTCTGGAGCCCTATTGGGATCTAATTACAAAGCCGCTCGACCGGAAATTATACTTCCAGTTTAGAGCGGGCACACTGCCACTAAGAGCATTTACTTCTAAATGGGATAATTCTACTGATTAAACTTGTCCGGTATGTCATCTCAGTAATGAGTCACTGGCCCATTTATTATTTGTTTGTACTGGGTATGATGCACCGTGTCGGGTTTGGTTGGCACCAATCTGTAAGCTCTTAGGCACAAGAAGGGCTAGTGAAGCTGGTAAAATCCTTAGAACAGACACATTGCCAACGATTGCCACAGCAGTGGCTAAATTTTGGGGGTGGTCATGGGCCATAAGAATAAACTCCCTCCGCCTTCCCAAGGCTAAATAAGTAGTGTCTAAACTGTACATAACCTAGAAATGATTGAAGAAGCCAACTTATTTTGAGAACCAGCCTAGAGTAAATATGCTTTGTAATTTCCAAAAATGAATTTTTAACTGTGTTTTAAACTAAGTTTTTATATCTGAATGTAATGAATTTTTAAAGTTTTAATAGATTTCTCTTTTTTAGGGTGACGAGGTCTTACCGTTTTATTGTGCTGATGTTGTATTGTTATCACTTATGTTTTACCTGCTCTATGTATGTGCTTTTATGACATAATCTGTTGAATAAAGCCTGTTTGGATTTGGATTTGGCATAGTTACAGTGATACAACGTGTTCATCATAAATAACTAGTCAGACCTTGTGGTAATGTAAAACATGTCCTTAGAGATATGGATGCCAGTTCACAGAGTGCCTTCTGCACATTTGAAAGGGTCTGTACACAATAGCAGATCCTACAGGACTCAATGCATGATTGAGACCTGTTGAGAGTAGCTCGGCTTGGCAATTACAGCAGATGTTGTTTTTGAATTTGTGTACCCCTGTGCATAAAAAAAGCAATGGACAAAGATTTGAACTTGCCTACTCATTGTCACTTATGGGAGTAACATTTACGTGTAATGGCATAAAATTGTTTGTGAACATCAAATGTTTAGAATTTGATTTCTCTTTCTATTTAATGTAGTTCATTAGGAGGGAATGTTAAAATGTTCTCTGCAACTCATGCATTCATGACTAGTGAAGTTTAAGACCTCAGTCTGTGCTCTGACTTACTCTGAGGCATGCCTGGGTTGTGTTGTGTGTCAGGACAGCTGCTTGATAATAGAAGGTGGAGCACTAGAATCTGCACCAGCCACGTCCCATAGAGTCCCAGAATGTATAATTTAACAGTTGAGTGTGAAAAATTCAACATGCTCATACCCATTCATTTTGCTTAGGCACACATTTTTGTGAACTAGTTGATGGACAAAACTTGAGTATTTCCCTGCGACTAAACTCAGCATGTGATCATATAGTTTATTTTATTTTGTTGCCTGAGCTTGAATTTTCAAGAGCACGGACATGCTGTAAATATTCTGTTAATGTGTCATAGATAGGGAGATCACTTACAGTGTTTTTCTCTGGCATCAACTCATATGGGAGGAGGGTAGCCGTAATCCTACATGGATGTTTACATCTGGCCTGACGGTGCAAGTATCACCTAACCTTTTAAGCTAAAACAATATTATTCTACAGTTTGTTGCTTCCACACAAATACATATCCATGTACTTGCTATTTAATTGCAATGCTTCACAGATCCATACAACATTAAATAAAGCCAGCACTATTGGTGTTGCCAATGCCTTTTTAATGCTGTTGAGAGTATGAGAGTATTGAGAGTATTAGGCTAGAAATTTAGGCCATGCAAAATGAAAAATCTTTGCTAATTTGTTCGAGAGTGTTGTCTGTAAGCAGAAGGGGTTGGCAGAGTCTAGTAGTAGTGATCGAGGATGCTGAAACAAGATGGATACTGCTTCCCTGCAAGTGTATGTCATAAGTTTGCGGGAAATAATAGTGACCTATATATATATTGACACCACAGTATCATGACCAAAATATTGTGAAGGAACATATAGATTTACTAATCCTAACGATGGACTCTATATTATGTATAGGTATTTTAATATAAACATAATGTTAGATCTGTCAGCCTTAGGGGGGTCTCCCCCAAACCTTTTGCCTGTTTACCTCCAATTTCGCTGAATTCGATTATGTTGGCCTTAGGACTCTGTGTACTTTACCACTGCTAACCAGTGCTAAAGTGCTTGTGCTAATTTCCCTAAACATGTTTTGATTAACAAATACCTAATTGAGATCTGTAATTTACTTGTAAGCCCCTTCTTGAGTGGTACACCATATACCCATGGCCTGTAATTTAAACACTACCAGTGGGCTTGTAGTACTTATTGTGCCACCCACCGATGTAGCACTCAGAAACTTCTCCCTGGCCTGCCATTGCAACCATATTGCAGTGTTACACTGCCATGTCGACTTGGCGTTTAAAACCCCTTGCCAAGCCTTACACTCTCCTTTTATGACATATGTTACCTCTAAAGTAGGCCCTAGGTAGGCCATAGGGTAGGTTGCTGGGTAAGTAATAGGTAGGACATGTACTTGTAAGGTGTGCATGTCTTGGCAGTGACAAACTCCCAAATTCATCGTTTACTACTGTAAGGCCTACCCCCTCATAAAATAACATTGGGAATTCTTTATTACATTTAGTAAACTGTAAGTCTTAAATGACAGTAGGTCAATCTGTCAAGTTTTATAACTTTGAAACACGTGATGACAAATACTCTTAATTGCAGAGTCAAGTTTTTCATTACAATTTTGAAAATGCCACTTTAAGAAGTTGCTATTTTCCTGCTTCTAGTCATGGGTGATTGCAGCCTGTCTCCGATTGCCTGTCGAGGTTGAGCGACATCTGCATTTCGTGTATGCCCTCTAGAAAGCCACACACGAAGGAAACTTAGATGTGACTTAATGGGTTATCCTGGCAGGGTGGGAGGGAGGGTTCTGGAACCAGCCTCAAACTTACACCTAAATAGGCTGTGTCCTGTCCCCACACAAATGGTTGCACACCCCTCTGTAGTAAGTCTGGATGCAGGGCAGGAAGGGGAGACCTCTGCTCACTTCGAAGCCTTCTTTGACATCTCCCCCACTTCAAATGCACCACTGGATATAAGAACTGGACCTCAGACCCTATCACTTCAGTACACTTCAGGACCTGAGGAAAACCTTTCAAGAAAAAGACTGATATGATGCTGAAGGGCTGACACTCTGCTGGACTGCTGCTCTGGAAGAACTGCTTTCTTGCTGTACTGTTTTCCTGGTGAGAAGGACTGGACCTCCATCACTTGCCTCCAGAACCCAGAGTGTCTCCCAGGCTAGTTGGCTGGCCTCCTTATCTGAAGTCTCAGTGACATAAAGGACGTCCAACCACCCTGCTCCTTTGCTCCAGTAGGACCGAAACATCCCCTATGCTGAGGGAGCAGAATCAATGCATCATCACTGGTTCGGAGACAGAACCAGCTCATTGCCTTCGGATCCAGTACATTATCCTCAAAATTGATGCATCCTCTGCTGCAGGAGCAGTACCAACACATTGCATTCAAAATCAGTGAATCGCCCTCAGAACCGCGTCATCCCCGCTGTGAGATCAACACCGACACATTGCTTTGGCTGCACTTAGCAATCTTTGTCGACATAACCAGCATTAAGGTATTTAAATCCTTGTATGTTGCGTGCATTCCATTGTGGTCGACCTCAACTTTTGACTTTGTCATGGTCCGGCGCAACCAGATTTCCCAAGTAAGCGGTTGTTGCTGCTAAGTATCATTTTACTGTTTATTCTTTCAAAATTCATACCTCAAGTTCTACTGATTGGATTTTTTTTTCATTTTGATCTTGTTCTATTAACTAAATTAAGAGTGATTCATCTAAATTGGTGTGGAACTTTTTTGTGTGATGTTTTCAGTGTTTTACTGTTTGAAGTGTTACACAAATGCTTAACACATTGCCTCTTAAATTAAGCCTGACTGTTCTGTGCCAAGCTACCAGAGGATGAGCACAGGTTGCTTTAGGGTGTGTTTGTGACTTCCCCTTACTAGGATTGTGGTTACTGCTTGACCAGGGCCTGAATTCTAGTCAACCAGGAAGCTAATTTCTAACACCTAGCATCAATTTATATGTGGATATAATGACCAAACAGGGCAAAGTAAACATGACAAATGTTAAACCTCATCATACCAGAACTTTGAAATGAAAAGTTGGAAGGATGAAGTGGTATTCATACTCATGGTCTCAAATTACAGGTGATTAGTTGATGCCTAATGACTGACTCATATTATTTTACTCACCGTTTAATGTCTAGGGGCCTTATGTAGGTGGGCTTGCATTTACCACTTCATAAATACCGAATCATACCGATTCGGTATTTATGAAGTGGTAAATGCTATGTAGGTAATGAGTCGGTAATTATTACCGATTCGGTAAAATTCGGTAATTACCGAATCGGTATTTACCGATTCGGTAATGAGGCATACCTTCCCATTGATGGGAAGGTATGCCTCATTACCGAATCGGTAAATACCGATTCGGTAATGGGGGAAACACATGCAAGGGAGGCAGGGTGTCACATTGACACCCTGTTGCACCCCTGATTCGGCCATGTGTGCACATGTGGCACACATACATGCCCTAAGGGCATGTATGTCTGCCACATTGCACACTTCTAAGCGCTATGTAATGCTTTTCCACATCCATTCTTTATTTACCACCAACTATTAGTTGGTGGTAAATACCGACTCCAAACAACACCCACACACTCCCCCTACATCTCATTTCTGTATTCGGAATTTACAGAATCGGTAAAACTACCGATTCGGTAATTTTACCGATTCGGTAAATTACCGAATACAGAAATTCAACCCCTACATACCAAAAGCCAAAATACCGGTCGGTAACGGTATAATTACCGAAAATCGGCCGTTACCGACCGGTATTTGGCTACCTACATGAGGCCCTAGGTATGCTGTTTTCGATTACTCCTTCTGCTCTGTATCCCTTTCAACAGAGTACACAATTCAGTAGATTTCCAGGAGTAGAGATTGATCAATCTCCAGAGTCAGTAATCATAGCCCTTGAACTCAGGGATAGTTCTTGAAACTTATGGGAAATGGGACATTCAAAGCACCAATCAGTAAACATTGTTAGATATAGTAGGAAATGAAGTGCAATATTTGAATGGTGGAAGCAATCTCACACAATCTAAAAGAGAAGACTTTGGCAAAAAAAATAGTCATAAGCAATGAAACTTGTGTTAAATACATCAAAGAGGCATATTTATAGGAGAGAATCTTTATTCAGATCCATAGGCACTACCTCAACTCGCAGTAACCATTAAACTATTAACCCACAGGACTAGGACAAAGGAAGACTCCAAAGGCATGGGGAGGGGAACATGAGAGAGACCAAGGGTAATTAATATCTAACAATGCAAGTACAATGAGGGAAATGCATATGAAGAAAGTTACACTTGAAAGCAGATGAAAAGAATAGAGGTTACAACGCACCTTGTTCCTATAATTCTTTATTTTACTGTAGAATGCAGTTTACTAAATCCTACACAATACATAACAGTTTTCTCTATTCTTGTCCATGACATTCACTGGAAAACATAATCCTTCTAACACCCCGGAGCATGAAGATTTCGTGGAATATGTGCAAATTCAGGCTGCCCCTGAAAGTTAGACTCTGGTATTTCAGCATAATATTTGACACTGAAAAGGGAGCCCTGAACTTTGCAATTTCATCCATACTCCCCACACTGCCATCCTCAATTGTCAGCACATTAGTGTTGACTTTAGTTACTCTAAGTGGCTTGGAAAACATACTTATACCGCACTTCCTAGAGGAAGGAGCTACTTCTCAATCTCCCACATTACATCTTCTATATTTCATCCAAAGTTTGCTGTGATATCTCCTTCTGTAGTCACTTTTATGGTCCTCGATACACTCATTCACAATTCCTAGATGGACCCATCCGGATCTCCACTCGCATCCAATTGCAAAACATTTTAGTGCCAGGCAGTCTACCTTTAAGCATCGCAAAAAGGCGAAAATCCTGTAACAGAATTGGGACCATTATGATAGGACCACAGCAATTATTTATTGCCAATATCTTCACCCCTGATATTTGATCTGATGAAATATACTCCTTTATCATATGTTCGCTCTGTACACCAGACAATTTGCTTTTGGACAATTTAGAGCAGTTTTACATGTACAATAGATAGGTTCTTTTGAAAATCGTTCATATCAACAGAGGTGAATTGAACCCCATTATCTGTTATGATGGAACTGGGTATACCTTCACAAAAGTCTGTGACAGGAAATCAATCATGTCACGGGTAGTAATAAGATTGACCACTCTAACAACAATCTAGTGGGAGGAGTAATCCACTAATACAATAGTGAACTTGCCAGACCACTTTGAACCATTGAGAGGACCCATGATGTCTAGTCCTAATTTGTCCCATGGTTTAGATGGTACTTTTACAGGGGACAGGGATGCTTTCCTTATATGCATGCTTTTATCGCTCATGTCAGGCAATCCTTGATCCTTTGCTCTCTGAGACTGTCCATACCAGAGGGCAAGTATGTATCCCTGAACTTGGATTTGGTAATACTGCACTCCAAATGCCCTTCATGTGTCAGGTCCACAATTCTCTTTCAGAGATCTCCTGGAGGAAGAATGAATCTTCTGACCTCTCATAATCATGTCTTTGACATTATACAAGTCCTTTTTCACCTCACAATACCTGTGGATATCCTCATGTAGACCATTAGGATTTGGTTGCCACCCATGAACAATCTTGTCACTTAAAGCAGAAAAGATTGCATCATTTCTTGAACACTCAAGTCACTCCTCCTTGGAGATGCCAGGGCTGGCCACAGTCAGGATAGGATCATTCATACTATCTCATTGATACCACTACCACTCCTCATTGAACTTTCATTTCCAGGTAACAGAAGTCTGCAACAGAAGTCATGTTCTCTGGAACAAAGCCAATCTTGAAGTTATAATGCTCTAAGCCTAGGAACAACTCGGCTATAAGAGGTGTAGAATGCTCTCTTCCTTTGGTTGTGAAGATGTACGTAAGGGGTTTATGATCGATTTTTAGCATGAAAGGGAGACCCCAAAAAAAAGAATTTGAAGTAAGTAATAGCCCAGAAGCATGCCAATGCTTCCTTTCAATGGCGGAGTAATTAATCTCACCTTCCTTTAGGACACTTGAAGCAAATTCCACACTTCTCTCTTTGTCCTCCATGACTTGCACTAGGGATGTACCCAACCCCTTAGCACTCGCATCCGTGTGAAGAAAAGTTTTATGATTGATGTCAAAGTTACCCAAGCATGCTCCACCAATTATGGCTTGTTTAATACCTTAAATTTCTTAATCACAGTGACCATCCCACACAAATATTTTACTTCAATAGGTGTCTCAGGGGAGCAGTGTACCTAGCAAAATTCTTTACAAACTTGCCCATATAGTCTACCAAACCCATGTAAGGTTTTTGTTCATCTTTGGTCGTGGGAGGTGGCGCCTTCTTAACTGCCAACTCTAGATCTAGCTGAGGTTAAATACCATCCTTGGAAATATGATTGCCAAGATAATCAACAGAATCCACACCAAACTTGCATTCATCTAGTTTTCCAGTTAAACCAGCATCTCTAAGAGTCACTAGAACATTCCTCAAGGTACTGTCATGGTCATGCATAGATTCTCCATAGATAACCAAATCATCCTGAAAATAAAGTACATTGCGTGTGTCCTTTAATAATTGGGGCATCACCCCCTGGAATACAGCTGCCGCAGAAGATAGGCCAATCAGCATTCTGCCAAACCTAAATGCACCAAAAGGAGTAATGAATGAAGTTAGGCATTTAGACTCTGGATAAAGTTCAATTTGGTGATAAGCTGAAGATCACACTGAAGAAATAGGCCTTCCCAATCATACTGATAATATTGTTTATCTTTGGTAAAGGGAACTGGTCGACTCAGATGCTGTGGTTCAAGTCTCTCAAATCAACACAAAGACAAATCCACCTACCCCCACTCCTTTGAGAAACACAATGGGAGCCAACCAGAGAGTGCTCTCAATAGGCTCAATTACCTGTTTCTCAATCAATATGTCTAATTCAAATTTTAAAGGTTCACGCATAAGATTAGGAATTGAATGAACCTTGTGCACCACCGGTGCCTCATTATTCTTTAATATTAGCCTATGTTGAAAATGTCTAAAGTGGTCCAACTTCTCTGTGAATACCTCTGGTAACTCTTCGATTAAGCCATCATTACGGTGCTCTAGCATTATGGCCATAACAGGTTCCCTACTATAGGGCTCCAATTAAATGCCTGAATCTTTTTGGTGTTTCCAGCCCTGCAAATTGGAACTCTTCTCTGCAACATAAACAAAACCTTGGGTAGTACGGTCATTGAAAGCAATGTGCATATTAAGCAATGCCATCAGGGGTAAGGGATCCTAATTGTACTTACCAGGTTTGATATCAGCACTTTCAAGAGGAATCAAAACATGTTTTATGATTAATAATGGTATACGGTGAACATGAATGCGCAAACACTGTCACTTCTACACCATCCGAGAATATTTCAGAAGTGGGATACTGATTACCAGCTTCTAGTCAAGCCGCCTTGTCTTGAAACACAAAATTATTAGCACCAGTCACCACTTTCTCAACCATATGAATGTGTTTATTATCTACATCTACATTCTTGCAGGTAAGTGCATAATGACCTCTTTTATTTAAATAATTGACCTAGTGGGACAAAATTAACGGTTGGCTAAGTCACTATATGCACCACAGTGGTAACACTTATTTCTTTCTCTCTCTGTGTCTCCCTCTATAGCTTTTTTGGCCAGTGCACCTAACACTCTTTTTGATGTGTCCAGTTTCTTACATTTTTCTTCTCTACTAGTGTGATTCTTGACTACATGAATGGTCTTGGAAACACTACTTTCCTTCATTTCCTTTATACACTCCGCCGTATGCTCTATCCTCTTAGCTAAATAAATAACCTCCTTCAAATCAGGGTTGTGTGCAAGAAGTTTCTGCTGTATACGAGAATTATTAGTGTATCTTACCAACTGATCCCTAATAAAGGAGTCACACAATGTGTCAAATTCACAAAGACTAACAAAACCTCTCAAAAAAGCTATAAAACTTGTAATTTTCTCTTTGTTGCACTGAACCCAACAGAAAAATGTGTGTCTTTCTAACACAATATATACTTTTTTACCAACGTGATCTTCTAGCTTGCAATAAGTCAATAAATATACATCCCCCTGATCCTCATGATCCTCCTCACTACCTGAGGGAGGTGTCTACTAACCCCAAATTATGGAGTAAGATGTGTTCCCTTAAAGTCAACGTTTCTCCACCAATGACAATCAAATACTTCTTCCATGGTAGCAATGTCGCCCCCCCCTCATCCAGAAAAGATGGGGGCAGGGACATATTTGCCATAGTCATGGTGAAGTTAACTGAGATAATATTACTGCAAATGCTTTGAGGCTAACGACTGATACAATTAAGAATGCACTCTCAATTTTAACACAGAAGAAAAGATAGAGAGGAAGGAACAAAAAACAAAGAAGTAGAAGATAAACACAGTTGCAGACTGTGTATAATGCTGAGTTACTCACCGGTAATCTTTGTTACTCCGAGTCCTGGTCTTCCGGTCCCATCCCTTAACAGTGAGCAGCTAGTCTGCCCCCCAGAACCCTATACCTAGCTGAGTTTTAACACTTCCCCCAATATGGAGCCACCTAGCTGGTGAGTATACAGGGGGAAGTGCGTCACATAATCATCCTGAGAGCACCAGAGAAACCCAGAAACAAAACAATCACCTGAAAAGAAACAAAAGGGAGGGAGGGAAGGGCCCAGGAATGGGACGGGAAGACCAGGACTCGGAGTAATGAACATTAAACGTGAGTAACCGGGCATTACCTCCTCGTCCGTCTTCCCGTCCCATTCCTTAACAGTGAGCCCATACCTGAGCACACGGTGATTGTAAGAAAAAAAAAGACCAGGAAATGCAGCAAATCAGGTCCTTTTAATCACAAGAAAAGCAGTAGAAATCAGAAACCTTGTACAGCAGACAAAACATGAGCAACAAAGGCATCCGAGGACTCCATCCCCAACTGAAGACGGTAATGAGAAACACAGATGTAGGGAAGGCCCACGTGGCAGCATTACAAATGTCACGCAAGGAGGCACCCTTCTTAAACATGGCCAAGGAGGAGGAGACCCCCCTCCCGGCTGGACCTACCCTGGACAGGAGAAGGGAAAAAACACTTACCCGACCAACCACTCTGTTAGGCAAGAGATCTGACAAAGTCAGAAAAATAGAACAGGATGATTATGTGACACACTTTCCCCTTTATGCTCACTAGCTAGGTGACGCCATATTGGGGGAAGTGCTAAAACTATGTTAGGTATAGGGTTTCTGGGGAGCAGACAAGCTACTCACTCTTAAGGAATGGGACGGGAAGACGGATGAGGAGGTAATGAGAATTCAAAGGGTTAACAGCTTTACTAAAGAGCTAAACACTCCTGATGCATGGGCTAGAGAAGCTCTGAAGCAATTCATCAGGAAGTTTGGCCGCCGCCTTGCCCTTTCCCTGGATTGAGGACGTGAGAAACGTCCACACCTCCTCTTCTCCTGCCGGTGCGTAGGCGCCATCACAGCACATGGCAGGTAACAACTCTTTGCACGACCCGGAGAAGCTGAGAAAATGCAGGATAGGACAATCCCTGACAAACGAGAGCTTGTTTTGGCAAGTCCGCACCACACAGCGGTTGCTTTCCTCTTAAGATGCCCCTCCGCCTGGCACACTCAGTTTCCTCACACAGGTGTGCTTCGTAGGAAGCAGCAGCTGGACAGTGTGCCAAGGTTCCACACTGGCCTACCACACAGTGGTCAAAGTGGGCCGGATCGGCAGGGCACGGAGTGCCCCTACTTTTTAAATTTAATGGAAACCGTTCCCCTACTTTTTTATTTTAAAAATTGGTCCCCGGACGGCAGAAATAACCATGGCCTATTGATAAGGCTCGGCTGCTCGTGGCCGTTCAGGGACGGTTGGGCGGGCAGAGAAGGAAAAGGACTCTGGGGCATATCAGCAATAAATTACGGTAATGATCGCAAAGCGCTCGTATCGTTGTTCTTCCTATCGCCGGCTATCGCTGGATTTCTTCGCCGAATTAGCGCGGTATTACCAACGCGTTTCCCGAAGGCAATAAGAAATCCAGCGATAGGGGCGAAAAGCGCCAATATCGCGTGAAAAACAGCGATAACTTGGGAGCGCTAATGATGAGCTTGTAAATATGGGAGTGTGGATTTAACTTGCCAATCCACCTCCCATACACTAATATGCCCCTACATTGTTAAGTCAGGTTTTTAGGAGACGTATTGATCCGGCGATACCCGCAATTAGAGGGAGTTTCAATATCACATTACAAATCTTGTTAATACAGCGCTGTTGTGTTAGTGCTCTCTTACATGTTGTAACTTCGACGGCACGCCTACTTTGCATCTCATTAGCGATGTTCATCGCTGGAATGAGAAGCGGTGCAAAAACGGCTGCTAACATGCGTTAATGCATGTTAGCGCCGCATTGTAAGTAAGAAATGAAATTATCGCCACTTTTTTGGCTTTTAAAGCCAACAAAGCAGCGAATTGACCCTTGATAATATGCCCCTCTGTCTCTTCCTTCTTGCCCAGAGATGGACAGTGTCCACTTTTCCTGCTCTGCCTCTGGCAGCTTATTCCCTCTCTTTCTGTCTTGGTTTCTCTCCTCCCCACTTCTTGAAAACCGTGACTTCAAGAAACGACTGGTAACCCATTTTCTCTCCTTAATCCTTCATTTGTTCCCCTGTTAAAAGGATCCAAAAACACACGAAATACTTTTACTGGACATGCCATTTATTTTTTGCCGAAGACATGCATTTATTAAAAAATATATATAGATACATCACTGAAAAAGCTGAACCAAAACGGTGGCAGAATGAATGCATATTCGAGCACAAACATATATCTGCCTGGTAAATTTTCCAAATGTAATGCAAGTTAAAATGGGCATTTTCGTACTTATTTCAAAATCGGTGTTAATTAAAATACTGTCGTGAAAACGTTCATGCAGTTTGGTAGGAAAAGAATCCAACTCCAATGTAAACTAAAGTTTCGGTTGAGCAAAAAAATAAAAAAACAGTTCTACTCGCAAGTTGTATGTAAAGCAGCTACATCATGACAAAAGATGCATTACGCTGCAGGGATTTGAAAATACATTTCTAATAGGGAGGAACATTTTCTGTACAAATCCTAGCCAAGGAGAAATTCTGCTCCTCCTAGCACCCCACTGAAGGCCATGCTAGGGACTGCTGGAACCCCCATGGTGCAGTTGTGGTTGGACCCGTGTTTCCACTTCTGGGGTTCGGGGAGCCCCAATGATCTCTCTCTAGCTCTTTTTCTATTATTTTTAATGCCCAAGAACATCAAGAGGAATAGTTTGCAAGCAGCATGTGTGCAGGACGGGGGTCGTGGGGTTTGGGGCAACCTTAATTGACCCTCTAAGGAAAAGGAACGGATAATAGGAAGGATGGGCTCCACTGTTGCCCGGTCTCATCAGCGAAGCATGTTGCAATCAGGAAACAAGAATGGCCACTCCATTGGCAGCTTCTATAAAGGACATGGAATATGACATCTAAATAGCAGAATAGCTGCATCTAACCAGTCTTATAATTGGGGGCCGAAGACTAGGGGTGGGCGGAATTTGCGTAATCGCGTTACGCAAATCTCCGCGAAACGGTAAAAAATCTCCGCGAACATGCAGAAATTCCGCGAACACGCGGAATTGCTTGTTCGCGATGCTTTTTTCCTGTTCACAGTTGCTGTTTGCGTGCTCGGGGAGAAATATCTCGCGAGCACGCATTTTGAGAACGCGAACAAGAAAAAATTTTGCGAAGTCGCAGAAAGCAGAATTTTGGGCAATTTCGCGTTCTCCGCGGAACGCGAAATTACCGAAATTCCGCAAATTCCACGAGCGGAACGGAATTTACCGCCCAGGCCTACCGAAGACCCGAATCCTCTGCCAATATCTAAATAAGGAGGCCTTTTTTTATCAGAGACAGGTGCAGGGGAATGGATATATGACTGCATACTCGCTGAACTGCTACATTTCCAACACATGAGGATGCCACTGGCTAACTGATGGAAAAGGATAATTTGAAACACATTTTCTACCGGTCGTCTCTCATATCTTTCACTGCCTATGCCCAAAAATGAGTAACTGATAGCAAATAGTAAGGAAATATAGCATTCACGCTTTAAAAATATTATATTTATTTTTTTACCTATAAGTTATTATATTTAATAGGAGGGAAGGAATAACCACGGTAAAAAATCTGCAGATCACACAAAGCAATGTCATTGGGAGCGGCGATTAACTCATCGTCCTTCTCTGAGGAAAGGCTCCATTAAGACTAACATGGAGGAGATGAAGTGAAATCACCAGGAGGAGGTGGTGGAGGCGGTGAAAGCATTGCTGAGAATGGAGGACTCTGACAATGTGTGGACTGATGTGGAGATAGGGGTGGAGGCATTGATGGGAATAATAGTGGCATGGATGAATTGAACGGTTACACAAGTGGAGAGTGGAAGTAGATGGAGGTGGTTGGGTTGATGGAGGTGGCAGTGATGGGAATTGATAATATGGTGGGCACATATTGGGCCTCTGGTTCCACTTGTTTGAAGGAAAATCTTTTGAACATGCCAGTTTAGAACTGCTGTATTGGTGTGAGGGATATGAACGCTGCTGTCTAGATTCATTATGATTCTGATACTTTATCATTTTGAACTTTTTATACCTACCAGGGGGGTTGATTAGTATAGCGGATGGATCGCCACCGCCCATATGGCGGCACCATCCGCCTGCCAAAAGTCACTGCCACTTGACTTTTCCCCACGGCCACATTACAATGTCAGGGGAGGGGACCCCGGTGGACGGGAAGACCGTCTGCAGATTTTCTGCCAGTAGGCAATCAGCCCAATTGCCTACCGGGCAGAAAAGCACAGCAATATGGTGGCGGTGACTTGCAGGCAGCGCCATCCACATTACGATAATGGCGGAGAAGTGCCTTTCCATAGTGGAGACTCCACCATGGAAGGCATGCGGTTGTTTCTTTGGGGGCCTGTTGCGGGCCCCCAGGATGTTGGGGGGTTGCACATGGGGGATACCTATGGTATCCCCTGCATTTGCATGCACAAGGTGGCAGACACCGCACAGTGCCTGCCACGTTGTGCGTGCAAATGCGCAAAATGCATATATTGCATTGTGACGGGTGCTGCTTCCAGCACAGTCCGCCACAATGCAATGTATGCGGGATGCCACCTCCACCATGGCGGTGGCATCCTAATTGCCAGTGCGGGACCGCCGCACTACTGGCGGCTGGTCCCAGCACCGCTAGGGTGGTGGGCGGATGTAAGTCCGCCCGCCATCCTAATAGGCCCCTAAGTCTCTGCAAAGATTTTGCCTCATTAGTACCAGTGTAACATACAAATGCAGCAGTGAGAAAGGTGACCAGTCAAGCTTTGCAACAAGCCATCCACTTCTTCGCAACACAAGTCCCATTTTTTAGTAACTTTTGATCCGTTTGAGCTACAAACAATTTGTTTAGTTAAAATCGTCAGGTTATGCAGCAGCAGATGTATTATGGGGCACACACTTGCAAACTATGATATTTTGCTAGTCATGTTTGAACTGCTCTTGCGGAAAAAAGGAGAAGTGCTGAGGACTGAAACTTAATGGGTCAGAGACACACGGCTTGTGCGTCCACTTGTAAGTGAATTCTATGATTGGAAACGCATCCCACTTTGTGAATGTATTTTAATGCTAAAAACCTTAAATTAACTTGACTATCCATTGGATCAATTAAATAACATAATAAGCTGCCACTGGTCAATGAAATGGCAAATACAAAAAAATTGGGATGTATTGCTTTTTCTGGCCACACCTCTGACTCCGCCCACTGAACAATCCTCCGTTTATTCCCGCCCCTTGATTCTCACTCACAGTTACCCTACTTTTTTTTCCGCCACTTCGACCACTGCTACCACACACGAGAATTCTCACAGAGACTGTGGCGTTGCACCGCACCAACTGCCACTAGGTTTACACACCTTGGACGAGTACACAAATACAATAGCAGTCACGGAATGTACTGTGCGGGGCTTATATGAATGCACAAATGAGTTATCTTCACTTCACACGCCACATACCTGTCGCCGATCACCACCAAGTAGGTGATGGTTCTCTCAGCTTGTGAGGATGCTGTAACCTTCAAATGACAGAGGCCTCAAGTTTCACTGTGACGCACAGACAGGGGTGAGGCTGCTCAGCTGCCCCTGCACAGCCTGGTTCATGTCCTCAGATCGCCGACAGTGTTAAATACGCAAAGAGGCATAATTAGAGAAGATAATCTTTATTCAGCTACTGAAGCACAACCAAACCTTCCAGTGACCGTTAAACTGTCAACCCACAGGAATAGGACAGAGGAAGATTCCAAAGGCATCGCGGAGGGGACCACGGGAGAGACCAAGGGTAATTAATAGGTAACAATGCAAGTACAAAGAGGGAGCTGCATAGAAAGAAAGTTACACTTGAAGGAAGATGAATAGAATAGAGATTCCAAAACCTTGGCTCTATGAGGCCGAGCTATTGGCTTTATCATCACTTTTTCCTGCTTGTATGCAAGCGCCTGAGGGAAGACGCATGCGCACGCAAGGCTGTCTATGATGAATGTGTAATCGCGATTGGAAACATACTTTCAGAAGGCTGGTGATGTACAAGTGCGCATTGTAACAAATATGGGGTATCATGACGTGTAGCCATGTGTCTTTGCTGTTCTAACAACGCAGAAGGCCATGTTGGAAAAGTAACCAAACAAAATGTATTATGAGAAAAGCGTGGCCGGCATGCACATAAATAAAGTGATCATGCAGTCCAGCAGTACTTAGCATCTACCAGTCTCATGCAATAAATACATAAACACAAAAATGATAAATTAAACGACGTGGTGCACGACTAGGAAAGGGGTGTGTTGGGAATCCTTGGGGACCAGGGAGACGACAGGAAAGGAATGAATTGCGCATGGGAGCAGGACAGGGTGAAAAACATTGGGAAGTCCGTGCGGCGGGTATAGGAAATGAAAGGAGCTCTCGGGGTATTAAAAACAGGGTCATCCAACATGGAAGTATGCACCTTCCAAGAGTGCCGAATTTAAAATGATAGAGTTCCCCGAGGCACGCAGTGGAAGGAACTCACTGGTCCAGTGAGAACGCTGACACTACACTGCTCCTGGGCAGAAGAAAAGCCATCAAATCAAAAGTAGACAAGTGAGATAGACGGCAAAGCCATCCAATCATGACCAAGGGGATGGCACAACCCAACTCTAAGTCAACCGGAAGATCTTGTAGCACAAGCAGAAGAGGGCATTCACCACTCCCCGTTGTACGTCGTTCTATACACCAACACAAGGGTTTGGGTTTGTGGGAGGATTGAAAACCATTTATCTGCAAACATCTAAAGTAATGGAGTCCTAAAGCCAGTCTCTGTTTTATGTCGCTTGTTATCATCTCATACAGGGCATGAAGGGTTAGCCTTAAACATACTAGAACATTCCCTTCAAAGTTAGGTTGTGTGCTTGTCACCGTATGCTGTGTGCAACCAATACCGTGGTGCCGTATCAGACGACCGTCATCTGTGAAGGGGCTGGAGGCCCACAATCAAAGGCATAATGTACCGGCTAATAGTTCCAAAACACAGTCAATTTAATATCTTAGGAAGCTACAGCCATGTCGCTGGCCTTTCGGCTCATCAGATGTAAGGATGGTCAGCGCTACCATTAGCATTGCAGGATGCTTAAGGTAAGCCTGGCTGCTTTTTGCCAAACAACAAGGGGTGAGGCACCGGTCCTTTGGTGACTTTTGTGGTTCACCCTGACATGGATTGCACGTTTTATTGGAGGCGGGCTCTCACCCCCTCAACCAGTACCCTGATTACTTACCTGATGGCACCTGACAAAGGAGGGGGGAAGGGAAGCACGGACTCTGGGGCAGATTTACGTTCCCTGGCGCATCCCTGCAAATCAGCAGGGATGCGCCAGGGAAGATGCGTCAATCAAGTTTGCCCTTGCGCCACCGCAGATGCGCCACATTTACAATGCGGTGCATCGTGGTGCAAGGAGAAGCAGATGCGTGACGCATCTGCCGGCGTAAGGTTGGCGCAGTGCTGAAGTTGTGTCGCAAGCGCGACGCAACTCCAGCACTGTTCCAACCTGCGCTATCTCTAACATGGTGCGTCACGCCTTACGCCTGCTTGTAGCAGGCGTAAGGATTTGACGCACTAGCGTCGGAAAAGTGACTGCGTGAAATCTTGTAGATTTCACTGCGTCACTTTTCCGCAGCTTTTTCTGACGTAACGCCCACCCTGCATACATTAAACCTGACGCGGGTTTGATGTGGCGCAGGGCTTTACAACGTGACGCATCTCACTAGATGCGCTCCATTGTAAATCTGGCGCAGCATGGCGCTTGCTTTGCGCCGCCGCTGCATCACAAAAGTGACGCAACAGCGGCGCAAAAGAGGCGCACGGGGCTTGTAAATCTGCCCCTCTGTGTTTCGAGGATGGGATTGTGAGAGCAGGACGGGACACCAAGCAGGAGGTGGGACTCGGGACTAAGACACTGATGAAGACCAGGAGGATTGAAGAAGCAGGGAGGAGGGGATATGAGAGGATACAGAGGACCTCACGGAGAAAGAACCCACAGAATGCTATAAATAATAGAGTGGAAGTGAGTGGGAACCCAGACCAGCAGATCAGAGGGAGTTGGGCTAAAGCCAGAAAAGAGAAGTAACAATAAAATATCAGAATAGCAGGAGGGTGGGTGCAGAGGGCAGTCGGTGATAGGAGCAATGAAAGGGCACTAGACTAGACAAAGAGAGAGGGAAATGACACCTGGACACATCAGGCCGAGGTCCAGGGGAGATCATGGTGAGCAGAGGGCGGGGAGTGGAACTTCAGTTCAAGGGGAAAGACAACAGCAAGGAGGCCGGGGACAGAGCTGAAGATAGGGCCACCGGCAGAAAGAAGGGGCATAGCCTTGGGCTGAAGGACAAAGGGGACTTCAAATCAGAGGGGCCAGTGGAAAGTTGTGAATGGTACAAAGTATGAGGCAGGAGCTCTACTGGAGGATAAACTGCATTGTGTCCTGTAATGTTGTGCATTGACGTGGACTATTGGAACTCAGAGGTCATTCCGGAAAACAAGGGGACATATTGAGGGTGAATCCCACAAACACATCATGGGCCGCGGCCGCAGGTGGACATATTACATTTTAGGCTTTCTTTTTCTCAAGGATGTCTCAGTTAATTGTGCTGCAACTCGGGGACTTTTGTAAGAGTGTCAACGCATGCTAATTGTGCACAAAAGACAGTAAGACTCTTAATCAAGTGATGTCCAGGTGCGTGCCGCTGCTGGCTCCAAGGGCCAAGTCCCAGGAGATGCCCCATAGATGCAAAGTGTCTGTTGTCTCAATATAAGCAAGGAGCCGTGGAGGGGCAGCTTCAAAGCGAGCATGACCTCCCCTCTGTCTGCGCTTCAAGGTCGAGCTCTCTCCTGGTGTGGGAGGCGAAAGTCCCAGGACATCAACAGTGCGCTCGTGAACCAGGTGCGTTGGATGCCTGTCTGTGGGTTCTAGGTACAGGGGGACAAGAGGTCATTTCACCCCATAGTGCAGGAAGAATGCAGCCGCAGAAGTGAGCATAACTATCGTGTTTCCACCATTTACACGTGGAAAATTAAACTAGTGTTGGAGCAAAAAAGTGTTTCTCTATTACAGTGCAAGAACTCAGAATAAAAAGTAGAATAAAAAGTGTTGCCTTACAATGTTTTATCTTTGTATTGCATTCTATTTATGGATCAAGCGTGTTATTTCTTTAGACTGTATTGCTGCCTAAAATTATGTTATGCAAAATATCTGTCATTTTTTGCAGTTAGTTTTCAACCGTTTTCTCCGTTTTTTCTTGGAAAAAATTGTTTCTATATCATGCCCCGGAGCAAGTCCTGTGTGCTAAATTAAACAATAGGTAAATGTGCAGCGCAGAAGTGTGCTCCCTCCCGTTGCCCAGCAGTGTAAGTTTTACGACATCCAGTTTTTTATTTCAGAAACATTAGCGTCCCTCAGGGTGGGGGTCTTTTTGTCCCATGTTTCTGTGATTCGTTTTACTCTGAGGCAGCACCTCCGTAATGTGCCTGTTCCTAATGTGTTGACTGTGAGCTATTCGTCATAGTGCCAGCCATCACAAAGGAGCCTGGGCAGAGCTCAGGGGTATCACTGCAAGCTGGTAACACAGCTCACCAACTAACCATGCCAGCTGTAGAGATCTTGGCATACCTGGGCAGGGCTCAGAGGTGGCACTACAAGCTGGTAACACAGCTCACCAACTCACCATGCCAGCTGTAGAGATCTTGGCATACCTGGGCAGGGCTCAGAGGTGGCACTACAAGCTGGTAACACAGCTCACCAACTCACCATGCCAGCTGTAGAGATCTTGGCATACCTGGGTAGGGCTCAGAGGTGGCACTACAAACTAGTAACACAGCTCACCAACTCACCATGCCAGCTGTAGAGATCTTGGCATACCTGGGCAGGGCTCAGGGGTGACACTACAAACTGGTAGCACAGCTCACCAACTCACCATGCCAGCTGTAGAGATCTTGGCATACCTGGGCAGGGCTCAGGGGTGACACTACAAACTGGTAACACAGCTCACCAACTCACCATGCCAGCTGTAGAGATCTTGGCATACCTGGGTAGGGCTCAGAGGTGGCACTACAAACTGGTAACACAGCTCACCAACTCACCATGCCAGCTGTAGAGATCTTGGCATACCTGGGTAGGGCTCAGAGGTGGCACTACAAGCTGGTAACACAGCTCACCAACTCTCCATGCCAGCTGTAGAGATCTTGGCATACCTGGGTAGGGCTCAGAGGTGGCACTACAAGCTGGTAACACAGCTCACCAACTCACCGTGCCAGCTGTAGAGATCTTGGCATACCTGGGTAGGGCTCAGAGGTGGCACTACAAACTGGTAAGAAAGCTCACCAACTCACCATGCCAGCTGTAGAGATCTTGGCATACTCCGTAGGGCTCAGAGGTGGCACTACAAACTGGTAACACAGCTCACCAACTCACCATGCCAGCTGGAGAGATCTTGGCATACCTGGGCAGGGCTCAGGGGTGGCACTACAAGGTGGTTACACAGCTCACCAACTCACCATGCCAGCTGTAGGGATCTTAACATTAAAGCTGCAATGGTTCAAGAACAAAATATATAACACGGAAAGTAAGTTTGCAATCAATGATACAAATAGATTAGTCAAATAAAGAAACAAGTTTCTAAAGGCAAACCAAGGCTTAACGAGAAGGAGGGGTACCCAACACAGAAAGTTATTACAAAAATATATTCTTAACTGCAATAACAACATGTGAACAAACAAATGCAAAAACATGTTGCTCACATAATAACACCAAAGCAAACATAATTTGTAACATAAAATACTGTGTAAGACAAGGAACAAATGGCAAAAGGAAACACAATTTAAACAAACAAACAGTCCAACAAATAACAAGAAAAGAAGATGACACTTAATGCTTCCTTATAACTGTATGCCAAGAGTGGTCATCTGTAGGGATCTTGGCATACCTGGGCAGGGCTCAGGGAGGGGCACGACAAGCTGGCAATCACTTTCTTCTACCCACATGATTACTGACTTGTTTTATCCTGATGTACTTTATGATCTTATGCTTGTTTAAGATCGAATAAAGATTTGAATTGAAATCGACTTGTTTTATCTCATCCTAATGTTACGCCTGAGATATATGGGACCCAAACTCAGGGGGGGGGGGGGTGTAGGCATCATTTGGCTTTAGATTTCCACAGCAGCAAAACTCCTGGAGTTATCTGAAATTCACATGTTCAAATTTCCTCGACTCCCTCACCCTTAGGGGATTTTGGCCTTTCATGTCTCGATATAAAGTCATTTTCAGGAGTTTGCATAGTTTTTATTATGCGCGTATAGTCTTGCACAGATCGCTACTATTGGGCTACAACTAGTCTGCTTTGTTTTTTTTCTTCCAAGCCCTGTTTGGAGAGTTAATGTCTCCAGAGAACCCCGAACCCGAGCGTGGGACGAGGGATGCTCAAACCCAAGAGCTCGGCAGTGGGGCGAGAGCTTGTTTTCATCATGCCGCAAGGGTTTTAAAGAAACTCGGATGCAGTTCGTACTTGAATACCTTCCACATGTACTTTTATGTCAGAAAATTGGCTGCTCACCTTGAAGACATATATTGTCATAGTGCATATATGTGAAATTAACAACTGTACACCTGTACTTACCTCTCGATACTTACACTATCTGCATTATTGCTCTGCATTTTGTAGCACTGTATTTAAAACTCCACATTCTAATACCACTCCCTTTTTATTGGGACTGACTTGGCAATGGGGCCCTTGAGTGCCCGGGGTGACTTCCATCTTTTCTGTGGGAGTTACTGATCGTTCGAAAAGGAGAAATGACACCACTGCACTGCTGAAAGTCCTCAAAACACCCCTTGAAACATTGAATCATTTTCATTTATTAGCACCTTCTGGAGATAAGCAGACATAGTCTCACACGGGCACATTACTGCAAAATTAACTTGGTGAAAAACACGATTGGAAAGCAATTCAAGCACAACACCATAAACATGGTTTTTAAATGATGGTTCAGACTGTAAAATATGATTGTGCAAATATGGCACCTGTGTACAACACCATGGCATGTGCGTTCCACTTGCACTCAGGCTCACACTATAATGTCCTTTCCATTACAGTAGGTAATATTACCTTCTACTCTAATGTTTGACCATTTACAAAGGTTTGGCATAGATATTTTAGCCAATCAGTGAGCTACCCGAGTATTTCATTTCATCCAGAGTTTGCAAACTTTGTCAAAGGTTTTCAAAGGATCTGGAGTTTTAGGAGGGGGTTCTTTACACTATGAAATGCCCCACCTTCACATGCCTCTCAGAAAGATAGGGCACACCATATTCGTATGACTTGTGCCGAAGAGGGTAATCTGGAGTGTGCTCCCCCTCCCACGCGCCTCAGGGGGTGCAGAGGTGCAGGGACCACGCCCGCTTCTCACCATGAAGTGTTAGTTTGTACAGTTGGAAGTGTCTGGTAGCTGTTGTTAAGGGTTTTTTTGTGTTGTGGAACATTTTAGGCAGAGTTTTAACATTTTTTTATTTTTGACAACTAAAGAACACCTAAGGGGAGTTTTATAGCTTTTATTGTCTAGATTTCCCAGAAAGGAAGACTTACACCAGAAGTTTAACATCTCTCTTCCAAGAGACGCCCCAGCTTGAAGACCAGTGCCCGGCCCCTGATAGCACAACTCTCTGCACTTACCTCACAACTGAGATTAAACCTTATATTGCTCGAAGGAGAGGGGGGAGGCAGGTTGGTTATGGGACACACACAGCTTCAGCAGTTTGGTTGATGCTCTTTGATCAATTACACGTCATAGAGAGAGTCACTCCTTGCTTCAGGGTTCACATCAAAGCTCTCCGTTCAATTACACGTCATAGAGAGAGTCACTCCTTGCTTTAGGGTTCACATCAAAGCTCTCCGTTCAATTCTAAGTCATAGAGAGCATCAGTCCTTGCTTCAGGGTTCACATCAATGCTCTTCGTTCAATTACACGTCATAGAGAGAGTCACTCCTTGCTTCAGGGTTCACATCAAAGCTCTCCGTTCAATTCCAAGTCATAGAGAGCACCAGTCCTTGCTTCAGGGTTCACAACGATGCTCTTTGTTCAATTACACATCATAGAGAGAGTCACTACTTGCTTCAGGGTTCACATCAAAGCTCTCCGTTCAATTCTAAGTCATAGAGAGCATCAGTCCTTGCTTCAGGGTTCACATCGATGCTCTTTGTTCAATTACACGTCATAGAGAGAGTCACTCCTTGCTTCAGGGTTCACATCAAAGCTCTCCGTTCAATTCTAAGTCATAGAGAGCATCAGTCCTTGCTCCACGGTTCACATCGATGCTCTTCGTTCAATTACACGTAATAGAGAGAGTCACTCCTTGCTTCAGGGTTCACATCAAAGGTCTCCGTTCAATTCTAAGTCATAGAGAGCATCAGTCCTTGCTTCAGGGTTCACATCGATGCTCTTTGATCAATTACACGTCATAGAGAGAGTCACTCCTTGCTTCAGGGTTCACATCAAAGCTCTCCGTTCAATTCTAAGTCATAGAGAGAGTCACTCCTTGCTTCAGGGTTCACATCGATGCTCTTTGATCAATTACACGTCATAGAGAGCAACACTCCTTGCTTCAGGGTTCACATTGATGCTCTTTGTTCAATTACCCATCATAGAGAGCAACACTCCTTGCTTCAGGGTTCACATTGATGCTCTTTGTTCAATTACACGTAATAGAGAGAGTCACTCCTTGCTTCAGGGTTCACATCAAAGCTCTCCGTTCAATTCTAAGTCATAGAGAGCATCAGTCCTTGCTTCAGGGTTCACATCAATGCTCTTCGTTCAATTACACGTCATAGAGAGAGTCACTCCTTGCTTCAGGGTTCACATCAAAGCTCTCCATTCAATTCTAAGTCATACAGAGCATCAGTCCTTGCTTCAGGGTTCACATCGATGCTCTTTGTTCAATTACACATCATAGAGAGAGTCACTCCTTGCTTCAGGGTTCACATCAAAGCTCTCCGTTCAATTCTAAGTCATACAGAGCATCAGTCCTTGCTTCAGGGTTCACATCGATGCTCTTTGTTCAATTACACATCATAGAGAGAGTCACTCCTTGCTTCAGGGTTCACATCAAAGCTCTCCGTTCAATTCTAAGTCATAGAGAGCATCAGTCCTTGCTTCAGGAGTTTGGTTGATGCTCTTTGATCAATTACACGTCATAGAGAGAGTCACTCCTTGCTTCAGGGTTCACATCAAAGCTCTCCGTTCAATTCTAAGTCATAGAGAGCATCAGTCCTTGCTTCAGGGTTCACATCGATGCTCTTTGATCAATTACACGTCATAGAGAGAGTCACTCCTTGCTTCAGGGTTCACATCAAAGCTCTCCGTTCAATTCTAAGTCATAGAGAGCATCAGTCCTTGCTTCAGGGTTCACATCGATGCTCTTTGTTCAATTACACCTCATAGAGAGAGTCACTCCTTGCTTCAGGGTTCACATCAAAGCTCTCCGTTCAATTCTAAGTCATAGAGAGCATCAGTCCTTGCTTCAGGGTTCACATCAATGCTCTTCGTTCAATTACACGTCATAGAGAGAGTCACTCCTTGCTTCAGGGTTCACATCAAAGCTCTCCGTTCAATTCTAAGTCATAGAGAGCATCAGTCCTTGCTTCAGGGTTCACATCGATGCTCTTCGTTCAATTATACGTCATAGAGAGAGTCACTCCTTGCTTCAGGGTTCACATCAATGCTCTTCGTTCAATTACACGTCATAGAGAGAGTCACTCCTTGCTTCAGGGTTCACATCAAAGCTCTCCGTTCAATTCTAAGTCATAGAGAGCATCAGTCCTTGCTTCAGGGTTCACATCGATGCTCTTTGATCAATTACACGTCACAGAGAGAGTCACTCCTTGCTTCAGGGTTCACATCAAAGCTCTCCGTTCAATTCTAAGTCATAGAGAGCATCAGTCCTTGCTTCAGGGTTCACATCGATGCTCTTCGTTCAATTACACGTCATAGAGAGAGTCACTCTTTGCTTCAGGGTTCACATCAAAGCTCTCCGTTCAATTTTAAGTCATAGAGAGCATCAGTCCTTGCTTCAGGGTTCACATCGATGCTCTTTGATCAGTTACACGTCATAGAGAGAGTCACTCCTTGCTTCAGGGTTCACATCAAAGCTCTCCGTTCAATTCTAAGTCATAGAGAGCATCAGTCCTTGCTTCAGGGTTCACATCGATGCTCTTTGATCAATTACACGTCATAGAGAGAGTCACTCCTTGCTTCAGGGTTCACATCAAAGCTCTCCGTTCAATTCTAAGTCATAGAGAGCATCAGTCCTTGCTTCAGGGTTCACATCGATGCTCTTTGTTCAATTACACATCATAGAGAGAGTCACTCCTTGCTTCAGGGTTCACATCGAAGCTCTCCGTTCAATTCTAAGTCATAGAGAGCATCAGTCCTTGCTTCAGGGTTCACATCGATGCTCTTCGTTCAATTACACGTCATAGAGAGAGTCACTCCTTGCTTCAGGGTTCACATCAAAGCTCTCCGTTCAATTCTAAGTCATAGAGAGCATCAGTCCTTGCTTCAGGGTTCACATCGATGCTCTTTGATCAATTCCACGTCATGGAGAGAGTCACTCCTTGCTTCAGGGTTCACATCAAAGCTCTCCGTTCAATTCTAAGTCATAGAGAGCATCAGTCCTTGCTTCAGGGTTCACATCGATGCTCTTTGTTCAATTACACATCATAGAGAGAGTCACTCCTTGCTTCAGGGTTCACATCAAAGCTCTCCGTTCAATTCTAAGTCATAGAGCGCATCAGTCCTTGCTTCAGGGTTCACATCGATGCTCTTTGTTCAATTACACATCATAGAGAGAGTCACTCCTTGCTTCAGGGTTCACATCAAAGCTCTCCGTTCAATTCTAAGTCATAGAGAGCATCAGTCCTTGCTTCAGGGTTCACATCAATGCTCTTCGTTCAATTACACGTCATAGAGAGAGTCACTCCTTGCTTCAGGGTTCACATCAAAGCTCTCCGTTCAATTCTAAGTCATACAGAGCATCAGTCCTTGCTTCAGGGTTCACATCGATGCTCTTTGTTCAATTACACATCATAGAGAGAGTCACTCCTTGCTTCAGGGTTCACATCAAAGCTCTCCGTTCAATTCTAAGTCATAGAGAGCATCAGTCCTTGCTTCAGGGTTCACATCGATGCTCTTTGTTCAATTACACATCATAGAGAGAGTCACTCCTTGCTTCAGGGTTCACATCAAAGCTCTCCGTTCAATTCTAAGTCATAGAGAGCATCAGTCCTTGCTTCAGGAGTTTGGTTGATGCTCTTTGATCAATTACACGTCATAGAGAGAGTCACTCCTTGCTTCAGGGTTCACATCAAAGCTCTCCGTTCAATTCTAAGTCATAGAGAGCATCAGTCCTTGCTTCAGGGTTCACATCGATGCTCTTTGATCAATTACACGTCATAGAGAGAGTCACTCCTTGCTTCAGGGTTCACATCAAAGCTCTCCGTTCAATTCTAAGTCATAGAGAGCATCAGTCCTTGCTTCAGGGTTCACATCGATGCACTTTGTTCAAATACACATCATAGAGAGAGTCACTCCTTGCTTCAGGGTTCACATCAAAGCTCTCCGTTCAATTCTAAGTCATAGAGAGCATCAGTCCTTGCTTCAGGGTTCACATCAATGCTCTTTGTTCAATTACACGTCATAGAGAGAGTCACTCCTTGCTTTAGGGTTCACATCAAAGCTCTCCGTTCAATTCTAAGTCATAGAGAGCATCAGTCCTTGCTTCAGGGTTCACATCGATGCTCTTTGATCAATTACACGTCACAGAGAGAGTCACTCCTTGCTTCAGGGTTCACATCAAAGCTCTCCGTTCAATTCTAAGTCATAGACAGCATCAGTCCTTGCTTCAGGGTTCACATCAATGCTCTTCGTTCAATTACACGTCATAGAGAGAGTCACTCCTTGCTTCAGGGTTCACATCAAAGCTCTCCGTTCAAATCTAAGTCATAGAGAGCATCAGTCCTTGCTTCAGGGTTCACATCAATGCTCTTCGTTCAATTACACGTCATAGAGAGAGTCACTCCTTGCTTCAGGGTTCAAATCAAAGCTCTCCGTTCAATTCTAAGTCATAGAGAGAGTCACTCCTTGCTTCAGGGTTCACATCGATGCTCTTTGATCAATTACACGTCATAGAGAGCAACACTCCTTGCTTCAGGGTTCACATCAAAGCTCTCCGTTCAATTCTAAGTCATAGAGAGCATCAGTCCTTGCTTCAGGGTTCACATCAATGCTCTTCGTTCAATTACACGTCATAGAGAGAGTCACTCCTTGCTTCAGGGTTCACATCAAAGCTCTCCGTTCAATTCTAAGTCATAGAGAGCATCAGTCCTTGCTTCAGGGTTCACATCGATGCTCTTTGTTCAATTACACATCATAGAGAGAGTCACTCCTTGCTTCAGGGTTCACATCAAAGCTCTCCGTTCAATTCTAAGTCATAGAGAGAGTCACTCCTTGCTTCAGGGTTCACATCGATGCTCTTTGTTCAATTACACATCATAGAGAGCAACACTGCTTGCTTCAGGGTTCACATCGATGCTCTTCGTTCAATTACACATCATAGAGAGAGTCACTCCTTGCTTCAGGGTTCACATTGATGCTCTTTGTTCAATTACACATCATAGAGAGAGTCACTCCTTGCTTCAGGGTTCACATCGATGCTCTTTGTTCAATTACACATCATAGAGAGAGTCACTCCTTGCTTCAGGGTTCACATCAAAGCTCTCCGTTCAATTCTAAGTCATAAGGAGCATCACTCCTTGCTTCAGGGTTCACATCGATGCTCTTTGTTCAATTACACATCATAGAGAGAGTCACTCCTTGCTTCAGGGTTCACATCAAAGCTCTCCGTTCAATTCTAAGTCATAGAGAGCATCAGTCCTTGCTTCAGGAGTTTGGTTGATGCTCTTTGATCAATTACACGTCATAGAGAGAGTCACTCCTTGCTTCAGGGTTCACATCAAAGCTCTCCGTTCAATTCTAAGTCATAGAGAGCATCAGTCCTTGCTTCAGGGTTCACATCGATGCTCTTTGATCAATTACACGTCATAGAGAGAGTCACTCCTTGCTTCAGGGTTCACATCAAAGCTCTCCGTTCAATTCTAAGTCATAGAGAGCATCAGTCCTTGCTTCAGGGTTCACATCGATGCACTTTGTTCAAATACACATCATAGAGAGAGTCACTCCTTGCTTCAGGGTTCACATCAAAGCTCTCCGTTCAATTCTAAGTCATAGAGAGCATCAGTCCTTGCTTCAGGGTTCACATCAATGCTCTTTGTTCAATTACACGTCATAGAGAGCAACACTCCTTGCTTCAGGGTTCACATCAAAGCTCTCCGTTCAATTCTAAGTCATAGAGAGAGTCACTCCTTGCTTTAGGGTTCACATCAAAGCTCTCCGTTCAATTCTAAGTCATAGAGAGCATCAGTCCTTGCTTCAGGGTTCACATCGATGCTCTTTGATCAATTACACGTCACAGAGAGAGTCACTCCTTGCTTCAGGGTTCACATCAAAGCTCTCCGTTCAATTCTAAGTCATAGAGAGCATCAGTCCTTGCTTCAGGGTTCACATCAATGCTCTTCGTTCAATTACACGTCATAGAGAGAGTCACTCCTTGCTTCAGGGTTCACATCAAAGCTCTCCGTTCAATTCTAAGTCATAGAGAGCATCAGTCCTTGCTTCAGGGTTCACATCGATGCTCTTCGTTCAATTATACGTCATAGAGAGAGTCACTCCTTGCTTCAGGGTTCACATCAATGCTCTTCGTTCAATTACACGTCATAGAGAGAGTCACTCCTTGCTTCAGGGTTCACATCAAAGCTCTCCGTTCAATTCTAAGTCATAGAGAGCATCAGTCCTTGCTTCAGGGTTCACATCGATGCTCTTTGATCAATTACACGTCACAGAGAGAGTCACTCCTTGCTTCAGGGTTCACATCAAAGCTCTCCGTTCAATTCTAAGTCATAGAGAGCATCAGTCCTTGCTTCAGGGTTCACATCGATGCTCTTTGATCAATTCCACGTCATGGAGAGAGTCACTCCTTGCTTCAGGGTTCACATCAAAGCTCTCCATTCAATTCTAAGTCATAGAGAGCATCAGTCCTTGCTTCAGGGTTCACATCGATGCTCTTTGTTCAATTACACATCATAGAGAGAGTCACTCCTTGCTTCAGGGTTCACATCAAAGCTCTCCGTTCAATTCTAAGTCATAGAGCGCATCAGTCCTTGCTTCAGGGTTCACATCGATGCTCTTTGTTCAATTACACATCATAGAGAGAGTCACTCCTTGCTTCAGGGTTCACATCAAAGCTCTCCGTTCAATTCTAAGTCATAGAGAGCATCAGTCCTTGCTTCAGGGTTCACATCAATGCTCTTCGTTCAATTACACGTCATAGAGAGAGTCACTCCTTGCTTCAGGGTTCACATCAAAGCTCTCCGTTCAATTCTAAGTCATACAGAGCATCAGTCATTGCTTCAGGGTTCACATCGATGCTCTTTGTTCAATTACACATCATAGAGAGAGTCACTCCTTGCTTCAGGGTTCACATCAAAGCTCTCCGTTCAATTCTAAGTCATAGAGAGCATCAGTCCTTGCTTCAGGGTTCACATCGATGCTCTTTGTTCAATTACACATCATAGAGAGAGTCACTCCTTGCTTCAGGGTTCACATCAAAGCTCTCCGTTCAATTCTAAGTCATAGAGAGCATCAGTCCTTGCTTCAGGAGTTTGGTTGATGCTCTTTGATCAATTACACGTCATAGAGAGAGTCACTCCTTGCTTCAGGGTTCACATCAAAGCTCTCCGTTCAATTCTAAGTCATAGAGAGCATCAGTCCTTGCTTCAGGGTTCACATCGATGCTCTTTGATCAATTACACGTCATAGAGAGAGTCACTCCTTGCTTCAGGGTTCACATCAAAGCTCTCCGTTCAATTCTAAGTCATAGAGAGCATCAGTCCTTGCTTCAGGGTTCACATCGATGCACTTTGTTCAAATACACATCATAGAGAGAGTCACTCCTTGCTTCAGGGTTCACATCAAAGCTCTCCGTTCAATTCTAAGTCATAGAGAGCATCAGTCCTTGCTTCAGGGTTCACATCAATGCTCTTTGTTCAATTACACGTCATAGAGAGAGTCACTCCTTGCTTTAGGGTTCACATCAAAGCTCTCCGTTCAATTCTAAGTCATAGAGAGCATCAGTCCTTGCTTCAGGGTTCACATCGATGCTCTTTGATCAATTACACGTCACAGAGAGAGTCACTCCTTGCTTCAGGGTTCACATCAAAGCTCTCCGTTCAATTCTAAGTCATAGACAGCATCAGTCCTTGCTTCAGGGTTCACATCAATGCTCTTCGTTCAATTACACGTCATAGAGAGAGTCACTCCTTGCTTCAGGGTTCACATCAAAGCTCTCCGTTCAAATCTAAGTCATAGAGAGCATCAGTCCTTGCTTCAGGGTTCACATCAATGCTCTTCGTTCAATTACACGTCATAGAGAGAGTCACTCCTTGCTTCAGGGTTCAAATCAAAGCTCTCCGTTCAATTCTAAGTCATAGAGAGAGTCACTCCTTGCTTCAGGGTTCACATCGATGCTCTTTGATCAATTACACGTCATAGAGAGCAACACTCCTTGATTCAGGGTTCACATCAAAGCTCTCCGTTCAATTCTAAGTCATAGAGAGCATCAGTCCTTGCTTCAGGGTTCACATCGATGCTCTTTGTTCAATTACACATCATAGAGAGAGTCACTCCTTGCTTCAGGGTTCACATCAAAGCTCTCCGTTCAATTCTAAGTCATAGAGAGCATCAGTCCTTGCTTCAGGAGTTTGGTTGATGCTCTTTGATCAATTACACGTCATAGAGAGAGTCACTCCTTGCTTCAGGGTTCACATCAAAGCTCTCCGTTCAATTCTAAGTCATAGAGAGCATCAGTCCTTGCTTCAGGGTTCACATCGATGCTCTTTGATCAATTACACGTCATAGAGAGAGTCACTCCTTGCTTCAGGGTTCACATCAAAGCTCTCCGTTCAATTCTAAGTCATAGAGAGCATCAGTCCTTGCTTCAGGGTTCACATCGATGCACTTTGTTCAAATACACATCATAGAGAGAGTCACTCCTTGCTTCAGGGTTCACATCAAAGCTCTCCGTTCAATTCTAAGTCATAGAGAGCATCAGTCCTTGCTTCAGGGTTCACATCAATGCTCTTTGTTCAATTACACGTCATAGAGAGAGTCACTCCTTGCTTTAGGGTTCACATCAAAGCTCTCCGTTCAATTCTAAGTCATAGAGAGCATCAGTCCTTGCTTCAGGGTTCACATCGATGCTCTTTGATCAATTACACGTCACAGAGAGAGTCACTCCTTGCTTCAGGGTTCACATCAAAGCTCTCCGTTCAATTCTAAGTCATAGACAGCATCAGTCCTTGCTTCAGGGTTCACATCAATGCTCTTCGTTCAATTACACGTCATAGAGAGAGTCACTCCTTGCTTCAGGGTTCACATCAAAGCTCTCCGTTCAAATCTAAGTCATAGAGAGCATCAGTCCTTGCTTCAGGGTTCACATCAATGCTCTTCGTTCAATTACACGTCATAGAGAGAGTCACTCCTTGCTTCAGGGTTCAAATCAAAGCTCTCCGTTCAATTCTAAGTCATAGAGAGAGTCACTCCTTGCTTCAGGGTTCACATCGATGCTCTTTGATCAATTACACGTCATAGAGAGCAACACTCCTTGATTCAGGGTTCACATCAAAGCTCTCCGTTCAATTCTAAGTCATAGAGAGCATCAGTCCTTGCTTCAGGGTTCACATCAATGCTCTTCGTTCAATTACACGTCATAGAGAGAGTCACTCCTTGCTTCAGGGTTCACATCAAAGCTCTCCGTTCAATTCTAAGTCATAGAGAGCATCAGTCCTTGCTTCAGGGTTCACATCGATGCTCTTTGTTCAATTACACATCATAGAGAGAGTCACTCCTTGCTTCAGGGTTCACATCAAAGCTCTCCGTTCAATTCTAAGTCATAGAGAGAGTCACTCCTTGCTTCAGGGTTCACATCGATGCTCTTTGTTCAATTACACATCATAGAGAGCAACACTGCTTGCTTCAGGGTTCACATCGATGCTCTTCGTTCAATTACACATCATAGAGAGAGTCACTCCTTGCTTCAGGGTTCACATTGATGCTCTTTGTTCAATTACACATCATAGAGAGAGTCACTCCTTGCTTCAGGGTTCACATCGATGCTCTTTGTTCAATTACACATCATAGAGAGAGTCACTCCTTGCTTCAGGGTTCACATCAAAGCTCTCCGTTCAATTCTAAGTCATAAGGAGCATCACTCCTTGCTTCAGGGTTCACATCGATGCTCTTTGTTCAATTACACATCATAGAGAGAGTCACTCCTTGCTTCAGGGTTCACATCAAAGCTCTCCGTTCAATTCTAAGTCATAGAGAGCATCAGTCCTTGCTTCAGGAGTTTGGTTGATGCTCTTTGATCAATTACACGTCATAGAGAGAGTCACTCCTTGCTTCAGGGTTCACATCAAAGCTCTCCGTTCAATTCTAAGTCATAGAGAGCATCAGTCCTTGCTTCAGGGTTCACATCGATGCTCTTTGATCAATTACACGTCATAGAGAGAGTCACTCCTTGCTTCAGGGTTCACATCAAAGCTCTCCGTTCAATTCTAAGTCATAGAGAGCATCAGTCCTTGCTTCAGGGTTCACATCGATGCACTTTGTTCAAATACACATCATAGAGAGAGTCACTCCTTGCTTCAGGGTTCACATCAAAGCTCTCCGTTCAATTCTAAGTCATAGAGAGCATCAGTCCTTGCTTCAGGGTTCACATCAATGCTCTTTGTTCAATTACACGTCATAGAGAGCAACACTCCTTGCTTCAGGGTTCACATCAAAGCTCTCCGTTCAATTCTAAGTCATAGAGAGAGTCACTCCTTGCTTTAGGGTTCACATCAAAGCTCTCCGTTCAATTCTAAGTCATAGAGAGCATCAGTCCTTGCTTCAGGGTTCACATCGATGCTCTTTGATCAATTACACGTCACAGAGAGAGTCACTCCTTGCTTCAGGGTTCACATCAAAGCTCTCCGTTCAATTCTAAGTCATAGAGAGCATCAGTCCTTGCTTCAGGGTTCACATCAATGCTCTTCGTTCAATTACACGTCATAGAGAGAGTCACTCCTTGCTTCAGGGTTCACATCAAAGCTCTCCGTTCAAATCTAAGTCATAGAGAGCATCAGTCCTTGCTTCAGGGTTCACATCAATGCTCTTCGTTCAATTACACGTCATAGAGAGAGTCACTCCTTGCTTCAGGGTTCACATCAAAGCTCTCCGTTCAATTCTAAGTCATAGAGAGCATCAGTCCTTGCTTCAGGGTTCACATCAATGCTCTTCGTTCAATTACACGTCATAGAGAGAGTCACTCCTTGCTTCAGGGTTCACATCAAAGCTCTCCGTTCAATTCTAAGTCATAGAGAGCATCAGTCCTTGCTTCAGGGTTCACATCGATGCTCTTTGTTCAATTACACATCATAGAGAGAGTCACTCCTTGCTTCAGGGTTCACATCAAAGCTCTCCGTTCAATTCTAAGTCATAGAGAGAGTCACTCCTTGCTTCAGGGTTCACATCGATGCTCTTTGTTCAATTACACATCATAGAGAGCAACACTCCTTGCTTCAGGGTTCACATCGATGCTCTTCGTTCAATTACACATCATAGAGAGAGTCACTCCTTGCTTCAGGGTTCACATTGATGCTCTTTGTTCAATTACACATCATAGAGAGAGTCACTCCTTGCTTCAGGGTTCACATCGATGCTCTTTGTTCAATTACACATCATAGAGAGAGTCACTCCTTGCTTCAGGGTTCACATCAAAGCTCTCCGTTCAATTCTAAGTCATAAGGAGCATCACTCCTTGCTCCAGGGTTCACATCGATGCTCTTCGTTCAATTACACGTCATGGAGAGCATCACTCCTTCCTTCAGGGTTCACATCGATGCTCTTTGTTCAATTACACGCCATAGAGAGCGACACTCCTTGCTTCAGGTTTTGCTCATCTACTTGATTTTTTACCACTCAACAGCTTAATTTTATTTCACCTTAGGAGACAGCGGAATTGTTTGGATATGAACAGGATGGAGGCTTCTTTAACGTGTGATATAACACCAGCTGTACAGGATATTGTATCTGCTGCTTCCTGACCCAGCACTCTTGTGGCTGCTTGAGTTTTATCCCACTTTGAGCACACACTTCATTCTTAGCAGGTGGTGGGTTTGGCACATAGCTTGGTCAGAGATACATCATGCTTCAGGATGGTGCTTCATGTACTCGATATATTTATTTATTTGTTTATTTACTAATGAGTTGACTAAAGTGCTAAATGTCTCCGATTATGTCAAGCACTTTTCAGAGAAGGAGAACTCTAACGTGTGTACTATTATGAGAAGCTGAAGTCTTTTATATATCCCATGAATGACCGTGCTGATGTTACAACCCCAATGTAGTTAAATGTAATTAAAGCAAAGATGGGATAGTTCAGCTTTGAATCATGCCCTGAACCTCATGATGTTGGGTTCAGATCTGAAGTTAGGGTTCAGGCATCATTTTATCTCAGCCTTGTGCATCCAATGATCTGCTACACACTTCACGCACTCAACATTCTGATGCGTATGCAGGTGAGTGGATATTGAACTTCAATTTCAGGTAGAAATGGAATAAAGTGTCAATGTCAGTAATGAATCAAGTCTTTTGCCCCAGTATGCTCCATGGGCCAAGGATAGGCCTTTCATTCTGGCATCTCCTGGAAGCCACAGGAGAGTTTTGAGGGTGGATCTGATGCGGTCCTGGATACAGAGGTTACGCCATACTCTGACTGCCTCATTGTGACTGAGATGCTAGGAGAGATCACAGTTGATGGTTTTACAGAAGATAAGATGTGCCAGTATAAGGAGCCGTTCAGCCTGGTCTTCGGTTTGGAGATGAGAGAGCTGACCTCCTTTGCTTACAAAGTAAAACAGCACTGTGCTTTGAAGGGTGAATTAGACAGGTGCAGGACCACACCTTTGGGATGTATTGAGGTGGGTAGCAAGTAAGAAGGAAAGAAGGCAAGCATGAAGGGTGGAGTAGCAGTTGAGATGCCAGCGTTTAGGGAAGGCCAAGGTATAATGCAGCAGTGGGGCCTGTCAGGAATGGAATAGGGGCTTGGGGCAATTGTGATTGCTCCTTTGAAACAATATAGGAGATTTATAAGATGCGTTGGTTTTAAATTGTGGCAGACCTATAAAAAGAGTCTAGAACACCAAGCTCTCAGGGCTGGAGAAAGACAACTGGTGGGACCTCCAGGACACTATTGTCACTTCTCTGCCTGAACTTTGCCCCTCCTGATTACAAGCCGTGAGGGAAACGGCCAACTCAGGTGTTCTTGAGCTAATCTCTGTGCAATTAGCAGCCTACACTTCGCCGTGAGGGGAACGGCTGGAAAAAACTTCATTTCCCAGCAGCCCCGTGGCGCCTGCCTCTGACATCAACAGGCAGCGCCAGGGGCCCATAAAGCTGCTCACTGCTAACCGCAGCGCGGGACGCGCTTTTGTCACTTCTCTGCCTGAACTTTGCCCCTCCTGATTACAAGCCGTGAGGGAAACGGCCAACTCGGGTGTTCTTGAGCTAATCTCTGTGCAATTAGCAGCCTACACTTCGCCGTGAGGGCAACGGCCGGAAAAAACTTCATTTCCCAGCAGCCCCGTGGCGCCTGCCTCTGACATCAACAGGCAGTGCCAGGGGCCCATAAAGCTGCTCACTGCTAACCGCAGCACGGGACGCGCGCGGGCTGCGCCCAGGCAAAGCCCGGTCCAAGGGCGGGCCCGTCCTTGCCCGTCAAAGGCCGGAGAAGGCTGGGCTGGGCATACTCTCTAACATTTACTGTTGGACATTGATTTGTAAGTACGGATGTGTTAATAGGCTGTGGTAAATCCTTGCTTGATTCTGGCCGTCTGGGGCCCCTTGTTTGGAGCGGGCTGGTATATATTGTAACGTCAATAATTTATGTCCCTTGAGACCATATGCTCTTTGTACATGTAGATTTTATTAGAGTGTCTCGAGAGGGCCAAAAGGTGCGGGGGTCGATCCACTGAGGGGGGCTGCTGATTTCAAGTTTTAATCTTTAAAGTAATACTAGATCATTGTTTTATATTGGAGGTTTTTGTGTTTTTCATATTGCACACGATGAATACTAGGCTTAGTACGAACAGGAAATCACTGGTGGGAGGATCTGTCAGGGGCACCCTAGATCAATTTATTACAAGGGCGGCCTCACTGTTGGAACGTGAAATTGTGCACACTGAACGACATTTATCAACTGAATTACAGAGGAAACGTTCTTCCTTGGGGGCTGATCAGTTAGCTACCACTCCATCTCACAATACCAAACGTACCACATACACAGAACAAATAAGTGACATAGATATCACCCCACAGCTTCAAGAACAGGTAGACTCTCAATCAGGTATGAAAGATTCTGTTACTATAGATAACAGTATAGGGTCAGAAATTGAACATCCTATTAAGGATCGGTCCTCAGTAAAAAAGCCCCCCATAAAGACAAATAGCATAAGTAAAATAAAAGATTCAATACCCAGTTTCCCAAAGCAAAAAAGGACTCATGGCACTTGTAAGCAAAAAAAAGGTGGGGTCAAAACCCCAAATATTGCCACAAGCTTTACGAGTACAACAGATCCTGGAGTTTTTAAAATTGGCCCAGATAGCTTGGTGGCACACCCCTACCAAGATTTAATGAGTGACATAGAAAAATTAGTTAAATCATTGTTGCTACCTTTGGCGGAAAGGGTAAAAAGAATATCAGAACAGCTAGAGTCTATACAAGAAAATGGTGCGGCTAATGCCAAAACATTGGGAGAAATATCTGTGAGAATGTGCACTTTGAACTTCCCTGGCCCGGTATCTGAGCCAGTGACGAATTTAGTTTATCCCGTAAATAGTGTAAAGACAACCCCCCCTCTCAGGGAGACTAGCTTGGCCACACAGTATACGAATTTGGATTCAAGGAAACCGAGAGAGAGTGGGGCCCTAAACAAGCAGAACCATGAGCATAGTAAAATGGGTGGGAGAGCATACACAGATAGAAATTTTAAGGGACCATCTCAGCATATAGATCTCCCACCAGAGGCTGAACCCTACGTCATCGTACTCACAAAGGTACCAGAGCTAGCATTGGAGAATCATGAAGGCCACCAGACTCTTAAGAATAAGGTGATGCACTGGCTCAGAGTGAATAGGCCATTACCCGCCAACTTAGACGGGGAAATCCTCCATGTTAGAAGGTTAGGATGGGTGGGACGAAGACCAAAAAATGTAAAGGGGGATGTAATCATTGTTAACTTTAGGGATCACAGAGTGGTAAATCATATTAGAGACTGGTACTCAGGGGGCCACGAGGGAGGTATATCCACCCATGACCTATTATTACCTAGTTATTTCTACCCCAAGATCTTGGTAGGCAATGATGAGAGCCTAACACGTTCAAACACCCAGATAATGACAGGTCCTATGTTTAACATCCCAACCTCCAACCATTTTGCAACACTCTCTGGACTGGAGGGGGTTGATTGACTAATTACTCCCACGATTAGTAACCAAACTGCCAAGGAGAAACTATCAATTGACGATATAGGATTAGTTTCTTGGAACGTAGCTGGCCTATCCTCAAAATTTGACAATCTTGAGTGGAGGGAATATATAGCAAGGTTTCACGTTATTTGTCTCAAGGAAACATGGGTGGTTGAATACAACCCCTTTCAGTTAGAAGGGTACGGGTGTTTTGTTGTTCCGGCACAAAAATCAATTTCGGGCAGAGCCAGAGGAGGATTAGTTACCTATGTGGACCTGAAATTGGAAGGTGTGTGGACCAATTTGAATTGGAATTCCTACTATTTCCAATGCCTGAGACTCAAAATAAACAAAATGTGCATTATTCTAGTTAATTTTTATAATGCCATAGTCTCGAGCAAGGAAGGCTCCATACTATTTGACTTAAATAGTCATTTGACTGGTGTAATGGAGCAGTGTAACTCCATAGTGGCCCCTCGTATTATCTTAGTGGGTGATTTAAATTGTCACTTATGTCCAAATTTAAAATTTTGCATGGGCGACTGGTCTGGGTGTACCATATCAAAAGGTTTGCACTTTGAACACACTAAGGAGGGGAGGGAGTTAGAAAAAGTCATGAAAGCTCACTCATTAAAACACACACTCGATTTGGTATCTGTAAAAGAAGGAAATGGTGCCCCAATAACCTTTAAAGGGAGGGGATGTAGCTAGGGGTGGGCGGAATTTGCGTAATCGCGTTAGGCAAATCTCCGCGAAACGGTAAAAAATCTCCGCGAACATGCAGAAATTCCGCGAACACGCGGAATCGCTTGTTCGCGATGCTTTTTTCCTGTTGACAGTTGCTGTTTGCGTGCTCGGGGAGAAATATCTCGCGAACACGCATTTTGAGAACGCGAACAAGAAAAAATTTCGCGAAGTCGCAGAAAGCAGAATTTTGGCCAATTTTGCGTTCTCCGCGGAACGCGAAATTACCGAAATTCCGCAAATTCCGCGAGTGGAACGGAATTTACCGCCCAGGCCTAGATGTAGCTCAACTATAGATTTTATAATATTCTCAAATATACTCTGGCAGTGGATAAAAGAGATCACCATTGACTGGAGTATATTCAGTGACCATAATCCACTCACGCTTTGGATCAAAAACCAGTCCGCCTCTAAAGAAAGAAGAGGTTCACAGAAAGGTAGCTCTGAGAAAGTAACTGATCAGGGGAGGCGTTTAAGGTGGTCCTGTATTGATGGAGATGCTTTCTATGAAACCCTAATTATGGATGGGAGAAAAGAGTTTGAAATCTGTAGTCATCCTCTAGTAGAGGGTTTGGCCGTGACTATCGCATTTGAGTCAATGACCAACCACATAGATAGACTACTAAAATCCACCCGACCATGGAAACACAATAATGTGCCTAGATGGTTCAATAAAGACTGCTCACGAGCACAGAAGGATTTAAAAAAAAGTCTGAAATTGAGACCAAGAGATAAATTGCGAATAGCCCAGTGCAGGATTGCTTATAAAAAAGCTATAAAATGTAGGAGATTTGCCTTACAATCACAAACGTGGGAAACTTTAAAGGAAGCTGCGGTAAAGAGAGATCTAGGCATCTTCTGGAAAACTATAAATAACCCATGTTTCCAGGATATCGCAGCGCCGGTAATTGGCACATCTATCCTCCCCGAGCAATGGTTCAATCATTTTAAAAGCTTATACAATTTTTCAGCCGTAAATCCTTCAGCTGAAGAGGAATTGGGCCCATGGAGGGCAGTGATTGAATTCACTATTGGGGAAGTTAAAGCAGGAATTCTGGGGCTTACACAAAATAAGGCACCTGGTCCAGATGGTATACCACCTGATCTGTTTTTATGTAAGGTAGAATTCTGGGCCCCAATCCTGACACGTGTAATTAATGTGGCTATTGCAGTGGGCATGCCACGCTCTTGGTCTACAGCAATCATAGTGCCTATTTTTAAAAAAGGTAAAAAAGATGACCCGCAGTGCTATCGTCCCATATCACTGATCGATGTGACAGCAAAAGTTTTAGGAAGAATGATTTTAAATCGTCTATTGGACTGGGCCGAGGAACACCACATTATCTCAGATTTTCAATATGGCTTCAGGGCTGGCAGATCAACCACGGACCAATGCCTGAATCTTTATTTACTGGTGGCAAAATACACTATAGCCAGTGAACAATCAATATATCTGGGGTTTATGGATCTCTCGGCCGCATTCGATCGTGTAAACAGAGAAAAGTTATGGGCTCTTATGACTAGATTAGGAGTAGACCCAGAAATTATAAATATTTTGAGAGCACTCCATTGGAAAACTTTTGCCAAGGTACGGTATAATCTGGCTGGGGACACAACAGGATACTTTTGCTGCACAAGTGGAGTAAGACAGGGCTGTATATTGGCCCCGTTCTTATTTTCCCTGTACATCAACGAACTGGAACAGACATTGTGCACATTGAATGCAGACACTCCAATGGGGGGTCATCGCCCCATCCCAGTGCTGTTGTACGCAGACGATGCGGTTCTTTTGGCACGAACGCCGAAAAGCCTGCAGTGTCTAATAGACGGTTTTGTTGATTTTATGGACACTTTAGATTTATCAGCTAATCTAACAAAGTCCTACGTCTTGCTAGCAGGAGCTAAACCGTGTAAAAAATGTACCTATCGAATAGGTTCACACATTTTAGAACAAGTGAAAACTTTTTCTTACCTGGGTCTTTTATTTGATGGGCTTTTACATTTTAAACTTTTAATTGAAGAACGGAGTATAAAACTGATCTCGTCATCAGGAGCAATTATGAGTCATGGAAGAAGGCTGGGTCGGTGGTCACCGGAGCAGGTTATGCATCTTTATGGCTCCATCTGCTGTGCCAAAGTAATGTATGGAGCAGAAGTATGGGGCTTTGCTGGGACACGACAAATACAGGTTGAGGAAAATAAATTTTTGCGTAAGATACTTAAAATTCCTCAGAGCTCGTCGGCATACATCACCCACGCCGAACTAGGGAGATCATACATTGAGGACCTGATCCAGACTAGACCTGTTATGGCCTGGATTAGGACCTGGTCCAATATCGATGCAGAACTAGGACGGCACATTATTACAGATTGCATGACCAGGGACAGAGGAATGTGTATCCCGTGGCTCAGATATGTAAAAACATCTTTGGAAGGAATAGATTGCATAGACCTCTTCACAAATCCGACTACAGTAATACGCCAAGATAAGAACAGAATTAAGGATTTGCTCCTGAAAAAAGCTGAAGAGCATAGAGACAATACTGAAGGTAGAAAGCCTTTAGCCTGTGCCTACAGTATGACCAAGACAGTAGTTACTGTGGAACCTTACATCAGCTTAATACATAACGGACAGAACAGGTTCCTGTTCACTCGTTTTAGGCTCAACCTTATTCATCATCTTTTAGCGGACCCTTTGGGATATACTACCACAGTTGAGCAGAAAGGTACTTGCGGCTGCGATAATAAATCTCCGCAGGATACCCTTCATTTTGTATTGTTATGCCCTTTTTATTCTTTTCCCAGGCGTCGTTACCTAGTAAGATTATTAAAAAATGGTAAATTCAGACAAGCGAAGGTTGCTCTGTTATATCTACAAAGGGCTGAAGATTTACTGACCTTGGTATGTATAACAAGTTTTTTAAAAGTTGCATTCAAAATAAGAAACACCAGGGGACAGCCAGGGTCAAATTAGGGCTGAAGCTACTAAATTGTACTGTTTTACCCTGCAAATGATTTTAATTGAATTTAGACAATACTGTCTTATATGTTGTTAAATGGCATTTATCTACCTGTATCTAGATACGGCACTAGCACTTTAGGAATTGTTGTTAATTCTTATGTACCAATACTTGAACACGTAGGATGGAATGTAGTAGTTTTTGTCTAAACTGATAATGTCTTGTGGCTTTTTGCATTTTATGAATTGAGTTTCTTATGTCGGTGAAGACATTATAAGTGTATTTCAAACTGTTAGTTTTCTTTTTATTAGGATGAACTAATAATGAAATGTAGTTGTATGTATATTTTCAGAAATGTGTGTTGCTTTTATGGTGACTTGAATTGCACCGAATAAAGCTGATTTGAAAGTGAAAGTGAAAGAGTCTAGAACACCAAGCTCTCAGGGCTGGAGAAAGACAACTGGTGGGACCTCCAGGACACTTTTTCAGAGATGCAATTTTACACTGTGAATGCTCACCAGGAAGTTTCCTGGTAAAAGTTTTGCAATTAATTGCCGTTTCAACTTTCTGTTACTGTTTTTTCGCTGTTGCTTTGTCCTTCACCCTTGTTATTTTCTTCTTCCTCGATATCCCCTGGTATTAGATTTCTGGCCTGCTGTGCACTCTGATTCCGCATCCTGCGTTTGCTTTATTGCTTCCTCTCTGTCTTGATCCCATTAACCTTAACTCAGGGAGATTCCTGAACTGGTTCAAGATACCTGTTGCATCAGCTTCCATTTACATCGGCTTAGGTTCACAGGGGCCCACTATTCTAAAGTTGGTACTCAAAACCTCTTGCCCTGTATTTATAGATATATTAATGTTCATTAATGCTGAAAATATGTGTGCTTTATTTGTGCCCAGTCTGTGACCATGCTATTCAGCAAGATCTGAATCTTGGCAGAGTTGCGACCCCGAAGACCATTACGTACTGGTGATCTACTACCTCTCGTACTCCCATTGCCGCCTCCCTATTTTGTTCTGCTGTCTTGATTTACCTTAGTATAGGCCGACCCACATTCTGGCGAGTGGAGCAGATTGTCATCAGAATTTGCCAGACAACATTTGCACTGACATAATTTTAGTTACGCAGTAGTAATCCAAGTAATTTCGGTAATTCGGCTTTACTCTGCAATGTGGAATTACTGATAATTATGCAATTGTGTAATTATGAGTAATTTGAGGGGAAACTCCCACTGCGAGAGCTAATTTAAGAAGTGTGAGCGGCCAGTGGCGCTCACAATTCATGTTCTGCTTCATTTAGCCCTAAATGCTGGGAGTAAGTTGGGTAAAACCTACTCCAAGAGCACATCTAATGCTATTTCTTAGTCCAAAATGCAATCTTGCGATCATTTTGGAAACAAGAGGGAAAATAGTGCTAAATGGTGGCAATAAGTTTGGGGAACAACTTACCCCAAGAGCACATTTAGCGAGCTGCAGTGGCTGCTGGAGCTCACTAATCATGTTCCGTTGGAGTTAGTGCTTTTTCTTAGTGCCAAATTAATTCCTGCACCCATGTGTGCTCTTATTGCCTAGTTATGAGTAGTCTCGCACAATTTTCATGTAAATCTGTGTGATTACGGTACACTCATTTATGCAAGTTATGCACAACCCTGCTGCAGACAAACAAAAAACAGGAGTAAACCCCTATACCCAATTGAGACCGGGTAATATATGGCAGCAATAAACAGTGTCGCTCCCAAGCTGTCCGGACTAACGCAGACACCCGTATTCCTTACGGAGTGGTTTGAATTGGACTCATCCCTGCCCCGCGAACCGTTTTTCTCCGAGTGCTGCCCTCCTCCTGCACGCACGCTCGTTCCCTTAGATTCTGGACCTTCAAATTGACCACATCTCGGACATTGACCGCCTCTCAAGCCTCACCACCTCTAGCTCACCAGAAGTGTAGGATTCACCTTCTGGCCTTCCCCTTCCCCCATCCTCATTGATTGCCGCAAGAGCACTCTTATTGATTTGTGTAACCATTGTCCTGATGATGACCTCAAGTTAGAGAGGTCGAAACGCCATCGACCCCACAACGCCAATTGCGGCATACTAAATGGTCACTCACAAATGATGAAATTATGTTTGTGAATGTAAATACTTTCGTATGACCTTCACCAATCTCCTTATTGTTTGCGCCGCCTCACGTTGTTCTTTCACCACATGTGTCACTGCGCCATTCATTCACTATAACACTTCCAGTGCACATTTGGTTGTTCTGGTTACTGCAATTTAGTTGTATTTCTGTGCTTCTATATGCAAAAATAACAACCTTTCCATCCTCCCTTGGTCTTCCTTGTTCCTTCTTGTGCTATGTGATTGAATCTCCTTTGAACAGTCCCCCCACGTGATCTACCTGTTGAGACAACCCTGTTGCAGAGCAGAGCTGGTTGGTGCTAGTCAGTCTCAGGTTTGTTGTGAGTTTTTTAAAGCAGAGGTCACTGTTGATCTCTTGTCAAAGCTATGAGTCACAGAGTGAAACCTAGGTTCATTTTATTCAGCAATTCTTGGATCTAACATTGCTGGTATTAATGAAAAGGACAGAGCAGACCTTGATTGTAATGCACTTCAAATAGGCTCTGAACTCCCAGACCTGGATGACTGTTGCACAATTCCTCAGGTAGGTGTTGTTGTTGTGGGTTTCTTTTGTATAGTTGAGTGTCACCTGTATATTGTTGGATGCTAACATTCATGTTATTTATTAGAGCCTCTAAGTGTCTATGTAGAGTTTGGAAAATAGTGAGGTAAAACCGCATGGCTAAATAACCTTAAAATATTGATACACACAATAGATTAATATAATTTTCTAGCAATAGCTAAAAAAAGCATTCCATCTATTGACTTGTTAAATTCTATGGGAAAGAGTGAAGATGATTTTGCTCTAAATTTACTTTGAAGAGGGGTGGCTGTAATAAAAAAGGTGTTAAACAATAGTGACTGTTAGTGGATCATTTATTGCTCGCGTCAGGGCCAGAAAGTGGAGTTCTGTCGATTTATCAATGCTATGAGCGTGATATTGCAGTCAGATATGTGCCTCTTATTTATCATCAAAGGTCCATTAAGCTCACTCTCTGTCCTTCAGTTGTTGTGGCAATGTGTATGTCTGGTTTCTTTACTTATAATAAAACAAATACTGATAAGAATGAAAACATGTCCTTAGGACATGCCGATGAAGGGTCCTTTTTAATCAGTACAAAAGTCAGTGTGGTAATTGGAGAGAGCATATCATGAATCACTCAAAGTTAATTGAACAATAAAAGACAGAGAAGAGCTGACATTCTCTTTCTGTCTCCTTGGTGATAGTGGGTGGATGACTCTATTGACCTTTTTTCACAGCTATCAGTTGCATTGTAATCTATAAATAATGCGATAACTTAAATACCATTTGAATCAACTGTAGTAGCAATCAATATATTTTAAAAGAACAGCTGAGAATTAGATTTCTTTGAGGATATTCTGCAAAATGTGTCTGAGGAGAGGTCTGTTTCTACTTGATATTTATCATTATTACATGAATGTGCATGCAGAATGTTCAGAACAGTGTAATTGCTTTCTGCATGCTCTATGGCTCTTGAGTAACTGTATGGGGTTATGCCCTTACCACGGAAAGGGCCTAGTGTGGAATTTTGTCAGCAGACTCTCAAGGAGATGCAGAGGGAGACGCTGAATAGTAATGGTTAAGACTTAATATATTAAGTACATGAAAGACACCTCAGCCACAGCTGTTGTCGCTCACTTCCTCTCAGAACTCAATGAGTGAAGCTCAACAACGAACACAATGGGACCAACATTTCAATCCCAAGCAACATTATCTTAGTACAATTAGCAGGGGAAATACCATTAAGTATGGAGGGGGGAAGAAGAGAGGAACACATCTGCTGGGAGATACCATAAATGTACCTTCTTTACAATATAGACGAAGAAAGGCGAGGAGAAAGGGATGACAAGGTACAGCATATTTTAACACTTTTGCACAAACATCTTAGCACACTCTTACTTGTTAAAATATACATGTCAAAAATACTGTCTAGGTCATGTAGTAGTAACCACATAGTCTTTTAAGAGGTTGGGATGGCGCTTCTTCCTCTTGCTAGATCTGATGGAAATGCTAACCTTCTCACTTTTACGTTTGGGAGGAGTGGTATTCCCTTTGGGTGTGCTCTCTCACTTCTTCTATTGCTAGTATCCCTAGCAGGAGCAAAGCACTTTGCCACTCTTCCCATATTCCCATCTTGGATTTTTACTGCATATTTTAATAGCATCCCAATCTTCATTGGCCCAGTGAATTTGAACCATTTCACTTTCCACGTAAGAGCTTTAACCTTAACTAGATCACCTACTTTAAAGTCTATTTTGCTAGCTCTGTGTATTCTGTTGTATCTTGCTTTGTGATCAGCCTGTGATCTAAATTCCCTTTCCCTCCTGGGAGTGTTTTCTGAGTTGTCTACCTTCCCCTTGGGCGACTTTATCCACCCAGGTACTAGTCTTGATTGGGCTTTCTTAATTTCATAAATTCAAATGAGATTTCATGAGCAGGTTGGTGGGGTGTTAAGTGGTATGCTTCCAAACATTTTATTATTTCGTCCCTCCAGCATAATCCACTGACCACAGCTAGCTGGATGCCCTCCTTGATGGTTCTATTGACTCTTTCTACAATCCTGTGTGTTCCTAGGTGGTACAAGGAACAACGTTTTTGCTTTATACCATTACAATGTAGAAATTCCTTCATCTCTTGAGAGCAGAATCGGACACCATTGTCAGTTAGTATAGTGTTGGGAACCCCTCTCTGAAGAATGTTTTCACTAGGAAATGTATGGCTGTCTTTGTGTTGGTCTCAAAAGCAAGCTTTAGTTCTGGCCATCTGGAGAGAAGGTCTTTCAGTACTAGTATGTAAGGCAAATGTTTTTTCCCAGTCAAAGGACCTACAATATCCAGAGATATGTCAACCCACGGGCACTCCGGGAGTGGTCTACAGTTTAGGAGTGGAATATGTAACTTTAGAGCTATATCACTTGATTAGCATGGCATGCACTCACATATTTTCCTCTCTATACACATGTTCATATTTGGCCACCAGAAGTCAAGGTATTGCTTCTGCTTCGGTTTGGTGATCCTGAGTTGGCCCTCATGTGCCAAGTTGATGAGTTTCTTTCTATAGAATAAGGGGAATTAATTTGGCATCCCTCAAGACACAATTGTCAATTATAGACAACTCCTCACAAATCATCCGGATTGGCTTAAGATGTTAATCATGTCTCCTTTGCCCCACCCATCCTTTCATGGCCTTTTCACATACCACCTGTAAAAGTGGGTCAGATTTCAATTCTTCTTTCTAATGAGTTTCCTCTACAGCCCCTTGTGTAATGTCACATACTTTTCTCTTTGTATTTACATTTTCTCCTGTGGTATATCACCTTCCTTTTATTTCTTAGAGTCCTCAACTAAATGAAAGAGACAATTTGCTGCATAATGTCTCACCCCAGCAACATATTCCAAACAAAAAGTGAATTATTCTAGGCTAAACACCAACCAATAACAGATAACATTTTTGAACTTGTTGTGTGCCCAGTGTACTGACTTGCACTCCTATTAAATTACTGAATAGTTATTTTCAGCCTGTCTCATTGATCAGGAGGCAAAAGCCTTAGTCTCTTCACCTTTCTTACTTGTTTGCATCATTACTGCTTCTAAACCTTTCAAACTTGCATCAGTCGTTATGATGGTCTTTCTTCCTGGATTGAAAGCTTTTATATTAGGGACTTAAGTGATTGCTGTTTAAGTGTCTTCATTTTTTTATTTTTTATTTCTCATTCCAGTCAAAATGTACTCAATGTTTTAACATTATGTGAATGTTGTATGTTCTACTGGCAAAATTGTTGACAAACTTACTGTAGAATGCCAACATTCCCAGAAATTATTTGACTTTATCTTCACTTTTTGGCAAGTCCAGGATCTTTATGGAACCTTTTAGCTCAGATTTGGGCAGTACCCCTTCAGTAGTTGTCCTATGTCCTAGGTAGTTTATTTTGGTACATCCGATTTTATATTTTTTCCTTTGACTGTGAGGCCCTGTTCTTTGAACTTCTGCAGCACCTGCCTTATTCTTTCATCGTGTTGTTCTTGGAATTCTCCAAAGATCAAAATGTTGTCTTGATAGCAAAATACACAAGGGATTCCACGTAGAATACTTTTTATTATTCTTTGAAAGATTTCTGCTGTAGATACAAGTTCAAATGGCATGTGTTTGAATTTTTATCCTCCAAAGGCTTGGTAAATGCTGTGAGAGCCTAAGATGTCTGATGTAGTCTGACCTGATAATATGCAGAAGTAAGAATCTAGGGTGGAAAAGACCATAGCCCATACTATTTTGTTAATCATTTCTGTGATGTTGGGCAGAGGGTACTAATCTACAACTACCTCCTTGTTCAGAGCTCTCAAGTCCCTGCATAGTTGTATCATCTATCTGTCTTCTTAGCAACAACTACGGGGCAAGCCTTTCTGTGGCTTCTACTGGTTCTATCAGTCCAAGACTGCAGAGTCTCTCTAACTTTTCCCTTAAAGCCCCGTGCATTGACAATGGTGGACTTCTTACTCTGGCAGACACTGGATGGGCATTCTCCTTTAGTTTTGTCTATGAGCATAACGTTTTAGACACAATAGGTGACTAGTGAAAACCTCAGGGAACTCGTTTTTCACCTCATATGGTTTGTTCACTGTTTTAGAGATATTTTGAATCAATTTATGTGGCTCCTTGTTAGAATTAAGGAACACCCCGAGATCCTTTCATGCTGGCCATCCCAAGATATTGTCCCCCTTGTATGAAACATGCACCTCACTAACCGTGTATCTATCATTGTATGCACTACTCACCCAAAAATACCAGTCATCTGTATTGGCTGGCCACCATATCCTCCTGAATTGATGGCCATCTTGCAAAGTTTCTTTGTATCTTCAAACATTTTTGCAAACATGTTTTTGGAAAGTATTTTCAATTTGGGACAGCAATCAAATATACATTCTACTTCTTGCTCTTCAATATGTATGATTAGATTGATCCAACCTCTACAATACAATCTACTCACAAAGTTGTGGCACCCCAATTTCAGGAGATTTTCTTGGACTGAAGTTACTTCTACAGCAGATTTTATATTGGCTCTTTCTCCTGCACTCTTTGCTGTTGGCAATATGTGCAACTTTCTCTCATCTATAGCGATAGCCCCTGAATGTCACCAAGTTGTTTTGTTCCTCTTGTCTCCCCTCTTGTCCCTTTGATCACCAATACATTACTAACATCTTCTGTTACAAAATGTACCTTAGTTATTTTAATCACTATCTTGTTTTACACATTGCATCATGTTCTCAACTTGTTTAGCCACCATTAAAACCTCACCTGATGGCAGATAATCTTTAAACCACAGCTCCTCACGGATTCTCTCAATATTGCATGTTAACAGGAACAGATGTCTTATCCTTCCTCATAGGTTGCCCCACACTTGTAGTTCAAAGGTAGTTTTCTCAATTCTTCAACAGTTTCTCCTTCTTTTTTACTCCTTTTCTAAAAATGATAACTCTCCATTATAGTATTAACTTTTTGTAAGAAATGATTATCTAACTTCATTATGCTAATCTCATTCTCATTGAGAACCCTTGAATCATTACTGCTGAGATATGAGACATGCTCCAAATTTTCTTGACCTTTTGCCCCTAAATAGTGCCGTAATAATGCTACTTTCCTTTCGAATTCTAAATTAGGACCACTTGTTCCATTTTGATGGTGGGTTCCGGTGGCTGGCATAAAAAATGGTGGGGGTGTTATATTCTGTATTGTTTTCATCAGGCTGCACCAACTTAGAGGCAGGTTAAAAATGAAGGTATATTTTTTTTAACAATGTAAACATTACCAATATAGTAGCATAATCAACCAGACAGGACTCATCAGAGATAGCTTGAGTTGTAGTCTAGGAAAAGCCTAAGCCTGTAAGGCTACTTAGAGAGTAAGCCACATTGAAACAATCTCAGGAAAAGTGAACTAGATAAAAGGAGATGAGAACCAAGTGGCATTGAGGAATTCTATCCCAGTTAGAAGATCCCTGGAATGGCCATATGGGAGTCCAAAGGTGAATGTGTGGCTAAGGATTGTGGCGAAGCACCCTTTCTATTCTGCAGAGTCTGAATCAGAGTTTGGATGGTAAGCAAAAACCTCCGAAGTTGTTGGTCCAAGTGTCAGAGGAACAGGAGCTCTTCGACATCATAGGGTGTCAATGTCTGAATGAGATTCAATCCATCACCTCTATTTTAAAGGCTCTAAGGAAAGAGCAACCCATTTTGAAATCCACACTGTCTTTCTTGATTATAACACGGGTGGAAGAGAGTATGCCCTATAGAATGTTGTGTCATACAGAACAAGGAGAATAAACCAAATGAAACAAAATTAAACAAAAACATCCAAAGTGCAGGATCCTGATTATATGATAGTTTTTGCAAGTCAAAAGACCAAGACTGGAGCCTGGCTTGAGTAGGTCCATGGTGTAAGCCCCACAATGAGTCTCCAGATGGGTAGACCATGATTAACAAGGGGTACCACAGGGTTCTTCCCTTAGTCCCCTGCTATTTAATATCTATGTCCAACTGTTTGCTGCAGTAGCCAATAGCAGGGGCCTGACCATGGTCTCCTACGCTGATGATACACATTTGGTGGTGACACTCTCAAATAACACAGAGCGGGACGCCCTTAAGTTTCAGGGTGACCTTGCGGCAGTGGCTGGGCAGACTGCCAACTGTCTCCAACTGAACTCTAACAAGTCAGAGGTATTGTTAGTGGTAAAGGACCATGGGCAGTGGAATGAACTCTGGTGGCCAGCTAGCCTGGGCAGGGCCCCCTCCCCCAAGCAGGCAGTGAAAAATCTAGGGGTATGGCTGGACTCAGCTCTCAACCATCGTGTCCAAACCAAAAATACGGCAGGGACCTGTTTTGGACTCCTACGGGGGCTTTAGCCCTGCTGGACTTCTTTGATGCACCTATGCGTCAGGTTATCTTTCAGGCGTCTGTATTGTCCAGACTTGATTATACCTGTTCTCTTTATTTGGGGGCCAACAAGGCGGAGGTTCTGAGGCTGCAAAGGGAGCAGAACACGGCAGCAAGATCCCTTTTAGATCTGCGCAGGCCTTGTTCTGTGTCCAAGGCCAATCGCCATCTTCATTGGTTACCTGTGGCCAGGCATATTGAATTCAAAGCCTTATGTATCTCCTTCAAAGCTTTGGAACTGACCCCTCCCTCTATTCTGGCCAACCTCCTTTTGCCATATGTCCCCTCACAACATCTCCACTCACAGGATCAGCACTTGGTGGTGTTTCCCCAGACACGAAGGGTTTGTGCTGGTGGCCTCTCTTTTCGTAGTAGAGCGGCCATCCTCTGGAACACACTTCCTGGGAATATTCATGGCCTTAGCAACTCTCTAGAATTCCGGAGGGCCATCAAGACCCACCTCTTCCCTGCACCATAGTCCATGTCTATTCCATCTGCTTATGTCAGTCTTTCTTGGTATTAGCGCCGGCACACCCCTTTGCTGGGGCAGCTGTAGCGCTCTATAAGTCGCAGTAACATAACATAACATATCAGGAGAAAGGAGCACCAATCTGCATTCAGGTCAGTCTGCCAAAACAAGAGAATGCAACATTTCTTTGGTCTGCTCATTTGCACCCTGTCCAGGGTGTCCTCAGGGCCCAAAAGCACTCAGCAGTTTGCAATTTATTAATTTGTAGAGGCTAATGCCCCTCAAGCTTCACTGCCAACCCAGTTCCTTCCTTTTTTGCTGCAGGGAGATTCAGTGCACAATGATGCTGTTGTGCACTTTTTGCCCATGCTCTTAGCTGCGTCTGTGTGAAGCAGGGATTTCAAACACTTGTGTCCCACTGTCACAGAGGGAAGAAATCTGGGGGCAGGAGAAAGAGGAGCAGTCAGCCTTCTTGTGCTTGTAACCTTTTGGCAGAAGGAAAAAGCACCTACCTCCTGTGCCAGATACAAGTGTGTGGTCAGGCAAAGTGTTGTCTGGGGCCCTAAGGACTACAGGGCTTGCTGTCAGCCCCCCTTTGCTAAACAGCTCAGGCGTCCTACATGGACACTAGCTGACCAGCTGTGCTTTTATTGTGACAACCTTAGGTGCCAATTTCTCTGTTGCATATTTGAAGACCTCTAAATAGGTTAAATATCAATTGGTCCTGGTAGCTAACAGATTTACAGAGATTTGAGTATAGATTTTTTTTAAAGATTTTTATTTGGTTCATCTATGATAATTAGTTCTTATGAGTAACAGTAGAATATGTGAAATTAGCTGAAAAGTATGTATTGCTAGCAGGAAATTCCATTGTTTGATGTTCAAATTAAATGTAGTTGCTTTTCTAGAAACAGTGTTTACTATAGCTGAGTTCTGTGAATTTTTTGTTAGTGGGTTTGCTTTTGAGAGAGTGTGCATGTGCTATATGCACTCACATATGTGCAAAGGGACGTCATAGTTAGGCTTAGGTGTCACTCATACAAAACCAGTAAAATTCAGCAGTTATAGTTAGTTGAGCTAACTATAACTTACACTACTGCAGTGCACTTCATGTGACCTCACTCATGACATGGTCAGTAACATCACTCATAACATCTCAAATGACATTACTGCTGACGTCATCCAGTGACTGTTAGTGTTTTAAAAAATGTATATATATATTCACTGAGACACATTATCATTCACTTATACAGTCAGTCAAGTATGTGATTGGTTGTCCGTGTACCTCCATAGATGCTTGAGTGTCTGTGTGGGTGGGTGAAGGTGTGTGTGACTGCCTGTATTGATGAGTGAGTAGGTGAGTCATTGGATGTATGGGTTAGGGAATATGTGTGTTTGAGGGGCTGTATGAGTGAGTGAGTGTATGTATTGCTGTGAGGGTGAGTGAGTGGATGTGTCAGTGGTATATGGGTGTGTAAATGCATAGGTGAAAAGCAGTATAGGTGAGTGTAGGGGTATATGAGTGAATGTATGGGTGAGTGAGTAAATGTGAGAGTGTGTGTAACTGTATGGGTGAGTGACTGGTTGTGTTAGTAGCTCTATGGGTGACTGACTGAGTGTGTGAGTGGCGGTATCAGTGTATGAGTGGATATGTCAGTTGCTATATTAGTGAGTGAGTGGTTGTGTGAGTGGCTGTATGGGTGAGTAAGTGAGTGGACGGTTGTGTAGCTCTATGAATCAGTGAGTGAGTGTATGAGTACTGGTATGGGTCAGAGAATGAGTTTGTGAAGGGTTGTGTCAGAGTGAGTGTATCAAATGTTCTATGGGTGTGTGCATTTGTGATTTTAAAGAGAATGCCAACAGTGATGTCATCAGTGATGTCATTTGAGATGTCATGAGTGATGTCACTGACCATGTCATGAGTGATGTAATATACGAGGTCATAAGCAGTGCATTTCATGATTGTGAGTTAGAGTTAGCTCAGCTAACTACAACTGCTGAATTTCACATGTGTTGTAGGAGTGAAACCCGACCCTAACTATAATGTCCCTTTTTCAGTAAATTTCTTTGATTTTTTAAGTAGCAATAGCATTTGCAGAGTAGTGGAGAAATGAGGTGGCGCCTCCGACCAGCTCTCAGTAATACTGCTGTGTAGGACTTATAGAAAGTACCAGGAGGTCTGCTTGCTTTCCAAGGTCCCTCAGCATCTAAAAGGACTTTATTTCTCAACCAGTAGTGCACCAGGAGACACGTTTACAGAGTGGTGGAGAAAGGGGGCATGGCATCCAAAGATCTTAGCAACTCTGCTTTGTGAGACTTACTGGAGGTAACAGGAGGGGTTATTCACCCCAAGAACCCTCAGCAGCCAAGGGGACTTCATCCCCCAACTAGTAGTGTGCCAGGAGCGTGTTTGCAGATGTGGTAGAGAAAGGGGGCGGGCCACAAAAGACCTCTCAGCAATCTCACGGTGTGCAACTTACTGAAGGTAACAGGAAGGGTAGTTGGCTTACAAGGATGTCCTTGGGGGCCAATTGAACCTCTTGTTTCCTCCAGTAAGTCCCACACAGTATGATGCTTAAAGGTCTTTGGGCCAATCCCCCTTTCTCCACCACTCTGCAAATGCACCCCCTGGTGCACTTATGGTTGCTGGATGAAGTCCATTTGCCTCCAGGCTGTCCTGTGTGCCCCCTTTCCTGGGCCATTTTAGGCCCTGGGGACACCATCCCTAGGGGTTTGCTCCTTTCTTTTTGTTAAATAAAAGGGAGGTGGGCTGCAATGCCACCTTTCCGGTCTGATTTCAGCCCCCGTGGCCTGCCCATTCTTCTCCTTTTTTCATAAACAAAAGGAGGGGGACTGCACGGCTCCCCTCCTTGGGCCAATGTCAGCTCTGGGACCTGGCCTCTCCTTTGGGCACTGTGAGGGGCACATGAATTCCCTTGCAGTCCCTGCCAGATCCCCATGTCCTGCAGAAACCTGCATTGCTTTTGGACAGAAGGGGCTGCTAAACATGCAGCTCCCTCTGTTGAAAAGCAATTTTGCTCTGCTTCATGCAAGTGAGAGTATTTTTTCTGCTCTTGCTTGCATGAACAAGAGCAGAGTTGGCTATGGTTTGGCGGGAGCAGTACTCCATTCGGGGGTTTGGGCTATAGTTGTGTTCAAAAAATGAAAAATGCCCTTAGATGTAGCATGAGGAAAACACATTTTATGACCCCCTTTTTTCTCAGCCCTCGCTTGACAGATCACCGCAAAACTTTCAACACAGCAGCTGAACCAATGTTGTGAAGATTTGTCAAGTGACACCAAAGTTATTGGCAAAACAAAAATGGAAACTTTGGTCCTAACTAAAGCTACCTACTGGCTATCACCATTTTTAAAATATTATATTCTTAGCCATTTGAAGTATCTCCTATGAGGTTTTATTTTAAGTCCCTACCTTAATTATTTTCTATGGAATTGTACTGAAGTACCAGTGATAGGTCATATGTAGTGCTGGGCTTACTACAAAATTAAAATCTATTAAAAAGGTGTAAGTGTTAGAAATGGGATCTCTAGCTGGTAGAGGTATGCATCCTGTCCAAGTAGGGACCACCACTCTAGTCACCATCTGATAGCTTGGCACAAAGCAATCAAGCTAATCTAAAGAGGCAAAATGTAAAGTATTTGTGCAACACACACACACACACAGCAACACAATAAAAGCACCCCAAAAAAACGACACTAGGTTATTAAAATGGACTATGATGTTATCAAAGAAACAAGACCAAAACAACAACAGTCCAATAAGTAGAAGTTGAGACATTAATTTTTAAAGAATAAAAAGAGTTCTTGTGCTTAAAAGCAAAAAGCACGACTGGGGGTTATACGGTCGTGCTGGACTGGGACTAAGTCAACTGTTCACGGCAACCACGATGGAGCGCAGGCCAATGACTTGAGTCATGCAGGCCCGGTGAACAGAGTGCCATTATCTTGTTCACAAATAGGGAGATGCGGAGAGAAGATGAGTGTTGCGTCGATGTGGGGCCCATAGTCAAGGAGATATGTCGAGTTTCTTCATGCAGTAGAGATGATTTGTGCCGGATCCATTGTACTGTGATTCTGAAGGCAATGCACTGGGTTAATCCATGCTTGATTTCTCGATATTCTCCAGGCGGTGGCCACGATGTGATGGTTCCAAAGCAGTGATTCCAGACATGGTACAGCAGTTCAGAGTGTGATGCACCAGGTTCTCCTCCCACAACAGGGTTAGTTCACCGGTTCTGCTACATGCTGACTGGAGAGGCATAGATTTATCATGTGCAAGAATTAGGGTACACTTCCAGTGAATCAGGCAAAGGAGCAGGAATAGACTTTGATAACCCTGAGTCTCAAGCAAAAAGCAAGTCAACAAGCCCTTGGAGATCCCTTCAGTTGCAAGGCAGAGTCCAGCTCTCCTCAGCAGGGTCAGAGTGCCGCCGGCTGCAGGGCAACACAGCCAAAAAGTAAGCCATCCAGGTCAGATGTCCAACAAAGTGTCAGTCCTTCATGCAGCACAGTATTTCTGCTTACAAAGTCTAGTTGTAGGTACAGAAGTGTCTTTTCTGGTGGGGTCAGAGACCCATTACTTATACTCAACTGTGCCTTTGAAGTGGAGGTGACAGCAAAGAGGGGTATTTCAAGTGTACACAGGCCCTTTCTTCTCAGCCCTGGACCCAGACTATCATCAGGGCTTAATCAGCTCTTTTTGCTGGGACCGGGCACTGCGTATTCAGATGTGTCAGCCCCTCCATCCTTCTTGCTCAGGGAGAGCCATCAAAATGCAGATGAGTGGTCAGACACAACTAACCTTGCTGTGTTTGTGTCTGTCTAAGGGGAATGTACAAAGTATAGCTGTCACCCTCCCTAGACATGTATTGGAGACATACTGCAGGCACACAGAGCTTTGCGGTAGAGGACTGTCTAATTTCCAAGAGTGGCATTTCTAAAGTAGACATATTAAATCCAAATAACTTTATTAGTAAAGATGATTTATCATTATCATTCCAAAGATATCAAACATGAAATAGTGAATCCCTTCTAATAGGAATTACAGATTCCACTGGAATCAAGTTATCCTGGCTGAAGAGAGGTGAAACCCCGAAACCGGTCCTAGGATGCTTGTTTCTGGCCAGGGAGGACCTGGCTTTATCAGTTTGGGCTGGACTGTTCCGATGAGGCACAGGGTCAAGACTGATTTGCATATGGCCAGGTCTACACTAGGGTGGCATGGTGAGCAATAGATTGATGGATTTAACCCAGATCTCTTGACTGAGGGTGAATGTTTTGAGTTGTTCTGCATTCCATCCATCAATTGTGTGTCTTTTGCTTCAGGCACACTAGTAGCATTTAATGAACAAGTCCTCGGTATATGATATACCATTTTACAAGGGACTTACAAATAAATTAAATATGACAATTCTGTATACATCATTTTTACCCTGGTTAGGGGAGAAACATGTGCACCTTAGCACTGGTCAGCAGTGGTAAAATACTCAGGGGGATATTCTCAAGAACGTGTGATAACTACCACAAAAGCAGCTTAACGCAACTCTTCACATCGCAGACTATTGCGGAAAAATAACACCATGGTAACGTGGTATTCCCAAGCTGGGGGTACCATGCGATAACCCTACGGTAACATGTCAAATGTCCATGCTAAAATCAACGCAACTCCGCAGAAATGCGAAACACCACTGCAAAAAATGTTGCGATACAAAAATCAGCGACAACCAGCCACAGGCCTGCAATTCCCACACGTAATGCGGGAAAATGCACTATAAAAGCAAAAAAAAACACACCAACACCAAATCAAACTGTGTAGCACCATGGATGCACCCGGACCGAGTGCAGAGGACAACCTGAATCCCACAAGCCTCACAGGGCAAGAAGAAGAGGAAGCGGAAGACGGGGCTCATGCCGCAGGAAGACCTGATCATCGTTACGGAGGAGATAAAACACTACCAACAACTGCTCGTCACCTCCACTGCGTCATTGGCAACACAAACGGAAATATGGCAGTTCATAGTCACCAACGTTAATGCAGTTGGAGTACCGAGGAGGTCAATTTAGGGGGTCAAGAGGCACTGGCATGAAGTGCACAGCCAAACCAAGGAGAAACTCGCTGCCAACAGGAAGGCAGCAAATGCGACTGGAGGTGGAACTCCTACGCCACAGGAGGAGCTGGATGAGCTGGAGGAAATGGTAGCCACACGTCATCAGTGTGGAGATGGTGGCAGGAGTTGGGGGCCTGAACACAGCTTGATATGACCTGACCCAACAGCAATAGGGTGAGTAATGACCAGGGACAGGGGTGACGGGGGGAGAAGGGCACAATGGCACACATGCACAATAATGAGCAGCACACTACACAGCCACAATGAGTGTGGAACATGTCCCCGATGCCCTTATAACACTGCAGAACACACAGAAACACCAAGTAGGCCCCCGTCCACAATTTGCACAAATGGGCCCCCCTCCATATCACCAATTTCCCAACCTACCAATGCACATGTGCGGAATCCAGAAAAGCAGCGGCTCTGTGAGCCACACGGACAATGCAAGTGACACTGCATGACAGGTAGCATGGCTGAAGTCACAATACATGCCATGGTGCACACGAATACTTTAAGGTGGCTGAGTGTGGACCACATCCATAAACAAGCAGGCCACACTGTGACACATCCACGTGCACCTACAACCCATGATGTCAAAAACACATCTGCAGACAAACAATGCACAAGAGTAAAAAAAACGTACAAGAGCACAAATGACCCAAGACGCAAACATCCCAGCACCCGAAAAGCACATAAGTCAAAGGTACACCGACTCAAAGGGATAAGGGGCCGCAAAATCAGAGCTGCAGGGGAGGCTCACCAACAATGCAGCACACACACATAGCAAGCACAGTACACCAACATTGACAACAATGTCGTACAAAGTGCAACCCTTACACCACAGGACAGAGGACACAACTGGTGCCCCCGTGAGTAGTAACTGGCCAATCACATCTGGCATTGCATGACACTGTGAGATGATAATGTGTGAGTACAACCTCACATCTGTCATGTAGTCGAAATGTCCACTGTCTACCATGCAAAAAGCCAGCTTCACCAAAACTGCAAAAATGTACGCTGTCATGCAGTCTGAATGCAAACATCTACAATGTGTGAACATACATGGAACACACTGTTAACCTGCATCTCCCCGTTACATTGCAGAGGGACAATCAACACCTCCTGCAGAGTAGACCACATATCTCTACAGTGATGAAGAAGAGGACACCCTGCACATTTGCCCAGACACCCTCTAACGGCTCGTGGACAGCATCTGTACACCACCCCCAAGAGCATGGAAACCCACCTGCATCACAGTGACACCACACCCTGCACAAACCGCACAGCAGGAAGCACACACCACCACGGCTGGTTCAAAGGACTGCCATGACCAACACATGAAATTCCAACTCTGTGTGTTAGGGTGACATGAGAAGATGGCTGATCAGCTGTGGGTGGGGTTCGACCTCATGGCAGCCAAACTCGATGTGATATGTGGGTGTCTGAGTCCCTTCAGGGACCACTTACAGTCCCTAGCACACACCCATTGTCCACACAATGCTCACCAGCAATCCTTGTCTGACCTCGCTGGGGCTATTACTCGGATACAAGAACTGTTGAGTCAGACAGGCTCCAGCGATGACAGTAGGGCTGCCACAGCTGAACACCAGCGAGATGTAGCTGGGATCATCCCTGCCTCGCAGATCCTCATCTTGTCATTGCTGCCACAGAGCCTGTCACAGATAACTGCTGCTGGAACTTCGACACACACATATCCACCCCCTGATGTGTCAGTGGCACACTGATGCAGCCCTACCACCTCCGCCTGATGTGTCAGTGGTACACGGTGATGCAGCCATTACACCACCACACACACCTAGCACACTGGACACAGAAGACGTCTCAGAGGAGTAAGATGTGGAGGGTAATGACTGTGTGAGGAAGGAGGCAGTAGCATGCACAGCCGCCACATGGCCTGTCCCTGCCTGGTTCAGTTCAGTCCTATGCATCATGCTCTGGAACAACACTTCCCACTGTCCCCCGAAACATTCTGCAACTTTCACCTGGACCCCAACATGGACTGCCATATCTGCCCTTGCACCAATGACACAGCAATCTGGCTGAGGACTGAACTCTTCCTCTCCAAATTAACTTTGCATTCCTCTAAGGACTCTGGTTGGCCCACCACTTGGCAACCACGTAATGTGGGCTTGTACTGGCCATCCACAGAATGTCTTAAACTTTCCACTAAGTACTCAACTGCTATATTAATATTTCCCTCTTCCTTTGAACGGTGGTTGCCGGCACGCTTTTCTCATGATTTTTCCGTATTCACTATCAGGCCCGTCCCTCCGGCTTCGTGTGTTTACTGGCAGAGACTTGATTGACTGCTACAGCTACGTGCTTGACTTGCACATTCCTTCTTCCTAGTATTTAAGTGGTCACGTGATACCTTCCAGGGTTAGCTGTCAGATGTCTCAACGCTTCCCTGAAGGTATGTCACACCACAGCCGGCTGCGCTATTTTCACCAGGTTGGTTAGTGATTAGCTGTTTCCTTCCCATGTCACTGGCTGTCGGGTTCAAGTTTCCACCCGCGCCTTATCTCATTTACATGTACGATCATTCTGCCACAATGATTTAACCTTTTTTGTATTCCTCGTCCCTTTGCGGTCTTAGCCTGTCGGTTTCAATTGCCTTGCCCCCGCGCTGCTCACAATCCTGCAAGCCTTGATACCCGTACTAACACGGCATTCTGTTCCATTTTGACTGTGAGCGAAATCCGGTTGCCATACACTGGAACTCACGCGTATTTACACATTTACTGCAAACTGATTAGCGATTAAAGTACCGCTGTTTTAACACGCCACTAACGTTTATTAATTTCTCTCCCCCCCTTTTTAAATCACAGAGCTTTTGGCATATTTCCCAACCCTTATCCATACACTGGAACGCACGCGTATTTACACATTCACTGAAAACCGATTAGCGATTAAAGTACCGCCGTTTTAACTCGGCACTAACTTTTATTAATTTCTCTCCCCCCTTTTTAAATCACGGAGCTATTGGCACATTTCCCAACCTCTATCCATTAGTTTAAGCGTCCCCATTTTACCGACCTCTCAGGTTTCTACTAAGAAAACCTTCTTCCCTTATGTCTTCGGTCTCAGCCACAGGTTACTTCTGAACCTTCTGTGCCACGCTACTAATCAGCCTACCCTAGTTACTGTCTACATATGGTAATTCTCCATGGTAAGTACACACTTACCTTTCCTTTTTAAAGCCCTCTCCTCCTACAGCCACCCTTACGAATCCTGATCTTAGCATTGGCTTTCTTGCTTTCCTCCATATAGGAGCACTACAGGTCCATTCTCTTATCTCCCAGCATGAAGGTCTACTGCTGACGCCGGTAAATTGCGCTCATTTTTTAGAACAAAATCATTCTTTTTCCTCCCTCTTTTCTGACACACCACACATTATACATATTGATTTCCCTAGGTGCTACTCCTTTACCCTCTGGTCCTGAAGAAAACCCCACTTCCAAGACTCACAGTTTGCTGGTCCCCCACAGGGGTCGAAACATCGACATTCCGTTTCCTTGTATCTCAAACCTGGATGACAGTGATACTATAACTACATTTGTTGTTTATGTTGTTACATTGAATGTATTTGCCAGAAATCTGGCTGGATAGGTTTCATGAATTTTATGTGGATGTATATCAATGCAATACCTTTCCCTTGCACCTCACTTGCACTGACCCTCAACTCTTCACTTATCACCTTGTATGCACCTGATCAAGAATTTTGAATGTACAATTCAGTCTGTCTTTTTGAACTTTGATCCTTGTGACAGCCGTAGCTTAATGGATTAAATAACAGTGATTCATCACATTCAATTGTTTGGTGTTGTCTTAACTCATATTTAATCACTACATTTTTGTGTTTTGATAAATTGCTAATTTTCTCCACTGTGACTACTTCCTTTTTGTACCACTATTTACCCGAGTCCATTGGTCTATCGGGTTACCCCATTGATATACAACTTGTATTAGGACCTGTGGCACCATTGCATAAAATATTCTGGGCCTATTCGCAAACTGAATGTTCGGGAACGGGGCTATAGGTATCATATTGACACTACATTGTCAAATCCTGCTTGAGCCACATATAATACTTTTGCACACTTGAAAGAAAGAAAGCAGGATGTCAAGACATTTCTTGTTTATCCCCAATCTGCGTTCTATAGGACATTGCCTGTGTCCTACCAGAGTTCATGATTCATGGCAGTCAGTGTGGAGTTTATATGAAAATACAGTGATCACAGTAAATGTTTCCTTTTATGAAAATAGCATTCCTCTTTAAAGACAGATTGTCTTGTTCTACCCTAATCAAAGTTATAATTAACAGAAACAGAATCCATTTTTCCTCTCAGTATACGTAATGTGTGAAGTTAAGATTTCCCCAAAGAGGAGTAATTAGAATCATGCAAGATGACTTCTGAATGAGCAACAATTTTTGCTTAAGAACTTAAACTTTATTACATTTTTATGTACATTGCTCCTATATTCAATATTATGATACACATTTATGCATAGAAATAAAACTAGATTTTAACAATATTTTCAGACACTTCTCGCGAGAAATTCGCATGCGCGGAAGTCCGCGCATGCGCATTTGAGTGAAGAAGTTGCGGTCAAGCAGGAAGAGGGAGCACCGGGATTCCGCACCGCAGGTAAGGCATTTTATTTACTTTTAACATTCTTTAAATTATTTAAAAACTGAGGGCGGGCGGTGGGTGGTGGCCAGCTCTGCTTCGCCGTGGCGTGTGTGTAGCGCTGCCTGCTACGCCTACTTTGTAAACCACGAAGCGCTACGTGCACTCCGTGGGCGGAGCGGAGCACGAACGCCCAGGCTTAATCGACACCCAAACCATCCAAGAAATCATTCATCTCATCCGCCACTCATCTCCAGGCTCAGGGCAGCCCAGCTACATCAATGAGACCCCACCTACCACCCAAACCACCCAGCAGGAGGCACCCACAGCCCCGGCACCCTCCCAAGACCTCCAAGAACAACACATGGCATTCCAATGCTGTGTGCTGGAGTGCCAGATGGAGACGGCTGAGCAGGTGCGGGTGGGCTTCGGCATCATGGCTGCCAAACTGGACACCATCCTTGGGTGTCTATGTCCACCCCATGGTCTTCAGCGAGCCCTGACTGACCTTGCTAGAGACATGACATGGAGAGAAGAACAGCTGTCTGCTAAGAGTGGCTCCAGCGATGCCAGCCGTGAGCTGGCACACATATGGAGGCTAATGGAGGATATTGTGCGGATGGAGGCATAAAGGACGGCAGCCACCGCTGCACATCATCGAAATGTAGCTGGCATCTATCATGCCCTACTGACCTCCACCATGGCATTGCTGCCACAAGGCGTGGTGCTGATGAATGCTGCTGCCTCCACAGCATCCACATCCCCACCCCCTGGTGTGTCAGTGCCTCTTAGTGTGGCAGCTGGATCCACTCAGGCCCCTGATGTGTCAGTGGCACACAGTGCAGCAGCCAGTTCTGCAACGCCCACAGGTGGGGCAGGGCACACACCCCGGGACGAGGACGTGGATGGGACTGTGGTCAGAAGGACCAGGCATTAACATTCATTACCGCCACCTACCCTGTGTCTGCTTGGTCCCGCACATGGCCTCATGACCTTCCACTGACCCATAATACACTCCGATGCACTCACCTTGGACAGCGACATGGACTGCCACTTCCAGATTGATGACCAATGACACGGCAACCAGGCGGGGACTGTATCCTTCCCTTCAGCAGGACTTCTCATCCCTGAATGGACTCTGGCTGGCCCTCCACGGGCACATATTGTTTAGTGTGCTGGGCCTTGCGCTGAACCGCTACAGCTGCTTAATTGCACTGGATGTGCAATAAACATCCATTGACGCACTGCTGTGTCATGTCTTTCATCAGTCATGTATGCATGTGTGGATGAACTTAATGACAGTGATTTCCCTTCCATCAATGATGCTCATCCTGTGGCATGCCAGTCAGAGGGTGCTACATTGCATATTGTGTGCCGGGTCCCGTGGACACTACAACTGGGACACACGCATCACTCACTTCCTTGTCCGGACATGGACTGAACCAGGCCCAGAGCACATGTGTCATTGTGGCAAGCCCTGCGCTGGTCTGGTGTACGGCAGCCGAACCCCTCCGCTTACGCTCAGAGGGGGGCCCTCATTGCTCCATGTCTCAGGTGAACTCGCTAGTGGTGTGCAGGTCACTGGTCTAGTTGTCAGCATGTCACTGCCACTCTCTGAGGGCAGGTTTGCACGCACACCACACTCATGCGGCACAGGCCTCAGAGGCCATGTGACTCCGCCAACATAAGGGGCCGACAACGTCACATTCTCCTCTGCCCGTGGTGACTGGATGACATATGCCACGGTTCCCAATCATGAAGGGCACAAGAGTTTTGTTGCGCACAGGGTTAGTGGCAACCCAGGCCTGCATACAGCACAGGCTGACCACCACGTGGCACTGACTGGGGTTGCACAGGGTTAGTAGCAACCCAGGCCTGCATACAGCACAGGCCGACCACCACGTAGCGCTGACTGGGGTTGTACAGAGTTAGTCGTACCCAGCGCATTGCGGTAGGCACAGGCACCCCGCCACTGGACGGTGACTTTGGGTGCACTGAGTCAGTGACACCTTAAGCTGCTGAGCGGGTGGGCACCCTGCGATGATGCCCTGTCCCGGCGGTCCAGGCAACTCAGGTTTCGTGTGCCCTGCTGGACCGCAGTGTAGGCCAGAGCCAGCAGGCAGCACGGGCCTATCGCCACGTGGCCTCGCTTCCGGGTTACAGACTTAGTGGCACCTGTTTGGCTGATCGGGTGTGCAAAAGACTCACAATTGATGTACGTAATGCTGAACAAATCAAAACTGAGCAGGTGTGCAGCCTGCGATGTTGCCGGTTGCACTGGTATGTCCTCTGTGTGAGAAAGTGTCTCTGTATATACTGTTCCCAAATAGGTACAGTGTGTACAGAGTCCACAGTCCCCAGAGGTTTGGCAGAGGTTAAAGTTAGATATCACCTTACTCTCTAAATTGGCAGCTTGGTCGAGCAGTAAGGCAGTATGGGACAGTGTAAAGCATTTGTTGTACACACTCAGTCAGCAAATGGTCTCAGACACTCAAGAACTGAACTCTAGGCCAATGGTTTATATAAAAAATATATGGCTGTTTTATTTTAGAACCAACGATAGTTATCAAAATATACTTTCTCAGAATGAGATGCTTTAGTTAAATACTTTTGCAATATGCAATTGACTTTTGTAGGTAATAGTTACAGGTTGTTGCAATAGGCAACATAATTTCAAACACAATAATACATTGAGCTCAATGGGAACTTTAAGTTATATGCAATTAATTACTTTCATGATTACTTTTCTAACTCCAGGATTGGATCCTAGATTCAGTCCTGGGACAGTTCTTAGAAACTAGTGAGTACATTTGGTTAAGTTACTGTTGTGATTTTTAAGCAATATTTTGCTATTTTAAAAGTTGACAGAAACTTTTTCTGATCAAATTACCAATGTTATCCTATGGAAGGAAATTCACTTAGCAGGTAAGTGGGGTTATGGGTACTTTTTCTAGGTCAGTGTTGGATCCTGGATCCAGCACTAGGGTACCACCTGTAAGCAGTTGAAAAAGTGTGTTTAAGTTGTACAGGCGATTTTTAAGGAATATTTATATGTTTGTAAAATCAACAGATGGAAGAAAATTTAAGTTACGGGTAAAGTATGTTCTCGTTACTTTTGTAATCCAGGGCTGGGCTCCTAGGCCAAGTACTGGGACCTCTATCTAAAACAGGTAAGTAATCACGTTTTCACAGTTGGTAGGATTTTTAAAGAATTTTTGTAGTTTGTAAAAATCGACAGAAGAAATTTCACAGTAAAACAATCAATGATTTCCTATGGAAGAAAATTGGGTTAGTGGTAAGTACGGTTGTGAGTACTTTTCAGGGTCAGTGCTGGGCACCAAGATCCAGCACTGGGATCTCTCCTAATAGCAGGTGAGTATTTCAATTTTCGTTACTCGGTTGATTTTAGGTAAATATTTTAAGTTTTAGAAACTCCACACTAAAAAGAAATTTCAGAAGAAACCAGTCAATGTTACCCTATGGAAGAAAAGTGAGTTATCGGCTTTTGGGTAAGTACTCGACTGGCAGAGTTAAGGTTCGGGGCACAGACTCAGGGGTCTCCCAGGGTCAGGTTGGTACAGTTGTTACACCCTCAGCGACACTGGGGCGGCCGTGTGCAGAGTGAGTTAGGCCCAATGTTATCCTATGGGAGGCAGGGGGGCCTTGGTTGGTTGCTGCTGACTAGCAGGCTACGTGGCTGTGGGAGCTGGGCTCCAGGTCACTTGCTCAGGGCAAATGGGGAAGTAGGTAGCAGTAGAAGTTACACTGTCAGGGCCACTCGGGCGGCTGGGTGCAGGGTGCTTTTGGGCCTTTGGGCGCTCAATGGATTTCAATGGGAAAGCTCAAGGACGAACAAAGGCTGCAAGCTCAGGTACGAAGATTCTTCAGGTGCCACCACTACTTCTAGAGGTAAGTTGGGTAGTTGGAGGATAGGTAGGTACCCAGGAGTCGGGCACAGGGGGCCGCGGGGCGCCTGGTGCAGGGGTGCCTTTTGATGTCGGGAAATCTTACCCTCTGTTGATCGCGGTTGGGGGGTTCCCTGGTTCTGAGGCTGCAGGCTTCATCAGGAGTGTCGAGGTGAGTCCTTGGGTACCGGATTTGGGGTCACAGTCACCGGGGGGATGTCCTTGGGGTGTTTGTCCACTACGGCACAGGCCAGGGTGCAGAGTGTGCAGGGTTCGCGGTTCCGGGCTGATGCCAGGGGTTAGAAACTTGCTTTGAGCAGAGCCACTGCTCATGAGAGTCCCAGATGCTTAGAGTCACAAGGCAGTCAGGTCCTCTGGGATTTGTGAGGTTGCTTGCCACAGGAGGTGCCGGGATTTAGCAGGAGCAAGTTCGAGGGTCGACAGGCCGGTAGGGCTGGGGCTAAGGCAGTTGGTGTCTTCCTCTTCTTAGCAGCTGCACGGCAGGTATTCTTTCTTCTTGCTCTTTGCTTTTTCAGAATCTGGAATCTAAAGAAGGAATGTTCAGGGTGCCCCTAAATACTAGATTTTGGGGCGTTACAGGTAGGACAATGGGTCCCTGCCCTGGCATGGGTACACCCCCTACCCTGCCACTTTCCTGTGGGAGGGGGGCAGTAGCCAAGTCCTGATTGGGCAGGGCTTCCCATCTTCAAGATGGCGAGAGCCCGGAGATGTCTTTCACCTCACATCCCCCCCCATGAGGGGTGGGGTTGGCAGAGGCTGGCACATCCCCTGTCCTTACTTGGGGTTTCTGGTCAGTCTTCCCACCAGAGTGGGGGTCAGAACCGGTGGAGGTCAGTTTGCTGGGTACAGCAAGTGGCATGGAGAAGCTCACAAAGGTGGCATGCCTTTGAAGCTTCCCCCTGCCGATCCTGGGGGAGGAGACCTAGCACCTCGCCCAGGATGTGCATTGTTGCAGGCCCAGGAAAGCGGGGGCTCTCCACCCAGGGGTCCAGCAACATGTCTGCTGTGTGGCAGCGTAGGCAGCCTCCCAGACAAGACGTGGATTGTAGGTTAGGTTTCAGGGGGCATCTCTAAGATGCCCTCTGTAGTGCTTTGTACATTAAATCCCACACTGGCATCAGTGAGGGTTTAATGTGCTGAGAAGTTTGATACCAAACTTCTCAGTCTTCAGTGTTGCCATTATGGTGCTGTGGAGTTCGTGTTTGACGAGCTCTCAGCACCATATACTCTTAAATGGCAGCACTGCACTTACAGTGCCCAGGGATGAACCTGGGTACTGTAGGGGCACAGGGTTCATGCTCCTGTGCCCACACCACTGGCATAGGACACCCAGCTAGAGGGGTGGCTGATGTATGCCAGGGCAGTGTAAGTTGTGGGCACGGCACACAGGGATGTGTGCCATGTCGTCTCTTTGTTTTGTCTTGTACCCATACACTCAGCCTGAAAGGGCAGTGTGTTTGTGTTAGGGTGCAGGGACTCTAAGGGTGGCACAATAAGTGCTGCAGCCCTTAGAGGCCTTCCCTGGTCACAAGGCCCTGGGTACCTAGGGTACCATTTACCAGGGGCAGACATGTGGCCAGGGTTTGTCAATTTGGGGTTCTAGGTTTTACGGAAGGAACATAGGCCCTGGGCACCTGATAGGCAGGAGTCCAGGGCACACTCAGTCAAAGTACATTCAGAAATTCAGCAAAAAGTGGGGGCATACCATGCAAGAAAGATGGCACTTTCTCACACTCTGCCATGGAGCATTCAAGACCCAGCACCAAACGTGAGACCTGGTTGCCCATGGAGCCTGGATGCATGGTGTGGAGGGTGCCATGTCTGCGTGCCCCAGGCTTGTGACTTGCAGTGGCATGTGGTGGGATGTGGCGGAATGTGAGCAGTGAGGCCTGAGTGTGCATGGGTGGGCATGCTCTGTGGGCGGCGGGTGCCTTTGTGATGCCTCTGCCTGGGTGTGCATGGGCGGGTAGGCAATGTTATCTTGTGCAAGTGTGTGTACTGTGGCAGTCATGTTTCTGTACTCTGTTTCAGATGACGGCTCTGACTCAGATGTGTGTCCTGGTGCACTGCTATACATACTGGCACGTGGTTGGAGACACACCGGTGGCAGCAGGTGAGCAGCGTGGCCTGGCTGCGCAGGGGTGGCTCTCTCTCTCTTTCTCTCTCTCTTTCTCTCTCTCTCTCTCTCTCTCTCTCTATATATATATATATATATATATATGTCTTTCTTATTTTCTCTCTCTCTCTCTCCCTCTCTTCTTCTCTCTCTCTCTCTCTCGTCTTCTCTCTCTCTCTCTCTCCCTCTCTTCTTCTCTCTCTCTCTCTCTCTCTCTCGCTCTTCCTCTCTCTCCTTCGCTCTCTCTTTGTCCTTTGATGAGCGCAGGACACACCTTCTCATCATGTATTTTGTCTTGCAGGCCTTGACCTATGGACTGTCCCACAGGGAGACGCCATGTGTCTTCATTTGATTTCGGTGTTCATTTTAATAAAGTTTTATTTGTTGCTTCGAAAGTGAATGTGTGATGCTCATTTCTGTGACGACAAATGCATTTCAACTGTTGTGATTGTGCGACATCATGCAGAATATTTTGTACATGTTTTTGTGTAGCTGATGTGGCATGTCTTTGTTGGGGGTGTGCCAGGGAGGGGTGGTCCGGGGGGTGGTGTCGGTGGATGTTGTGGCCCTCTTGGGTGTCTGGGCCGCATGATGGGGGGCTACTTGGCATCTGTTGCCCCTCTTATGTGGCCCTGGGTGGTCTCTCTTTTGTGGTGCTGGCCGCTGTCTGACTTAACACCAGGTCAGAGCAGGTGTAGATTTCCTGTGGTAACGCACCTTACGACCGGTTTTGTATTATTATCGCCGATCTGGCTGGTCGTTGAGAATGTTGAGGTGTGGTGTCGTTGCAGATTTTGGCATGGGAACTCCTACTCTGCATCTCATTAGTGATAGTTGTGGGGATCCTCTCTGGCGATGTTTTTTTCGGCTGCTATCGCGGGTAAACTGGTGCTGTGGGCTGTTAGCACCAGCTTGTGAATGGGGAAGTAAATTTATCACGACATTGGCTGCGATAAAGTGCTGTTATTTTGGCGATAGCTCCTTGTGAATATCCCCCTTTGTGCCTTAGAACATGGGGCAGAACTTGGTGCTCTATCACCTGTGTGGGGACAATGCCCTAGTTTTGGGTTTCTTTAGATCCAACTTGGCTCCTACACAAAGCTGTTCATATCTCGACAAAGGGGCTTTAAAATTTCACTCCAGTTAATTTCATCACATCCTCTTTGAAGCCAGAATGAATATAACATTGGTCTACATTACTAATGTAAATACATAAATAAATTCCAGATTTGTACAACATGAACTTATCACCCCCAAGGGTATCCAGGCACCGAGGTCTGTGGGGAGATTAAGGGCCTCATGTAGGTAGCGAAATACCGGTCGGTAACGGCCGAATTTCGGTAAATATGCCGTTACCGACCGGTATACAGACAAGTGAGATGTAGGAGTCCAAAAACCACTTTTCGGTAAACATGAGGCGGTAAATACCGATTCATAGTTACCGAATACATAATTAACGAATCGGTAAACATGAAGTGGTAAATATGAAGTGGAAATAATTAAAATGACATGTAGGAGCACTCGGTAAATAAGAAATCCAGGAAAATCGGTAAATAAGAGTCGGTAATTAACACGGATTGAAAGCAGGTGGTAACCAACAGCAGTGCAGCTCAGCAATCCCAAAATGCAACAGCGTGGACAGCCTGGCAGCCATGCACGTCATTGCAATGCGCCTACGTCTACAGGCAGCAGGACTGAGGGTTTGGCGACGGAAGGAACGCATCCACAGACAGCGCATCACACTATTCCAGCTGACTGATGCAGAGATACATGAGAGGTACAGGCTACACCCCGAAACCATCATGGACTTAAGCAGGGACCTACACCCACTCCTGGACCAGCCAATAAGAAGGGCGCACGCCATACCCCCACATGTGCAGGTGCTCTGCAGCCCACATCTGCTGGCATCTGGCATTTCGCAGGTGGTGACAGCTGCGGTGGGTGGTGTATCCCAGAGTTGCCTGTCCCGTTCCTTCAGGAATTCATTCCCCCATTACATTGGCTGCATTGATGGGACACACATCCCACTCTGTCCACCAGCTGACACAGAGCACATCTACAGGATCAGGAAGTCCACCCACTCCATCAATGTGCATACCGAATGGAATGTTATTGTGAAAGGTCCCGTGGGTGGCAGAACCAAAAGGTGCGCGTATGCTATTTACAACGAGGTCTGCAAGTTGTCGCACAGTGAGGCGGCCTCCAGACTGAGAGCCATTGACCAAGCGAACATGGAGAAGGCCTAAGCCGTTATAGATATTAGCACTAGCACTCTCACTCCTAGGATTCATGCATGAGACAATGGGCACATGCAAGTACACGGCGCATGCAATGTACAAGCCCCGATTTCGGCGTGCGTCCTACGAGGTATCCCAGTGCCTGTGATTACACCTTCTTTCACTGTGCTTGCAAACGGTATTCATTTAAATATGATAAATGATGTTTGCTGCGGGATGTGAGTGGTAATCCCGTACATAACTGTCTCGCATGAAGTTGTCTGCTGCAATACTGTTCTCATTCCACCCCCGCATGGGCGGCGGGATGTTTCCATCTGACCTTCGATTCCAACCTTGAAAGCAGAGTCCAACTAGTTGAGCAGAATAGAGCGCCATTGTCCCACAAACAGGTGCCTTTGACTTCCCTCGTGAAATATTTGTCCTTCACGTTGCTACTACGCGCACTGAGGAACAGGCGCTTCTGAATACTGACCTCCCCCTGCATTTCGGCTCTTTGATCCAATGTATTATCAATGCCTCGTCCACGACCGGCCTGGCTCAATTTGTGTGAACATGTGGGGCTCGGGTCTCGTGACCTCCTTCCACACTATTATTTGTGTAATTTCGGCATTTTACATTCACTGTTCCCGAGCATCTTTGGAGGTGTTCTGCTGCAACTGGCGCTGGTGGAAGGTGTGCTGCTTTTACTTTTCATACCACGGAATGGCTGCTCCTTCTGTGCCACACGAGCGCCTGTCCCGTCTGCATCTTCTTCGTGATAGGATGCTTGACTTCTATGGTACTTTGCCATTGGCGACTTTGAGCCTGGCTTATGGATTATCCTTCAGGTATTCCTACTTCACCTGCGTACAACCTGTATTGCACTGCCTGGATTGTCCCTTTGAATGGCCTCTGGATTTGTGCTTGACCAACATGCTGTCTCCGGTGCCGGATTTCGATCGACTGATGCGGCCCTTAGTGTCTCACGAGTTGTCCTGTTATGGTGTCCGGATCATGGAGTGTGGAGCGGCGCTTGGTATCCTGGGTAATTGGGACATCTCAGCGGCAGCCTACGACTTCTTGTCCATGAGCTATTTGGAGGAACATTCCGGGTGCCCTCAGATTGTGCTAGAGGCTCCGTTGGTTGGAGCACACGTATGTTCCTTTTCTTTACTCAATTGGATGGCTGAGACTTTTAGTGGCCCTGAAAACGATTGGCTGTTGGAAGCCGTGGCCACATATGCTGCCTATACATTCATGGATTGACTGGATAGTCGTCCATTGCGCCTGTGCTACTGGACAGCACCCTGGCGCGACATTCATTTCTTTTATTTCTCGTTTTTCTCTTCCTGATGGTCTGCTTGAGTTGTTTACTATATATGCATTGTGTTTTTTACAATTGTATGCTGCAATTAATTGGACTGTAGGACTTTGGCGCTGCATTGGTTATGCCCTGTCCTGCTCTGACCAAACTGAACTCTGCTTTCTCTCTTTTCTTGCCTATTACATATTGCTTCGCTCAAGGGGGCGTGTAGTGAGTTCTCCCTGCATACGAACATGCATTGTTCAGTTGGCATGACCGCGTTGAATGTTATGTAGCCATATTTGTGTCTTTGCACACGACACTGCGTTTACATGTTCTTTCTTGAATAAACTGATGACTCGAAAATTCCTTCAGACGAGTGCATTATGTTGTTCCCATCCCAAGCACTGCGCAGCGACCTTGGTCTGTACATGCTGTGACACACAGTCTGGAATTTTACACAATGCATGTTTTCCACTCTGGGTTGTTCGACCCACGATTTAGCCATGGCACACGCGCAGCTGCACATACCTGACAGTTGGTGCTTTTAATATCACAGACATCATGTTTATTATTCAGACCGAAGGCGAGCCTTCCTGCGAGGAGACTCCTGATGCTCCTGTGATGTGATTTCACTGAGCTGATCTTTGAGGTATGGGGTCCCCTATTCAAGCCTGAGAGACCTTCTATGATGGCATGATTGTGATATTGGCTACTTGGTTAAGGGTAGGTGGTAGTATCCTCTGTATTTTCCGAATCGCTAAATACCACCTCGGTATTTACCGAATCGGTGGATTCCACCTCGGTATTTACCGAATCGGTGGATTCCACCTCGGTATTTACCGATTCGGTGTATTCCGATTCGTAATTACCGAATGTTACCGAATCGGTAACTGTTACCGAATTTTTACCTACATATAACTTACCGATTCTAATTTGCCGATTCGGTACGGCTCGGTATTTACGAACCGGTAACATTTATTTACCTACATGAGGCCCTAAGTGAGGTATTGCCCAGAGTAACATGATGCTGAGCTAAGCTGCCACTGGTGCCGGGGATCAAACCATAAACACGTGCTCGGAAGTCGGGCACTCTGGCCGCTGCGCCACATCTCTCCCTATTAGAGTGCTGAAGTTCATCTATTTTCATGCCCAACACCAGAATATGGATGGAATAAACTACTAAAATAACTCAGAACTAACACAGAACTGTTGACATTCTGAAAGGACAAAAAGCAAAAGGTTTTAGTATGAATTTACCGGAGTCCATGGGTCTACTAATTTTCCTTTTTCTGTCACTTGTGAACACCTTTATTGCCCGTTTTTCAACAGTAATGGCATAAAAACACTGTTTTCTATGTAAGTAGTAATAAATAGATGTTCCTTCAAGCAGCCTTTATTGCATTTCTGCATTAGTGAAAAGTGAAATTAGGCTTGAGCTAAATGTTGATTGTGTGGGCTAAATTTTGTATGACATAAAATTATAGAAATGTTGAAATTTTGCAATTTTGTGAAACTATTTACGCATCAATGCACCATGAGTCCAGTGAAAGACTGGTGGGCATTGAAAACTCTGCTCAAACTAATCTCTGTCTGGTATCTTGGTAGACTGGAAAAATTCAAGCAATATATTGTCAAAATATATTTCACTTTGTTTGCCAGCCATATTTGATAAAGTGGTTTACATTTTTTTAAATCTTACATTTGGTAAGAAATGCTTTTTGAAATCAATGAATACAAAATAATGTTTCAATGGACAATCGTTAGGGAATCACAATTTGCGATTCCCTAAATGCAATGCAAGAAGCATTCTCAGAATGCAACTTTGCATTAAGGAACGGAAATTACCACCAACTTCAAGTTGAACACAAAATTGCATTTTTCCAAGTGCCATGTTACGCATACACATGCCCTTAGAGCATGTGTGTGTGCCACATTTGCACACATGAAATTTTGGGGGTTGCATCACGGTGGCCCCCTATCACCCTTAAATGACATTCACAGTTTGTGATTATCTATTTGGTAATAGTAAATTGCAAATGCCTTCCCATTCATTATGGGTGGTATCAGGAAAAAAGGCAAGGCTGGTTTCTCATATAATATCAGAGCTAACACACACCAGAAACTCTCAGGATAAGTCTAGTTTTGTCACATACCACTTCAGTGATTGGTGCTTAGGAGGCTTGTTAATGAAAAGTAGCCCACCTCTTCAAACTGAACACCTTAAGACAACAAGCATCTCTGTGCCATCTTTGCACATTGTGAGGCTTACATTCCACTACATCAAATAACATCACACTACATTATAATTTATTTATTTATTAAAATGCCCTCTAATGCAAAGTGTGCACACCCTATGCATTTCTAATGGCAGTATTCACAATTGGTGGAAACTTAACCTAAATAAATCTTTTGGGATTTTTCATCTAACCATTTTCATCTACTTTTTTTTTATCTCAACTTTACTTTTTCAGGTTACCTTTGTCAACCTGGTAAAGCAATTGTAAGAGAAATATTTTTTTTTGTAAGCTTCATGACCTGCATCCCTAGTTCTTCTTTGAAAAACAAACTTTGTCTTTTGTAATCTGGTGACCAACTCCCAATACCACACTCTATCCCCTCCTGTTTTTAAGTGCGTGTGATAGTAATACTGAATAACACATTTTTTTTTATTATTTGGGTGACTGACCTCCAATACCACACTCTATCCCCTCCTTCGCTTTTTTTCACCTTCTTCCTTATTTTGCTCCTCCTTATATCTCTTACCTTCTTTCCCTTAGGTGCCCTTTCACTTGTGCCCTATATAATAGCTGACCTGCCATTCCCCACTACTTGCTCAATCCCCCTTTTTAATTTAGGGCTCCCTAAAAGCCCCCTCCTTTTCTCATGTTTTTAGGAGACTGGTGTACCCCCTTTCCTTATCCTTCAAATGCAATTCCTTACTTTGGTGTCCCTTGCCACTGCGCAACTCATCCTCTTCTTTTTCCTTTTACTTAGCGTTTTAGTCAATTTGAATTTAACTCAATATTATACTTCCTTAAAATGGGGTTTCATTATTTTGTCCATTACATGGTATTAGTCTAGAACTTTTTCAGTCATGAACATGAAGATTCATTTCTATGTGGATGAACATATGTATACAATTTCTGCTCTCTGACAAACCCATACTTGTATTTCTTTCTAGTCAATCATCGCACCAGAGAAGAAGCAGAAGTGGAGGAATGGGAGACGGAAATCTCACCTCTTCATCAGATTTCATTCTTATCGGTTTCTCTGATCTGCCTCACCTGAAGTTTCCCATACTTATTGGATTTCTTCTTGTTTACCTGACAACCATTTCCGGAAATCTTCTTGTCATTTCTATTATATACACTGACTCCCATCTTCACACTCCCATGTATTTCTTTCTTTCTAACCTTTCTTTCATAGACATTTCTTACACCTCTATTATATTTCCAAGTATGCTGGCCAGCTTCATTCTAAAGAACATGCATATCACTCTTTGGCAATGCCTGGTACAATTATACTTTTTCTCAATTATGCTGGCAACAGAATTCTTTCTCCTGACCATCATGTCTTTTGATCGCTATGCTGCAATCTGTAATCCGTTAAAGTATGTAATGATAATGAATAGGTCTAAATGTCTCTGCATGGCCTGTGGAGCCTGGATTATTGGGATTTCAGAGCCTATATTTCACATATCCCTTCTATCCACGTTATCCTTTTGTAAGACTCTTAACATCAACCACTTCTTCTGTGACTACACCGCCCTGCTCAAGTTGTCTTGCACCAGCACCCGCACCATTGAGATAATGACTTTTGTTTTGTGTGTCATTGTTGTAATAACCTCATGTATTTTAATCCTCACATCATACATCAAAATTATATCTGCTATCTTAAAAATCCAGAGTTCATCAGGGAGACAGAAGGCTTTCTCAACGTGTGCTTCACACTTGACAGTCGTGATCATATACTACGGCATCCTTATATATGTCTACTTGCGACCGGCTTCAAATTATTCAGTAGGTCAGAGCAAAATGTTCTCCTTAGTCTACATTGGAATTATCCCAATGTGTAACCCAATTATTTACACTCTCAAAAATAAAGATTTTAAAGATGCAATACAAAGAAGGAAACGTAGAAGAAGTGTAGCTTGTTAATTAAAATAAATTTTAATTGATAACAATGCAATGCACGATATTATCATACTCCTGCATTTACCTATTTAAAGTGTTCATATAGTATGCAAAAAGAACAACCTTAGGAAAGCTATGGGGTCTTTCTAATTTTCTATGGGTGTTGTGTGAGCTATTTACCTAGTGTTGGGTCAATAGAGGAGATACACTATTGGCCTATAAGTACGTAGTTTGCTGGAAGGATGAGCCGTTGATACAATTTCTGAAACTTATCCAGAATACGACTCAAGCTTTGGGCTCTCTGAACCTTTTTGCAGTGCATAATTTGTCAAAGTATCAACATCAGACAGAGAAGTAGGTGAACTGTTACACACAAAATACCTAACCATTTTGTGACAATTGTACGTTCTGGGCATGATCAGTCCTGTGAGAAACATAGGTGTATTTGTTGTTAGTTGGTGTTTAACCCATTTTCACCATGAATAGACGCACTCAAAAATACGCAATTAGAATATACTTTTATGACTTTTAACTGCAACTATCAAAACCATCATAAAAGTGGTAACATTAGCGAATAACCAAAACAAAATTACAAATAACTGTGACATTAAAAGCAGTGATCTCTCTACATTTGTTCCCCAACACCTTCCTTTTCCTACTTAAGCTAACCTGAGCACTAAATAGAGCCTGTTCAAGTTTCTTATTTGGCTTTGCTTTCACTAAAATACCTTAGTGGATCAATGTAAGTAATGTTCCATATGACGAGAGCTTTTGTGTCCTTATGCATTCAACAGCTATGGTATCCCATCAAGTCTGTAATGCCTTTGGCTCTCAAAACGTTGTTTAAAGCTTCTGTCTGTGAAAGCCCAATCTCTCAGCTCTTGACTCCCTTGAAGTGAAGATACATTTGGCTGTATTCAACTTAACTACCCTTTCCAGATTCTTTCAAAAAGACAAGACCAGTTATTGAAAGTTATTTAAGATATCAATGCACATATTAGCCTTAGTGCACCTTCACATACCTCTGCTTCTGTTGTCTGTTTGAATTGTTCATATAAATAATTGCTGAGCTATCAAAACATTAACCAGTGCATACACACAATCAAAGCCTAAAAATACTGTGAAACAAACATAACAAATTCATGCTATATGTGTTTTTAATTGACAAATGTGCTTTCAAAAAAATATATATATGAAATGCTATAGGGACTATCTAAGCAGGAGAAATATTTCATCAGACGTTGATAGACATTTCACACAACAAAGAAGGGTTCAGATGAGAAATTAAAGAGTTCTACTAATATTCTTTCAAATCAAAACCACATATATCTGAATATCAGAAGTACTATTTATCTGTCATAGTAGGTGTGTTCATAAAGGAGCAATTCTAAAATTATTGTTTTTAAAAAATATACAACACTGAGTAAGGTAGACAACTACTCAAAAATCCTCCACCAACCCCAGTAAACTGAAAAACTACCAGCCAATCATCTTGCTGTCATTTCTAGCCAAGCTACTGGACAAGACCAACAACAGTCAACTCATGACACACCTGGAGCCGAACCAGCTACTTAACAATATGGTTTTCACAGCAATCACAGCACAGAGACGGCCCTGATCGCAGCCACAGATGTCATTTGCACCCTCCTCGACTGAGAAGCAACCGCTCTGATCCTCCTTGGCCTCTCAGATGCCTTCCACACTGTATCGCACATCAGGCTGATCAAAAGACTCCATCACATCAGGATGCAATGCTATATGCTCAGATGGATTTACAACTTCCTCGATGGAAGAACATGGAGGGCCTGCCTACCCCTTTCACCTCCATAACCAAGGATATTGTCTGTAGAGTCCCCTAGGGCTCTTCCCTCAGTGCTACTCACTTCATCGCATACGTGACCCCACTAGACAGCATCTTCGGGGCAAATGATCTCAACATAACATCGTATGCAGGCGACACTCAACTCACCCTCCACCTCACCATTTACTCCACCCCCATCAGGACCAACATCCACAGATGCTTGACAAGCATCACCAAAAGGATGAAGAACAACTGCCAGAAGCTCAACACAGACAATACAGAAGTACTAATCTTTGTAAAACCCAGCAACCCCTGGAACGATTCCTGGTCACTCCAAGACCTGTGACACGGACCTATACCCGCCGACCATGCCCGAAACCTTGTACTGGTCATTGATAACAAGCTTGCTGTGAAATCACAGATTAACGCCATATCCTCCACCTGTTTCCTCAAGCTGCGCATGGTACAGAAGATCTTAAAGTGGCTACCCTTGCAAACAAGGCACACCATGGCACATACCCTTATCACCAGCCAACAGGACTATGGCAACACGCTCTATGTAGAAATTGCCTCACACCTCCTTCAGAGACTTCAAACCATATGGAGCCCCGATATCAGACTCTTCTTCGACCTTCCCCAACAAACATACATTACACCCCACCTCAGGCAACTCCACTGGCTTTCCGTGCAGAAGAGATGCCAATTCAAGCTGCTGACCCACGCACATAAGGCTCTATACAACCAAGGACCCACCTACATTAACCACCTCCTGAACCTCCACCAACCAACGAGAAGATTACGCTCCCCTACCCTATCACTTGCCCATATGCCTCTCATCCACCGAAGCAGAAATGAAGGAGACTACTCCGATATCATAACAAAGACCCGGAAGAGCCTCCCATCGCAGCCTCCGACCATCACCTCTCTTGCGGCATTCCGAAGAGCCCTCGAGAACTGCCTTTTCAAATGAGCCTTCCAGGACCTGCAAGCGCCTGCATATCGTACCTCGTGATTAGCAGCGTTAATATAAATCTTCATTGATGGATAAGATACTGTTCATTACATAATAACATGGGAGAACCAAAGAAGAATGAAAGCTTATGTGAGCAGGTCTGTGCATGGTATGGATTTTCTGGAAAAGTCCAAAGCCTACTACTTGAAAATTGCTTCAGAGATTGTTTTAAGTCCTAAGTGGATTTTTATGAAGGTTAATATGTGGAAAAGGCTTAGGTAAAGTTTAAGAGATGATCGTTTGAGACATCTGATCAAATCTTATCAAAGCAGCTAGATGAGGGAGCGGTCAAGATGGCAGAAAATATAGATCCCCACAGTGGTTGTTCACGTAGGGTCTGATGCCACCTCCCTGCTCTGTCGCATGGAAACACCGGGCCCTGAATCTCTTACCTTGGGAATGCTTAGGATAACTTACCTGCGGGAGCCATTGAGGAGTACTCCTGTCATCCTTCAGCACCCTGAAGATGGCTGATGATGCCATGGCCCCTCCATGGACCCCAAGTGCTGCTTGCTTCTTTGGACAACTATTTCCTACATCTTGACTTGTGGGAAGAGCGACCTGGATGATTGGTGATGGTTGCATCTCGCCTTTACTCACCTGTTCACTGTAAGGAAGTCCCTGATGTTGTGCCACAGTACGGTCTGCTGCGCTGCTGGCAGTCTCTGCAGAGGTGGATCTCCAGCTGATGAGCTTCAGCTTCATCTTGTTGCCTGTACCCAGTATTCTCACTGTCTGATGGGGCCACATAGGTAGGAGGGGAGGTGCAGTCGCCTCCTCCTGCCCAAGTGCCTTGATACCCTCTCCAGTGATTAGTGCTCTCTGAAAATGAACATAGCATAACAATATAACATTCTTCTTCCTCTGGAACCAATGGAAACCATTTATTTGTGTGTGTGTGGGGGGGGGGGTGATAACTCATGCTTGACTTCCCTGCACTGTGTTCAACATAATATGTGACTATTTCTTTTACTTTTATGCAACATTCTATCTGTTACTTGATTGAGTTCAATTTGCCAGTTTTATAATTGTTGTATTGGAAGCTGCTCTAATACAGTCAAGAAACTGTGCTTGTTGAAATGTCATGCATAATCATTGTTATGTAAACTGTTGTTTGCAGATTGAAGCTGATAATATGTAAAAACACATATATACATTGGGGCTTGTTCTCCTAAAATTAACTGCAAAAATAATAGGCTAACTTTTTCTGTCTGGTAAGAAATTATTATTTTGCTCTTGGGGATAGGCTATTTACCTATGTCAGCCCCTTTTGATTTGAGAGAGACCAAGTGGTAGAGCTGATCATCATATATCTGTGTTGGATGCAAAGCACACAGCTTTTACCTATCCCATAACCCTCTTTTGAAAATATTGTCTCAAAAAGTTATCATCTTATTTAAAGCAGCCATCAGGGCTTGGGGCTATTTTTAATAAGTAGACACGATAAAATAAATAAAGAGTTAAGTAAGAAATTAAATAATGATACAGTAATTAATGTGAGTGATTTATTATAATTTAATTTAGTTTGATTTGAATATATAATTTAGTTGAAACGTTCCTATGCAGGATGCTGCACCAATAACATTCCTTAAGCGAACCTGCAGTATACCTCAATGCGAAGAGGTGCACTCAGAAACAATACAGAATTAACTCTGAATACTTGAACAGATGGCAGATTAAACATTAGGTGACAAGTGGTCGAAAGATGTCTACAAAGGCGTCCTACATTTCATAACATGAAAATAAAGAAAGTAGATTAAGAGACAGAGCTTGTTAGACTCACTGCCCCATGAATATTCACCAAAGAAAAGAAAATGTTAACACTTTTCCTTGATGGATGGGGAGAAGGGGGACATTTTAAGGGAAAAGGGAAATTAAATAAAGATACCCAGTCCTCTTCTCCACAACTTAAAATCCCCAGACAGCGCATCACAAATAGTGCACGATGGAGGGCACCATGTGTCTCTGCTTCCATCGAGTGCCCTTTCAAGTAAAAGGTGAGAGGCAGGTGCACTCAGTATTTGGTCCTGCTTTGTCTTTATTTCTGTCCTCGATGCATTAAACCTCAGAGGCTTGACAATGCAAAGCCCCTACCCCTGTTTATGATTGATCATTGTGCAAATATTTAATTTGTCCAACTAAATCACATGCATTTTGAGTGAATTTATGTTTCTAATAAACCACAATTAGATCTGTATTAAACTATATTTACTGCTGAAATAAATCCATGACAGAAGCTGGAAAACTGAATTACACAAATGTGTTCTAACATAGAAATAATATGCAAGGCCTAAGTTTGTTTCCACACACTAACATGCACGTCTAAATGTATAATGCATTTCTATAGGTGTAACACAAATATGAAATCTTGCATTTATTTGACAATTCTATTTGAGTACTTTAACAGCAATTACTGCCCATTTGCGCTGTAGTGTGAATAATAAGAAGTGAAAAGCATTATTATTTTATTTAGATGGTTTTGTATAGCGCGAACAAGACCGTTGTGGGTATCAGAGCGCTTCACATATCAGACATAGGAAAAAATGTGTACATATAAATACAGTGTTATGTGTATACAAGGTACATAATACAGAGAAATGCAAATAGCTATAGTTCAAGTGAATTTGGACATGAGAATCAATTTTACTTCTTTTTTGAAAAAAGCCGTAGATGGATTGAGTCTCGTTTCTGGGGGTAGGGCATTCCATATCCTGGGGGCCATTCCTGAGAAGGTACGATTGTACGTTTTTTTCTTGGAGAAACATTGCGGTTTCAGTAAAAGCTTTTTAGAACTCCTGGTAGATCTGTTACCACCTGATAATACCAGTTTTTCGGCTAGGTACCTAGGGGTTTTGTGGTGTAGTGCCTTATGAGTCATACAGGCAATTTTTAACTGGATCCTGGCCTCAAAAGGTAGCCAGTTTAGGGCATGTAGGTCAGGGGAGATGTTGCAGTTTCTTTTAGTGCCTGTAACGAGTCTGGCGGCTGTATTGATTGATGCTCTGAGAGGGGCGGTCGTTGTCTTGGGGAGACCACAGAGAGCGACGCTCCCATAGTCAACTCTGGGAATTACTAGGGATTGAACCGCCTGTTTGAAGTCCATTGCGGAAATGAAGGGTTTCAATTTTCTCAGTGTGTTGATCTGAAAGTTTGCTCCTTTTGTTGCAGCGCTGATGTGCTTCTGCATGTTTAGCTTATTATCCAGGGTTATTCCTAGAGATTTAGCGGAGTCAATGATGAAAGGTTGACCGTCGAGGGCAGTTAGGTGCTTCATCCACTCACGGATGGTCGTTGTTTAGTTGGGGGGAGCGATTAGGAGGAATTCTGTTTTTAGTGTGTTTAGCTTTAGATGATTCTTAGCTAGCCATGTCTGTGTCTTTTTGAGCGATGAGTTCAGGGACTTGATGTCGTCAAGAGATTGGATCTTAATGTAGAGTTGTGTGTCATCTGCGTACATGTGATATTGGATATTTTCGAGGCTGAGAAGCTCTGTGAGTGGTTCCATAAACAGATTGAAGAGTGTCGGGGAGAGGGAAGAGCCATGGGGTACTCCCAAGGTGACTGGGGTGGGGTTGGATAAAGATTGGTTGATCTTGAATCTTTATGTTCTGTTTTGGAGGAAGGAAGTGAACCAGTTTAACACTGTTCCGGAAAGCCCCATTCTAAGCTTCAGGAGGTTCAGTAAATTGTCATGTTTGACAGTGTCAAACGCTAAAGAGAGGTCAAGTAGGATTAGCAAGCATGCTTTGTTTTGGTCCAGTATTTGTAACGTGTCATCAATTATGTGGGTCATGGCTGATTCGGTACTATGCCCTGATCGAAAGCCTGATTGGAATTGGTCAAGCAGGTTGAAGTGGTCTATGTGCTTACTAAGCTGCATGTGGACACATTTTTCGAGTAGTTTGGCCAAGGTTGAGATATTGGATATTGGGCGATAGTTGTTTAGGTCTGATGGGTCCGCTGAAAATTTCTTAAGGATGGGGGTTACCTGACCGGCTTTGAGGATGTCAGGGATGGTTCCTTGCAAAAGAGAGGAATTTATGACTCTAGTCCATAGGGGCACTAGCAGTGGCATGAAGGTCTTTGAGCGGGATGCTGGAAGGGGTCTGTGAAATGATTGGAAGCATTCAGAGTGGTGAGCGTATTTAGGATAGTTTCTTAGCTGTAGAGGTTGAAGGTAGTCCAGGAGGCATTGTTCTTGAGGTCGTGTATTATGGGAGAGTTAAGTGGGGTACTTGGTGAGGACCATGAGGGGATTGAGTGTGTATCGGTAATGGATAATAGATCATTAAGTAGGTCTGTCTTTAATTCATTGGATTAATAAATTACTTGCATTAATGATTAGAAATGAGTGCTTAGGGTCACAATTTAAATGTGCACACGAAATTCATTTTAGCTTGGCCAAGACTAGCCTTGAAACTCTACACATGGAATTGACCTTAATTTCTGACTTTGCTGTTTCAGGTGCCTCCCATGGCTTCATCTAAATAGAATTTCAATTGTAATGAATTAGAGGTAGCTAGGCCTTGGAAACTGGTACCGACAAGTCAAGGATGAAGATGAGAAGATGCAACTTGACCTCCCTGACCAGCCTGTTCCAGGAGGTTTGTAATTTCAAACCTGGGAATGGCAGCCCTGTGTCTGTGCCATGGGAAAGATGTTGCCATCCACCTAAACCTCGATCACTGATTGGCTGGAAGTGGGGTGATCAACCAAATCCCATCTATACTTCATTCCTTGGCTATAGCAATATGTTACCCCAGTTCACTGCCCAACAGAGTCCCTTTGGCCTTGGAGACGTGCAGACCTCTCTGCTTTCCTGATTTGCAGCCTCAATGTGGCTGTATGCTGACACTTCTGCTTCTGTGGAGTACCACCACTGAGGTCTCCTCGATGCTGACACCTTCCTGACATTCCCTTTAGAGACCCGTAAAAAAAAATATGCTGATCCAACCCGAGTGTAGAGTAGCTAATTTAACTATTTCCTGCTTCTGGACTTACATGATTACTGAACGTCTTCATGCATGTTAAGCAGAACCGGAGTTCCTTCAAGGAACACAAGGCAGCTTTTACTGTAATTTGTGTTTCAGGGATCACTTTCTTAGCTTGTGTACTGTTGCAAAGACTGCACCCGTTTAGAATTCCTAATGTACCTGTGATAGTAATTTATGTCATTGAGATTTTGCTAACCTGCTGAATTCTGGATTTAATGCAACTCTGTAATAAACATACTAAACTTTATTTCCTGTCTCTTAGTTTACTCTGTTGCACTGTCATTATTTCTCAGGTTCAGTTAACCTCGTTTTTGCCTCAATCAGCCACAAGTGTCCCAGGTTGGGGGGAAGAGCCCACTAGCCGTGAATTTGCACAGTTTCCACTGGAGCAGCTTGGTGGCAGAGGATGGACTGGATGTGAACGCAAGAATAGGGCGTTATTTACCTCAGTCCCAGCCACATCCAGGGGCGTAACACAGGCCCCAGCATCCCCTGCGATGCGGGGGCCCCGAGCTGCAGGGGACCCCTCCGCCGAGTACTAAGGCCTTAGAGTTCTGGATTAAATCCGGAGTGGGGGCCCCTCCATGTACCTTGCAGGGGGGCCCCCTGAGCTTTTGTTACGCCACTGTCCACATACCAAAAGCCCATGTTGCGTTCGATGATTTGACGGAGTTCCATTGGTTCGGGAGGAGTTGGTGTGAGTATCAATAGGGTTGCACGTTGCTTTGCAAGTTGTTGTTCAGCAGAGGGTGTGAGTGTAGAGCTTGATACAGATGAGCTGAAGAGATCATCGGGTCCAACGTGGCCTAAGGTCCTAGTATAGTATCAAAAAGTGTAGAAGGCACTATATTGATTTGCATCGTGTGATTTGAGGTGTTAATTGTGAGACGTCGTCGGCTGCACCATTAAGATAGGCACAATTATCTTTGTATGATAATAAAGTGAGGATGGGATAGTGTATCCATTTGCAAGGAGGGGACACCATCTTAGTCAGGGTGGGCCTTATTTATGGAGGCCCGCGTCACTCGTGCGCCGCTGTTGCGTCACTTTTAGTGACACAGTGGTGGTGTAAATAATGCGCTATATTGCACCATATTTACAAAAAGTGACGCACCTAGGCACATGCGTCGCTTCGTAAACACCATGTTCTGCATCCTACCTGCGTAAGTTATAATGAATGCAGGGCGGGTATTCCCCCACAAGAAAGGGTCTTAGAAATCTATGAGATTTCGCTGCACCACTTCTAGGATGCCAATGCGTCAAAACCTTACGCCTGCTTCATGGCAGGCGTAAGGATGACGCAGGCCCTTTCACATGGAGCTTGCCCGATGTGAAAGGAACATTACTGGAGTTGCGTCAGGATGCCGACACAACTCAAGTAATGCCTCAGTTTTGCGCCAACAGGTATATCAGTAATACTGACATATCTGTCATTCCTTGCAACATGATGCGTCATACTGTAATTATCACACATCATTGGTGTTGCAAGGGGGGCGCACTATAAAGTGTTGCATCCCTGGTTCCAGGCAGTGATGCGCCACTTCTCAAAAATGAGGCCGTGTGAACTTTGCTGGTCAAGGTTTTCCTTTAATGTTAATGCAAGCTAGGGAATACATTTGAGAATAGTTCTTGTATGTTTGCATTCTTTATCTATTTAGTTTAACTGGCAAGGATTATCTTTTGTTTTGCGATTTGTCTCGTAATTGTTAAGGAAGAGTGCGTTTAGAAAACTATACAGAAGAGTTAATCACTGCGTGAAGTGAGGTTAACGTCATAGTGTGCCGCGCTGGTAATAGTCGGTTGGTGTGAAGTCTTGCTGTATTGGTTGTCTACGTCATAAAGTGTTGCGCTGTCCCTGGGTGTTTTGCTCAGAATAAAGCATTGTGAGTAGAAAATTACTTCCTGATTTGAATTTAAAATCAATTGTTGATCTTGTTGAAAATTCAGGATTTCATTTATAAAAACTGCTGCTTTGCTGCAACAATACAGCGATGCAGCAGTTTTCACTGTACCTTCCTTGCGACACGATGGATGCCCCGTACTTAATGTACGGCACTCCATGGCACAAGGTTTTACAGATACAACAGTATTTCTGACATATATGTGGGTGCAAAAGTGACAATTGCTGGGGTGTGTCTGAAAACAGACGCTACTCCAGCAATGTGTCCATTCATATGGGGCAAGCCATGGAAAGGGCCTGCATCTGTCTTACGCCTGCTGTGAGGCAGGCATAAGATATTGACACAGTAGCGTCCTAGAAGTGTCACAGTGAAATCTCATAGATTTCCAACCTGCATCCAATATACCTGATGCAGGTATAATGTAGCCAGGCCTTTAAAAAGTGACACATCTGCTTATATGCTTCTCTTTGTAAATATGGGACAACGTGGCACATTATTTACGCAGCCGCTGCATCACAAAAAGTGACCCAACGGCAGCATAAAAGTTTCACAGGCCTTCATGAATAAGGCCCAAAGGGCCTCATTTATGAGAAGTGACGCATCGCTGCATAAAAGCAGCGATGCGTCACTTCTCAGTGCGCCCTCCTTGCGACATGATTGATGCGTCATATTTACTGTATGACGCAACATGTTGCAAGGAGTTACAGAAACGTCAGTATTTCTGACGTATCTGTATGGCGCAAAAGTGACGTATTGCTGGAGTGTGTCACAAAAGTGATGCAACCCCACCAATGTGTCCTTTCACATGGGGCAAGCCCCATGTGAAAGGGCCTGCGTCAGTCTTACACCTGCTGTGAGGCAGGCGCCAGATATTGACGCATTTGCATCCTAGAAGTGGCGCAGTGAAATCTTATAGATTTCACTGCATCACTTCTATAACCCTTTCTTGCGTCAGAACGCCCCCCTGCATACATTATACCTGGCGCAGGTATATTGTAGCGCAGGGGTTTACAAAGTGACGCATCTACCTAGATGCGTCACTTTGTAAATATGGTGCAACAAGGCACATTTTTTACGCTGCTGGTGCGTCACAAAAAGTGACGCACCGGCGGCATAAAAGTGACGCATGGCCTCATAAATAAGGCACAATGTTTTTAAAGGTGAAACAAGGATTGAGATGGGGTGACATGTTGATACTTGTTAGAGAGGGAGAGGAGGTTCCACCCGAAGGAACTCAAGGGCACTACATGTTTATAAGTGAAGGGATCCACATATAAGATCACAGAGAATGAAGGTACATTGCCATTTACTTTCCATGGCACTTTTAATATAAGAATCCTTGAAAATTTGAGAAGAATGCTGTATGAGATGAAACTATCTCCTAGACCTGCACAATTGAAGCACTGAATTCTTGAGAACACACAGTTCAGAATAAAGAAAGGCCAAAATGTTAAGGGAAAGCTAGAAAGGCAGTTCATTCATGCACCTATGCTAAATAGGATTTCTAAAGATTGAATGTAAAAATAGTGCTTAGAATAAATGAATGCCTAGGGGGTTATCTGTTCACACTCATACATTACTGTATAGTGTCTACTTATTAAAAATAGACACAAGCCCTGATTACTGCTTGAAACAATTTTTCAAAAGAGGATTATCAGATAGGTAAAAGCTGTGTGCATTATATCTTTATTATCCAACACATATATATGATGATTAGCACTAGCAATTGGTATTTCTCAAATCAAAAGGGTCTGACATACGTGTTGGACTTGGACCTTTTTGCAGGGTCATCCCTAAACTTTTTGCCTTCCTCCTGTATTTTTTCTGACCTGGTGTTGGCTGTTTTATGACTCTGGGCACCTTACCACTGCTGATCAGTGCTAAGGTGCATATGCCCTCCCTATGGTAAAATGTATTATGTGAATTGACTTCCATGTTTGGCTTATTTGGTTTACTATCAGCCCCTAGTAGAGGGCACCAGGGGTGCCAAGGGCTTGTATATCCAAATGCTGCTAGTGGGCTTGCAGCACTGTTTGTGCCACCCACAGAAGCAGCCTGGTAAAATGTGTCTAAGGTCTGCCATTGCAGAACCTGCATGCAGTCTGGTACTGTCATGCTGACTGGGCAAGTGTCCCCACTTGCAAGTCCCTAAACCTTCCCTTACCTTCATGTTAGTCACCCCTAAGGTAGGCCCTAGGGCAGGGTGCATTGTAAGGATAAAGTGGGACATGCCCTGAAGTGTGTGGCATGTCCTAATAGTGAATTACAGCTATTTTCGTTTTTCACTATTGTAAGGCTACCTGCTCTCCATAGGCCAGAATGGGCTGCTAGATTATGACACCCTATAATCCTAGCAGGCTCAGGAAGCATGGTAGAAATTCATGTTTAGTATGCCTGAACTCAGAATAATAAAATACATCTTTTAGCAAAGGTTATTTTAATATCCTGGGTTTGCAAATGCTACTTTTAGAAAGTTAGCCTTTGCGTGCCTAACCATTTCAGTCCGCCTCTGGAGGGGAGGGCTATCTTCTTTGTGTGTAGCTTGAGTGACAGGGCTGGGAAGTTCCAGGAGACAGGCTGGGGCTGCCAGGTGGTGAATAGAGAGATTACACCAGGATGGGTGGGAGGAGTGCACCTTGACTCTTAATAGGGCAGTGCTCTGCCACCACAATGCTGGCTCCACCCCCTGGGGAGAGTCTGATGTCTCTGCCCTGCCTGCTGAAAGAGGAAGTCAGAGTCCCAACAACAAAGTGCTCCTCACTGAAAAGAACTGGACTGGGATTATGCAAAGGCCCCCCTGGCCTGTAAAGACAAAAGAAACTTGGTATACATGTAGGAGCCCTGCTCCTAAGAAATCAGATCCTGATTGAACCACGAAGGAACTTTGCCTGACCAGAAGGACCTGGAAGAAGCTGAAGGAGGAGTAACTTTCCCTGACCTGGGGGATTGGCCTGCAGTTGGTGCCTTGCTGAGAAAGGAGAGGAAAAGACTGAAAGAGACTTTGCACTTTGTTTTTCAACTGTCTCCAAGGGCTTGGAAGAAGAGCTTGCCCCCTGAACTGAGTCCCAGGACCATTGGACTCATTTGCCTTCCAAAATTGAGTTGCCTGGACGATCTGTGCTTGTTTCCCGCTGGATTTGGCCCCAGTACGCCTCGTACTACATCCGCCGCGAAGCCGTGTCTTTGCCGCCTGGCACCGTGCGTCTACGCTGATCCAAAAGCGTTAGTTCGCACCGTATCCCTCCCGGCTGCATTGCACCTAACCTTCCCCGCCGATTCGAGACGTACAACCCTGGCTGCCGAACCCTGTATGCCGGACCCAAGCTCCATCGTCCCGCAGGTACGGTCCGTACCCTGCTAACGTACTGCACCGTGCCGTACTCAGAGCCGAGAAGTCGCAGTACGCTGATCCTCCCCGTACGCTGTACGGCACTGAGAAGTGTCGCCGCCGATCCGCACCAAAGGTATGGCCCGAACGCCACGGACTCTGCAAGCTGATCCAGATCATCCGCACGTATCCCTGAAGGCCCCGTACAAACGCCGCGTCCCGACGCCGTGACCGGACCAGACCGAATACGCTGCCGAACTACGACCCGGAACCATCAACTTGTCCTGCACTGTCCGTCGCGGATCCCACGAACTGAAGGTACTTTGTTCTGTTCGCACCGCAGCGTGCGCATCATGGACCCCGGAGTCCGCACCGATTGTTTGACTCGTACTTTTTTTGTTTTTAATGTGGACGAGTCGCACACCCAGGTACGAACCGTACAAAACCTGAAAAGCAGCAGAATTGAGTAAAAGAAGCCTATTTTTGCATTTTAAGCCTTTTTGCAAGAACATTGAACTTTAAAATAATACTGTGGTCATTTTAATCGTTATTCTGGTCTTGTGCTAAGCCTTATATAAAGAGAACTATTTTTGATATAACCTTGACTGGTGTCCATTTGTGGTGTGTCATTGTATTACTGTATGTGTTCACAAATGCTTAACCTATGACGCTCTGAGAATAGTCTTGACTGCTTGCGCCACACTACCTAAATGGTGAGCAGGGGTTATTTGAAAGGGTGATCCCCTTATCCTGACTTAGAAGTAAGAGTCCCTGCTTGTCACAAGTGCATACCTGTGCCAACCAGAGATTCCCAATTCTAACAATAGGTAACCAACCTCTCCCATAAAAGGCAAAGTCAAGGGTTCAGGCTGACTGCGCGGGAGCTTTGAACAGATGCAGAAATCACAAGAATGGCCACTGAACAAAATACCTTTATCCTGGTTTCAACAGTGATGTGCTGGGTGCAGTCAAGAAATAGATCAGTGTTGATCCCTCAGTCACGGTGATGGGTCGATTTTCTTCACACACTGGTTGCAATGCGCCAGTTCTGAAGATGATGTACTGAGCCAAGAGGTTCTGGCTCTGTAGGCAATGCACTGGGTTTCTCTGCACAGTCAAGGGAATGTGATGTTCTTCCCATGTCATGTGGTTACAATAGGCCTGAGCAGCAGCTATTTTACATGCTGACATTTTTAAATGTCTTTTAAACATAATGACATTTGACACACAATTTATTGCGTGCTTGTGCACGATGATATTCTCTGAAACAGCTTTGCTTACTTTTCCACTTTGTAGGCATATTATCATCATATCGTGAACATTATATGCAAGGGCTAAGTTCACAGTGCAAAATGTTGTTATTATTGTCAGTTCGGTGACAGAGCTTTCACAATAAAATCAACAATAGCGCCTTACTGGGAACATGGGTGAGTTTTATTATATATACCACATCACTTCCTTGTTTAGATAGCAGAGCATTTTGCTGACACTGCGAGGTCACCCCACGCTGGAATTGCAGCCCAGCTTATTCCTGTCTCCCTCTTGCGAGGGATGCAGCCCAGCACTCCACCAAGACGAGCGGCCTGATGACACTTCCCTGTAGGTAATGGGGAGTTAGATCACCCTACAGGGATTCTGGAGATTCAATCACGCTAGGCACACTTGGATAGGTAGCACTAGGAAGGAGTACAATATTTGACAGCACTTATATCCCAACATATATTCAAGGCTATAACACAATGGTTGAATTGTTCATCTTCTTCACCAGTCTCATCATGCTAATTACGTTATTCTATTTCCTTCGATTGGTCATTGCAGCAGACATATTTTACTCAAGAATCACAATGCTTCAATAAATATTGAAACTGCCAGTTGTGTATATCTTGTGTACTTCTTTGGATATGCAAGAGTAACCAAACTAAAAGGTTCTAGATCTGTTACAATGATTTCCTTGGGGAGTCTGAATTTTAATGTCCTGAAGTTGCATAATCCATATGCTACCATGTAGATCTAGGATACAGATGGTGCAATGTGAGCTAGCAGAACTACAGGCAAGGCTATCCTGAGGGTGAGTGTGGAATCAGACTCTCAAAATCCTGATGTTTATGTTGTCCAACAAACTCACAGTTTTTACTGAGGATGTATATGCCACACAACACCCACACTGCAGTGGCTGTAATGGGTTTGTTCCGATGCATTGCTTCTTTAAGGTGATGCACTGGTTCCGAGTGTGATGCACCGATTCTGCTCCTGCAACAGCGACGAAGATATGTCAGTTCGATTGGATCAACCAGTTCAGCCCACTTCCAATGGAACAGGCACAGGAGCAAGTGGTGAGACTTTGTTATCACTGAGTCTCAAAAATAGGAGGCAAGCAAACAAGTACTTGGAGGTCACTCTAAGTTTTAGTAAAGTCCAGTTTTTCCTCAGCAGGGTCAGAGGGAAGCAAACAGCAGGGAAGCAAAGTTGGGAGCAGTTCCTCCTGAGCAGCAGTCCACCAGAGTGACAGTCCTTGTAGCAGCATGTCAGTCCTTTTTACTGAAAGAGTTTCTTTACAAGTCCAGAAGTGTCTGATTTGGTGGGTGTCAGAGACCAAGTGCTCATACCCAGTTGTGCCTTTGAAGTGGGAGTGACTTCAAAGAAGGGTCTGTGAAGTGCACAGAGGTCCTTTCTTCCTGACCCTGGCTCCAGACTAACTACAAGGAGTTAATCAAACTATTGTGGGACCCCTTCCTCATGCACAAGACAGCACACATGTAAACAGCAAAAACGAGGAGAAATAAAGCCTTGTAAATAGGGGTCAGCATCAAAATCAATGGGTGTTGCGGTGAAATGCCCACCACAACACCCATTGCCCTCCCATTTCACGCTTAGTACAACTTGAAAGGGTGCATTATTTACAAGGTAGGACTAATCCAAGTTAAGTAATGTTATGTGATGATTAGATCAAGTGTGGAGCCTCTGTTGTGAGTAGGGCCATTACAAGACAGGGTATGGTTGAGGTCCATAAGGAAGGTCTTGAAGGTGTTCAGTAAGGGGTCACTAAAATCATTTGAATGCATGTTCATGTCCCCGAGGAAGATATGGTTGATGTGCTGTTTTGAAATGGCGGAAAGGGTCTCCATTATTTGTTTGATAAAAGGTAGGTTGCATACTATCTTATCATTAGTATATTTTGATACCTAGGTATTCACAGGAGGTATAGTTTGAGTGTTTTGGGGTGAGCATGGAGCGATAGATGCATGCTAAGACCCTCCCAACTCGTCCAGTTCTATCAAGTCTGATTATGTCATAACGAGGTGTGTGGGAATAGAATGTCCTCATAGATGATGAGGTCTCATTCAGCCAGATTTCAATTAATATTATGAGGTCTAGGTCTTGTGAGAGAATGAGATCTGCGGTGTCAGCTTCGTTTTTTACTACCGATCTGCAATTGTAAACTATAGATCTGAGATTAAATTTGGTTTCTGAAACTTCAGGGTATGTTATGAGGAATTGAAATATGTTGTATTGATTCATGGCTATGTAGTTGAGGCTAGGTTCTTTAAGATCTAAGAGGGTTGAGTGGAATAGTCTGGATAGTGACTGGCATGAATATCATAACCCCATAAGATGATTTGTAACTCTTTGGGGTCTGTACATGTGATTGAGATGGGGCTGAGTTTTCCTGTTCAAGTTAAGAAAGATAGGTAGCAGAGCATTTGTGAATATCACCTGTCTAAGGGCCAGATGCATGAAGTACTTTTTTTGTTCGCAAACAGGCCGATTCTCAGAATCGGGCCGTTTGCAAACGGGAAAAAGCCTTTTGGGATGTATCATCCCAAAAGGCCCTGTCAAAATAGGGAATCGCAACATTTGTGATTCCCTATTTTGCAAATGCATTTAAGGAATCGCAAATTGTGATTCCTTAAATGCAATGCAGGAAGCACCCAAGTTGTGCGATTTTGCCTTTAGAAATCGCAAATTACCACCAACTTCAAGTTGGTGGTAATTTGCGATTTCTTTGAAAAATGCACTTTTAAGCGTTTTTCAAAGTGCCATGTGGCCCACATACATGCCCTTAGGGCATGTATGTGCGCCACATGTGCACACATGCTTATTTCAGGGGTGACACCCTTGCACCCTTGAAATTGCATTTGCAATTTGCGAGTACCTAATGGCTTTATGGGTACTATTTCTTCTATGTGCAGAGGATTGGGGCAGGTCAGATACGTGGGATAAAGGGGAGAGCAAGCGTCTTCCCTTGGCTTGGGTGATCTGGAGTCGTTGGTGATGGTTCTATTGATGTAATTGATATATTGTCCCTGGGGAGTCATGGGTGACATAGTGGAGGTGGGTCTGGAAGAAGTGTGTGTTCCTGTTGATGACAAGGAGGGGGGGGTGACTTTTGGAGGAAAAAGGGACATAGATCAACATCCTATTTTTGATCGTCATGAATATGTCATCAAACAGCTCTAAATAATGGTCAGATGATTGAATGAGAACCTTTCCATTTTTGTAAAGGGTGATCGTAGCTTCAGCCATGAATGTCAGTGGGAGCGTTACAGAGATTCGTGCGCCATGTGGTGTTTTCCTAGATGTGTTAATCTTGAGCGTAAACTTTCCGCCATTGTGCTCTTTTGCTGGTGAAGAAAATTAAATCAGTAACCACAGCTCCTTTAGTGGCACAAAAGTAAACATCAGAGATGAACCTTTCAGGATTCCTTTTCAGCAGTTTATGTTTGAAGTTTTTAGCTGTGTTTTTAGAAAGGTTTGGTGGGTATTTAATCTTGAGCGCATTACGGCCAACCCGTGACATCAAACTATCCCTGGGGATTAACTCCATTGCGGCAACAGTTGCTAGAGTTTAAAGTTAAAAATGAACTCTTGAGACGCGCATCAGGCAAAAAAACAGTGTCCAGAGCAAAGGAGCTTTCTCATCTGAAGGAGTGTGGTCAGGGGTGTATAGTGGCTTCTGAGGGAGTGTGGTCAGGGGGTATAGTGACATCTGAGGGAGTGTGGTCAGGGGGGTATAGTGGCGTCTGAGGGAGTGTGGTCAGGGGGGGTATAGTGGCGTCTGAGGGAGTGTGGTCAGGGGTGTATAGTGGCGTGTGAAGGAGTGTGGTCAGGGGGGTATAGTGACATCTGAGGGAGTGTGGTCAGGGGGGTATAGTGGCGTCTGAGGGAGTGTGGTCAGGGGGGTATAGTGGCGTCTGAGGGAGTGTGGTCAGGGGGGGTATAGTGGCGTCTGAGGGAGTGTGGTCAGGGGTGTATAGTGGCTTCTGAGGGAGTGTGGTCAGGGGTGTATAGTGGCTTCTGAGGGAGTGTGGTCAGGGGGGTATAGTGGCGTCTGAAGGAGTGTGGTCAGGGGTGTATAGTGGCTTCTGAGGAGTGTAAACATAGGTGGGATAGTGGATGAGAAGCGAGTAACTCAAACCATGAATTCTTCTAATGATGTGGGAACAGGCTAGCAATTGGGAGATACACCCTGCTAGACCAGGTGCTTGAGTGGGGGACATCAATTATCCAGATTGTGTATTTGATCCAATCAGCCGTGAAGGTATTCCTTCATGGACTTCAATCGAGTAACAGTTGCATTTCCAGTGCAGGCCAGAAGTTCTTCTGGGTCGAGGAGCAAGGCTGTCAAAAGTGGTGGCAGGAGGCGCTGAGTGGTTTACATCTAAAACGATCAGCAGTGATGAGGGCGAGAGGAGTGTAGACAGGGCACCATGTTCAAGTAAATGGACGGACACTGAATGAGGTCAATAAGTACCATCCCCAAAAAATAAATAATACTAAGCGTCCCAGGCTATTGAAATGAGGGAAGGGGCAAACATAATCTAATAATGATTTCTGAACCGAAAAAGACTAAACAAAACAGAAACATGTGCAATTTGTGTGTGGTGACCACCTGCATCACTAAAGTATGGCCGAACCTTTAATGCCCAAGAATAGGTACCTTGGTGAAGAGCTTGTCGTCCATCATTGATTTCAGTGTGCCTGTGTGAGACAGGCCCCAAGGCCATAACAGTTCCAGGAATCGATGACCTCAGAAGTCCTTCTTCACTTTTATTGAACTTATGAAGGACAAGTCCTATATTTATTTCAACAGTGATATGACAGCCATCTAAGGGAGCATCTGGCATGTAAGACGACGGGGTCCTCAACATGGAGGGCCAACTACAGCCCTGTGAGACCACACCCAGGACTCAAGAGCGAACACAGCAGGCGCAGCTGACACCCAGCGCCCTCACGCAGGAGTCAGGCACACAAGGAATATTATCTGTATCTTTGGTAGACAGCCCTTGGCCTATAGCTGCAGTTGCCAAAGCACCTACACGGGTGTAAATTACACAGGTAGTCTAAATGGGGGAAGAAGGACACCAGAACAGCTAAAGGAGTATGTATGTATGTGGGTATGTATGTCTTTATGTGTGTATCTATGTATGTACGAGGTATTTGTGCATGGATAGACATACAGATGAAAGAGTGTGAAAGAAAGAGGAATCGCAAAGCTTAAATGGAGATTAAGACTGGTCGATCATAAGATTTCTTGATCGATCACGCACCGCAAAGCTCAGTGTCTCAGTAAAACCTTTCAATGCGTTCTGGACTACAGAAAAATGTGATATTATCACTCTGAAATCACACTGGATGGGCCTCAGGCAATAGTATCACGATAAAGGAACATCTGCCAGCCATGGAGAAATGACGCCAATTGTGATGAGCATCAAAGTCCTGCAGCTGTAATAAGGGCTCCAGGGAGCATGTCCCTTAGGACAGTCCACAGGTGCAGGGTGTCTGCGGGCTCCATATAAGCAGGGCTGTGAGTAAGGGGAGCTGCGCAGCACCGGAGGAGAGAACATCCTTATGAATGTCGCCCTACAAGCATTCCCTCTGACTCCAGGTCTCACCTACATCCATTCACAGCCTGTAAGAGAAGGTTTGTAATCTAAACGTGCACCAATGCCTTCTTCTGGTGACACACTTTATACTGTAAGATTGTATGAGATATTTCATCGCAAGCAAATTATAAGTATTCAAATAGTTTTCAGTGACGCCTGCAAAGGATGGTGTCTGAGACCCACTCGCTCAAGAGTGCCGGCTTGTCTCAGAATAGGGCAGCGCCGTTTGGTTACTTTGCCCTCCGGATTAAAGCACCTTCAGTGAGATGCTAAACATCTTAATTTCAATGGTTTTTAATCCACAATGGTCAGCTCTGTACACCATTTTTATAAATGTCAACAAAATAAGACCTACTATTTGTACAATAATAGTTCCTACTATGCGCAACAGGAGACAATTTAGTCAGGGAATTGTCCTGCACAAGTGGTCGAAATTGGAACTTTCTCATCCAGAGCACCCATGCCAAGAACCACCCGGAGAATTACCCTTTCCATTTCACCGAAGCTCATCCGAGAGACTCTTCTGTCTCATTGGAAGGAGCACAAGTGGGGAAGTCCAGGCCACGCGGAGGTGTGCAAGCAGCAGGGTTCATTCCGGGGGCCACTGACGTTTCCTTCTATCTCACACTTCACGAAGCTTTTTGAGCTGCCATCTTGGTTTGTGCATTTTCACCATTCGGTTCACCAGTGGACACTACGGCTCCATCACATTCCCTCGTGTTCTCCTCATCCCTCAGTAGTGTGTAGAGCACAATTACAGGGAGGCACATCTCCCAACACACAGCAGGACAGTGGGGCAGGGTGCCAGAATATTCTACCCAAAATACTGCCTGAAAGAAATATTGCATCCGGCATAGCATTTACTAAAATGATTGCTCCTTTGAATTTAATAACATAGAATCTACACAGATGGGACTTCGTTTGTCTAAAAAATATTTACACCTAAATTGTCTGACAGATGCTATTTTTGCTGGCTGTATTCCAGCATGCAGACAACATTCAAAATCACCAAGATCTAAGCTCTTGTTTTTATTCCTATAGAATCCATTTCAAAAGCACACATCAAATGCTTTTGGAAAAGGAACTGATGTGCCAGGTCACACTGGAAGTAACTGAACACCGTACACCTGTCAATGACAGTGCTATTATAAAGAACACCGTACACCTGTCAATGAAAGTGCTATTATAAAGAGATGTCTTTGCCTCATAACTGAACACCGTACACCTGTCAATGACAGTGCTATTATAAAGAACACCGTACACCTGTCAATGAAAGTGCTATTATAAAGAGATGTCTTTGCCTCATAACTGAACACCGTACACCTGTCAATGACAGTGCTATTATAAAGAGATGTCTTTGCCTCATAACTGAACACCGCACACCTGTCAATGACAGTGCTAATATAAAGAGATGCCTTTACCTCATAACTGAACACCGCACACCTGTCAATGACAGTGCTATTATAAAGAGATGCCTTTACCTCATAACTGAACACCGTACACCTGTCAATGACAGTGCTATTATAAAGAGATGCCTTTACCTCATAACTGAACACCGTACACCTGTCAACGACAGTGCTATTATAAAGAGATGCCTTTACCTCATAACTGAACACCGTACACCTGTCAACGACAGTTCTATTATAAAGAGATGCCTTACCTCATAACTAAACACCGTACACCTGTCAACTGGGCGCTCGTCCCATGGAAAGCATAATCAAAGTTTATAAAGCAAAATGCCTGTCAGTCGCCCAGTATGGCTCCACTATTTGGGGCTATACTAACCCCATTAAAATACAGAATGCAGAAAATAAATTCTTAAGATCACTTCTGTCTGTTCCCCAATCAACCCCGACATTTGCTTTACATAAAGAGTTAGGATTGGGTTACATATCTGACATCTTGAAATTAGCACCAGTGACTGGGTGGCTAAAAATTTGGCTTAATCCGGAGCTTACTTTAAATCACACCATTTTAAAAGATTGTTTAGCCCTGGACAACGCACTCAAAATCCCATGGGTAAGATATGTGAGAACTCAGCTGTCCTTAGCAGGCCGAATGGAGCTCTTCTCATCTCCAGACGAAATAATTTATGAAGATTTAAAATTAGTTAAACACACCCTGTTAAATCTATATGCTCTGGAAAGGGAAGCACAAGAGTCAAAAAAACCCATGGTAAGGAAATATTTTTTGCTCACTTCTGTTCCTGGAATGGAACCATATCTTTTGTGGGTAACAAATCCTTACCATCGCTTTCTCTTAACGAGATTTCGCTTCAATTTAATTCACTTTATCCTAGGTAACTTTGGAACCTGGGCTAGTCCTGATGACGCTGAACCCTGTGACTGCGATTGTTTTTCGGTCCAGGACACGATGCATTTTATTATGTTTTGTGGCCATTATACTGAGATCAGAAAAAGGTACCTGCTCCCTATTTTACGTACCCAGGGCTTTATTCAGGTAAAACCAGCTCTGCTATTTTTGCAACTCCTCCCTAATATACATGTAGCCTTCGCTGTCGCTAGTTTTCTAGTGGCAGGAGTACGCGTGAAGAGGCACCAAATAAGGTATAGGCATTTTATCTGCGAGAAATGAATTTCCTCTTTTATATAATGTACCCTTCTTTTTTATTGTTTTTTTTAAAATATTTATGTATGTTTTAGATGTATAAATTTTAATTGTTCTTTTTTCTTTTTCTGATAATTGTATGCAAATGCTATGATCTGATGTAATCATGTTATGTATTTTCTTGCTCGATCTTTTATGATTTTTATTAATCGAATAAAGAAAATTGACTGACTGACAACGACAGTGCTATTATAAAGAGATGCCTTTACCTCATAACTGAACACCGTACACCTGTCAATGACAGTTCTATTATAAAGAGATGCCTTACCTCATAACTAAACACCGTACACCTGTCAATGACAGTGCTATTATAAAGAGATGCCTTTACCTCATAACTGAACACCGTACACCTGTCAATGACAGTTCTATTATAAAGAGATGCCTTACCTCATAACTAAACACCGTACACCTGTCAATGACAGTGCTATTATAAAGAGATGCCTTTACCTCATAACTGAACACCGTACACCTGTCAATGACAGTTCTATTATAAAGAGATGCCTTACCTCATAACTAAACACCGTACACCTGTCAATGACAGTGCTATTATAAAGAGATGCCTTTACCTCATAACTGAACACCGTACACCTGTCAATGACAGTTCTATTATAAAGAGATGCCTTACCTCATAACTAAACACCGTACACCTGTCAATGACAGTGCTATTATAAAGAGATGCCTTTACCTCATAACTGAACACCGTACACCTGTCAATGACAGTGCTATTATAAAGAGATGCCTTTACCTCATAATAAGAGTGGATGCGCCACTGTAGGCTCAGAAAGGGCTCAGGATGCTGTGGAGCCCCATGCAAGAAGGAGCGGGGACTTAAGCTTCATCGATTGGATGGGAGGAGCCCCCTGGCATGCGGGACTCTGTTTGTTTCTAATTCTAAATGTACACACACATTCCTACTGCTGAGTCTCCATGGGTGAGGGTCCTCTCTGTCGTTGGTTGGTGTGTGAGTGGCTCATTTCGAGGTCAAGGCACTACACTAACAAAGGGATAATTTCCATATAAAGCCAATAAATGAACTACATGATTTGTCCCTTAGAGAGGGAGGATATGAATTAATCAGAAAAGTTAGGAACACAATAAAGACATATTATTTATTATACGTGTAAAACAGGAGAAAGATGAGGCGTAAATAGCTAATTAGGATTTTTTTTAATATAGTGTCCATCAACAAATATAAACCTGCGATGCATCAGTCATGTGAATGTCCCATCAAGATTAAATACACAAAACTATCGACCTATGTACGAAACATAGACCTCTGAAGTCCATGTAAAGAATCCATCATCTGAGACATGGCATTCAGGACAATGGTCCTAGGCTTCTGTGACAGAGGCGGACACTGTGTCAACGTTTTGGTCTCCAATGTCAGCCACATGTGAGACCATCTACATTAATGTGGTAATTAAACACATTTTTTAGTTGATCCAATTAGAACAAATAATCTAGTTGCAAAATATGCAAATACAGGTTAACTTAAATAGAAAAATGTGTCTGTCTATAAAAAGATGCCTGTGAAAGTTAACCAAGGTGTATGCACGGGTGACATTTAATCCTGATCAGAATTCACATGATCAATGTATCGGGGGTTTATTTGTTGGTGGACCCTGCGTATACTTAGGATTCATATAAAAAACCCTACTTCACATTATTCACCTGTCCTTACTCTTGATGTGCACGTATGATTTACACACAGTGAACATGTCACAAGACACTATCACAAGTCATGACAACCTTACCAGGGGGGCAAAACTGGTTTCCTTTTTGCATTGTTCAGTCTGTGTTTTGATGTGTGCCTTACATGATACCTCTTGTATCAATTAAGTGTCGGTTCCTCCCCCCACTAGTCATGATTATTCACACGAATTCTGCATCTACAATCAGAAGCTGATGTGAAATGTGCACAAGCAATTCAAATAAAAGATATCTTTTTTTTTGTTGCAGAAAAACATATTGTCTGACAGTGATATTGTGTTTGCCTCACATGTAGTATGAAGAATGTGTTGAACTTTGCTCAAAAGCTCGGATGCCAGTGAAGACGAGGGCGCTTGCACGGAAGAGTACCATGAATGTCACATCAGGAAACGGAACTTGCCCCCGAACTTGTGGAACATTTTTATATGCCAAACAAAGTGGTTCATTAGCCACTAGATTAAAGGTGAGAGTCCACACACATTGTCTTCTTTTCATTGGCACCAGGTGTGATGTTGATTTGTCATTGATGTCAACACTTTTGTCGTGTTAAGGTACCAACAGTCATCTTGTACCAGGAATATTTACTGCGTCTACTCCAAATTGCACTTTTATAGCGCACCGAAGCCCAAAGGGTCTCTGGGCACTAATAACCTATCGCAGCATGAGAACAGATGGGCCTTAAACTGCTGAGTCATGGTGTAAAAACTGGTACAGACAGGACAGGGATGCAGGCGCCTATGGAAAGCAATGGCGGCTTCAACGGGGAAGCGGTGCCTTGCACCTGGGTGTAACTTTGACTTTGGAGGGGCACCTCATGGAGGGGGGAGGGTTAAGATTGGCCCTGGTTAGTCAGAAGCTAGTCCGCGGAGGATCTAAACGTGAACCCAGTAACATTTATCAATATCTGAACCTCTTCTTCCAGTACATTAGAGTATCCACATGGCGATTTTCTGTACCTTCGGAGTCGGTGCTGGGGTGTGTCGGCTAAAACACTTCAAGTGATTATTGACTTCACATTTCCCTTGCTCTTGAGGTGGACACCCTTAAACACATAGGGACATATTTATTAAAACACCACGCAGCGCAGCAAGCCAGCGCGCTGCACTGCGCTGCATGATAGAGAAAGGGCAGGAATGAGCCGTATCTAACATTGTATCCTTTCCTTCCCCTGCACTGGTGCACAATGTGCTGCCTGGTGCCAATGCACGCACCCTTGCAGCATGGTGGAAGAACGCCTGCACTGAAAACAAAAGAGATTTTTTGCAGAAAGGGACACTTTTCAGCTCAAAAGCAACCCTGGGAGGCATATTCCTCTATCCATGTGTGTTGAATCATTAAAACAGGAAGTAATGAGGAGAAACAAAGGCATTTCTCCTCATTACACCTCACCTGGTGAGGCGTAGCATTGTGACGCACTCTCAGGTCCATTATACGGAGCATTCCATTCCGTTCCTAGCGCTGGCGCACTTTTGGCTGCCAGCGCCAATGCAGGCACCCTTGCGTTGCAGGCAGGATTGTTTTTCAGGGGCACCTTCTTGCACAAAACAAGCCTGAGGGGCCTGTTCCTCCCTCAATGTGTGTTGCATAATCAGCACACATAGAAAGAGGGAAAAAAATATGAGGAGAAATAAAGATATTTCTCCTCAGAAGGTGTAGCATTTTGACCCATTCCCAGATCTATCACTAATGGTACCTATGGGAATGCGTGGTTCCTGGGACAGAGTAACGCGAGGCAGTGATCTGCGCGGCCTTGTGTTACTCTAGGTTTATCAAGTAATGCAGGGCCACGTTGGGTGGACTTGCGTGGCTAGATAGATCTCACTTAGGTTTTGTGTCACTCTTTTGCCTCCTTGTGTGGCGCAAGGGCAACCAAAAGCTTCACGAATCTGGAGATAGGAGTCAATGTCCATGGACTGTACTTGGAATTCAGGAGTATACAAAGTTTACTTTTAATTTCACATGTGCTACATGGAAAGGTGAAGCAGTGCTGCTGCTTAAAATATTGCTCCAACCTTGTGAGACCGGCCATCTTTAGTGAAGAAGAATGTCCTCACCACCTAATCATGAGAAAATCCTAAGAAATACACCACAGCCTATTAAAAAATATCTGCTGAGAACAGTGCAAACTACAGGCAACAGCTGTCAAAAAAGACAATATTCTCCAAAAATAACCAAGATCTGAATGTGCTAAACATCCTACCACCTGCACCGTTTACAGATTACAGATTGCCCATCTTCTTTTTGAAGGTTGATTTATAAATACCAAGGGTATCTCTAATGGATCATATAATAGAGATACCACAGTATTCAAACACATTATTTTGAGAAAGAAAAAGCTTTTTAGTTGTTTTAGTTGAATGGAGGGATGGAAGGGAAATATGGGAGAGAAAACAATGGAAGGGTGTTGTAAATATTTAGCCAGGATGCATAAAGTCCTCACTTTCCATAACATATATGTGTATAATTTATAAACTACATAAACAATAAATCAATATATACGCATACTCAATAATAAGAAAAAAGACGGAGAGGTAAAGGTTCATGGTGAATGGAAGTTTTCAGAAAAAGTACTGGAAGTAGGAGCAATCTCATTAGCATGGAGAAAGGCAGTCACTGGTAACCATACATCATCTCTATTATGCAAATAAATACAAGAAGATGCACAAGTAATTTCCAACCTATGATAATGATGATAAATAGAGTCCCATCAAGTCTCATACACATTTTCGATGAACATTTCCAATTAACAGTTATTTTTTAAAAAGCTACTGCCAAAAATATATCAATTAATTTGGTTTTAGGATATTGGGGAGAAAACGCAATAGAAAACTGTCTGAGGTTGAGGATTCTGTGTGGGGAATCCCCCAACTGGAACTAAAACCCATAAGGAAGTGGACCCAAGCAGCTTTACATGTGAAGGGTCTGTGCCTTGAAAAGGGTTTGAGGGCTGCTAATGGCAGAACAAAATCAGACAGGTCTTGGAAGATGACTTTTAACAATGGTAGAAGTGGGAGTAGAATAGATTAAATTTTGGTTTATCGTGAGCTGTGGCCAGCCGTCATTGATATGGTGGTGACTGACAGGTTAGAAAGTGACCATAACCCTTTGACGTTGTCTTTATTTGATAGTAGTTTTATTGGCTCCCCCACCGATGATGGTAGTATTGTGCAAGCACAAGTTATGCTGACTAATGATCAGAGAAGGGTTCGTTGGCCAAAGATTGTTTCTAATGCGAACGCACGGGCTGCTATTAGGAATTTGGTTAGTTTAGCTATGTATAAACTGACCAGATGTGAGTCCGAGGAAGGGATTAAGTGTAGCATCCCGGGTATCCATAGAGAACTATTCGTGGGGCTCAAATCCTTCTTCACTAAAAGCATCCCTGCCAATGGTAAAACCAAACTTCTAAGGGAAAATTCCTGGTATGATATAAGCTGTAGAGAATCTCGCAATGCTTTATTAATAGCTATCAAATCTAGGTTACCAGAAACCATCAGGAGTTGTAGAGTTGAATACAAATCTGCCCACATAAAAGCTAAGAAAATTTGGGACGAAACTCGTTGGAGTGAGCTATACGAGGCGTGTGAGGGTAGAAACAAGTGCAAATTTTGGCACCTCCTCAAATGGGGCAGGAACCCGCAGGATATGACCCCGGTTACTCATGTTGAACCCGAACAGTAGGTTAGCTTTTTTGAAAATCAGTTTAAGTCCAGGGACAGGTTAGAAGTTGCTACTAGGTCATGTAGCGGTGAAGAAGTTTTACAGTTTGCTCCCAGTGAGGTAAAGGCAATTTTGAAATCTCTTCCGAGTGGTAAAGCCCCGGGACCTGACTGTATTCCCGCAGATTTATTTAAGCAGGAGCAGGACCTATGGGTCCCTTATCTGATCATTGTAGCTAATGCCCTGGCTAGTGGAGCATCGGTTCCGGATTCTTGGTTCGGGGCAGAGATATTGGCGATCTATAAGAAAGGTGATCACTCTGCCCCGGCCAACTATCGCCCGATTAGCCTTATAGATGCTGTTCAAAAAATTATAGTTCGTCTGCTATTGGGTCGTATTCAGAGTTGGATCTCCGAAAATGATATACTAACGCCATTACAGGCAGGTTTTCGGATGCATGTCGGAACCATTGACCAAGCTTTCAGGTTTATTCTTTTATATTGGAAGGAAGTTTATCTTGGGGGTGGCATGCTTTTTGCAGCCTTTGTGGACCTAAGGTCTGCATTCGATTCTGTGCCAAGGTCCAAACTGTGGAAAGTCCTCCGGGAGATGGCTATGCCGCCAGAACTACTGAGGCTGTTGATTAACCTGCATGAACATACATATGCCCAGGTTCGCTGGGGAAAACCTGGGGAGGTGACAGCAAGATTTGAGGTGTCCAAAGGGGTAAGACAAGGATGTGTACTGGCCCCCACCCTGTTTTCCTTGTTTATTAATGGGGTCATAAATTACTTTTTAAACTTCCTGACAGATGCACCTTCCATAGCTGGTATGAAAGTCCCCTTGCTCATGTTCGCGGATGACACTCTTTTAATTTCTAAGACGCGACAGGGGCTACAGTTAGCACTATCCCGTTTCGAGTTGTTTTGCCGCGATCATAAGCTTGAGGTAAATGTGGGGAAGACCAAGTTTATGGTCCTTCGTGGTGCTAGACCAGTAAAAGCTAGGGTTGAAATGGGTGGAGCCACTCTGGAACAGACATCTACCTTTACCTACTTGGGGGTCACTTTTAGTGACAATCTAAGCTGGAAGTCCCAGACTGACCTCTTCACCCTTAAGCATATACGATTAGGTGGAGCCTTACTTAAAGAACATAGGCATTCTATAACTAAACCTATGGCTCCCCTGATTAATATTTATGGGTCTAAAATTCTTCCAGCGGTAATGTATGGTGCTGAATTATGGGGGTTTAGTAATTTGGATTCCCTGAGGGTGGCACAAAACAAATTCCTTAGGTCCGCAGTAGGGTTACCACAATCATCCCCACGTATACCCCTCTTATATGACCTAGGTTGTCAGCCTGTTGAGGACATGGTGCGGTATAGGCCGCTGGCGTTTTGGCGACGCCTGTGGACTACTCCAGAACTGTCCCTATATGCCAAGGCTCTGCTAGAAGTTAAAGCCCTGGGGGGCTCTCATAGGATCAGCTGGCTGTCTGAAATCAAAATTATTTTGATTGATATGGGGATGGGTGAGTTATGGACCAACCCTGAGACGGCTATTTTCCCCCCAAAAAAGATCTTTAGGGACACCTATTGGCAATGGATGAAAGTTAAGCGTCATGCTTCCCTGACAGGCAGTTCTTTGACTATAACATATCTTGCTGTCAAGGATGATTCCTTTTTTGAAGTATATTGGGACCTAATAACAAAGCTGCAGGATCGAAAACTTTATCATCAGTTTAGACTTGGCACCCTTCTGTTACGTTGTTTTACAAAAAGTTGGAATACATCTGGTAATGATAAATGTCCCCTATGTGAGGATAAGATTGAAACAGTCGATCATTTTCTCTTTGTCTGCCCAGAGTATCTCCAACCAAGACGGCTGTGGTTGCGCCCTGTATGAAGTGAACTGGGCGTTAGATCAGCGCAGGCTGCCAGCAGAATACTGAAGTCTGATTCATCAATACATGTTGTTATTGGTGTGGCTAAATGTATTAGTTGGGCATGGCTCCTACGGAACCAGAGGATTAGTCCCTAACTATCTGGCCCCAAATAATGTTGAGACTAACGTGGTATAGGTTTTAATAGATTCAAGTCGCTTGTAAAATTGTATATTTAATATCTTTTTATTAATACTGATTTTAATGTGTTATTTATTTAACTGGTTTATTATGATTATTGTGTCAAGTTATATTTCTATTATTTTTAACTAATTGTATATGATGAAATGTTACTATGTCCTTTATGATGAAATACTCGCAATAAAGACTTTTTTTTTTTGGCAATAGATAAAGTCCCTAAAAAAAGATTAGGTATGTTAAAAGGTTGGAAGAACTGAAATACCTCTGTAATTTGAACCCACATCTTGTACCACAATTATAATGTATTGGGCACTAAAATAACATATGAATATTATCACTGTCAAGACTGAAAGACCAACATTTAGTTGATTTATCCATAGAGACCATAGCACAATTGTAGTGTAAAGTCTGCAATGAATAAAAATCAATGTATGAGTCATGTTAGATTGGGATATTTTATAAATACAAAGCCTAATCTTATTTCAGAATAGAATATTCCAGGTAATACCTTTGTCATATTCCCAAAGGAGTTCTCTTTTGGACCATATAGGGTTAGGAGGTAAAATAGGCAAAATTATGGAAGCTTTGGGGCAATAAGAAAGGATTCTAGACAGCTCCCAATTGAAAATAATAGAGGGAGAATTATCCTGTAAGGTGAAAAAAACATTCATGATAGTTTTAAGAATCAATGAAAAGCAGGCATGATAAGAAGAAGGACAAATAAATATATGCCTGAATTTGGAAAAAGTAAAGGGGAGCATATCCTTAAAGAAATTGTTATATCCACAGAATGCCTTTGTCTTTTCAAGACCCCCAAAAGACAAGTCTGTTTTGTTTTTTAATATGTTTGGTATTCCAGATAGGAATGGCTAAGAAGGTGGATTGGGAGAGTATAGCAGGATAATATACTCACTGAAGCTTAAAACAAATTTGTTGGAAAAGGGGAGTGGAGGTAAGTAGAGATTTAGAAATAAAAGATAGAATTTCTCATGGGAAAAAAAGGATGAAGTAACTATATCTATATCTACCAAGAGAGTATGATAGGGAGAATGTGTTTCTAAAGTCCAAACTGAAAATTGGTGAAATCCAAAAGCTTTAAAGTATTGACTAAAACCTAGGATGTGTCCACCTCCTTCTAACTTATATTGCTCAAGTAGGAAGAGAGAGAGTCTGCCTTTTTTATTACCCTAATAAGATTTAGTATTATTCACTGGCATCATAAAGACCATTTAGTGGATGAGCAGAAACAGCATAATTTTAATGGAATCCAAACATTCCCACCATGACAAAAAGTAATTGGTTCCATGATGTGAATAATTTGTCAGTATGAGTTAGGAATTCTTTGCAGTTAAGAGTAACAGAATCCTGAACAGAGTGTGTAAACCAAATGCCTAAATATTTTTTTTGTGAAGGGGCCGATTGAAAGGAAGAGGTGTTAAAGGAATGTTTTATTTATTTATTTAGTGAGTGTATTTCAGTTTTATCCATATTAACTTTGTATACTGAAACCTCAAAAAAGGAAATATTTCTGTTGGTAATGCTGGAAGTGATAATTCAGGGTGGGGAATTCTCTGCTGCCAATTGTAAAGATTGATTACCACATGGAAAACCTGTTATGGACAAGTTCTGTCTAATGGGAGATAGGAAGGCAAAACAAATAGGAAAAGAGGATATCCCTGACAAACTCCACAGAAAAGCGGGAAATATGAAGAGGTCAATTAACTAGCTAATAATTACGGTTTAGGAGAATGGTCTAGGAGTGAATTTAGGGCAATAATCTTTGGGCCAAATCCTTACCAAGATAAGGGTTCTGAGCGCAAATGCCAAATTTATCCTCCCAAAAGCCTTTTCCTCATCAATAGTTATTGGTGCTAGTTGGAAATTTAAGAATAGGGGTTTTGCTTCCTACATTAAGAAACAAATGAGAATTGTCAGATGCTAATCTTCCATTTATCATGCATGACAGGTCTTTATTGAGAAGATGAGACAGAAAGACCTCAATGTAAAAAGCAAGAGTTTGTGCTAATATTTTTATTGGCAACACAAGGGAGCTATGCCTATATTTTTTTAAGTGAGCAGGACCTTTGCCATCTTTATGAATAGGAGAGATCGTGTTTTCTTGAAAAGAAGCTGAAGTGTGATCAACTGTGGTGAGAAATTGGAATAGTTTTAATAAGTGAGGTATAGAAAGGTTTGAAAAGTGAAAAAAACTCACCAGACCAGGTGCCTACCCCTTTCATGAGTAGATAGGTGCTCACAAGATCTCCAGCTTGGTTATATATGTTTCTGGTGAATTAGAATCAAGATGTGTAGGAATGGATTTGGGGGGGTACATTGGAGCTAGGAGTCAATGTGAACAGACTGTACTTGGGATTCAGGAGTATATAAAGTTATGATGTGGTGAGGGCAATGTAAGTGGTTTTATAAGTCTTTTAATTTAATTTGACCTCCTCCGCTGTCTGTCTGTCGACTCCCCCATCTTGCCACACCCTGCCATTCCCTCCCCACTGCTCTTGCCTCTGCTAGATGCCACTGCACACTAAAGGTGCCAGGTTTAGCTGCTGACATCATGGGGGATCTCAATACCACTCATATCTGAGTCCATTGCACCCATGCTCCGCCACACCATCAACCGCTCCCTGGCAAACGCCTCATTCCCCAATGACTGGAAACATGCCAAGATCAACCCACTCCTGAAGAAGCCCTTGGCAGACCCCACTGACCTCAAGAACTACAACCCATCTCCTTGCTCCCGTTCCCAGCGAAAGTCATTGAGAAAGCCATCAACAGCCAACTCGCCTCCTTCATCGGAGAGCACAACATACTTGACTCCTCCCAATCCTACTTCAGAAATAACCACAGCACAGAAACTGCCCTCCTCTCCGCAACAGACGACATCCGCTCCCTTCTGGCCAGAGGAGAAACAGTAGCCCTCATCCTCCTTGACCTCTCAACGGCCTTTGACACAGTCTCTCACCACACACTACCAAGCAGACTCCACGACGCAGGGATCCAGGACAAGGCCTCAACTGGATCCACTCCTTGCTCTCCGGAAGAACGCAGCAGGTCAGACTCCCTCCTTTCCTCTCGGACCCTACATGAACCACATGCGGAGTCCCTCAGGGAACCTCCCTCAGCCCCACGCTCTTTAACATCTGCATGGCTACGCCTGCACCATTGTCAAAACCTACAAACTCAACATTGTGTCATACGCAGATGACACCCAACTCATCCTCTCCCTATCCAGCGAACCCAACACCACCAGACACAACTTTTAAGAAGGCATGGAACCTGTCGCCAAATGGATGAAAAGTAGCTGCCTCCAACTCAATACCAACAAAGCAGAAGTATTCATCATGGGCCCAAACCCCTTTGCCTGGAACGACACCTGGTGGCTCCCCACCCTCAGAAGCCCACCCATGCCCACGGATCACGCACGCAACCTTGGATTCATCCTCAACTCTGAACTCAAAATGGGCCGCCAAATAAACTATGTCACATTCTCCTGCTTCCACACCCTCTGCCTCCTATGTAAGAACTTCAAATGGATCCCCCTCGAGCACAGAAAGACCACCACTCATGCCCTCATCACCAGCAGACTCAACCACGGATACGCACTCTATGCCAGAATAAACAAAAACCTCACCCGCAAGCTACAAAACATCCAGAACACCGCCGCAAGACTGGTTCTCAACCTGCCAAGACACTGCCATATCTCCCAGCACCTGCGCACAATCCACTGGCTCCCCGTCGAGACTAAAATCACCATCAAGAATCTCACCCAAGCACACAAGGCCCTCCACGACACCGAACCAGCATACCTGAACAGCCGACTTAGATTCCACGCACCCCAAAGGACCCTACGTTCAGCCCAGCTCTCCTATGCTGTGGTGCCCCGCACCAGAAAGACCAGATCGAGAGGGCGCTCCTTCTCCTTCCTCACGGCAAGAGCCTGGAACACCCTACCACTCCATCTCAGACAGACAACATCACTCCCAATCTTCGCGAGAAACCTCAAAACGCGGCTGTTCGACAGACCACCTCATTGATGGACTGGAACCTGCACCCTCCCCAGCGCCATGAGACCCTTACGGGTAAGTAGTTGTGCTTAAACTACACCTGATTGATTGATTAATTGATTACCTGTTCCTGGAGCTGGTGAGATTGAATTTGCATTGCAAATCTGCATTAAACACCTCAGTGTCACAGTGTGAGCTGCCACATGCACGTTGACACAAAACAGGTCACATCTGGAACATCAGATAGATGCAAAGAATATTTGCCCTAACCCTTGTGTTGTAGCAGAGATATTGTTGGAGGGAGGGCCACCGGGTAGTCAGGGAGACTATTCCGGGCACCTTCCTACCGCAAAGGTATAGCCGAGCGCCGCTGAGAAGCCCCCTCGGGGAGGTCTTTCTCCTAGGATCGTACTAGGCCCAGTAACACCACCACACAGGACTCAATAGCAGTTGCAAGATTAGATTCTTTATCGGCAGTAATACGGGCAATATTTACAGAGGGATCGAGGGATCCTATCAGAGTCTCAATGTTCGTTAAGAGGATAGGGTAGCGGGACAGTCTTAGTACCAACCAGGTACGGGAGGGCTCTTTGCCAGACCTTGGATGCTGGTCTCAGAGCGGCTCGGACGTGGAGAGCCGCGACGGCGTCTGCAGGGCTCTGATGGTAGTTCCGCTTAGGTCGAGCCGCGACACGGTCAGCAGGGCTCTGGTGGTCAGTCCGCTTCGGTCGAGCCGCGACGAGGTCAGCTGGGCTCAGGTGGTAAGGATCAACAAGGTCGGGCCGCGACAGCGTCAGCAGGGCCCCAAAGGTTCGTGAAGGTCTTTAAGCACGGTGGAGCCGCGACGTCGTCAGCAGGGCTCAAGTGGTGGTTCAAGGTGAGTCTTCTTCCGTAGGGTCAGCCGCGATCCGATCAGCAGGGCTCTTGACTCCAGGATACAACTACTGCCCTGTTGTCGGGTCGCCCCAGATATAGGACGGGAGCCCTTTGATGTCCGGACCCTTGCACCCGGAGGGGGCGGAGAGGCCGGGTAGGGGGCGGCCAGACGCCCAGCAGGAGAGGCGCCAGGCCCCAGAGAGCTGTGGGGCGGTCACACCCAGGTGTGGAGAGACGGTTGGGGGTCCCATCGATACTGCCCTCCGCCGGGAGTGGGATGGGCTCACGTGGTATCCCCCGGGCCAGGGGTTGGCGTCGCGTTGTCGGGCCTCGCTGGGAGCGAGGCCGGGTAGAGCAGGGTCATACAGATGGTCACGTGGAGTGACGTGCAATCCAAGATGGAGGAGTCCTGATGCGCATGGGACCTCGTGCGGCTTAGCGCGGGGAAACAGGACCACGCCACGAGGCCGGCTCCCACACGCGTCCCCCCCAGCTGAAGGCAGGGAGAGTCACCCATCTTCTTGGGGGTTCTCCTCGCCGAGGCGGAAGAATCGGGACAGGCCGTCAGCATTGGCGTGGTCATTGCCGGGCCGGTGTTCTACAGTGAAGTCCATCCCTTGCAGTGAGATGGACCAGTGCAACAGTTTGGGGTTCTCGCCCCGCATTTGCATGAGCCACCGCAAGGGCCGGTGGTCAGTCTGGACCCTGAAGTGGGTACCGAAAAGGTAGGGCAGGAGCTTCTTGAGAGCCCATACCACAGCGAAGGCCTCCCGCTCGATGGTGCTCCACCTCTGTTCTCGCGGCAGCAGTCGGCGGCTGATAAAGGCCACCGGTCGGTCGAGGCCCTTGGCGTCCAGCTGGGAGAGGACTGCCCCGACCCCGTACTCCGATGCATCGGTCTGGACTACAAATTCCTTGCTGTAGTCAGGGGCCTGTAGCACAGGGGCAGCGCACATGGCCGCCTTGAGAGCATCAAACGCGGTCTGGCAGCGGGGCGTCCAGTGCACCGTCTTGGGCCGCTTCTTCAAAGTGAGTTCCGTAAGGGGGCCCACAATGCTGCCATAATCCTTTATGAAGCGTCGGTAGTAACCTGTGAGGCCTAAGAAGGCCCGGACAGCGGTTTGGGTGGCGGGAGGCTCCCACGCCTGGATGGCGTCGACTTTTAACTGGAGGGGGGCCACCTGGCCACTCCCCACCTGGTGGCCCAGATAGGTCACAGAGCCTTGACCGATCTGGCATTTACTGGCTTTAATGGTGAGCCCGGCTCTTTGGAGAGCGGCCAGGACTTCCCCAAGGTGTCCTAGGTGCGCGGCCCAGTGGTCGCTGAAGATAGCAATGTCATCGAGGTAGGCCGCGCTGAAGGCTTCGAGACCGGCCAGGACCTTGTTTACCAGCCTCTGAAAGGTCGCTGGGGCGTTCTTCATGCCGAAGGGCATCACCCGGAAGTGGTAGTGGCCATCGGGGGTAGAGAAAGCTGATCGTTCTTGTGCGCCGGGAGTGAGCTTGATCTGCCAGTACCCAGCGGTGAGATCAAAGGTGCTTAGGTAGCGGGCGGCCCCTAAGCGATCAATCAGCTCATCGGCTCGTGGCAAAGGGTGGGCATCGGTCTTGGTAACTGCGTTCAGGCCCCGGTATTCGACACAAAATCCGAGTTCGGGGGCCGTGCCGGGGGCGGCGGCCTTTGGTACCAAGACTACCGGGCTGGCCCACAGGCTGTCGGAAGGCTCGATGACTCCGAGGGCGAGCATCTTGGCGACCTCGGTCTTTATGCAGGCTCGGACTCGGTCAGGCACTCTATAAGCGCGGTGTCGTACAGGGGGGCTATCCCCCGTGTCCACGTCGTGGACGCACCAGGGGGTCACCCCGGGCGTGAGAGAGAAGAGTGCAGCGAAGGGTTGCAGCAGCTTCTGGCAGTCATGGCGCTGTTCTGGTGTCAGGGTGGCGGAGAGGCAGACGCCCTCCAAGGAGCCGTCTTGGGTCGAGGACCCCAGGAGGTCTGGTAGGGGCTCGGAGTCACTTTCACCCCCATCGTCAGTAGCCAGCAGTAAGCTTAGTTCAGTTCGGGCAAAGTGGGGCTTGAGCCGGTTGGCGTGCAGGACCCGGAGGGGGTTCCTCGGAGACTCCATGTCGACCAGGTACGTGACGGGGCTCTTCCTCTCAACTACCTTGAAGGGCCCGGTTCACTTGTCCTGCAGGGCGCCGGGGTCCACGGGTGACATGACCCAGACCTGCTGGCCCGGCTCAAACTCGACGGCGGAGACATTCTCGTCATACCAGCGATTCATGTCTTCTTGGCTGGCTTCAAGGTTGGCTTCTGCCAGGGCCCGGAACTTCCGAGTCTGGTTCCGCAGGGTCAGGAGGTACCGGTAGACGTCGGGCGGGGCACTTTGGACGTTCGCCTCCCAACCCTCCTTGACCAGGCTGAGGGGCCCTCGGACGGGGTGCCCATACAACAGTTCGAAGGGGCTGAAGCCCAGGGACTTCTGTGGTACCTCCCGGTAGGCGAACAGGAGGCAGGGCAACAGGACATCCCATCTCCTCCTGAGGGGCTCTTCCAGGTCCAGTCATGTGGCCTAGAAACAGACTCTATGCACAAAATAGCCAGGGCAGGAAAATGGCAACTTTTTAAAAGTTACGTTTTCAAAACTAGGGCTTAAAATCGGGCTTTACCATTAAGGATATTTTAAGTAAAAAATTCTTAGACACCAATCGAGAACACCCTACGTGCTCCTAAAAAACAACACCTAATAAATCTGATAAGGCTTCCCAATGTTATCCTATAGAGAAGGTGGTCCTCTCACTAGTGAAAAACACCTTTAGGAGTTTTTATAATATCATAGCCTGCAAAACATAAAAGTAAAGAGCCAACCTTTAAATTACAATGCACCCTGTCTTATGGGATACCTATGGACTACCCTATGGGTCATTTATATGCAATAAAAGAGGATTTAAGGCTTGCAGAATACATTATTTTGCCAATCCGAAATTGCTGTTTAAAACTGCACATAGACTTGGGACATGTTTTAAGAGGCTACATAAGTAGGTAGCAAAATTAGTGCCGAAGGTCCACTAGTAGCATTATATTTATAGGCCATAGGTATATGGAATACCAATTTAATAGGGACTTATAAGTAAGTCAAATATGGCAATCAGGTGTCAATCAATTTTACAATGTTTTAGGGATAGAACACTTGTACTTTACCCAGTGGTAAAGTCCACTTAGACTTCAAGTCAGCAAAAAGAGAATTCAGAAAAAACATGAGGTTGAAGGCAAAAGGATTGGGTTAACACCATCCTCAGGCTGACAAGTCTAACAAAAAGGAAGGCTTAGGCATGTCAAAAGGGGTTATTCAGACAGGTCAAATTTGCAGTTAAAACCTGCATAGCTAGCCTACTGGTGATAGGCCTGAAGTTATGTTTAGGTTGTTATTTTAGTGGATGGCACAATGAGTGCTGCAGTCCATTTGTGAAAATTAACTTACAGGCCCTGGTTGCACCGTGTTACCATTTACTAGGGGTTTATTGGTAAGTTTAATACGCTAATTTGGTGTATAACAGTTTTCATAATGTTAAAAAGAGGAACATCAGCACTTTATAATTGGTTAGCAGGGGTAAAGAGAGCAAATGTCCACAGCCAGAAACGAAAACAATCTCTCTATACTATCATTCAAATCTTCACTCAGTACTCTAATTACAAAGGCCTTTACTAGTAATGTAATCAGATATTCTATGCAGCTGGAAAAAAATAAGTTTCAAGATCTGTAGTGTACATTCTATCACATAAAGGGACCGGTAAGAAAAGTTGTCTCACATACACACCACATCATGAAATGTTGTCAAAGTTAATTGACTTAAAGGTTTTAATTTGTCCATTCACCATGTTCTATTATATGTGTGTTTGGTATGCATGATGCCCTAACCAAACATTTATTTTTTTACAAAAAAATATTCCTGCTGTGCTTCAGCATCGTCAGTGAAAATATCTCAACAAACATCTGGGGAACTTCAGATATGTTGGCAGCCATACAATTGTTTGACAGAGGTGCAAACTTCACCTCCCTGAAGCTTGGCTGCCCTTTCAATTATCTTTGATTATATCAATTAACCTTCAACACATTTTCAAAACTGAACTCACAACAGATCAAGAGATGGTGGTTAGACTTTAAGTCCCATCCATCAAAACACATCAGAATATTTGGGGAGAATTGGAAAATGGTAGGTTGAACGTCATTCTTCTACCTCTGTACGAATAAAAAGCTCTCTAATTAATTCTATAAGAGGTTAACAGTACTTCCCATTACCAAGTCTTTCACTGCCAGTCTTTACCATACTCTTTTGACATACATGTGCCTTTTATGCCTCCTCAATTAAGTCTATGCTCTTAAAGTAATTTTCTTTCAAAGCATCCCTTTGCTGTGCTGCCAAATTGCAAGTTCTAGGAAGTGCATGACAGCTTAGGACAACCCACCATAAATAAATGTACCACAGATGAAATCAAAAGAAGATCCTTCACCTTTGAATTCAAGCAAAGCAAATAAGATGGTTAATGATTTTTTTACTCTGGTGAACTTCGTCATTGCAGAACTTCCTCAATTGTAGACCAGCACAAACTTTCAAACCACTAGAGGTAGGGCGTGGTTATAAAAGTGTGACTTTTTTCTGGGATTTAATGCAGGATTTCTTTAGGATTACTACAGGCCAGTTGCGATTGATGTCCCCTAAGGCCACACAATTATTATTTTTAATTTTGTGACTTTGCATGTTACAAAACTTGCAAAGTTTAAAAAGAAATGTTGCAACTCACTTAGATTTGCAAATGTGCACAGCAACTGCATGGCGTTACACTTGTCTTCTTCATTTGTTTGTTGGAAAGTGCCCAAAGTCATTTCATAAAGCATGTACACTTTCAAATAAATCTAAACAATGTATGTATTTTTCATTATAGATGGGAAATGGAAATCAGACATTTTGGACAGAATTCATTCTTGTGGGTTTCTCTGATCTTCTGAAATTGCAAGTTCCCATCTTTATTGGATTTCTGCTCTTATACATTATGACCATTTCAGGTAACCTTACTGTTATAGCTGTTATTTACTCAAACTCACACCTCCACACTCCCATGTATTTCTTCCTTACAAACCTGTCTTTTCTGGACATCTCTTACACTTCTGTCACGTTTCCTCAGATGCTGGCCAGCTTCTTTCCTTCAAAAAGAAACATCAATTTTCTACAATGTATGTTGCAGTTGTACTTTTTCTTATCCATGATTGCAACAGAATTCCTTCTGCTGACCATCATGTCTTTTGATCGCTATGCAGCCATCTGTAAACCTATGCAATACACCCTGATCATGAATAAGTCTGTATGTCTACAAATGGCCAGCGGAGCCTGGATCGTTGGCTTCCTGTCACCAGCATTTTATACTGTCCTTATATCGAAATTCTCCTTCTGTAAGACTCATGAAATTAACCATTTCTTCTGTGAAGCCGTCGCTCTGCTGAAGCTGTCCTGCACCAGCACTCTTACCATTGAAAGAATGACTTTTATCATTGATGCTATAGTGGTGATATTCTCATGGATTTTAGTTATCACTTCCTACATCAAAATTATCTCAGCCATCATGAAAATCCAGACTAACACTCAGAGATATAAGGCCTTCTCCACCTGTGCCTCTCACCTCACAGTGGTCATTTTGTTTTATGGAGCCATCATGTTTGTCTACTTCAAACCAGTTTCCATGTACTCAGTGAGTGAGAGCAAAATATTCTTCTTGGTCTACAATGGTGTAGTCCCAGTCTGCAACCCCATCATCTACACTCTTAAAAACAAAGAATTCAAAGATGCCTTGAAAAGAAAGAGACACATAAGATTCTAGCAAGTAGGATAATTTAATACAATGTACCATTTATTTACTGTGGCGTCACTAAAAATGTTACAAACATACTTTTTAGATAGATTTTACCTGCATGTTGTCAAGGTATAGGACCATCTGAGATGGCCTAATGTGTAACATGTATGTTATTTATTGGTCCTCATAAGCCATGTGGGCATGATAGTGGGTGCCTATTGATATCATAAAGTTTTTGCTTCAGACCCATGTCCGCCTGGAAGAAGCATTGACATGTACAGTCCATTGACAGATTGCACTTATCTAATATTTTATTTCAATTGTTATATGTTATATGTTAAGGATAGGAATGAAAATCTGTATACCATCCAATGTTGTATGTCATGAGTGGTGGAGGAGGCAGACAGCACTAGAAATATGGGACAATGGGGTCCCCTGTCTGCATTACATAATTTACTGAGGCAACATTGCGCTAGGTCAAGACTGCCAGTAGGGCACAGGGACGTGTGAATCACATAGATTCCTTCAACAACAACAGGGTGATGGATAGAATGATTGAATTTATCTGAACCACTGGCAATCAATTGGGACATATCCCAGTACATCATTTTTTGCACACTATGCTGCCTCAGATTAGACCAAGCCATATGCATATTAGTCTTGACCTTTCTTTAATAGGAATAGTCCAGCCAAAACTTATAGGCCTGGTCCTCTCTGAGCCGGAACACAAGCAACCCAAGACCGGTTTTGCCCTGATTATGGCTCATGAGTCAGATACAGCTTGGATTCAGTGGCACAGTGAGCATGAGACCCATGTCTGGACATGCTCATGGAACTTACAGCATCAACTACAAAAACAACAAGGTTATGTATGGAAATCTTGTATTATTCTCAGCCATTGACAATCCACTAAGCACCCGCACTTTGGACCCAGTTATATGCAAATTAGTCCTGATCCTTCTACTACAGGAACAGTCATCCCTAAACTGGAACACTATCAACCTAAGACTGGCCTCATTCGATTAGATTTCATCAGTATGTTACAGCTGATGTCCAGTTGCACAGTGCACATAGGACCCCTGTTTGGGCATCCCTGTTACACTTAGGATATCAGCAACAAAGTGATGGATGGAATTCTTGAATTAATATTAGCCACTGATGATTGCTTGGGCCGCATCTAACTGCATAGTTTTTTGTCCACCATGCCAAATTTGGACCCCGCCATATGCAAATCAGTCTTGAACCTGTTACAATAGAAGCTGATTCCAACGCATCTCTTGGTAAATGAAAAATGGGTTAACATTTTGTGCCTTCCACTCTCCTTAGCATCTCCCTGGTGTATAATATTTCCAGGGGCAGATATTTGAGAAAAGTGAAACATACACTGTTTTGCATACTGAATAAGAAATCTGAAATATTGCAGGTGCAAATTTATCAGTTTTCCTGATAACCAAGCCCTAAGAGTTTTGTACTGCATCTCATGTGGATACTTTACTATGCTCCTCCCTAAGCCCTTAAATGTGGTGCTGCTCATTTCTACTATGTCTACTTTCATGGAGGTGGGCATTGGCATAGACACCAAACACCAAATATTTCCCAAAGTTAGAGAGCTTCTTTTAAATGTTCCTCTCCTCACACCGTCATACCATGCCACCGAGTGAAACTCAGGAGCTTGGCATGGTGGTGTTAGACAGTAGACTATCCAGATGGCTTGAGGCCCAAAGGACCACTAGTTCATGTTTGACCAAAGTCTTCTGCTTGAGCCTTAACCACTGTGTCATTCCTCCTCAGGGTGGGGAGCAGAGGACTATCCAGAGCCCATGAAACCAACAACCATACTGAGCCCATGGAACCAACAAACCTTGTTACCGCGATCGCAAACAGATTGCAATACACACATGTGGTCTGTGGACATTTCCTCCAATTTGCCTCAATGGCAACACTAAGGACAGCAGCATACCAATCCACACCTGCAAAAGAGGGTTTTTCAATAATTTTGACAGCTCAAATAAAGAAGATGGTATCCATTTTTAATCATCCAAATGAGAGATCGAATTTCATGAGAAGGCAACGCCCACTCCTAACTTTTAAGCATTTTGAGTGGCATCTGTGGCCAAAAGTAGTCTTATGTGTTTTACACTGAATAAAAACTCCATGTCTGGTTAATTTGTGTTCACTCTTGCAAAAAAACATTTTTTTCTAAAGATTGACCCCTAAATTCTTTCTCTGTCAAAGAACAGCAGTATAAAGGCCTGGCAACCCGTCTCCTCTCATACTTTTGAAACTCAAGCTGGTACATGGTTTATCAATCAGTGTTTTAGCTAATCTACCAAAAGTGACAAAGAAAAATCCCTTGTGCATTCACTTCCTCTCAACGCAAATTCTGCTATCCAAAAATTAATAACAAAAACATTAGTTGAGACTGTTTCCTAAATTCAAGATATTAATCTGAAATTCAATGACATTTCTCCCCTGTAAGTTATAGATCACCGACACAATATCAAATCAATAATATTGCGATACAAAAATATTGTGTCAAAAAATATTGATTACAGAACTATTGTGTCCTTCAGATTATTATCACTAAAAAACTAGAACATTATCATGTATATATATATGTATGTATATATATATAGTCACTGAAAAAACCATAGGTTTTATGGAAAGTTATAGTTAGTTAGACATTTCACTCATACAAAACCAGAGAAATTCGGCCATTATAGTTAGTTGAGCTAACTATAACTCGCGCCCCCGCAATGCAATGCTGATGACATCACATATTACATAATTCATGACATGGTCAGTGGCATCACTGATGAAAACACTGATGACATCTGAAATGACATCACTGATGACATCATCCACTTGATAATCTGATGTACCTCCTCACACCCTAATATAACTTTTGATACACCCACTATAAAATGCAGACTACCATTTTTGAAACCATAGACACACCAATACCAGTTGCTACATACCCACTCACTGATTCCTAGGTCTACACACATATCCACTCATTCATCCATACAGTTAGTCATACATGCAGTCACTCATCAATCCGGCACTATCATATGCACTCATATACCTATACAGACACTCACACACCACCACTCACCCATAGAGTTACTCACAAACCTAGTCAGTCATGCAAAGAAGCAATCACACTTCCAGTTACTCACCTATACAGTTATACACACACCACTTCACTTATTCATACAGATACTACCACATACTCTCTGACACTCTCACAATCACTCATGCCCATATATAATCATTTATATACTCCAACACTCACATATACTGCCTTTCACATATGTAGTTACTCACACAAGTACCAATGAGATATCCATTCACTCACCAACACACCCATACACACACTCCCCCACCCATACAGCCCTTCACAGATGCTCTCTTGAACCCCTATACCCAGTGAATCACCTACTCACACATCTATGCACAGAGTCACATACCACCTACCCACCCACCGAGATACTGAAGCACCCATACAGATACACAGACAACGTATCAATAACCCATATAGACACTCATGTAGCTACTCACCAACCCATGCAGCCGTTTACACACCAACTGAAAGACTAATACAGACATTCACTTAGTTTAGTCAATAACCCATACATTCAGTAAGACTCGACTAATCACTCACTTATAAAAACAGTCACGCACCTACTAAATCATCCAATCAGACACTTATACACCCACTCATTCTTCAATAAACCTTGGCATATATATATATATATATATATATATATATATATATATATATATATATATAAAACATATTTAAACTTTACAGAAACACATATTCAATGGATGTTGTCATCAGTGATGTCATTTGAGATGTCTTCAGTGATGTCATCAGTGATGTCACTGACCATGTCATCAATTATGTAATATGTAACGTCATCAGCAGTGCATTGCGGGGGCGGGAGTTACAGTTAGCTCAACTAACTATAACGGCCACATTTCTCTGGTTTTGTACGAGTGAAATGTCCAACTAACTATAGTGTCCCTGAAACCTGTGTTTTTTGTGGTGAATTTCTAAGGTTTTTTAAATGCAAATCTCTAACTATAATGTCCCGGAAACCTATGTTTTTTTCAGTGAATTTCAAAGGTTTTTTAAATAATCATGTCTAACCATAACGTCCCTGATACCTATGGTTTTTTTCAGTGAATTTCAAAGGTTATTTAAATGATAATTTCTAACTATAACATCCCTGAAACCCATGTTTTTTTCAGAGAATTTCTAAAAAAAATTACATTTCAATTTCTAGCTATGTCTCCTGAAGTAGGACATGTGAAGAAAGAGGAAGAGATGTGCAGAAAGAAGCAAGAAGAATGCAGAAAGGGGCAACAGAAGTCCAGAAAGATGAAGAAAAGTGTAGAAAGAAGTAAGAGATATGCTGAAAGAACCAACAGAGGTGCATTAAGAGGCCTTGTTTCAATGTCATCCTGTGCCCCAAACATTTTACTGACTGGTACTGGTGGTAACTGACTATGACTAACCAGCCCTGGTGCCAGTGCAATGCTGAAAGACACTTAGAATACAGTGAAAACACATACATACACTAGGGTACACTATGGGTTGGGGTATCCCTGTGATTGGCATGACCTCCCCTGTAAGCCCCTAGTACATAACAGGGCAGGGGGATTAAAAGTACCTCTAACTCAGAGGTGCAGAAAGAGGCAAGAGTGGTGCAGAAACAGGCAGGAAAGGTGCAGAAACAGGGAACAGGGGTGCAGAAAGAGGCAAATGAGGTGCAGGAAGAAGGGAGAGCAGTGCAGAAAGAACCAACAGAGATGTAAAAAGAGGCAAGAGGGGTGCAGAAAAAGGAAGGAGGGATGCACAAAGAGGCAAGAGTGTTATAGAAAGAGGCTGGGGTGGTGCTGAAAGAAAGAAGAGAAGTACAGAAAGAGGCAAGTGAGGTGCAGTAAAAAGCAAGAACAATGCAGAAAGAACCAACAGAGGGGCTGAAACAGGCGTGAAGGGGGCAGAAAGAGCGAGAGGTGCAGAAAGAGGAAACAGAGGTACAGAAAGAGGCAAGAGAGGTACAGAAACAGGCAAGAAAGGTGCAGAAACAGGGAACAGGGGTACAGAAACAGGGAACAGGGGTGCTTAAAGAGGCAAGAGAGGTGTAGGAAGAGAAAAGAGGGGTGCAGAAAGAGGCAAGAAATCTGCATAAAAAAGCAACAGAGGTGCTGAAAGAGGCAAGTGAGGTGAAGAAAGAGGCAAGAGATCTACAGCAAAAAGCAACAAATGTGCTGAAAGAGGCATGTGAGGTGCAAAAAAAAGCAAGATAGGTGCAGAAAGAGGAAATAGAAGTGCAGAAAGAAGCAACAGAGGTGCAGAAAGAGGCACATGGGGTGCAGAAAGAAGGAACAGAACTGCAGAAAGAAGCAACAGAGATGCTGAAAGAGGCAGGAAGGGTGCAGAAAGAGGCAATAGAAGTGCAGAAAAAAGCAACAGAGGTACAGAAAGAGGCAAGAGTGGTGAAGAAAGAGGGAATAGAGGTGAAGAAAGAGGCGAGAGAGTTGGACACATAGGGAAGAGGGGTACCGAAAGAGGCAAGAGAAGTGCAGAAAGAGGCAAGAGATCTGCAGAAAAAAAGCAACAGCGGAGCTGAAAGAGGCAAGTGAGGTGCAGAAAGAAGCAACAGAGGTGCAGAAAGAGGCAACAGAGGAGTAGAAAAATGCAAGAGAAGGGCAGAAAGAGGCACATGAGGTTCAGAAAGAAGCAAGAGCAGTGCAGAAAGAACCAACAGAGGTGCTGAAAGAGGCAACAGAGGTGCAGAAGTAGGCACGAGAGGTGAAGAAGGAAGGAAGAGGAGTACAGAAAGAAGCAACAGGTGCTTAGAGTTTCACAAGGGGTGCAGAAAGAAGGAAGAGAAGTGCAGAAAAAAGCAACAGAGATCCAGAAGGAGGCACAATGGGTAGAGAAAGAGGCAAGAGAAGTGCAGAAAGAACCAACAGAGGTACAGAAAGAGGCAAGAGTGGTGCAGAAAGAGGGAAGAGAGGTGTAGAAAGAAGCAAGAGAGTTGCTCAAATTTGGAAGAGGGGTACAGAAAGAGGCAGGAGGGGTGCAGAAAGAATTAACAGAGGTGGCAAAAGAGGCAAGAAAGGTGAAGAAAGAAGCAAGTGACGTGCAGAATGAGCCAACAGAGGTGCATAAATAAGCAACAGAGGTGCTGAAAGAGGCAAGAGAGGTGCAGAAAGAGGCAAGAGATCTGCAGAAAAAAGCAACAGAGGTACTGAAAGAGGCGAGTGAGGTGCAGAAAGAAGCAAGATAGGTACAGAAAGAGGGAACAGAGGTGCAGTACGAGGCAGGAGAGGTGCAGAAAGAGGCAGGAAAGGTACAGAAAGAGGGAACAGGGGTGCCGAAAGAGGCAAGAGGGATACATAAATTTGCAAAAGAGGTGCGGTAAGAAGCAAGAGCAGTGCAGAAAGAACCATCAGATGTGCAGAAAGAGGCAAGAGGGGTGCAGAAAGAGGTAGGAGAGGTGCAAAAAGAGGCAAGAGGGATACAGAAAGAGGCAAGAGGAATGCAGAAGAAAGGAAGAGAAGTGCAGAAAGAAGCAAGAGAGGAGCTGAAAGAAGGATGTGAGGTGCAGAAAATGGCAAAAGAGGTGCAGAAAGAGTAAAGAATAAATTATCAAGCCCCAGGGAGGTGGTGGTCCACAGGCTGCGAGCCCCCGCTACATAAATAAATTGTCCCCGGGACTTGGCCCACCTGTGGGCTTTGAACGGATTTGCACACCTGGCGTGACCCCGCCCAACAATTTAAAAAAAATGCTTTTTTTGGGCCTGGGGAGCCCCTGAGCACTGCCCCCTTTTCTTGAGTTTTATATAGCACAAACTAGACCCGAGACATCGGCTATCAAAGCATTTTACATGAGCACCAGTTTCATTATGAGGATACATTTATTTTTTTGTTAGGCACGGGGAGATTGCGTGATTTGCCCAGAATCACAGGAAGCGTTGTTGCAGAAACTGGAATCCAGTTCTCCAGCTTTCACCTGCAACAAGGTCGACCACTCTAGCTGTAAGGCTACATTCTCTCCCTGAGAGGCATTGCTACACTCTCGGTATCAGTGAGGTTGTGTCACCCACAGGCGCTCAAGCACTCTCAGCATCAGTGAGGGTGTCTCACCCTCAGGCACTGCCGCACTCTCATCATCGGTGAGGGTGTCTCACCCTCAGGCACTGCCACACACTCTCCGCATCGTCTGGGCACACCCTGCCAACTTAGGGGGAACAAAGCAAAACCAAAGAGGATGATGGACGGAGTGTTGAACATTGCAAGCACTCAACCCCAGTCAACTGATCTGGGATTAATCCATCATCATTACTTAGCTCACTCCGCCACCCCAGTTCAGCCATGGCCATATGCAAATCAGTCTGACCCTGTGCATCATGGGAACAGTCCAGCCCGAACTGCCAAACCATGTCTTCCCTGAACCGGAAACAAGCATCCTGGGACCGGTTTCTGGCTAATCAGCCGTCATCAGCCAGGCTAGCTTGAATCCAGTGGCAAAGTGAGCAAGGGATCCACGTCTGGGCATACCCTGCCAACTTAGGGCAAACAAAGCAAAACCAAAGGGGATGATGGAGTGAGTGTTGAACAATGCAAGCACTCACCCCCAGTCAACTGATCTGGGTTTAATCCATCATCATTCTTTAGCTCACTCCGCCACCCCAGTTCAGACATGGCAATATGCAAATCAGTCTGACCCTGTGCCTCATGGGAACAGTCTAGCCCAACTGCCAAGCCATGTCTTCCCTGGACCAGAAACAAGCCTCCTGGGACCGGTTTCTGGCTAATCAGCCGTCATCAGCCAGGCTAGCTTGAATCCAGTGGCAAAGTGAGCAAGGAAACCACGTCTGGGCACACCCTGCCAACTTAGGGCGAACAAAGCAAAACCAAAGGGGATAATGGACGAAGTGTTGAACAATGCAAGCACTCACCCCCAGTCAACTGATCTGGGTTTAATCCATCATCATTCTTTAGCTCACTCCGCCACCCCAGTTCAGACATGGCCATGATGAATGATGGATTTAACCCAGATCTCTTGACTGGGGGTGAATGTTTTGATTTTTTTCTGCATTCCGTCCAACAATTGTGTGTCTTTTGCTTTCTCACCCTAAATGCGCCAGGTATGCCCAGACGTGGGTCCTGGGCTCACTGTGCCACTGGAATCAAGCTATCCTGGCTGAAGAGAGGTGAAACCCCGAAACCGGTCCTAGGATGCTTGTTTCCGGTCCAGGGAGGACCAGGCTTGGCAGTTCGGGCTGGACTTTTCCCATGAGGCACAGGGTCAAGACTGATTTGCATATGGCCAGGTCTAAACTGGGGTGGCATGGTGAGCATAAGAATGATGAATTTAACCCGGATCTCTTGACTGGGGGTGAATGTTTTGATTTCTTCTGCATTCAGTCCATCAATTGTGTGTCTTTTGCTTAACCCCTTCGATGCTCATGACGGAGCGGTTCCGTCATGAGCATCGGCTGAGCTGTGCTCATGACAGAACTGCTCCGTCATGAGCACAACCCCTGGGGGAAGCGCTGGCGCTCCCCCCCTGGGGCATCGATTGTGTCAGATATTACATCACTGATGACATATGTGTCTTTCTGAAAAAAAAATATTTGTAATATATGTATAGCTAAAAATTAATGGAAGAAGACATGGGTAAATAAGTGTCTAAATACAGTGATGTAATATCTGACATCATCAGTAGAGGATTGCGGTCGCGTGAGTTATAGTTGCCTGCACTAACTATAACGGGGGAATTTCAATGGTTTTTCACGAGTGAAATGTCCAGCTAACTATAACATGTGTGAAACCTATGGTTTTTTAAGTGAATATATAAATATATATATATACACATACATATATATAAATGCATATATATATGTGCCTATGTGTGCATATACAGAGAGTTAGAGAGGTAGAGGTGTAGAGGTAGAGAGGTAGAGGTAGAGAGGTAGAGAGTAGCAGAGAGAGAGGTTGAGAGAGGTAGAGAGATAGAGATTAGAGAGCGAGTAATAGAGAGTAGAGAGTGAGTAGTAGAGAGTAGTAGAGAAAGTATCAGAGAGTGAGTATTAGAGAGTAGTAGAGTGAGGAGTAGAGAGTGAATAGTAGAGAGTGAGTATTAGAGAGTGAGTAGTAGAGAGTAGTAGAGAGTGAGTAGTAGAGTGAGTAGTAGAGAGTAGTAGAGAGTAGTAGAGAGTGAGTAGTGGAGAGAAGTAGAGAGTGAGTAGTAGAGAGTGAGTAGTAGAGAGTATTAGAGAGTGAGTAGTAGAGAGTAGTAGAGATAGAGTAGTAGAGAGTGAATAGTAGAGAGTAGTAGAGAGTGAGTAGTAGAGAGTGAGTAGTAGAGAGTGAGTAGTAGAGAGAGAGTAGTAGAGAGTAGTAGAGTAGTGGAGAGTGAGTAGTAGAGAGTGAGTAGTAGAGAGTAGTAGAGTAGTAGAGAGTGAATAGTAGAGACTAGTAGAGAGTGAGTAGTAGAGTGAGTACTAGAGAGTAGTAGAGAGCGAGTAGCAGAGAGCAAGTAGTAGAGAGTGTGTAGTAGAGAGTGAGTAGTAGAGAGTGAGTAGTAGAGAGTGAGTAGTACAGAGTGACTAGTAGAGAGAGAGTAGTAGAGAGTCAGTAGTAGAGTGAGTACTAGAGATTAGTAGAGCGCGAGTAGCAGAGAGCAAGTAGTAGAGAGAGTAGTAGAGAGTGTGTAGTAGAGAGTGAGTAGTAGAGAGTAGTAGAGAGTGAGTAGTAGCGAGTGAGTAGTACAGAGTGAGTAGTAGAGAGAGAGTAGTAGAGAGTAGTAGAGAGTCAGTAGTAGAGTAGTAGAGAGTAGTCAGTCAGTGTCAGTAAGTGTCAGACAGTCAGTGTCAGTCAGTCAGTCAGTGTCAGTCAATCAGTGTCAGTCAGTGTCAGTCAATCAGTGTCAGTCAGTCAGTGTCAGTCAATCAGTCAGTCAGTGTCAATCAGTGTCAGTTAGTGTCAGTCAGTCAGTCAGTGTCAGTCAGTCAGTGTCAGTCAATCAGTGTAAGTCAGTGTCAGTGTCAGTCAATCTGTGTCAGTCATTGTCAATCAGTCAGTGTCAGTCAGTCAGCTAGAGCAGCTCTGTTGACCTGGTTCTCTGGCTCTAAAGCAGCTCTGCTGACCTGGTTTCTCTGGCTCTACAGCAGGTTTGCTGACCTGGTTCTCTGGCTCTAGAGCAGCTCTGCTGACCTAGTTCCTTTGCTACAGAGCAGCTCTGCTGATCTAGTTCTCTGGCTCCACAACAGCTCTGCTGACCTGGTTCTCTGGCTCTAAAGCAGCTCCTTTGACCCAGTTCTATGGCTCTGCAGCAGTTCTACTGACATGGTTCTCTGGCTCTAGAGCAGCTCTGCTGACCTGGTTCTCTCCCTCTAAAGCAGCTCTACTGGCCTGGTTTATCTGGCTCTGCAGCAGCTCTGCAGACCTGGTTCTCTTGCTATAGAGCAGCTCTGTTGACCTGGTTCTTAGGCTCTAGAGCAGCTCTACTGACCTGGTTCTCTGGCTCTAAAGCAGCTCTGCTGATTTGGTGCTCTGGCTCTAGAGTAGCTCTGCTGACCTTGTTCTCTGGTTCTAAAGCAGCTCTGCTAACCTGGTTCTCTGGCTCTAAAGCAGCTCTGCTGGCCTGGTTCTCTGGCTCTAAAGCAGCCCAGCTGACCTAGTTCTCTCCCTCTAAAGCAACTCTGCTAACCTGGTTCTCTGGCTCTAAAGCAGCTCTGCTGACCTGGTTCTCTGGCTCTAAAGCAGCTCTGCTGACCTGGTTCTCTCCCTCTAAAGCAGCTCTGCTGACCTGGTTTCTCTGGCTCTACAGCAGCTCTGCTGACCTGGTTCTCTGGCTCTAGAGCAGCTCTGCTGACCTAGTTCTTAGGCTCTAGAGCAGCTCTGCTGACCTGGTTCTCTGGCTCTACAGCAGCTCTGCTGACCAGGTTTTCTGCACTCACGATTCACGCACCCGACTTTGCGAAAACATATTTAAAAATAATATAAGTTTATTATAAGTACAAATATATTATTTTGATGAATATCTTACATAATCTCTTGCCTTAATATGTATATTAAAGACACATACATATCATTTTGGAACATAATTTTTTTTGAGGGAGTCGTGCACCCAGCGCGCCCCAGCACGTATATGATGTCAGGCGGGACCCGCAACCGCGCAAACATCTCGTACAGTAATGCGCAAGTTTCGCAAATGCGCGGGAGCAGGAGTCGCAGACTGGTCGCATACCAATCGTGCATATCACGTGATATTAAATGTATATGATGTATCTGAAAAACACGCAGCCGTCACACACCATACGCTGATCCTTCGTGACTTTTCTAAAATGGCGGCTAGAATGTGCGCACCCACCGTGTTCGCGAGATTTTCTGCATGGTTGCGGGTCGCCAACTTACCCATGTGGTTGCTTGCGGGCGCGGCCATCTTGTTTTGAGTTGTTCTCGCGGTGCATGATCGCGAGAAGAAAGACGTGATCGCGCGACGCATGACGTCACTGCGGGCGCGAACTGTCGCGAGACAGCGCAAATGGCTAAAAACAATACAACATCTCATGGAGAACGCGACCGGATCAAGAAAACTTGTCGGCGAACGCAGGGATTCAGGTAAGGCGATCGCGCGCGCGCGAGAATGTATTATTTTACAGCGCGAGCAAGAAACAAATTATCGCCAAGCTGCGGAAACCGGAATTTTTGACATTTTCGCGCTCTCCGCGGAACGCGAAAATGTCAAATTATCGCAATTTCCGCGAACGGAACGAAATTTTCGCCCAGGCCTAGTTGCGTTGCAGAGAGGTGTAAAAAGTGGCTTGGCCTCAGAACACCTGTCTGCAGCGCAGATCCCTGGCACATACTGGAGATGCCTGTTGGGCTAGTTGGCCCTCAGGGACCCTCAGTATTGAAGAGGAATTAATTCCCCAACTTACAACTCACCAGGGGGCGCGTTTGCAGAGTGCTGCAAGGAGGGGGCGTGGCTTCCGGCACAATGCCAGTCTTTTATTTATTTAATTTTTTTAAGAAGGGGGGCTGTGTGGTTCCCCTTCTTATTCTAATTTATTGGCCCTGATGACCCCATCCCCCAGGTCCTGTCTCCTAATTATATTTTTTTGACCCCAATCCCCAGGGCCGGCCACTGTTTTTTATTATTTTTAAAAAATATATATTTATAGACACACCTAGGACATGCTTGACAAACCGTACGTACCTATCACCATGACGATTTGCGTGATATTCATTAAAAGGCGACTATGCATACAATGAATCCACGTGGAATGTATTTACACCACTAGTGAAGCTCTGACATGTCTGATGCCCTACCGTGCCTAATCCCAGTAGACACCCTTGTCGTTTATTTATACAAACATGGGTAGCTATTGACGGGCACATTTAATACACATGCACACCAAGCCATTCAAAGGGGATTCGACAAAAATTTGACCAAAAGTATGCAAGAAACCCCCCTCACGGTTAATAAAACACACATCCACTGCCGGATGTGTAATACTTTTTGTTTTACTCTCTGGAAAGGGGACGAACATCACTTGAGAGTCACAGCATGCTCCTGGCAGAGCCCAATGCTGTGTTACACCCACCATTGCCTGCTGAGTGCCACACACCTCTGTGTTGTATTCCACCAGCAAGTGCATATGCTATGACACTCTCTAGCCCATGTGCACTGTAACACCACCCCGTGAATATGTCATGCCACACTTGTCTTCGCACGGGTTATATTGCCCCATCTAACGTGCCTTCCTCGATGCCTATGTTATAACGCACAGTGCTATGCCATACATATTACAATCTGGGATCCATATCTTTGTCACAGTGCATATGCAACGTTACACTCCCCAGCACATATTTTATATTACAACTTTAGAGACTAGTTAGGTTACACAACACTGCCCTGTGCATATTACACTCCAAGGCGCATATCGCATAGCACACGGTAGTGCCGGTGCTATCTCGCGCTCTCCAATCAATCAATCAATCAATCAATCAAGCATTTATATAGCGCACTACTCATCCAGAGGGTCTCAAGGCGCTGGGGGAGGGGGGGTCCGCTACTGCTCGAACAGCCAGGTCTTGAGTTGCCTCCTGAAGGCGAGGTGGTCCTGGGTCAGGCGGAGGTGGGTCGGGAGGGAGTTCCATGTCTTGACGGCGAGGTAGGAGAAGGACCGTCCCCCTGTGGTGGCTCTTCGGATGCGGGGGACGGCGGCGAGGGCGTGGCCGGTCGATCGAAGCTGGCGTTTGGGAGCGTAGAAGTTGAGGCGGCTGTTGAGGTATCCTGGGCCTTGGTTGTGTAGGGCTTTGTGTGCGTGGGTGAGGAGTCAGAAAGTGATTCTCTTGTTGACTGGGAGCCAGTGCAGGTCTCTCAGGTGTCCGGAGATGTGGCTGCGACGGGGGATGTCCAGGATGAGTCGTGCTGAGGCGTTCTGGATCCGCTGGAGTCTCTTCTGGAGCTTGGCGGTGGTTCCGGCGTAGAGGGAGTTGCCGTAGTCCAGACGGCTGGTGACGAGGGCCTGGGTGACCGTCTTCCTGGTCTCGGTGGGGATCCACCGGAAGATCTTATGTAGCAATCTGTGATTGCGCACAATGTATTGCATATTATATTTCACGCCCGGTTCATCTTATATCACACTTTTTGGTGCATAGTTTATACCATACACTATATCTAGTTTTCATATTCAATCGTGCTCTCAGGACTATGTTCTACATAACACTGTGTTCACCTACCCTTTTCACGGGCATTACATTTTGCGATAGGGGGTGGAGGGTCAGGGGGTGTTTCTGCCAAAGGAGCCCGGAGTCACAGTCACAAACGTCCTCTTCTTCCTGAATAAAAGTGAGATTATGCTGCATACTTGTTCATATTTTAAGTAGTTCGCACAGACACACGTTTTAAAAACAATAAAGTTCCTAATACCCACCTTCTCTGAACAGTTAGCTTGCTGCCCCATCCCCCAGCTCCCTATCCTCTGTTGTGTGAATCCACGGACTAGCCTCCTCCCTCCTGCCATGCATGGTCTGATGTGCTGCCACTGCCCTCAATTTAGCATGATGTACCAGTCCACTCCTCCTGCCCTCCATTGCCCAATTCTATGCATCATCATTGACCTCCTGCTTAAACTCTGTGCTTAGCTTGCTGCCCCTATTCTCCTTCCCCCTGCTCTCCGATGTCTTTGTGCATGCCCCTGCTCCATCCTTTTTGCCCACCATGTTCCATGGAACTGCCACTCCTATCTACTCAGAGTGTTCTGTTGAGCTGCCACTACCCTCCCACCTGCCTAGCATTGTCGGATGACTGTAACCTGTCCCTGCCACCTCCACCCTGCCTGTCCACATGCCATACCCCTATCCTCTTCCTCCTGTCCTACATGGTCCATTGTACTGCCACACCCTTCTGGCCTCCCTGGTCTGTTGTGCTGCAACTGCTCCTCCTGCCTGCCCCGTGTGGTCTGTTGTGAGGCCCCTTCCCCTGAACTTTCTTGTCTGTGCACAGGTCCTGACCCTCCCTTCTATCCTCCATCGTCCTTTGTGCATGCCCCTGCACCCTCCGTCTTGCCATTGTGCTGCCACTAACCCTCCCACTTGCCATGCATGGTCTTCTGTGCTGCCATGGCCCCTCCCACCTTCCCTGTGTGGTCAGTTAGCTGCCCCTGACCCCCTCCCACCTTCCCTCCATGGTCTGTGTGTATTCCATCACAGTCTCACTGTTGCTCTTCATGGTGTGTCTTGCTTCTAGTGCCCATCCTGCCTGACCTCCATGGCTATCTTGCTGCTCCTGCCCTGCCCCCTTGCCCCCAGCCCTCTGTTTACATGTGCAGACCCCTATTTCCTCCCTCCTGGCTTGTCTGTTCCATTGTAATGCCCCTGATCCGTCCCTCCTGCCCTTTATGGTCTGTTATGCTGCAGCTTTCTCTCCTGTCTGTCCATTATGGTCAGCTAGCTACCATTGCCTCTTGCCCCTCTGTTCTCTGTTGTCCATGTGCATGGTCCTGTCCCCTCCCTCTTGCTTTCTATGGATTGTTGTGCTGCACTCCCGTCCCGCATGCCCTGTGTTGTGTATTGTGCTGCTGCAAACCCTGATGCCTGCCCTGCAGGGTCAGTTTGGTGCATCTCTCCATGTCCCTCCTGTCCTCTGTTATCCAAGTCCATGTCCCTACCCCATTTCCTTCCATGATCCAATGTACCATACTTGCGAACATTTTGAACTTGGTAAGAGGGAGATTTTGAAAAAAAACTGGGGTATTGATTTTCCCCTTTGAGTTACATTGAAAAAGAGGAGATTGTAGACAGGAGACAGATCAAATAAAGCCCATTTAAGCTTAAAAACATTGGACGTTTCCTGGCTGAATCGGGTCTGTTGGCATGTGTGGTTGTACTACCATTGCCTCTTCCTTCTGCCCACAATGGTCTATTACATTGCCACAGCCTCTTTTGCAAGTCCTGTATTGTTGGTTTGTTGCCCCTGCCCCCCTTTCCACTGCCTTCCATAGTCTGTTGTGCTGCCACGGCCCTTCCTGCCTGCTCAGTGTGGTTAAATTGGTGCCTTTGCACCCTCCTACCTGCCTTCAATTTTCAGAGTCCGTGCCCCTGGCCTCTGACTCTCAACAGTATCCTAATGAACAACTAGATTGCTAACATTCTATATTTATTACAAACGTGTGGAACGCCTGACGTCATCTTGATGTAATCAAAACTGTAATACCTAGAGCATTTCCTTTAGAAATTACATATATGAGAGTGTCTTTTTGGCATCAAAATTATGGTTAGTGCTCTAAAAGACTAAAATAAGGACATATTTTCTGAGTTTTCAAATAGCGACAAAGCACTTTTAAATTATTTGTTTTCTTTATGTTTTTTTATCCAGTTGACCACTTGATTAAATGTTGCACTTAGGGAAGAGGATGTGGTATTACTTCCAGAACTACAGACTTTGCAACTGGGGACCCAGGTTGGAGTTTCTGCTTCAGCTCGACATTCTGTGATTCTGGTCAAATCACTCAGTCTCCCCATGTCTACAACCAAAATGAATTTGTTCTTGTGTGATGTAACCAATGCTCATGTAAACCACTCCAATACCTGGCAAGTCTGCACTAAATAACACTGCAAAAACACAAAATAATAAGTGTTTTGCACACTTCTGTCATTGGGCTATATTTGGGCTACATCTGAGTGCTTTTGGGCTACATTTGGGCTCTTTTGTCTCCGGTGGCCATCTTGGGAGATTTATTTGTTATGAAGTTTCCTAATTTCCTCATCTACTGCAGTCTCCTCAGTAGGAAATGCTTTCAGTTTTTTACTTTGATTCCATCATGAAGGTATTCAGATATGTCACACATTTGCCATAAATTCTGAATGTTAGCACTCTAGTTGCTCATTAGATCACTGTAGTAAAACTACTGTTCACCATGGAAGTCTGCTCCTGGTATTAAAAGTGCATGTTCCGTCTGCATGTCAGAATTTTTTAATGAACTAGAAGAGGATTTGAGAAGTCACTCAAAATGTGCCCTCATTTTCTTTCTTCAGCATTAATCATAATTTCTATGGCAAAATGAACCCCCTCATTGTGTTCCTTTTTAAATTAAATATTTTAAGTGTTACCAGTTTATTCCAATCAAGATGGCTTCAGGCGTGCCATACTTTTGTCATAATGAAGACAGTAAGCGCTCTAGTTGTTTTTAAGAACACTCTGGGACATTCTGTCATTGGGCTATACTTGGGCTACATCTTGGTGATATTTGGGCTACATTTGGGCTCTTTTGTCTCTGGTGGCCATCTTGGGAGACTTATTTGTTATGAAGTTTCCTAATTTCCTCATTTACTGCAGTCTCCTCAGTAGGAAATACTTTCAGTTTTTTACTTTGATTCCATCAAGAAGGCATTCAGATGTGTCGCACATTTGCCATAAATTCAGAATGTTAGCACTCTTTTTGCTCATTAGATCACTGTACTAAAGCTACTGCTCACCAGGGAAAACTGCTGCTGGTATTGAAAGTGCATGTTTCAGTCTGCATGTCAGAAATTTTTAATGAAATAGAAGAGGATTTGAGAAGTCACTCAAAATGTGCCCTAGTTTTTCTTTCTGCAGCACTAATCATACTTTTTATGGAAAAATGAACCCCCTCATTTTGTTCCTTTTTAAATTAAATGTTTTAAGAGTTACCATTTTAATCCAAGCAGGATGGCTTCAGTTGTGCCATACGTTTATCATAAGTAGGACTGTTAGCGCTCTAGTTGTTCTTTGGAACACTCTGGGAAGCTGCAGTAGAACACAAAGGAATCAACTGACAGTCTCTGCCCTTGTTGGATGTACATGTTTTACTGAGAATGTCAGACTTCATTCTCACATGACTGAGAAAGATAATGTGAAGCAGAATGCTTTATCACATGGTGAAATCACCTCAGAACATACCACAATTCCTAAAATGAGTATGGTACCATCAACAAATGATTTAAAATGTAACTAAAGTCTTAAAACCTTCTATTAACTGCAATGCTTTTTAATGAGGTGCTATCATGTATATTGGTCCCAAGATGGCTGCCAACACTTCTTGGATGAAGTGCTGACAGCCAATCAGATCTCAGGATGAGATGTGTCGTTAGGCTCCGCCCACATATATATATGATTTTACTTTTGAGTTTCTCAGGAACTACTGAACAGATTGACACCATATATGCAAAAGGCACATCCCTGCGCTGAGGACTACCTTGTAAGATTCTTCATAATAAATCCAGGAACAGGTTGAAGATGAACATAGATACGTTTAATCCATCAAAGAAGATCCCATCCAACAGCCAGAAAGACAATCCTGCAACTGGTCATTTACAGAACATCCCCACATACAACAATCCATGACATAAATAGGATTCTATTCAAAACACCTAGCAACTTAATCCAATGTAAAATGCCACACATCTCCCTCCCTTGAAATGAACATTTGTTTAACTTACTTTTATTTATTTAATTTTAACGTGCTAACAATGCAATTAAACAATAACGTTAACACAGTCATTAAGATAACTTGGTCTTTTCACTACTCTGGAAGATGTCCTAGGGCAAATCACAACCTTTCCCTCTCCCTCTTTAGATTGGTGAAGAGAAGAACTCTCCTTTGAAAGCACCACCCCTTTGCCATGTTCCGAGACACCACTACACACATATACTCTATTTAAATTCCAAATTCGATGGTCCTGTGTTTGAATAGCATTGATGAAGATTTTAATTACTTTGATAGGCTTCATAAATTTGCATGAAGAACTACCCAAGATACCAGGACATTTAATTCTGACCCAGTCACCAACGGTTTTCTTTGCAGCATGTTTTACATCAAAATGTGCCTTTCTCAATTTTGCTTTTTCGTCTTCAACTCCTAACATTTGTTCACCGTCACACACACCCTCCTTTCCTCTTGATAATTCATACTTGTTAACCCAGTAAGGCTCAACACACGCATTGGGGACCCTACCCCGAAACAACAAGAAAGGAGTTTTCCCTGTTGTTGCATGTGGTGTTAATCTATATTCCTCAACTTTACCAATAACCTGATCTTTCCAATCCATACCCACTCCTTTGGCCAAGGCTATTGTCTCTTTAATCACTTTATTGAATCTCTCCACCATTCTGTTGGCCTCTGGGTGATAAAGAGAAGTTGTTTTGTGAAGAATCCCTCTAGACGCTAAAAATGTTTCCATCTCCCTGGAAACCAGTTGAACACCATTATCAGACAAAATCGACATAGGTAGACCTTCCCTCGAAAATAAACTCTTTAAACATTCAATCACCTTACCAGTGTTAATTGTAGACAGGAAAAATATCTCCGGCCACCTTGAAAACATGTCAATGACCACAAGTATGTATAGTTGCGATTCCTTACATTGTATTGGACCAACTATATCCAACGCAATCTCTTCCCATGGACCACTTGGACGTTTCCTCAAAACCATAGGTTGCACATGCGTAATCTTATTTTTGTCACTGATGGCACAGGGAACACAATCCCTTATGACTCTCTCAATCATCCTGTCCATTCCTGGCCACCAATACGACATGCGAAGTCTTCCTTTACTCTTGGTCAAGCCAGAGTGAGCCACATGCACTAGATCAATCAATTCCTTTCTAAGAGTGGTGGGAGGAATCAGTCTGGTCCCTCGAAATAATAAATTATTGTCAATAGACAATTCACTACAAACAGACCAAAAACCTTTAGTACCTTCTGACCCCTTTTTACTAGAATCCCAACCTTTTCTTAATAAGGATGTCACTTCAACTAACGTTGCATCACTCTCTAATTCCTTCAACCATCTTTCTTCAGAAATGATGTCATGATCCACCACGCAAACAATTTCGTCATCCTCATCGTCATGCAAACTCTTTTCCTGCTCATTACAACCAGGAACTAAGCGTGAAAGAACATCAGCAACGCCATTTTCGATCCCAGGAATATATTTTATCCCGAAATTATATTCCTGCAAACCAATTATCCATTTAGTTATTCTTCCAGACACTAAACCCAATCCTTTCTTGCTAAATATTTCAATCAGAGGTTTATGATCTGTATGGACTTCAAAATCCATACCCCACAGGAATTTCTTCATTTTCTTTATAGCCCAAAATACAGCTAACGCCTCTCTTTCCACCACAGAGTATCTCGTCTCTGGATCTCTAAGACTTCTTGACAAAAACATGATTGTACGTACACCCTCAGGACCACATTGTTTTAATACCGCTCCAAGCCCTTTCTCGCTGGCATCAGTTACAAGAATTGATTTATTTTTTGGATTAAAACTTCTTAAAGAGGGAGCTTGACTAAGTTTTCTCTTGATGGCCACAAATTCTTTTTCACACAGATCTGACCATACAAACTCCTCACCTTTGCGCAATAGTTGTCTCATGTTGACCGTTGCTAATACAAATCCCATCACAAATTTTGCATAGTATTCAATCATCCCAAGAAATTTCATTAATTCTGTTTTGTCTGACGAAGAACACATATTCATTATAGTTTCAACTAACTCAGGCTTAGGCTTTACACCATCCCCAGAAATATTGTGACCAAGATAGTTGATAGTGTTGGATTTAAATTTGCACTTTTCCCCCTTAACTGTCAAGTTGTGTTTACACAAATTCTTTAAGACAGATTTCAATCTCATATCATGTTCTATGTCATCTTTAGCAAACACCAAAATGTCATCTTGGTATACACATACCCCTGGAAGATCTTTTAACACTCTTTCCATTACACGTTGAAATACTGAAGAAGCCGATACCAAGCCAAACGGCATTCTCTTGAACCTATATGTGCCAAAGGGTGTTATAAATGATGTAAAGTCTCGTGACGACTCCTCCAGTTCTATATGATGGTAGGCAGAGGTAAGATCTATTGTGCTAAATACCTTAGCCCCATCTAGAAGTGTCAGCAATTCAGTGATGTTTGGCAAGGGATATCTGTCTACGACCACACACTTGTTAAGCCGTCTCAAGTCGATGCATAGACGCAAACTTCCATTGGGCTTGCGTGCTGCAACGACCGGAGCCAACCATTCACATCCTTCAATTTCCTCAATTATCCCACTACTGCTTAACTTCTCAATTTCTTTTTTCATATCTTCTCTAACAGAAAGTGGAACATTTCTTGCCTTACAACATACAGGAACCGCATCCCTTTTTAGATGAATCTTATGTTGATATCCTTTCAAACAACCCAGATTTTCCTTGAACACATTTGGAAATTCTATTTTAAGATCATGTACATACTTGTCATCAACTCCCTTGTCCACTGATTGAACTCTGTCTCTTAACTGTATGGGGGGATTAGCATTGGGATCAAGAAATGTTCCTAGATCACCCTGATGAATCCAGCTAATAATGCTATCCCCACGCTTAGAAACGTAAATTTTCCCAGATATCAATCTCTCTTTGTACTCTATCAACCCTATGAAATATGCATGAAGTTTTATGGGTTCTCCTCCATATGCCAAAGGAATTATGTCTGGTTTCATTAACGTAATTTTTCCCTTCAACTTGGAGTTATAGAATTCATTGGATACTATGGTTATTTTTGCACCCGAATCAAATAGAACCCTAGTATGCTCTCCTTCAACCAAGATATTATCATATGGACAGGTTTTATTGTTACACTTATCTTCAACTTGTATCACTATCTGCCCACAGACATTCTCCTCGGAATTGGCTTCTCCACATTCCCCTTGATATACCTCAATTTCTTTCACCTTAGGTTTGCATTTTGTTTTGCATAAAGCTGTGAAATGCCCCTTCAATTTGCATTTAGAACACGTTTGGTTGAGGGCTGGGCATTTTTTATCATTAGCGAGATGGTTTGACTTACCACACCTATAGCATTTCCTATCTGTCCATCCTTTCTCTGATGAGTTTTTGTCCACTAACTTACAACTTTCAGATCTAACGTTAACCGCTTCAATCTTGTTTCCCTTTTCTGAATCCTTCTTAATTACCGCAACACATTTTAAAGAATGTTCAATGCGTTTAGCAACTGTGAGTACCTCATCTAGGGTAGGTTCATCTCTTAGCCATAGTTCTTCTCTAATTTTCTTAATTCAGTTATATAGTCTTCAATAGTCTCATCAGAAGATTGCATCCTTTTTGCAAACTGGTATCTTTCAAGGATAGTACTGATTTTGGGCAGATAATGTTTGTCTAGTTTCTTAATGCAAACCTCATAGTCATTTAACCTACTGGCCTCCGCAGTTGAAAGCTCAGGCAAATGGTCAAACACATCCTGACCCTCCGACCCTAAACAGTGCAGTAATAACGCTGATTTCCTTTCCGCACTTAAAGAGGGACCGCAAACTCTAGCGTACCTCTCAAAGACGACTTTCCATTTTTTCCATTTAATAGGAGGAGATCCGGGGCATGATAAAAAGAATGGAGCCGCTGTGACATTCTGCATTGTTGTAGATTATCGCATAACCCACGTATAACTTATTCAGATCAAGTGTGTACACTTGTTAATACTGCAGTCATAGGATAGAAGTGCTTACAGGATACTTACTAGTTGTCACAGGTCTCAGGGTTGCATATACAGTATTCTTATTATAAACAGCACAAAATCACAATATGAACAAACGCATACAATTATGATCAAAGATACACTATTTAACTCCGTTTACATTGAGTAACAAATAAGAGCGTAAACTAAAATGAGAGTTTAAACTTTGACTCCGATAGCCTTGCTTTGCCTTAATAGCACGTTTCAAGTGCAGCAGAAGTAGTCTTTAAATACTTGCAAAATGTACGAGTTTTTCCAGTTAGTTCTTCTAGTAGATACGCTGATAGCTGATAACCTTCCTTTGCTTCAATTGCGCGTTTCAATTGCAGAAGAAGTTGTCTTTAAATAGATACGCTCGTTCACAACATCGCTCGTCTTTTCAAAAGCGAGATATCGACCTTCTTCCGACACCACAGTAACTTAGCAATCTTAGCAATTGAAACACGAGTGATGCAGCGTTAAATATCCGCCGCACACCTACGTCTCAGTGTGTGCGTGAAGACGCTTCGTAGTAACCTGGCAACCACAAGATGTCCGCCACGCACGAACGTCACTACGTGTGCGTATTGACGCTCCAGCAATGATCCGAGCAACCCGAATGGCGCGGACAGAGAATCTCAGTGTGATGGAAGATCGAAGTTCCAGGTAACGCTCCTTGAGCACAAATGTTTATTTTCCAATATTTGAAAGATGGCAGCGATTCTTAAGAACAAACGTTTCCATTAATGCGTGCGTACGCATTGGTATTTTTAAATAGATACTGCGACGGCATCAAAACCTTTTACCCAACAATCCATGACATAGATAGGATTCTATTCAAAACACCTAGCAACTTAATCCAATGTAAAATGCCACATACCTCTCTGCCAAATTTCAAGTAATTCTGTTCAGCTGTTCGGGCTGTACCTTGGACTAAAGGTCCCTATGGAAAATTGCATGGGAAAAACGCGTTTTGGGACCCCCTTTTTCTCAGCCCCTGCTTGACGAATCACCCCGGGACTTTCAGGGTAGGAGCTGAGCGGAGCGCCCCATTAGTTTTGAAAATTTCACGAGGATTCGTCAACCGGCGCCAAAGTTATTCAAAATAGAATTTTGAGATTTCCTATGGAAACTAGGTTGTAACTATAACTAGCCAGTAGGTAGTTATAGTTAGGACCAGCCCTCCTCCCCAATCAGAAAAAAATAGATAAACAAAGGCCTAGCCACGGGGTATAGGGTTTCCAGGGCTGAAATCAGCCTCAGGAGTGGGCCACGCACCCCATCCCTTTTCTCTCATGGCCCCGCAGGAGGGTATCCCGGGGGCCCAAAAGGGTGAAGGGAAGGTGGGCCAAACAGCCCCCTTCCTAAAATAAAGTAAAAAAAGAAACCGCCATCTTGTCGGAGGCCTGGCCCCCTTGCTCCACTACTCTAAAAGTGCACCTCCTGCCATGCTCAGGGTTGGGGTATGATGTCCCCTTTACTGTTGGGGATCTTTAGAGGCCAACAAGCCCACCTCTTACCACCACTAAGCCCCATACAGTGTGATTGTCGAGATGTGGTCGTAGGCCATGCCGCTTTTTACACCACTCTGCAATCATGCCTCTTGGCGCACTGCTGGTGGGGTGATGAGGTCCTCTTGTGTCCTGAGGACTTCAGGACTAAAGTGGACTTCATCCCCTAAGCAGCAGTGCACCAGGAGGCCCATTTGCAGAGTGGTGTAAAAAGGGGCATCACATACGACCACTTCTCACCAATCCCAATAAATTGGGAGGTAATAGGAGGCGTAGTTGGCCCCCAAGAACAACCTTGGTATCCAACTACCCCTCATGTTACCTCTAGTTAGTCCCACACAGTAGGACTGCTAAAAGGATTTTAGAGGCAACGCACCCCTTTCTCTACCACTCTGCAAACTACTAGTTGGGGAACAAAGTCCACTTTACTTTTGAGGGACGTTGGGGGCCAAGAAGCCCTCCTGCTATCTCCTGTAAGTCCCACGCAGCAGAATTCCTGAGCACTGGTTGGGGGCCCTGCCCTGTTTCTTCACTAGTCTGCAAATGTGACTGCCAGTTAAAAAAAAAATAGAAATTGACTGAAAAACACTAAAGGTTTCAGGGACTTTATAGAAAATCAGCAGTTATAGTTCGCTGAGCTAACTATAACTCACACCAGCGCAATGCACTGCTTATGACCTCATAATTTGCATTACACATGACATGGTCAGAGACATCACTGATGACATCTTAAATGACATCACTGATTACATCAATGGTGACATCATCCACAACATCTCTGACAAACCGACTCACACCACTGTAGAATCTTTTTTACACCCACTGCTGCTCTGACACAACCATTCAAAAAAACTCCCATGTTGTACGTCTTGTGCCCGCACATGCACATGCACAAGACGTACAACGTAGAGTTTTTTCATTGAAGAAGGATGTGAGGAGCAGGAAGAAAAGTGGCCAGGCAGGGGAGGAGGCAGCCACGCAGGGAAGTGACTTCTTTTTTAAATTTAAAAAAATTTGGGAGGGTGGAGGGGCTAGCTAACTTCGCCAAGGAGTCAGAGTTATCCCTACCTCCATGTTTGCAACAGATCGTGAAGTAGGCAAATCTCTGCAAACTTCGATGGTGGAGTGGAGTTACCCACCAGGGTTAGACATCAGTGCTGTCATGTCCATGTCTTACCTATGTAGGTTTCACAGAACCCCTCAAATATACTATTGAATACCCACTTGCCCTGTATTATGAGTAGAAAGGAATACATACACCTTCTTGTAAAGAAATTTAGAGAGCATGCGGTCTGAAACACAGGTATTCTACTATTTCTAGGTTTCTTTTAATGTATCATGTCACTAGGAAAAGGCACAGACACTCACATTGATGTCTCCGGAAACATTGTGAGACTTACAACAGTAACATGGGAGGGGTTGCTGTTATATATTTGGCTAAGCCCAACATTCTGAGCAGTCGGTGAATAGTGAAGCTGCCAGAGAAAAGTAAGGTTTAAGACATGTTGGTTGAGGGGGTAAACAGACATAATATCGAATAAGAAATATTGCCAGGACAGAATATCGAGTTTTTAATATAGAATGGACAGAATATCGAATTGCCAAAATATAGTGGTGAAGAATATCGAAAATCAGGTAAGAAATATCGAATTAAATAATATAGAAGTAAGTAATATCGACAGTCATAAAAATATCGAAATTTTTTATAGTGTTTTAAGTGTTAGTATATGTGTTAAAAGTATGTATTAATTTTGGAATGTATGTTTGAATATTTTTAAAGTAATGAATTTTATGTTATTTAATTTTTGTGTAATTTAATTCCGTAGTGGGTTGTGGGTTTATAGGGGATTAGGGTGGGAAGTAATTTAATTATAGTACATTAAATAATAATTTTTAGGAATTATTAATTATTTTTAATTTAATTTTGCATTTTACTTCTGTAGCGGGTTGTGGGTTTATAGGGAAATAGGGTGGGAAGTAATTTAAATGTTATTAGGTAATTATTAATTGGTATTGAAAATTAATTAGTTGTTGATTAATTATTAATTCGTAAATAATTTGTATTAATTGGTAATTAATTTGTATTAATTGTTTAATTGATCATTATGTTAATGTTATTAATTTATTATTTGTAGCGGGTCGTGGGTTTATAGGGGAATATGGTGGGAATTAATTTAATTGTAAATAATTATTTAAATAATTTTTGTATATTGCTAATTAATTTATTATTAATTAATTATTATTTGGTATTAATTGTATTTATTAATTTTTGGGTAACGAAAATTAATTGGTTGTTAATTAATTATATAACAAAAATATTGGGTTTTATAATTAATTAATTATTAAATATTGTGTGATTGGTAATTAATTGTAATACTTTTTTTTGGTATTAATAATTTATTTATTTTTAATAAAATATTAAATTATTATTTTCCCTACTATTGCACTCACTGGAGTGGGAATAGTAATTTTTACCCCTACGGTATCCAACGCTTACACTACAGTTGCACTCACTGGAGTGGGAATAGTTCATTTTACCCTCCCGCTATCCAACGCTTTCCCTACTGTTTCACTCTCTGGAGTGGGAATAGTAATTTTTACCCCTACGCTATACAACGCTTTCCCTACTGTTGCACTCTTTGGAGTGGGAATAGTAATTGTTACCCCTACGCCATGTGACGTTTTCCCTACCGTTGCACTCACTGGAGTGGGAATAGTAAATATTGCCCTCCCGCTATCCAACGCTTTCCCTACTGTTGCACTCTCTGGAGTGGAAATGGTAATTTTTACCCCTACGCTATCCAACGCTTTCCCTACTGTTGCACTCTCTGGAGTGGGAATGGTAATTTTTACCCCCACGCTATCCAACGCTTTCCCTACTGTTGCACTCTCTGGAGTGGGAATAGTAATTTTTAGCCCTACGCTATCCAATGCTTTCCCTACTGTTGCACTCTTTGGAGTGTGAATAGTAATTTTTACCCCTACGCTATCCAACGCTTTCTCTACTGTTGCACCCACTGGAGTGGGAATAGTAAATTTTACCCTCCCGCTATCCAACGCTTTCCCTACTGTTGCACTCACTGGAGTGGGAATACTAATTTTTACCCTCCCGCTATCCAACGCTTTCCCTACTGTTGCACTCTCTGGAGTGGGAATAGTAATTTTTACCCTCCCGCTATCCAACGCTTTCCCTACTATTGCACTTACTGGAGTGGTAATGGTAAATTTTACCCGCCCGCTATCCTACGCAAAAAATATTGCATATTTTTAATTAATATTACGTTAATATACATGTATTATTTTTTTTTTTTACTTACATTAATTATTTATCAATTTTAAAGTTATTTAAGTATTTTTAAGTATGTTTCAGTTAATTATATGTATTATTTCATTCATTTTACATTAATTTTAAGACATTTAAAAAAATCGATATTTTGACTAACTATATTTTTTACAACGATATTTTGGATTCTATATTTTTGTACTTACCTGTTTGGAGATAGGGCTTCGATATTTTGGCATTCTATATTGTTACTTTGATATTTTGGCAATTCGATATTCTCCTACTCGATATTTCATCAGTGATCCGGTTGAGGGATTAGGCTTCTACGTATGAGGATCTTGGAAGGTACACGTGAATAGGCTGTATACATTTTGCTATCTGCTTGCAATGGGAAGTGCACACTGTCAAGTTTAGAGGTCTGCATGCTCTTGTGACACAGGTATGTTTCTACTTGTACATGGATTCTGACACGTGCTGTGCATCTGAAGATGTTCGCTTAAAAACTTGGTATCTTCTCAGTTTCGCTCCATCATTCAGTCGCAGAGTTAGACATGTCTTTCCTATGTAGGGCTCACAGAAGCCCTCGAGTAGACTGTTAAAAACCCACGTGCCCTAAAGTTTGAGCAGAAAGGAATACATATGCATTCTTCTACAGAAACTTAGAGAGCATGCAGTCTGAAACACAGGTTCCACTATTTCTAGGTTTATTTTATGTATCATGTCACTAGCAAAAAGGCAAAGACACGTGCATCGAAGCCTTCGGAAACATGTCAGTAAATGCTGGTTCTGCCAGATAAAAGTGAGGTTTAAGACATATTGTCAGAGAGATTATGGATTAGGATACTTTTTAAGAGTCTCTGGAAAGGTATACTTGAAGTAGGCCGTATAAATGTAGGTGTCTGCTTGCAATGGGAAGTGCAATCTGTCAAGTTTAAAGATGCTAGCTTAGAAAACTATCAGCTTCTCATACAGGTGACAAATCTTCTCTGTTCCGCTCCATTATTCGGTCGCAGAGGGAGACATGTCTTACCTATGTAGTTGTCACAAAGCCCCTCAAACAGACTCTTGAATAACCACATGCCCTGTATTATGAGTATAAAGGAATATATACAACTTCTACAAATACTAACAGAGCAAGCAGTCTGAAATACATGTATTCTACTATTTCTGATATTCTTTTTATATACCATGTCACTAGGAAAAGGCATAGACACACGCATTCAAGCCTTCGGAAACATGGTGAAACGTACAACAGACTCATGAGAAGGATTGCTAATTTATATTTGGCTCGGCCCATCACTCTGAGCAGTTGGTGAATAGTGACGCTGCCAGAGAAAAGTTAGGTTTGAGACATGTTGTCGGAGGGATTAGGGATTAGGCTACTACGTATTAGTCTCTGGAAAGATACGCATGAAATATGCTGTATAAGTTTAGGTGTCTTATTGCATTGGGAAGTGCACTCCGTCAAGATTAAAGTTCTGTGTGCTCTCGTGACTCAGGTAGAGGGAGACATGTCTTTCCTATGTAGGTGTCACAGAACCCATCAACTAGACTGTTGAATACCCATGTGCCCTGTATTATGAGCAGAAAGGAATACATATACCTTCTTGTACAGAATGTCAGAGAGTATGCTGTCTGAAACACAGGTATCCTACTATTTCTAGGGTTTCTTTTTATGTATCATGTCACTTTGGAAAAGGCACAGACACTTGCATTGATACCTTTGGAAACATGGTGAGACTTACAACAGGGACGTGGGAAGGGTTGCTGTTTTATAATTGACTAGGCCCAACATTCTGAGCAGTCAGTGGACAGTGAAGCTGCCAGAGAAAAGTGAGTTTAAAGACATGTTGACAGAGGGATTAGGGATTAGGCTACTTTGTAAGAGTCTCTGGAAAGGTACACTTGAAGTAGGCCGTATATATTTACGTCTCTGCTTGCAATGGGAAGTGCACTCTGTCAAATTCAAAGGACTGCATGCTTTTGTGACTCAGGTTTGTGCCTACTTGCACCTGTATTCTGACATTTGCTATGCATCTGACGATCCTATGTTAAAAAACTGAAGCTTCTCATGCATGTGCGCAAATCTTCTTAGTTCTGCTCCATCATTAGTTTGCAGGGGCAGACATGTCTTACCTACGTAGGTGTCACAGAACCCCTCAAATAGACTGTTGTATACCTACATGCCCTGTATTATGAGCAGAGAGGAATACATACAGCTTCTTGTACAGTAAGTTAGGGAGCATACTGTCTGAAACACAGGTATTCTACTATTTCTAGGTTTCTTTTTATGTATCATGTCACTTGGAAAAGGCACAGACACAAGCATTGATGCCTTTCTAAACATGGTGAGATTTACAACACTGACATGGGAAGGGTTGCTGTTTTATATTTGGCTAGGCGTAACATTCTGGGCAGTCGGTGAATAGTGAAAACTGCCAAACAAAAGTGATGTTTAACTGCTTCCATGCTCATGACGAGCCCAGTTTGCCATGAGGCACAGTGGAGCTGTGCTCATGACGAGCTGGGCGCGTCATAATGGTCGCGGCACTCCCACGCTCAAATGATTCCCCCCCTGTGCGGGAGAATCAATCAGTGGGTGGAGTCGTGATGAGCCCAGCTCATCATGAGCACAGCTCCACTGTGCCTCATGACGAGCTCGGCTCGTCACAAGCACAGCCCCGCCACCACCGCCCCCCCACGCTGCGGGGGAATTACCCCCATGGCGAAGTGGTTAAGACATGTTGGCAAAGGGATTATGGATTAGGATACTTCATATGGTTCTCTGGAAAGGCACATTTGAAGTAGGCAGTGTAAATGTAGGTGTCTGCTTGCAATAGAATGGGAACCTGTAAAGTTTAAAGGTCTGCTTGCTCTCGTTACTCAGGTATGTGTCTACTTGTACATGTGTTTTGACATGTGCTGTTCGTCTGAAGATGCTAGCTTAAAAAACTGGTGGCTTCTAATACAGGTGCACTAATCTTCTCAGTTCCGCGCCAACATTTGGTCGCATAGGGACACATGTCTTTCCTATGTAGGTGTCACAGAACCCCTCAAACAGACTCTTGAATACCTTCATGCCCTGAATTATGAGCATAAAGGAATACTTACACATTATTTTATACAAATTAAAATAGCGTGCAGTCTGAAACACAGGTGTTCAACTATTTCTGGGTTTCGTTTTATGTATCATATCACTAGGAAAAGGCACAGACACAAGCATTGAAGCCTTTGGAAACATGTTGAAACTTACAACAGTGACATGGAAAGGGTTGCTGTTTTATATTTGGCTCGGCCAACACTCTGAGTAGTCAGTGAATATTGATGCTGCCAGAGAAAAGTATGGTTTAAGACATGTTGGCAGAGGGATCAGGGATTAGGCAACTACATATAAGTCTCTGGAAAGTTACACGTGTCATAGGCTGAATAAATGTATGTGTCTGCTTGTAATGGGAAGTGAACTCTGACAAGTTTAAAGGTCTGTGTGCTCTCGTGGCTCAGGTATTTGCCTACTTGTACATGTATTTTGACATGTGCTTTGCGACTGAAGATGATAGCTTAAAAAACTTGTACCTTCTCATACAGATGCACAAATCTTTTCAGTTCTACTCCATCATTTGGTGACAGAGGGATGCATGTCTTACCTATGTAGGTGTCACAGAAGAGAACCCCTCAAATAGACTGATGAATACCTACATGACCTTTATTATGAGCAGAAAGGAATACATACACCTTCTTGTGCAAAAAGTTAGGGAGCATGTAGGTATTCTATTTCCAGGTTTATTTTTATGTATCATTTCACTTGAAAAAGGCACAGACATGCAGTGGAGCCTTCGGAAACATGGTGAGATTTACAACAGTGAGATGGGAAGGGTTGCTGTTTTATATTTGGCTAGGGCCAATACTCTGAGCAGTCAGTGAATAGCGAAGCTTCCAGTGAAAAGTGAGGTTTAAGACATGTTGACAGAGGGATTATGCATTAGGCTACTTCGTATGAGTTTCTGGAATGGTACATTTCAAATTTGCTGTTTAAATTTAGGTGTCTGTTTGCAATGAGATGTGTCAATGTTTAAAAGTCTGCGTATTGCACTCAATCATTCACTTAGGTACTACACATGTACTCATCTAATCACTCACACACTACCCTTGCACTCAAGCCTTCACTCAGGCATTATGCATAAACTCCTGCATTCTCTCAGGTACTACCAATGCACTTATCCAGTCACCTGGGCACTTTCCATGAACTCATCCAATCACTCAGGTACTACCCATGCATTGAACAAATCATTCAGGCACTATGCATGCACTCACGCAATCACCCAGGCACTATCATTGCACTCATCCTTTCACTCAGGCACTATGCATACACTCCTGTATTCACTCACATACTACCCATGCACTTATCCAATGATACAGACTCTACTCTTGCACTCATCCAGTCCCCCAGGCTCTCATCCAGTCATTCAAGTGCTCCCATTGTACTTAATCATTTATTCAGGCACTATGCATGGTCTCATTCCATCACCAAGTAACTTCTCATGCACTCATCCATTCTCTCTGGCAATACCAATGCTTTCAACCAATCACTAAACCATTACCCATGCACTCATCTAATTACCCAGGCACTACCCATGAACTCATGCATTCTCTCAGGCAGTACTTATTCACTCATCTAATCACCCAAGCACCATGCATGCATTCATCCAATCTCCCAGACACTACCCTTGCACTTATCTAATCACTGAAGCACTACTCTTTATCTCAAAGATTTGCTCAGGTACTAACCATGCACTGATGCATTCTCTCAGGCATTATGCTTGCACTCATCCAATTACCTAGGCACTATGCCTATACTCATTTAATCAGTATACAAAGCCCATGCACTCGTCCAATCATGTTCGCACTATTCTCACACTCATCTATTCACTTAGGCACTACCCATGCATTCATCCAATCATTAGTGCCCCTTGAGATGGATGCACAAATTTAAATATTTGGAAATTTCTGAACTCTGTGTATAATGAAATGTAACATTGTGCTATTTTTGATTATCGTGCATTTTTCTTTTGTTTTCTTTTATTTTCACATGGGATATCACTTACTCCTAATGGAGTTTCCTGTTATTAACTGTATTTGGTGGGACCATTCTGCTGTGTTCAGTATGATGCTATGCACGATGGTCAGGAATTTTGTTTTGAGTTTTCAATGGTGTATCTGGCAGCATTTTATACCCTGGTTTATGGATTTTCTCTTCCAAAAGGTTTGTTAGCCACTGGGCTATTATCCTAGGAGCATTGACTAAGACATGAGCCAATTTTACCCATGTTAGGCTGTATTGTTCTTGCTCAGCCACTTGGCTGTTATTTTTCATATATTCAGAAGTCTGTGTTAAAAAACCCTTGTTTTAATACAGCAACTTGGTTTTTATTAATGGTCATTTTGCAGCCTGCACTTTGCCACATTGCAACACTTGCAAACATTATTATGAATTCATATTTTTTTTTCTTTTCTGATGCACATACTTTATATGCCTATTGGGTATGTGCTTGTGTGTTGGTGTATAAAAGCCATCACTGACAGAGCTAATGCATGCCATGCATTTTCTGCCACCGCTTTCTTCATGTTTTTTCAAGTATTTTCTTTATGTTTATCACAAAAATGTACTCTTTAAGGAAAATTGAGCACTTTGTTTTGTTATTGGGCTGCGATGAAGACCAGGAAGGGTTAAAATTAAAAGCCATTAAAAATTAGTGAAACCGAAATGCTGTGTGCAGTCCTTTGAATCTTGCTTATGACATGGGATTTACATTTACCTAGTTAAGTGTGTCTCACACTCGCCGACTTGCACGCTCCCTATTTGGTGGATGTGGCCAACTTTTTCAGTGAGAACTACTTGTATGCTACATGCATACATACATACATACATACATACATACATATATATATATATATATATATATATATATATATATATATATATATATATATATATATATATATTACCTACTGGCGGTCGCCAGTAGGTAGTTATAGTTAGGACCCTGTTTCCATAGGAAAACCGCAACATTCTATTTGGAATAACTTTGGCGCCGGTCGACGAATCCTCGCAAAATTTTCAAAACTAATGGGGAGCTACGCTCCGCTCCTACCCTGAAAGTCTCGCGGGGATTCGTCAAGCGGGGGCTGAGAAAAAAGGGGGGTCCCAAAACGCGTTTTTCCCATGCATTTTTCCATAGGACCTTTAGACACAGCTACAGCCCGAACGGCTGAACAGAGTTACTTGAAATTTAGCAGAGAGGTAGTCCTCAGGTCAAGGAAGTGCCTTTTGTAGGTCTGGTGTAAATCTGTTCAGTAGTTCCTGAGAAAATAGCATTTAAATCAATATATATATCTGTGGCAGCTTACGGTGCGCTTACGGTAAGCCGAAGGGCACCATTTGTGCATGGCATATAACTTGTCCAAAAAATTAAAATATTACCTTTCACAACGAAGCGCATCATATGTCCTCCATGTGCGCACGGTGCGCGAAGCGCATCGTGCGCACATGGCCCATCTAGCGTAACGGTGTAACGGCGTAACGGCGTAGCGCACCGCGTGCCCACCGTGCGTGCACGGCACTAACTGCGTAAAGTGGGCGCGCGGTGCGCGAAGCGCACCGCGTGCTCACTGTGCATGCACGGTGCGCGAAGCGCACCGTGTGCGCACGGAACGAACTGCGTTAAGTGGGCGCGCACGCCACGAATGACGTAAAGTAACTTAGCATTTAAAAACCGTACAAATTCACTGAAAAAACCATAGGTTTCACACACGTTATAGTTAGGAATTAGCATTTAAAAAACCTTGCAAATTCAGTGAAAAAACCATAGGTTTCACACATGTTATAGTTAGCTGGACATTTTACTGATAAAAAACCAATGAAATTCCCCCGTTATACTTAGTGCAGGCAACTATCACTCACGCGACCGCAATCCTCTGCTGATGACATATGTGTCTTTATGAAAAAAAAATATTTGTACTATATGTATAGCTAAAATTTAATAGAAAAAGACATGGGCAAATAAGTGTCTAAATACAGTATTAGCAGCAGCAGAGGATTGCGGTTCCAAGAGATGAGGTACAAGTGATGGCAGATGAGGCAATGGGGAGACGTCCTAAAGCCCCAGTGTACACTTGGAATTGTAGTAGTATTTGCACTGTGCGTCAGGAATCTATTGACAGATTTCGAGAGTTTCTAAGAGAATATAGTAAAAAAAGTGTAAAACAAAAGATTAAGGTGCTTCAAAGTCTGGATCCATGCAGAGTGAGAGAGAATACTGGTTTGCAGGGTCATTCTCTTGCTTGTCTATCTAGAAAAGTGTGCAATAGTGTTTTCCATCATTTTAGGATGCTGGCTGTTCATCATACTGAAATGAGAAAGTTTGTGAGACGGTTGTATTTTGCCAAAAGTCCAGCAATAAAGTTAAATGAATTGAATAGGGCTCTGTTCCGAGGAACGGTATCAGATGTAGAGAAGGTTGTTGATGAAATTCAGTTTTGTTACTTTGGTCCTGAACAAAACAGTGCAGAGAAGGACACAGTAAATGAGGAAGAAGTGGAAGAGAATGTAGAACCCTCTGTAAGTAACACATTTAATGATCACATAACAAAATTTGCAATAGTCTCTAATGAAAGACCAAATTTTACTTGTATTTGTTGCCGCAGAACTCATTATAGAAAACAAACTAGGAATGTTGATCTCTACAGAAAGAGTGAAAATGAAGATAATTATAAGTGGAAGGATTTTGCCACATATATATTTCTAGAAAATTGTTTTGAATTGGGTGAAGATCAGCGTATTTGTAAATACTGTTATAACAAGTTAGAGGAAAATAGAATGCCGACCAGAGCTGTACATAATAATTTAGAATTGGATGCTATTCCTGCTGAACTTTCTGAATTAAATACATATGAGTCTATACTCATTCAATGTGTTCATCCGTTCCAGACCATAGTACGTATGGAGCCCAAAACTGGTAAATTACCTCCTTCAGATTTACTGAGAGGTTTAAAAGGTAGAGTGGTGTATTTGCCTTTGGATTTGAAAAAAAATATGGAAACTATTGATGCGGATACTTTGGAAACTGAACCATTAATTATTCTGGTTAATGGTGTACCTACAAAGAATAAGAAGATTTGGCAGGAGCTGGTAGATGTGCGGAAAGTACAAAGAGCAAATTTGTATTTGAAAAAAAATAACAAATGGTATGAATCAATTTATATAGAAGAAGAAGAAGAAGAAGAAGATTTACAAGGAGACACAGAAACACCAACTGGACAAATTGAAAAAGTGGACAAGTCAAAGGAAGAAGAAATTTATGAACATTTTAGCATACATCCTCTCCATTCGAAAGAAGTTATGGGAGACAATATTGATCTCTTTCAGATGAAGAAAGCAAAAGGAAATCCCGTGAGTGTATGGGAGGAGAGCTTGGAAGCTCGATGTTTTCCCCAGCTGTTTCCTAAAGGAAAAGGAGGACGATACGATGAACGTCCAGAACAGATTCCAGCTTCAGAGTATCGAACTACAAGACTATATGCTGAAGATCCCAGATTTCGACAAAGTATTCCTTATTTGTTCCATCTTTTATTTGAAAGCGACTTGTCTGCACTGTCTTATGCAGTAAATCACATTTTAAAAAGTGGAGTACATTTACAAAATGTGTCTGCTAAGGATTTTATGGAGAAAGTGCAGCACCGAGATGATCATTTGGAAACACAACTGATCAATCTGATGGCTTGTCAGCGTGGGACAAATGAATATTGGTACCGACGCCATGGTGAACTAAAATGCATGTTACGCAATTTAGGAACACCAACATGGTTCCTTACCCTAAGCTGTGCCGAGTACGCTTGGGATGATTTACTGGATTTTCTACGAGAGGCCAATTCAAACATTAAAAACATCGAATACAAGACAGCAGGAGAACTGTGCTCATTGGATCCGGTTAATGTTTGCAGATATTTCAATCATAGATTTGAGGCTATGATGTCCTTCATCTGCAATAAAAAAAATCCACCCCTTGGAGAAGTAGTGGATTTCTTTTGGAGAAAAGAGTACCAGGCAAGAGGTGCTCCTCATATTCATATGCTGCTGTGGATCAAGGATGCCCCAAAGTTTGGAACAGATACTGATGAAGCAGTGTTATCTTACATTGAAGAATATGCAACATGTGCTATACCAAAAAGCACAGAAGAGAACAAGTTAAAGGAGCAAGTTCTACGTTTCCAAAGTCATCGGTGTGGAAAATACTGTCGACGGAAATACAAGAGCAAAGAAAAATACTACACTAAATGTCGATTTGGATTTCCTAGACCTGTTCTTTCAAATGGAAGAGTCAACAGTTTTATGTCAGCTGTGAGACATACTATCACAAGAAAATCACCTAAGAATACCTACAACCTTAAAAGAAAAGAAGAATCTAAAAATATAAATGACTACAACCCAGTCATTTTATCCATGTGGAACGCTAACATGGATATACAGTATGTTGCTGACAATTCCATTGCTGTTGCTCGATATGTAACGTCTTAAATTACGAAATCAGAAAAAACAGAATTGAAGGAAATGTGGGAAGAGATTTCTCACGAGAAGACTGTCAGTAAGAAGCTGTACAGTTTCAGTTTGAAGATGTTATCGCATCGAGAAATTGGATCCTACGAATGTTCAGATAGGTTATCTTCTGCAAGTCTCTACTCGAAGTCAAGAAGAATAATTTGGGCAAGTTTAGGCCTTGCAGCAATGAGAAATCGGGTACTGAAATCTGTTGGAGAAATTGAATATTTGGCTGAGAATGACCCAGAAAGTACAGATATATTGAAAACAAACATGTTGGACACATATTATCCCAAGAGAAGTCATCATCTGGAGAACATGTGTCTCTATGAAGTGTTACAGAACTACATTTATTCACGGAAAGCTGCAGAAGACATCAACAGTGGAAAATATAAAGTTGTTGGTGAAGAAGGATGTTTGGTGAAGCAAACCAAAGGAAGTTTGATAAATCACCGGAAGCTGAGTTGCGACACTACCGACAAGAAAGAATTTTACTACTTGGCTCTTTTACAGTTGTTTAAACCATGGCGTACAGAGGATGAACTACTGGGAGAATTCCAGAGCTATGAAGATTCTTTTAATGCTTGTAAAGACAGCATACAATGCAGTACATTCTCAACTTATCTGCAAATGTTAAATGAAGAAATTGAACAGGAAACTACAATTGCAGCAGAAATAGCTAGAGACAGTTCTCAGGACAGCCAAAGTTCAGGAACATACAGTCAAGATCCCCTAGGACAACCAATCGTTGAAAATGAAGCATCAATAGCCATGAATGAAGTGGAAACGGCTATGAATCAAGGTCAAGAAGAATTTATAGACTTAGAAAATTTGGAAAGACAACTGAATCAAGAGCAGCAACAAATTTATGAAGAGATCAAAAACAAAATTGATCACGGATTTCTACATATCAAAAAAGAGTGCTCATGCACATCATTTCATCCAATCAGGATGTATGTAAGCGGACAAGCTGGCACTGGAAAAAGTTTCCTAATTAAAGTCATCAGAAGCTACCTAAAGCAAAAAACGGATTCTACTTTGTCTTGTGTGGTTACTGCTCCAACTGGGTTAGCAGCATATAACATAAAAGGAATCACCTTACATCGTTTGCTAATGTTACCAGTGGAGCATGAGAACAAAATACAATTCAACAAGCTAACTGGAGAAGCATCCTTGGAAGTTTCAAGAGTATTGAAGAAGATGCAAGTTCTCATTATTGATGAGGTGAGCATGGTATCGAACTTAATGCTTGCCTTTGTGCATTTAAGAATGCAGCAAATTTTGAAGACAGACTATGACGTGTTATTTGGTGGAAAACACGTCATAGTTTTTGGGGATCTTTTGCAACTTACTCCAGTTAAAGGACAACCAGTGTTTAATACTGTGACACATGAAGACACGAAGAAGTCATTGGGAAGCATTGGAAATACAAATATTTGGTCCTTCTTTGAGTACAAGGAACTTACAACTAATATGAGGCAAGCAAACGATGAAGAATATGGAAGTATTCTGAAAGATATCAGAATTGGACTACTCACAGAAGTTGGCAAAAAAGCATTAAAGAGTCGGCTGCTACATAATTTATTTCCAAAGGAAGAAATAGTTGCAGAGAAGATATACAAGAACATTGCAGAAAAGAAAAGTGTCATCTGCTTAATGCCAACTCTACGTGAATGCTCAATATTTAATGAGGAGCTTTTGAAATTGGAAAAGGAAGACATCAGGAAATTGGAAGCAGTGGACAAAATTGAGGATGGAAGAATTACTGTCACAGTAACAGGCAAACTGAAAAATAAATTGGACTCACTAGAGAAGAACATCTCCAAAACAGCAGGATTAGAAAAAAATCTATATGTTTGCATGAACTGTAGAGTGTTTTTAAGGAGAAATTTGGATGTTGAGAAAGGCTTAGTGAATGGAGCAATGGGAAGAGTTGTGGGTTTTATTAATTATCAGAAAAAAGAAGGAATTGAATGTTTAAAAATAAAATTTGATCAGATAGAAGAAGTTAAAGATATTTGTCGTTGTACAGTTCGTTTTATGCTTGTGAAAGACTTATATGTACGTAGGAAGCAGTTTCCGTTTTCTCTAGCATATGCTGTAACTATTCACAAGTCTCAAGGATTGACTGTAGATTGTGCATTTGTGAACATTGGTTCAACTGTGTTCAAAGAAGGTATGGCATATGTAGCTTTGTCACGAGTCAAAACATTATCAGGTTTATTCATGATAGACTTTGATGACTCAAAAGTTAGTGCTGATACAAACTGTGTAAAGGAGTATAATAGATTAAGAAGAAGCTATGCTCCTCATTTAGGTCAGTATCCTGTGTTGGAGAAACGTGTAGTTTCTCGTAAAAGGAGAAATGAGAATATCTGTAATGAAGATATAGAGAAGAGGAAAAAAAAGAGGAGTGATGTAATTGCAAGCAAAAAGAAAAAGGAAAATGAAGAACAGGTTGTAGGATGTCATTTTGAAAATAGCTCTGGTGTCAACTGCTATGCAAATGTAGTGCTGAATGTTGCATTTTATCTGGAAAGTTTGCAAGAGCAGATAATAGTAAATCAGGGAAAAAGATTCTGTTCAGAGCTGAGTCTCCTTTTTCAAAAGCTGAGTAAAGATAAAACTCAAATAGAAAGTGCTACTGACATTAGAAAACTTTTAGATGTATGTTCAGGACGAACACAGTTTTCTCAAAATGAACAGCAAGATGCACACAAATTTTTGATGTATTTTCTTCAGGTAGTGGAAGAAGAAGGAGTTCCCATTGACATTTTTTTTGGTCTCTCTTATAAATGGGAACATAGTTGTGATAATTGTTATAATATATGTGGCTCTATTGTTGATAATGAAAGGTTTATTTATTTGACATTGCCAGAGAGTAAAACAGTCACTTTTGCAAAATTAGTTAAAGATGCTAATCATAGCATGAAATGTGGTGAGTGTAATTCTGACATGTTATCAACATTAATTTTAAGGGAATACGGACAGTATGTAATTTTAATGATGCAACGATGTAGAGCTGATGGATCAAAATTGGATACTTTAACAAAGAAGTTTACCGGACAGCAATTATCAATTTCAGGAAAAACTTTTGTAACTGTTGCAATAATTTTCCATGATGGACCTACTGTTACTTCTGGACATTACACAGTTTATCTAAAATGTGAAAAAGGCTGGACACTGTGTAATGATTCCCAATTGATTTTCAAACAACGTTTGCCTTTTGATTTAGCAAATTCCTATCTAATCTTCCTGAAACCTAAATTTTAGAGAGACTTGGCAAGATCTGGACAAAATAATTTGACCATTTTACTGGATTACCATTGCAATTTTGTAGAAAAAATATTTTTAAAATTATCATTTGGCCTAAAGGAAAGATAACCAATTGTAATGTGGACTTTTTTAATTTTTAATGCAATTTTGAAAAACCAATAATTTAGAGATAATCGGTAACTTCTGCACATTTTAAATTTTGGAATGCTATTGAACTGCCATTGGAAATTTTTTTCAAAAATGATTTAAAAAATTACTATTTGGCCATGTGGAAAAGTAAGCAATTCTATTGTGGACTAAATAAATTATTCAAAAAATTTTCGTGAACCAAAATGTTACAGAGAATCGGTGAGATCTGGACAGATTAAACTTTAGAATTTTAATGGATTTCCCTTGGAAATTTATTCCAGGAAAAAAAAAAAAATACTATTTGGCCTAAAGGAAATAAAATCAGATGTATTTTGGAGTTATTTGAGATATAATATTGTGATTATACTTCTCAAACAAACATATCAGACGGTATTTTAAAGAAAAAAGTATTGTTTTTAGATGATATTTTTTTAGAATAATATGCATTTCTGTAATGATAAGTTTAAGTGAGAAGAGATTCTGGGCTTTTTTAATACAATCTTTGTGATTGTTAATTTTTTTTGCCCGCTGTAAAATGATGAATGCAATTGCTTTCACAATTAATAGTGAAATGCAATATATTCTGAAAACAGCAAAAATAAGGCAAAAATATTTTTTGGTAAAAAATGTAAATATGTGTACTGTATTATAAAATGGTTTAAAAATATTAATACTTTTTTCTTTATTTTCAGATCGATATAGAAAATTTTCGGAAACTACAACCATTTTAAAAACTATTTTTTAAAAAAACAAATGAATAAATATTTTTTTGAGTGAGTATGGTAAGTCAATAATAAAAATTGTAGTCTCTCAAGGACTTTGTAATGTGATAAATGATTTTTAGTGTTTTTTTTAAAAAAATAAAAAAAAGGTACGCTTACCGTACGCGTACGGTAAAAAAAAAAAAAAAAAAGTTTTTAAAAACAAGTAAAAAAAAGATGGAAGATAAGGTTGGCTCTTAAAAGAACCGTTGTGTTCATGCAGGGACAGAGGAAAGGAAGCATGGGAAAATCATTCAAAGCTACAAATGTGCTGATCTATTTTGTTGTTCACTAGGGAAACACTGGTCTCCCTATGACAAATTAGACCTTTACAAAATGTGCAATGAATATCAACCTTCCGAAATCGAAGGTTCATTTCCAGAGGGCCAGCAAAAGGAGATTCTCCCCCCACAGATGAAGGGCTCACCTGACCTGCAGAAGAAGGAGTAAGCCCTGCAGGTGATGGTCCAGGCTGAGCTGCTGTGGATGTACTGGCTCGTCTTTCTGAAGAGTTACCTCCAAAAAGATGACCATGTGTCCTTCTGTGTACATCCTGGAGGTGTCTCTTCATGGTGTGATTCCCAAAGGAATACTTCCTGTTAGGATTACCTCTAGAAAGTACACGCTTACACAGCTTGCAAGTAACTAAGGGTGCATTCACCTTTTGCTGGCCTTCTGGAAAAGTAAAATAATCCCAAACATAAGAAGGCTTTACTTTCCTCGCTCTCTGCCTCAAGACAGTGCTGCTGGTGCTAGCCTCACTCTCAGAAGAGCTCTGCTGTTCTGCCATCGTATCCCAAAGACAAACCAGCTCCTTCTCCCAAGGGATCACAAGCAGAAATGAGGGGAATGGGTGTGGTGTAGGAGAGTTCTAGAACTGAAAGTACTTTCAACCAATCAAAAGTTGTGTTTCATGATCACATGACCTACCGTACGCTTACGGTACGCTTACGGTGCGCTTACGGCAAAAAGTACGCATGCGCGTAAAAAAGACACGCGCTTGCGCGCATGCGCATAACAGTCACTCCCCGGCACTTCCGCGTAACGTGCGCGTGTGGCGTAAGCGCGCACGCGACCCACGCGCAGTACGCGCGGCTACGCAAAGTACGTAACTATACGCAAGCAGCGTAGATAGATTACGGGCGTTGCGTAAACCGTACGCTTACCGTGAGCTTACGGTACGCGTACTATAAAAAAAATAAATAAAAAAAAAAAAAAAAAATCTGGAAATAAATTTTACATGTTTATTTTAAAAAATTTATATCAAATAAATATTTAATGATTTTAAAAATTTAAGCATAGTCTTTATAAAAGGTAAGAAAATTAAATTAAAAATATGTTTGAAAAAAATGAAGAATAAAAAAAAAAAATAGCATTTAAAAAACCTTGCAAATTCACTGAAAAAACCATGGGTTTCACACACGTTATAGTTAGGAATTAGCATTTAAAAAACCTTAGAAATTCACTGAAAAAACCATAGGTTTCACACACGTTATAGTTAGGAATTAGCATTTAAAAAACCTTAGAAATTCAGTGAAAAAACCATAGGTTTCACACATGTTATAGTTAGCTGGACATTTTACTCGTAAAAAACCAATGAAATTGCCCCGTTATAGTTAGTTCAGCTAACTATAACTCGCGCGCCCGCAATGCACTGCTGATGACGTCACATATTACATCACTCATGACATGGTCAGTGACATCACTCATGACATCACTGATGACATCTCAAATGACATCACTGATGACATCACTGATGACATCATCCTTGTGATAGAGTGGCAGACCTCCTCTCACCTTAATATAAGCTTTGATACACACATTCAAAAATAGAGACTAAAATTTTCAAAACAATGGACATACCAATACCAGTTACAACAACCTCTTCAGTAATTCTAAGATCAACATACACATCCACTCATTCACCAACAGTCCTATACAGTCACTCATACATGTACTCACTCATCATATGTACTCATACACCTATACATCCTGTTACATAATGCCACTCATCCATAGAGTTACTCACACACATAGTCACTCATGCTAATAAAGAATCAAACATACATTCACCTGCATATACAGTTATACACACACCACCACACTTACTTCTACGGAAACTTACACATACTTAGTCTTTTAAACAATCACTTATAGAAACACATACTTATTCATACAGGAACTCTTTCAATCTCTCCCTCTCACATATACTCACATATATACACCAATAGTCACATATACTAGTTTAAAACATATGTAGTTACTCATAAAGACACTATTGAGACAGTCATTCACTCACTAACACACCAATACACACACGCATCCACCCATGCAGTCCTGCACACATGCTCTGTTCAACACATACAAACAGTGAGTCACTCATTCATGCACCTATGCACTACGTCATACCCCCCACCGAACCATGCAGACACTCAGACTAATACTCAAAAAAACCAACTAATAACCTATATAGACACCCATGTAGCTACTCACCAACCCATGCAGCCACTTATACACAAAGTGAAAAAATGATACAGATATTTACATATTTAAATATTACTCACTAAGCCATGTATTCACTATGATACACTTAATCAGTCAGTTACACAATCAATTTTTCAAAAAGAAATCATCCATTTAGACAGTAATATACCCATTTATTCTTCTATCAACCTTGAGATATACATATATAAAACATATTTAATTTTCAGAAAAACACACATTCACTGGATGATGTCATCAGTGATGTCATCAGTGATGTCATTTGAGATGTCATGAGTGATGTCATGAGTGATGTCACTGACCATGTCATGAGTGATGTAATATGTGACGTCATCAGCAGTGCATTGCGGGCGCGCGAGTTATATTTAGCTGAACTAACTATAACAGGGGCAATTTCATTGGTTTTTTACGAGTAAAATGTCCAGCTAACTATAACATGTGTGAAACCTATGGTTTTTTCACTGAATATATATATATATATATATATATATATATATATATATATATATATATATATAAATATATATTATCTACTGCCGGTCGCCAGAAGATGGTTATAGTTAGGACCTGGTTTCTGCAATAACTTTGGCGCCGCTTGACGAATCTCCGCGAAATTTAAAAAACTTATGGCCCGTTACGGTCAGCTCCTATCCTGAAAATGTCTGACTGATTGGCTAAGCAGGGGGTCGAGAAAAAGGGGGGGTCCCAAAACGTATTTTCTCCATGTTATTTCCCATAGGAAACTTTAGACAAGCCTACACCCGAACTGCTGAACAGAATTATACCAAATTTGGCAAAAAGGTAGCCCTTGGTTCAGAAAGAACTCTTTTTGTTAAATGGTGTAAATCCGTTCAGTAGTTCCTGAGAAATTCAAGAAAAAGAAGTGAAAAAATCAATTTCCCATAGGAAACTTTAGGCACAGCTACAGCTCAAACTGCTGAACGGAATTACACCGAATTTGGCAAAAAGGTAGTGCTTGGTTCAGAAAGCACTCTTTTTCTTAAATGGTGTAAATCCGTTCAGTATTTATTGAGAAAATCAAAAAATTAAAGTTTCAATATCTATGGCCGTGGAGGATCCGCACACCCTGCCGATCACGGGCTGCATTCTAATTGACGGTCAACACTTCAAGCCAGGTGTTGGCAGCCATCTTGTGCCTCGGTAGAACCGAGGCACATGAAAAGAGAAAAAAAACGCGCAAAACAAGAAAAGGGGGCAGGGTAGAAACACCCTGACACCCTAGGCCTGCTCAGGGGGTCCCACAAAAAAGCATGTTCTTGAAAAAATAAATCGTCCAGGGGGACCCCCGCAGCCCTGGGGACCGCCTCCCCCAGGGCTTCTTTTTTTAATGTATGGGGGGCCTCTAAGGCCCCCCCAAATCCTGGGGACCACAAGCCCGGGACTTCTTTTTAAAAAATAAAAAATATACCTGTCATGCCCCGGGGACCACCACCTCCCCGGGGCACTAATATTTAATTTTGGGGGTCCTTAACAGACACCCGAGCTCCGGAGACGACCACCTCCCCGGGGCTGTGCAGATGTTGGGAGGGGGCCGCGCGGACCCCCTCCAGGAGCCCTTGATAGCCCTGGGGACCGCCACACGACAGGGCCAGCTCCTGCAGTGTCCCGGGTGCCCACCCCCGGAACACTACAGTTTGCTATGACAGGGCAGGAGCCGTGCGGCTCCCGCCCTGTCATAGCAAACTCGGGTTTGGATTTTGGAAGAGAGAGCAGTAAACCTGTGTGGAAAAGCAATGCCAGCTCCTGCAGGAGGTGGGGAGCCGGCTGGGACTGTGGGGGCATTGGGGCTCCCCACACGGTCCCCATCGAAGTGGCCAGGCCCCAGGGGATGGGGTCCCTGGGGCCAAACGTGGCCTTAGGAGGGGGGCCACACAGCCCCCCTCCAAATGAATAAAAAAAAAAACACTGGCCATGCCCCAGGGTATGGGGTCCCCGGGTCAGAATATGGCCTCGGGAGGGGGGGCACGTGGCCCCCTTCCATTTTGACAAAAAATAAAAAAATAGGGGGCAGGCCCTGGGGGATGGGGTCCACAGGGCCCATAAAATAGAAAAGAAAGGGGGGCCACACAGCTCCCCTTCTTAAAAGAACATTTTTTTAAAAGCTGGCATCACGCAGGAGGCCCCACCTCCTCCCAGCAACACTATGCAAACGCACCCTGTGGCGTGTTCTAAGTTGGGGAATATCAATCAATCAATCAATAATTCTTTATTTCGGCAGTATTTCAGCCATAAAAGATACAGATAAATTCATGATTACAATAAAACATTCAGCATTAAAACAGTAACTGGAATTTCAGAATCTAATGAAAAACCAGTGATTCTAAGCGCTATTTAAAATTAAGAAACTCCTTTTTACCCAGAAAGCATGCAGATACTTGGAAAGAGCAAACACAATGGTGCCGATCACGATCCGGTAAAAACCGGGTACGAACCGTCGGACGGAGCATATTCTCCGTCCGACGCGTACCCGGTCGTCAATTTCTACAAACAAGGAATTACGATTCGCACGGGTACACCATGACCGTACGATTCGTAAAAAAGTCCGACCGAACAAAAAAACACCTACCAATGCGATCCGGGAAAGCGCCGACCTGACGTCGGGACGCTCGCAGCCAGCCATTCACGACCCAGGAATCACGATTCGCACCGACGTCACCCCGCACGGTGAATATTTTGCGGCAGCCAAAAACTGCCGGGAAATCAGGACGACGCGAACAAGGACCACCAGTACGCGACGGACAGACGACGACGCGAACAAGGAGGACCAGTACGTGACGGACACACAGGACGACGCCACCAAGGAGGACCCGTACGCGACAGGACGACGCGATTGGAGTACCAGTACGCGACGGACAGACATGGACCCGAACCTACGAGTCATCCCTGCCCTCATAGCAGTCCACCTGCTCTACAGGCACCGACGCAGACGCCGCAGAAGGTCAGAATAACTAAGGGAGGGGGGAAAGTGGGGTGGGGTGGGGGTGGCACGACCAGGGCAGACCACAAAACAACCACATAAGTCACACATGGCCTGGACATACCTGACTCCCATGCCCTGGTCACCACGAGGGGGTGGGGGTGTGTCCTGATAAGCCAGCGACCGCCACAACGGAAGTCCGTCACCACGCGAACCGGCAACACAACCAGACAGGTACGTCCCGTACCCACGCCTCAAGAGCGTGGGTACGAGTCGGACCACGCCCACACACACGTCACCCCAACAATGGCGGGACGGATCGTACCCACGTGGCAAAGGCCTGGGTACGGCCCGCACAAGCATCACATAGTGTGGGGACGGATATGTACGGACCCTACCCCCACCCGCGTATGCATGGAGCGTCCCCCCATGCCAACAGTGTAAGTACGACTCGAACCCTCACCCGCGGACGTACGGACCGTACCCCCACCCCCACCAGTGTAAGTACGACCCGTACCCCCACCCGCGTATGCATGGAGCGTACCCCCCACCCCAACAGTGTAAGTACGACTCGAACCCTCACCCGCGGACGTACGGACCGTACCCCCACCCCCACCAGTGTAAGTACGACCCGTACCCCCACCCGCGTATGCATGGAGCGTACCCCCCATGCCAACAGTGTAAGTACGACCCGTACCCTCACCCGCGTATGCATGGAGCGTACCCCCCATGCCAACAGGGTAAGTACGACCCGTACCCCCACCCGCGTATGCATGGAGCGTACCCCCCACCCCAACAGTGTAAGTACGACTCGAACCCTCACCCGCGGACGTACGGACCGTACCCCCACCCCCACCAGTGTAAGTACGACCCGTACCCCCACCCGCGTATGCATGGAGCGTACCCCCCACCCCAACAGTGTAAGTACGACTCGAACCCTCACCCGCAGACGTACGGACCGTACCCCCACCCCCAACAGTGTAAGTACGACCCGTACCCTCACCTCGAATGCATGGAGCGCACCCACACCGTGTATGTCCCAAGCGTACATATCCAGAAATTGGAGGTGTGTGTGCAGAGTCCTCCCAGCAGTGCCCAGAGACAGGAGGGTGTGTGCAGAGTCCTCCCAGCAGTGCCCTGACACAGGAGGGGTGGGTGCAGAGTCCTCCCAGCAGTGTCCAGACCCAGGAGGGGTGTGTGCAGAGTCCCCCCAGCAGTGTCCAGACCCAGGAGGGGTGTGTGCAGAGTCCCCCCAGCAGTGTCCAGACCCAGGAGGGGTGTGTGCAGAGTCCTCCCAGCAGTGCCCAGAGACAGGAGGGGTGGGTGTGGAGTCCTCCCAGCAGTGCCCTGAGACAGGAGGGGTGGGTGCAGAGTCCTCCCAGCAGTGCCCTGAGACAGGAGGGGTGGGTGTGGAGTCCTCCCAGCAGTGCCCTGAGACAGGAGGGGTGGGTGCCCATCACTCCCAGCAGTGCCCTGATACAGGAGGGGTGTAACACATGTGTGTGAGGCCAGAATCATCCACATGCATACTGGCTACAAGGGAACATGTCCCCATGAACTCATGTCAACAGACTCCACACACAAGTACAGTGATCACCAAGGATGCCACGATTGTCGCAGGTGGAGACATGGCCCTGCATGCATGGCCAAAGTAGAAGGGCTCCGTCACACACACAGCTCATGTAGACACAGCTCTGCGCTAAACATTGGGAACACCCTGCAGGGAAGAAAGCTGGGTACACAGAGGAAGGAATACACCCTGGGACAAGTGCACCATGCAGTAACTGCTTACATGAACAAAGAAAGTTAGCCAACACCTTGTGATGGCACGCAGATCACAGGGTCCCACCAATGAGCAGTACACTGCTACACATCCCACACACCCAAACCCTTACACACCACCAAAAACCATGTAGCAGCCCCACCAACACCAATACCAGCATAGCAGTAGTGTGATAATGAAAACAAAATTAAGCTTTATTCAGCATGAGCACAATGTCCGTGGATCGCAGGCAGTTCAATCTTCACAAAGCCCATAGGGCAGTCAATGATTCTCAGCTGGATGGGGGACACAGTGGGATGCGTGTCCCCTACATTGCCTGCACAGTCAAATGGCATCGTCTTCCACACTGGTGAGGGCATCAGGGGGGGGAAGCAACAGGCACCGCAGGGACATCAGGGCAAAGGGGAGGCGTTGTGGGTGCAGGGATGGAGGACTCCACCACAGGAGGTGGGTCAGTGCCAAAGGCGGAGGCCAGGATGGCACTACACACCTTTGCAAGGTCCTCCAGGGAGTCCCCTGCACCCGAAGGGACCTCAGGCCCCAAGGAGGGGGGGGGATCAGAGGGATGGGTCGCAGCGCCACCGGGGGAGGGTGGAGACAGGGGGGGAGACTCAACCACCCTGACCGGGGACCTCCTTGACCGCTTGCGTGGTGGTGTAACTGTGGGGCTCAGGGACAGAGCGGCCATGAAGGTGTCCTTGGCGGAGATGTGGCCAGGAGAGCTGAGGGGAGGGGATTTGGAGGGAGTGGACTGGGTGGAATGCGGACTCCCACTATGGCTGCGTGTCACACGTTTGCCCCCCGACCCAGTGGGTGTGCCTACCTCACCCTGTGTGTGCGTGTCAGGAGGAGTGCGGTGGACCTTCCCTGCTGGTGTGGTGCCCGTGTCTGTTGATGTGGGTGCATGCCGACGTCTGGGTGTACGTGTGACAGGCATGGGAGTGGGAAGTGTGGATGGGGCAGGGGTAGGTGGGGGGAGGTCGCGCTGCAGGAGACCCACTGCTGCAGTCAGTGTGGAGTCGATGGACCTCAGCAAGTTGCGTTGGTCAGCCTGCGATGAATGAATGCCCTCCAAGAAAGCCTCGATGTTGGTGAGGGTTTTGCCGTGGGCATGGAGGACATTAAGGATCGCAGCCTGACCAACCTGCAGTTGCCGCTGGATGTCCACAGACTCTGCATTGGCGGCAGCAGTGGAGACAGGGGCAGGGGGTGCGGTGCCTGGCAGGAAGGAGACATGCTGTGACCAGGCACGCTGGGAAGGGACACGAGCAAGTGGGAGGCGGCTGGTGGAAACTGAGGGGGTGGTGCGAGGTGTTGTTCCGCTGTCAGCTGCTGGTGCAGCCTCCGCCCACTCGGAGACATCGTCCCCGGACCTGTCAGCTTCGTAGTCTGATGTGCCAGTCGACAGGTCCTCGGCCACACTCTCCTCCGCCTCTGTACCACTCGATGTGCCAGACCCGATGTCACGGCTGGCACTGGTGCTCGGTCCCTCCGCCTGGTCTGTGTCCATGTCTCCCTCTGTGTCCCCCGACGATGCTGTGGGCAGGGTGGAGAGACAGAAATAATCAGACATCTGTACACATCTGTCACATGAGTCCAATCCACATAGGTAACATTGCATGGCCTGAAAAAGAAGATCCCTAACATCTACTGAACAGGGTACCGATGTAGGGCATGAAACACACAGTTGGTTGAGCCACCATGCCACTGAAATACCATGGAGAGCATGAGACAATAGCTAAACACAGGAAAAGGAGTCTGACATAGCACCCAGGCCTGGGGACAATCCAGCACTGCATCTGCACCACACAGCGTTGGCGAAAATACCGATGACCAGGGACCATATCCATGAACTTGAGACACATGCTGCATAGGTAATGCTGAAAACATGCACAACATGACTCTGTCACTGCACATTGCGTGTGTGTCCAGACACATCACACACTGCCCAGACCCAGCAAGAGGTAATCAGGATTTTACACATAGGCATTGCCCGCCCCAACAAGACCCTACACGAGGCAAATTGTTGAGACACAGGTGGCACCAACATCTCATAGTCTGGGTGATACACACAGGGGCAGGCAAAAAGCGAGATTGAACGCCAAACAGCCAAGGTGCGCCTGTCCAAATAATGTGGTACCAGTGCCCATCCTCAGATGAGTATAGCAAGACACACAGGCACTGGCAACTGTGAGTATGAAGAAGGACAATCAGGTCAGGCTGCACAGTGGACACCTGTACAAAATAGCACGTCTATATACATGGTGACAGGGGACAATGGCAGAGAGCACAACTTACGCTGTAGACACTGACAGTGGCCACGTGTATGATGACACATACACCACTCAGGAAAAGGTGCCCCAGGGGACAGTAGTGGGCACGCAACTACATGCTACTGAATGGTAATGACTGCAATACACGTCACCATCCCTGCACTATGTGTATCGCACACTCATGCACATCATGTCACAGGCCACTACATGGGACATGCGCGCTGTAAGGCATGACACATGAGAGACCAACTCCCATGTCTGGAGTCAGCATCAGTGCCAACTGATATGGAACCCACATGCAGTGAACTTGACAGTGCACAGGCAATGTCCCACAACCTGTTACACACCACCCCCACACATGATGCTACAGACATTGTTCCCGTGGACAAAGCGCCAGCCTACATTACCCTGTGGAGGAGTGACTACACACAGACCAGGGAACACATTGCAAGGAGGGGAAGGGTGGCAGGGGCACAGCGCTATACTGGGGCAAACAGGATCTGCACAGCACCTTCAAACCCTGCCAGTGAATTCATGCTACTGTGCCCTTACAAATGCCGGTGACACACAACAAACACACATGTACCTACCCCCTTCCGGCTGCTGCATCGCCTGTAAGCGCCTCTCCAGGTCTGGAAAGACCACCGGCAGCACACGCCTGTGGAGGTGGCTCAGACGGCGGCGGTTGCGGTTCTTGTGGCTCTCAGGTGAGTCCCCCAGCAGGAGCCGTGCAATCCTCCGCGTCCAGCACCGGATATCCTGCCAGCGTTTCCTCACCTGGGCCAGGCGCCGCCTCCGACCATCCACACGCCTCACGGCACTGACGGCGGTCAGCCAGATCTGCTCCTTGGCAGTGGCGCCCACCTGTGAGGTAGAACAAGTGACACCACATCAATACACCAGCCACATGTCACAGAGAGACATATGGGTACAAATTAGCTGGTTACAACAAGGCATGTCATGCAGCCAACGCATTGCACCTTTGTCATTGGGACATCATCCCCTGGTGAGGGAAAAAGCTGTACGTGCCATAGTGGGTACACAGGTGGAATGATGGCAATGTCACAATCAGTGATCAAGGCTCACACTGTGCATCACACCCACCCCTCCTGTCTCAGGGCACTGCTGGGAGTGATAGGCACACACCCCTCCTGTCTCAGGGAACTGCTGGGAGTGATAGGCACACACCCCTCCTGTCTCAGGGAACTGCTGGGAGTGATAGGCACACACCCCTCCTGTCTCAGGGCACTGCTGGGAGGACTCCACACCCACCCCTCCTGTCTCAGGGAACTGCTGTGAGTGATAGGCCCCCACCCCTCCTGTCTCAGGGCACTGCTGGGAGACATCAGGCACCCCCCCCCCTGGGACCCCCCCAACAGTACATGGCATGTGTGTTACACCTGGACGCAATGGCCGAAGTCACAGTCACAACATAGGGACAGTCTGTGGCAGTGGCCTATGCACTCACCTGATACCCTGGTCGCCCATACAGCATGGGGTACTGTGGGAGGATCACATCCAGCAGAGCCATGTTCTCCTCCAGGGTGAATGGCTGTGTCCTCTCCACAGCCCTTGACATGGTTCCAGGGAATCAAAGCAGCAGCTGGGTCGACGAATGCAAAGATGTGCAGGCAAGTGCTCCCTCATGGGACCAGGCTGCCTTATATGTGCCCTTCTGCCCAGTCTCATGCACAGGAGTACAGAGAGATTGGTCACTCACATTTGCATCCTATGTTTCCACCAATCCCTACAAACCAAGCAGTCTGTGTGTTCTCTATCGGTTTCATTCTCCTGCATGATGTCAGCCCCACAAACACATTGCAACAAAGTAGACACATTCCAACTGACTTCTGCTGTGCACCTTCCAGAACAATTTCGAATTTTGAACTTGGTCTCCATGACAACCAGCATGCATGTAGGCCTTAATACTTGTCCCCTATGTAATTTGGAGCATCACACACAGGTACGGTGCGTGTGGGGGCCCTAGGGCACCCCAAATGCATGGCAACGGCCCGTACATGCATGCCTACCCTCTCCATCACTATGGGTCTGCACGCGTATGCGTACCCGTAGTGGTACGGACCGTACACTCGCATCTACGCTCTCTATCACTATGGGTCTGCACGCGTATGCGTACCCGTAGTGGTACGGACCGTACACTCGCATCTACGCTCTCTATCACTATGGGTCTGCACGCGTATGCGTACCCGTAGTGGTACGGACCGTACACTCGCATCTACGCTCTCTATCACTATGGGTCTGCACGCGTATGCGTACTCGTAGTGACAGTGAACGTAGATGCGAGTGTACGGTCCGTACCACTACGGGTACGCATACGCGTGCAGACCCATAGTGATAGTGAGCGTAGATGCGAGTGTACGGTCCGTACCACTACGGGTACGCATACGCGTGCAGACCCATAGTGATAGAGAGCGTAGATGCGAGTGTACGGTCCGTACCACTACGGGTACGCATACGCGTGCAGACCCATAGTGATAGGGCCGTACACTCGCATCTACGCTCTCTATCACTATGGGTCTGCACGCGTATGCGTACCCGTAGTGACACGGACCGTACACTCGCATCTACGCTCGCCATCACGATGGGTACACATACGGCAGCACTCCCACAGTGATTTGGGAACATGCACAGGCCCTCTCAGCAGCAGTACGGCGGATTTTACACATCACTGTGGTGATAGGCGACACACATGTAGGAATAGGGCGGACATACTTGTCCAGGAATGGACATCAAGGCATCGTCTGTGCATTACCACATGTGTGGGGCACAGGTGTCACAGGCTGTGATGTGGAACATGCCTCCTGAGTGGAGAAGGCACCAGATGTATGATGAGATGTGTACATGTGTACTGTGTGAGGGTGCAATGTGTGCCAGGCATGCCCTTGACTCCTTTGACATGTGTGCATGTGGGACTGCGCACTTGGGGTGAGCGTCACTGGCATGGCACCGACACCAACACACGGAAGTGTCCCATGATGCCAGGTACAGGGGTCATGACACATGACTTATCACTACCCACAGTGCACAATGTGACTATGCCATATATGTGTCCGGGATTTACATCAGGTTGATGTTGTAGCACCCTCAAAAGCTGCAGCCGTTGCAGCAACCAACATGTGGCTGTGTGTAGATTGTCATTGCACACTGTTCCCAACACCATGCCACATGTGTTCTCGGATGTGAGGTGCACATGTATGCAAGGGACACGGAGTAGCGTGACAAGGCCATGTCAGCAAACTCACAAGGAATGTGTGGTGAGTCATGACATGTGCACCTTCATGGCAAGGTGTGTGGGCTGGACTAGTGTAATGTCATGTGACCTGTGGCTCAAGTGTTCCGCTGCCAGTCTCTGCAATCGGCATCACACTTCTGCTGATGTGTGGGTGTATGTCACTCCTGTCTTGCGTCGGGCAGTGCACTTGCACTGGGACACAGCTATTTCCATGGCGTGGCATGGGGAGGTTCTCAATCACCGTGTGTAGCTGGGTCTTCGAAGGAGTGTCACCTTGCATCCATACGTGTCCTGGGCATGTAGCACATGCCTGACTCCCTATGTGGCATGTGTGTATTGCCAGATTTACATGTGCTCAGTAGACATGAGTTGTTATCGTAGTGAACTCACTCTTCCTTGTCACTTCCAAATTACTGCAGAGCGCCTCCTGTTGCCCGAAGAATTCCAGACTTGGCCACCATGCAGGAGAATGACAGTATCCGGCTCTACCGCTTCACCCAACCGTTGATTCTGGAGCTGACGGCGAGACTGGCACCACACCTGCAACCGCAGCACAGGTATCCCACGGCACTGACACCCCAGCTGAAGGTAATGTCTGCCCTACATTTCCTTGCCACGGGTAGCTTCCAATATACCATAGCTCATGTTGGTGGCATGTCCCAGAGCATGTTCAGCGGTGTGCTGCATGATTTCTTAGAGGCCATGTTGATTCACCTGGATGACTTCATCAAGTTCCCAACCCCTGAACAGATGACTGAGGTCAAGCGTGGTTTCTATGCCCTGGGAGGGATGCCCCATGTCATTGGGTCCATAGATGGGACACATGTAGGTTTGGTACCACCACACGCACGGGAGGTGGCGTACCGCAATCGGAAGCACTACCACTCCATCAATGCCCTTGTGGTGTGTCTGTCCAACATGGTGATTTCACATGTCTGTGCTCGTTTCCTAGGATCAGCACACGATGCCTACATCATGAGGCGTAGCGGGATGCCTGATATGATGATGCACCTGCGCAACGAACGAGCATGTGTTGTTGGTGGGTACAGTCTGTCTGTCCTGTATTCTGTTTGGCCGAGCAGCACTACCGCTTCGCCAGTTCTAACGATATCCATGTGCTTTCCATTTAGGGGACGCTGGCTATCCCAACATGCCTTGGCTGCTGACACCTCTCCGCAACCCCATCACGCCGGCCCAGCTCCGCTACAACACCGCCCATGGCCGGACAAGGCGAGTGATAGAGAGGACGTTTGGCATGCTGAAGAGCCGATTCCGGTGCCTCCACAAGACCGGCGGCGCACTCCCATATGCCCCGGCAAAGGTTTGCAAGATCTTCATGGTCTGCTGCATGCTGCACAACATGGCAGTTGAAAGAGCTGTGCCACTCATCCTGAATCAACATGACGAGGACCATCCACCCGTGGAGGACGAAGGGCTTGGCAATGGGGCTAGTGATGTGGAGGATGTGGAGCCGCAAGAGGACATCCGGACTCGGCTCATACGCGACTTCTTTGCTTAGTGGTGAGTACCAGTGTCTGAGTGTGCACGCCTTGGTCCCCGTGTGGCATGTGTTGTGATGTGTGTGTCCACCTGCATGTATGGCACGTGAGTCAGAGGTGTGTGTGGGTGTGTCACTGGAGTGATGGTGGCAGTGATGGTAGTATTTCCCCAGTCATGATTGTGACCTAGCATGTTGTCATCCATACATGTGTCGAGTCAATGCACATGCAAGTGGCTGTGCTTTTTGTGGCTGACTTCTTGTGTGTCTCTCTTCCCCAGGTACCTGCGCATGCCATCTGCTGGTTGCATTGTTGTGGCACTGCTATTCCTCATGGACATGGCATCGTGGGCTGACTCAGCGTTACAGGCACGGACACGTTTGGAAGTCTCCATGGGGTAAGGGATGCATCTGGGGTGTATTGGGTGTGGCAGTTGTTCACGATGTGTGCACACTGCCCAGGTCGGGGTTTGGTTCCTCTGCAGTCATGTGGCATCCCCATGGGACACGACATGCAGCTGGGTACACCAGAATAGATGGGCTGCCTGGTTGTCAGTCATCAGTGATGGGATGGTGGATTGTGATGATGGCATCAATGTGTGTGACACTGCCCTCGGACACATAAGGTTGACATTGGCTTGACATGGCGTGGGACTTCCACATCAGCGGATCTATGGTGTATGGCAGGCTCTCCGTGTGCAGCTGTGGGTATTTAGCTGTTAGCCTACGCTTGTGTGCCAGTACCATGGCTATCACGCATTTGTGCTGCAGAAGGGGGGTGCCAGTGTTTGAGCCACATGTTACTCCACATGATGTGTTCATGTGTACTTCAAGTTGCCTCTGCAATCCCAAAAACATGACTATTAAAGGTGTCCCTATGCCTCCAAGGTGCCTCTGCTCAGTCAATGCTGGTGTGTAGGCACGGTGCATCCTGCATGTCTGGCATGGTATTCCCAGATTGTGGCTATGTGTCAATGTGTCGAGTGGCAAGATGCAAGCTGTGTGTGTGTGCTGAGACTGTGTATTGGGCATGATGTCCATGACTGTGTGGGTAGTGTGACATGTGCCATCCCCATGCATCCAACGTTGTCCAGGCCCCCATTCTCTGCATCCACCGGACTCAAGCTTGCAGGACATGGTTCTGCCACCTGTCTACACGTACCTGGGTGCCCCCCAGGACACGGGCCAGGTTCCCTGACCTCTGCGCATGACTGTTGCTGTACTCAATGTGTCTGTCAGCACGGTTGTTCGGCCACCCCCTCAGCTGGTTCTGCACATCACGGGTGTGTATGGTGCTCCATGTCTGTCTTGCCTAATAAACTGTGACCCATGTGTCCTGTGCCAGACTCAGGCCCCAGGGTGTGGATGGTTGAAGTGAACAGATGACTCAGGCATGTTTAGACTGTACAAGACACATGTTAGGTAATAATGCTACCAGCAGGCATCTACTCTTAATAGTGTGATTTATTAGGGGGGGGGGGGACAAAGTGGGGGGCTTTCCGGGATTAGGGAATCCAAAGTTCAGTAGGGGAGTTGGTGTCCTTGCCATTGGAAATCCTCAGAGTCCATGCCACAGTCTTTGTCAACATTGGTCAGCCAGTGACCAGCAGGGCCATGTGGCAGAGAATGTCTCTTGATGCTGTGATGCTGTTGCTCCAGTGGGCCAGGTGCCAGGCCAGGTGTCCTGGGCGATGGTGATGTAGCAGCCACCCTCACGGTCCTTTCCGTGGACGACCCGGCTTCCTGCGGGGAACCTCAGCAGCAGGCCGTGACGACGTCTGGGATGCTCCGTCGGATGTTTCCTCCTCCTCCTCATGATCCCTCCCTGTGGGTGGTGATGTTCTCCGCCTTCTGGCACAGGGAGGGTCGGCCATGGTGTCGGCCATCCGACGGAGTTCAGCGTGAATCCCCTGGGACGCCGTCACTTGCTCAGCCTGTCTGTCCTCCATCCTCCGTTGGTGTAGCTGTAGACAGGCTATTAGCTCCGCATGTTGCTGGGCCTGCTGGACCTTGATCCCCTCGAGGACGGACACAACCTGGGCCATGCCCGTGGTGTCCTGCCGGTATGAGTCCAGGATGTTACGGACATGTGAAAATACCGGATCCCCAGCCAACTGGTCAGGCTCGCGCCTCCGCCATCCTCCACTCCCACCACCCCTGCCCACTTGCGTCTGGCCTGCACTTGTGGGCACATCGGGTCTCCGGGACCCCTGAGGGGTGGCATTGGCGTTGTCGCCTGCCTCCTCCTGGGTGCCCGGGACGCCGTGTCCCTCCTGGCGAGCCTGGCTGCATTGTGGTGTTGGGGCAGGGATCCTGGGTGTCTCCTGGGAAGTGGCAGGAGTGGGGGAGGTGGTTGGCACGGTTGTACCTGACGCAGGTGCTGCAGGTGGTTGGACACCAGAGGGGCCAGGTTGGTCGGGGTCGTCCGCAGAGTGGTGAGAGTGGTCGCTGCCGGTGGGATCGGTCTCCTGCAGATCCGGGTCCTGTGAGTGTTCCCCCCCAGTGTTGGGGGGTGCAGCACGACGTTGACCTGTGTGTGAGAGAGAAAATGTTAATTTTGATCCATGCAACATCCATGTTTCATCCGTTACAAAGTTGGCACATTTCCTCTTGGAATTAGGATCTGTCTTGCATTCCACTCACAGTGCACTTGTGCATGTGTGTGTCCCTGGGGCACCAATTTGGCCCCTTTAACTATGTGTGGCACAGTCTTACTTGATGCGTCAAGTGTGACTGCAGTCAGCAGTGGAGTGTGCATGTGTGTCGAGCTATGCATTTGCGCCTTCCTTGTAGCACTGTACATGTGCACATGGAGTGGATCCACACACTCATATGATGCAGGTGGCTGTCCTTGTGCTCGTGTACAGGTTGTGACATGGCCCTGCGTTTTGCCATGATGAAGAGGGGGGGTTCTGGCACTGGCCACCCTTGTCTACATGCACGCAGTCCACCTGCTGACGAGCAGACATTCCCACACACCACAGGACTGATTTGCTCTCCCTGTGTCTCCCTCCTTCTCTGTCCCCCTCTCCCTCCCTCTCTGTCCCCCTCTCCCTCCCTCTCTGTCCCCCTCTCCCTCCCTCTGTGTGTCAGCCTCCTCCCTATGTCCGTCTCCCTCCCTCTCAGTCCCCCTCTCCCTCCCTCTGTGTCCCCCTCTCCCTCCCTCTCTGTCCCCCTCTCCCTCCCTCTGTGTGTCAGCCTCCTCCCTCTGTCCGTCTCCCTCCCTCTCAGTCCCCCTCTCCCTCCCTCTGTGTCCCCCTCTCCCTCCCTCCCTCCGTGTGTCACCCTCTGTCACCTTGGCCCAGCTTCCTGGGCACACACTGTTAGCAGATCTTTGAGTGGCCCTTGGCCTGTTGATGTGAGTTTGTTTCTGATCTCCAGGCACCCATTTTGTCTGCTGTGTGTCTGTGCGCTGCTGCTGTGGTGGTGTGTGCTGCCACTCTTTCACACTGTTGGCTGTTCATTAGCTGCTGGCATGTGCAAAACAGTGCCTTCACCCCCATGTGTTGATGCAAGGCATCCGCCATTTGCTGGCAAGTCATTCCTGTGTTGGGACACAGTGTTTGTCTGGCTGTGACCTAGGCCATATGGGCAGAGGGCATTGTTGTCTGCTTTGGAGTCGCACTATGTGATTTTTGGTGCCCAGCCTCCCGCCATCCGGGTTACCGTGTCATGTGTTGTTGTCTTCTGTGGCCTGTGACTTGACATTGTCCAGCTGGGTGCATGGGGCATGGTGGCAGCAGTGGCATGTGCGTGCTCATGGAGTGTGGTTGAGTAATGCGATGGCTTGTGGTGGTTGCGTGCCTGTTATTAATTTTGGTTGTGGTTGCAGTTCCCCCCATGTGAGGTGCGTTGTTTGTGTACTCACCCGGGTCTCGGAGTCCTTCTACTCCTTCAACTGCCTCCACCGGCAGTATGGCCATCACCCTCTCCTCCCAGGGATGGTACTGTACGGGTCTGCGGGAGGGCCCTCCTCCGGTGGCGTTGGCCTGGTCGTGTTCCTCCTGTCTCTTGGCTCTGACCCTCCTCCGCAGATCGTACCACCTGTTCTGGCAATCCTGCTTGGTCCTCCTGGTGTCCGCAACAGCATTCACAGCATCGACGATGGTCTGCCACATGGCTGTTTTGGCTGCCTGGCTGGTGCTTCTGACCAATGTTCCAAAGATCTGTGGCTCGACTCTGAGGATTTGATCAACAAGGACCTCCAACTCTCGGTGACTGAACTTTGGATTCTTGGTAGTGGGCATGGTGAGGGGTGTGGGTGGGGATGGTGTGGGTGTGGGGGGTGTGTGGATGTTGGGGGGGGTGTGGATGGTTGTGTGTGTGTGTGAATGTGATGAGAGGGTGTTTGTGAGGGTGGTCGTGTGAAGGTGTGCAAGTGTAAGATGTGGTGTCGCTTGTAGTCTGGTTCTGTGGTGTCTGGCAGCAGTGGGTCTGTTGCAAAGGCTCATGGTTTGTGTGTGTGGGCCCTTTTTATTGGTCCATGGGTGGGTGTGGCAGTGTTTGAATTTTGGGTGGGTGTGTTATAAGGAGTGGTGGTGTTTTGGGCCTCTGTTTGTTTTTGACAGTTGCAGGTCAGTGATTGTGTTATTTTAGTGGTTGTTGGCCATGTTTAGTGGCTGTGTGCCTTTCGAATGGTGTATTGTTGAGTAGTTTTGTTTTGTCCTTGTTGTGTACGTGCGTTTTGTGCGTGTGTACGGTGTGTACATGGGCCATTTGGTTGTACGATTTGGTCCTTGTGTGTGGCTTTGTACGACTCGTACATGCGGTTGTGATGTTGGGGCATGGGGTGCGCTCCGTACTTAGGAGGTTGTGTTGGGGGTGCGCCAGGAACGTACTGGGGTGGGGGTACGACTGGAACGTACTGGGGTGTACATAGACGGTGGTACGACACGTACAGGGGTGGGGGTACACGGGGGTACGACACGTACAGGGGGGGGTGTACATTGACGGTGGTACGACACGTACTGGGGTGGGGGGGTGTACATTGACGGTGGTACGACACGTACAGGGGTGGGGGGGTGTACATTGACGGTGGTACGACACGTACTGGGGTGGGGGGGTGTACATTGACGGTGGTACGACACGTACAGGGGTGGGGGGGTGTACATTGACGGTGGTACGACACGTACTGGGGTGGGGGTACGACTGGAACGTACTGGGGTGTAGGTAGACGGGGCTGTGACACGTACTGGGGTGGGGTTGTGGCTCGAACGTACTGGGGTGTAGGTACACGGGGGGTACGACACGTACTGGGGTGGGGGTGCGACTGGAACGTACTGGGGTGTACATAGACGGTGGTACGACACGTACAGGGGTGGGGGGGTGTACATTGACGGTGGTACGACACGTACTGGGGTGGGGGTACGACTGGAACGTACTGGGGTGTAGGTAGACGGGGCTGTGACACGTACTGGGGTGGGGGTGTGGCTCGAACGTACTGGGGTGTAGGTACACGGGGGGTACGACACGTACTGGGGTGGGGGTGCGACTGGAACGTACTGGGGTGTACATAGACGGTGGTACGACACGTACAGGGGTGGGGGGGTGTACATTGACGGTGGTACGACACGTACTGGGGTGGGGGTACGACTGGAACGTACTGGGGTGTAGGTAGACGGGGCTGTGACACGTACTGGGGTGGGGGTGTGGCTCGAACGTACTGGGGTGTAGGTACACGGGGGGTACGACACGTACTGGGGTGGGGGTGCGACTGGAACGTACTGGGGTGTACATAGACGGTGGTACGACACGTACAGGGGTGGGGGGGTGTACATTGACGGTGGTACGACACGTACTGGGGTGGGGGTACGACTGGAACGTACTGGGGTGTAGGTAGACGGGGCTGTGACACGTACTGGGGTGGGGGTGTGGCTCGAACGTACTGGGGTGTAGGTACACGGGGGGTACGACACGTACTGGGGTGGGGGTGCGACTGGAACGTACTGGGGTGTACATAGACGGTGGTACGACACGTACAGGGGTGGGGGGGTGTACATTGACGGTGGTACGACACGTACTGGGGTGGGGGTGCGACTGGAACGTACTGGGGTGTACATAGACGGGTGGGGGTATACATATACGGGGGTACGTGTCGGACGTACGGGGGCTGGGGGGAGTGTTGGGCGCGTATGCGGGCACATGTCTCCATGGTTGCTATTGGTGTTCGGTGCGGACGGTGTTTTTTCCATACGGTTGTAGACTCGGACGCACGGGATGGATCGTGATTCCTCGGTCGGACTTGGATTTTTACGTTTGTAAAGTAAATCGTCCGAGGACGTGTCGGACACATTTTCCGACCCGAGGACGTGTGGGGAATGATTCCCGGTGCGGTTCGTATGGACTTTTTACCATGCGAATCGTGATTGCCAGTTCGTACGGCACTTGTACGATTCGTACGGTAAAAAGACCCGATACGAGTCGCACGGGGGAATTTTTTACCGGATCGTGATCGGCACCAATGTGTCCTGCAGTGTCAGATTTAAAGATTCTAAATGCATCTGAGCAATTCCGGAAGCCCAAGTTTCTACAAATTGGTATTATCCAATGCTTCCCGGCTCTACTATACAGAGGGCAGACAAATAGAATATGACATTCATTCTCTTTGTCAGCACCACAGCCTGGGCAATGAGAGGCCCCAGACATAGACCATTTGCTGGTGAGGCTCGCTAGTGGAAGAGAACCGAACCTCCATTGAATATAATGCTTCCTGGCCAGTGCAGGATAAATCACATTCAAATAGTCTTCAAAGAGATATGCAGATTTAATCTCTAGGAATGATTTTACCAAAGTGCCATTCTGCGGACCGTGCAGCCATGCACTGCAACATCGTAATCTGTAGCACTCAGTGAATGATTTCCCTGAGATCTCACTGCAGGCAGTTACCGGTTTATGCCACATGTCTACAAGGCCCATTGTCAATAGTTCTTGTTTGATATATGTGAGCCAGGGGATATGCACTGCCCTACTTGAGCTCAGTATTTCCTGTAATTCAATTCTGTACTGTAGGAGTTCGGGAGTTGTCCATATCCTCCTCCAAAACCTGAGGGGTTTAATGGATAATTCCTCCTGGATGGGGAGTAAACCCAAATTGAGCCTTAGCGGTAAAAGGGGTGTACTTTGGGGAAGCAACAGCAGCTGCCTCAGGAATCTGTTCTCAGCTTTGGTGATTTCAGGTCTGGCGGCATGCTCCCATAATTCCCCGCCATACAAAGCCGCTGCTCTTGCCCTGGATTTATATATTTCAAGCCCTGGGCTTATGGGCCTAAATGTTGAGGCATTAGTCATTTTTAATATTACCCCCGCTATTTGGGTCAATTTAAGTTGGGATTTGGCAAGATGAGGGCCCCAGGAAAGGTTTTCGTTCAGTGTAACACCTAGGTATTGGAATGTCTGGACTCTCTCCAGTGAAACTGAATCCAAGATAGGTGGAGGTCTGGTGTGCGATGAGGGATTAAATATCATGAATTTGGTTTTGTCTACGTTAATCTGTAAGCCTTGTTCACAGCAAAAGTTGTTGATGCCGTTCAGTATGCGCTGTATCCCCATGGGTGACTTAGATAATAAAAGAGTGTCGTCGGCAATCATTATAGCCGCGACTTTCTTGCCTGCCAACCTAGGTGCATCATTGTTTGGCACTGCATCCAAGTAAGATATCATCCCATTTACATATAAACAGAACAAGGTCGGGGCGAGGACACACCCTTGCCTAACTCCCTTGTTTACCGGAAACCTAGCAGACAATACTCCTCCTCTCGCACACCTAACTTGTGCAAAATTCAGAGTGTGCAACCTCACTAATATCTCCAGTAATGTACTAGGGACTCCCAGATCCCGAAGGACAGCCCAGAGTTTCCCCCTGGGCACAGTGTCAAAAGCTGAACGGAGGTCTACAAACACCATGTAGAGGCTGCCACCCTCTATTAGCACAGTCTTCCAATACAGCATAACTAAACGGAAGATCTGATCCATGGTGGATGTTTTGCTCCTGAAACCGGCCTGGTAGGGGGAAAGAATTTCATTCTCATTGATCCACTCCTGCAAACGATCTAAAATAAGTCGCGCAAATATTTTTGGGGGGACATCAATGAGGCTGATGGGCCTGTAATTTGCTGGGAGCAAAGGCGAGCCCTTTTTAAAGATTGGTACTATCTCTGCTCCCAATCACGTGCCCGGGACCTCTGCACCACGCAATATGGTATTATATAGAGCACACAGATACGGTGCCCAAATCTTTGGTTGTTCTTTAAACATATCTCCAGGGAGTTTATCAATACCTGGTGCTTTGCCACTCATCAATTTTCCCAGGACAATATTAACATCCTCAATGGAGAACTCCAAAACCTCGGCGTCCCCAGATATAGGTGTATGCAGGGGCAAAAGATCTAATTCAGAGGTAGCTGCGTAAAGGGATTTAAAATGGGATTCCCACACCCCCGCATTTAAGTTAGCTTCAATCGCGTTACGCGGTTCAGCACACCCTGAGTTCACGATGGCCCAAAATCTCCGCGGTTCCTTATTAGCAAGTGCGGAGGCTAAGTTCTGCCATCTCTCCCAATCCCAATCTATTTTTGCCTGTTTCATTACTTCTTTATAGGAGTACCTGAGAGCGCGAATAGTCGACCTGTCAGTGCCATCTTTAATGGCATTTATCAGGTTGGTTTTTGACCTCCTCCAGGTGCCATTATACCAAGAAGAGGGGCGGGGCACCCTAGTCTTATTAGATGGGGCAATTGGATTGAAAATACCTGCTAAAGTGTCCACCAGATCCTGGTGAACAGTAAGCAGGTTCTCAGATGCACCTATGTGCAACCCTTGAGCCCAAATATCACTTGCCAAAGTGAGGAGTGGGAGGATAAGTATGTATAGGCTGGAGAGTGCATCCCTCCTCATGCGCAAGTTCCCCCATTTGACCCGCCGCCTATTGTTGGAGATGACAAGGCCGGGGTCATCAGACACTTCAGTATGGCTTTTTGGGATATTGGGGAATTCCATCTTCAACATCAGGGCGTTGTGGTCACTATCCGTTCTAGACAGTGCCTCCAGATCCACTATCTTTGGCCACAACCTAGTCTCGACCATTACATAGTCTAGGTGGGATTCATGATCTTTTCTGTTGTAAGTACACTTAGAGGGGGTATCTGAGGGCTTCCTACCATTGACCGCCCTGACCGAGTTATGAAAAGTTAGGGTCATAATCTGCATGGCCAGTGGTGTCCATGCCTTTGCGAGAGTGGACTTACAGGGAGGGATTCCCCAAAACTCATCCTCTCCCATCAGTGCCCCCTCGTTCAGCCCTTGCAGGGGCTCATAATGGCAATTAAAATCACCTGCAATCACAAACTGGATGTCCCGGTTTAGAGAATCAAGAAAGACTGATAATTCCCCGATGGTGCTAGATTCCTTTGCCAGTACAGTTGGACGAGAGTAGACATTGATTACTGCTAATTTATACAGGGAGGGCCATGTCATAAGGACCCATAAAATGTCGTCCGAGTTGGTCTGGATCGATTCCACCTTACAGCCCAGGTGTATACCGACCCACGTTGTCAGGCCACCAGAAGGGCGGCCTTTGCCTCCCCAGCGAGCCATGATATTAAAAGCCACAAACCCAAATCTGTGAGCTTCCTCCCTAGCCCAGGTCTCCTGGAATAAGATCACATCAGAAGAGTCGACAAAGGCACCCCATTCTGGGCACTCTAACTTGCTATTCAAACCCGCCACATTCCAAGATGTAATGATCATGTGCTCAGGATGACTCGGGGTGAGGGGTAGGGGGTCTAGTGGATGGGATAGACAGCCCTGTTGATGTATATCAGTAGACCGCGATAAGACAATGCTAATACTGTCTAGATTTGCTGGAGGGTGGTGCTCACTAGTGGTACAGCTGATTCTCTCTAGAGGGGAAACAGTACTGGTCCCTACGGAATAGGAGAGGGTCTCCCGTTTGCGAGATGGCAGATTACTTTCCCTTGTTGCCTCGCTTGTCTCGTGGGCCATGATCTCGCTCTCATATTTCTCCTGGATTTCTTGGTTAGACCTGGCCAGTCAATCGACCTGATCGAGGTAACTAAACCTATTTGAACAGGGGATGTAGGACAATGTCAGAGCCTGGGCATCTCGCCTTGACTTCCCGCCTCCTCCCCAGCGTGAGTATGGTATATGGGTCCAGCCATTTTCCTGTGGCATCAGAGATTCGCTAGGGTAAAAGAAGATAAGTGGACGTACTCCTATTTTTGTATCTGAGCGGGGAAATCCCCACTTACAGATATAGTCTACTGTCCTTGGGTCCCTAAAGTTGACTATGACGCAATCGCCATTAAGAGTTTTAGGAGTGCGCCCTACCCAGCCCACCCTTCTGACCATAATGATCTCGCTTCTGACGTGAGGGGGCAAAGGCCTATGAATACTAAGCCATTGTATTGTCTTGTTCTTTAGGGAAGTGAAATCCTCACTACTAGTGTCACTAATTTCAGGTACCCCCGTAAGGACAACCAAATAGGGGCTTGCTTCCGGGGGCAAATCAAGTCTCGGGGTAAGCCTAAGTGCCTCTCCCTTATCTCCCTTTTGTTCCAGCCTTCCATTGACACTATCTTTGGCAGGTGGAGCCATTCCTGTGATATTAAAAGCTGAATGCTGGTTATCAACAGGCCTGGCATCATGTTGTAATAGGGGTGGGTTAAATGTATTAGCAGGCGCTGCCTGCGGTACAGCATGTGGGTTGAGAGGTGGCTGAGTATCTAGACATGGGGAGGAAGCGTCTATCGCTACCCCCTCTGTCCTACTATTAGGAATACAATTGCAGGAGCATTGCGGGTATACTTTATTCATAGCATTGCCAGAGATGCCCTTAATTTGTAGTTCAAGCTTAGTAAGGTGGATCACTATGCTATCTAGCCTTTTTTCCAGAGGGCCGAGGAGGGTACGCAACAATGTATCTAGTTGCAAAGTTAATGTGGGCCCATCTGCTTGTGACAAAGTGGTGAGAGGAGCATGTACCTGGTCTGGAAATTCCCCAGGGGGCTTTAGATGAATGGTCTCTGGGGGCGAAATACAAGTGCCAGTACCTTCAGTGGCCATAGTGGAGGCCTCGAGTACTATCTTATTTTGGCGTTTTGCTTGTTTAGCTCCCCCGGGTTTAGTTCTAGACACACTGGGCACTTTAAGCTTTGTTTTTGGGATCATCCCTAGTGTTTTACCCTTTTTGTTTCGCAGAGTCGGTCCGTGTCTCATCGCTGGGGGCGATGGGACTCTCAGGGTAATTGGAGAATCATCACAGCTCAGGAGGTCGCTGTGAGATGTGTCATCTATGAATTGAGTAAGGGGCAGCGTAGTTGATTTGGTACCAGTACAGTTGGGGGCACCCTCTATGGCTTTAGGGGTACGGGCAGTTGCAAAAAGACCCAGTGAGGATCTCCTAGCCAGGGCAAGGTCCTGCGAGACTCTGCGTTCCATAAGGACAATGCCCTGGTCAATCACAGAGTTTGCTCTTACTATGAAATGATCTAAGGTACCCGTAAGATTAGCGCTGGGAACATGATTCCTACCCTCTTTGGTGGCCATTAAGCTCATATACGAAATTACAGACAGTATAAGAATTGCACACCTATAGTTGCTACAATCAGCCTATGTGCAGCTATATCCAACCTACAATATATAATGCCAATATAATGGCAGTGTAAGGTGCACATACAGTTTGGTCCACAAGTAAAAGGGGGTTGGCCCGATCCGCTCTCTCTCGGTCTCAAACGGGCTACAACGGGCCCGCCCTTGGCCCGGGCTTCGCCCCGGACTGCGACCCGCACGCGTCCCGCTCACGCGATGGAGGGCGTGGCTTTAGTAGGAGGGGGAGGAGGGGCCGGGAAGAGGCGCCAGGTGAGATGTCCAAGAGCACCCTGGGCCTCGCAGTCCCAGCGTCGGGTGACAGCCTTTCAGGTAAGGGAGCGCAAAAAGTCCCGATATCCCCACTGCTCCTCCAGGGATCAGAGAACTCCACAGCAACAACCAGGTGACAGAGTCCTCGCCTGCGAACGGCTCCCGCGAAGCGGGGGCCGTGAGGCGTTTTCAAGGAGAGTTAATGAGGGGAGGGGCCGGGAAGAGGCGCCAGGTGCGATGTCCAAGAGCACCCTGGGCCTCGCAGTCCCAGCGTCGGGTGACAGCCTTTCAGGTAAGGGAGCGCAAAAAGTCCCGATATCCCCACTGCTCCTCCAGGGATCAGAGAACTCCACAGCAACAACCAGGTGACAGAGTCCTCGCCTGCGAACAGCACCCTGACACCCTAGGCCTGCTCAGGGGGTCCCACAAAAAAGCATGTTCTTGAAAAAATAAATCGTCCGAATTCACGCAGGGTGCGCGAATCCGGCCGAAAAAAAAAAAAGAAGTGCGGGCTCCAGTGCTTCATTATTATTTAGCCCCCGGGTGGGTCAAGTCCCGGTGGCATGCGCAAATAGAATTGCGGGGGTCCAGGGGGACCCCCGCAGCCCTGGGGACCGCCTTGATAGCCCTGGGGACCGCCACACCACAGGGCCAGCTCCTGCAGTGTCCCGGGGTGCCCACCCCCGGAACACTACAGTTTGCTATGACAGGGCAGGAGCTGTGCGGCTCCCGCCCTGTCATAGCAAACTCGGGTTTGGATTTTGGAAGAGAGAGCAGTAAACCCGTGTGGAAAAGCAATGCCAGCTCCTGCAGGAGGTGGGGAGCCGGCTGGGACTGTGAGGGCATTGGGGCTCCCCACACGGTCCCCATCGAAGTGGCCAGGCCCCAGGGGATGGGGTCCCTGGGGCCAAAAGTGGCCTTAGGAGGGGGCCACGCAGCCCCCCTCCAAATGAATAAAAAAAAAAAACACTGGCCATGCCCCAGGGGATGGGGTCCCCGGGGCAGAATATGGCCTCGGGAGGGGGGCACGTGGCCCCCTTCCATTTTGACAAAAATTAAAAAAATAGGGGGCAGGCCCTGGGGGATGGGGTCCACAGGGCCCATAAAATAGAAAAGAAAGGGGGGCCACACAGCTCCCCTTCTTAAAAGAACATTTTTTTAAAAGCTGGCATCACGCAGGAGGCCCCACCTCCTCCCAGCAACACTATGCAAACGCACCTTGTGGCATGTTCTAAGTTGGGGAATACATTCCCCTACTATCCTGAGGGGCCCTGGGGGCCAACTAGCCCACCAGGTACCTCCAGTTAGCGACACAGGGCTGCGTTGCAGAGAGGTGGTCTGAGGCCACGCCCCTTTTTACACCTCTCTGCAACACAGCTCTGTGGCGCTTACTGGAGGTACCTGGTGGGCTAGTTGGACCCCAGGGACCCTCAGGATTGAAGGGTACTTAATGCCACTACTTAAAATGCGCCACGGGGTGCATTTGTACAGTGGTGAAGGGAGGGGGCAGGGCCTGATGTGACATGTGTGCAAACGGCCCTGTGGTGCATTTTAAAGTGGGAAATTAATTTCCCTTCAATCCTCAGGATCCCTGGGGGCCAACTAGCCCACCAGGTACCACCAGTAAGCAATAACTACATAGACACTCACTGATTCTTTGGTTTACACATGCATCCACTCACTCGCCCGTACAGTCACTCATACTTATGGTCACTCAGTACAGGACTATCATATGCACTCATACACCTATATAGACACTCACACACCACCACTCATCCATAGAGGTACTCACACACCTAGTCGGTCATGCAAATAATTAATCACACTGCCATTTACTCACCTATACAGTTATAGACACACCAGCTCAATCACTCATACAAATACTAGCAGATTTGTATGCTCTTATACAATCACTGATACAAGAACACACTCATCCATACAGCCACTCTCACAATCACACACTCTCACTTATAACCATTTATATACTGCAACACACATATATACTGCCTTTCACATGTGTAGTTACCCACACATGTACCACTGAGATATACATTCACTCACTAACACACCCATACACGCACTCACCCACCCATGCAGTCCATCACAGATGCCCTCTTGAAACCATTCACCTAGTGAATCACCCACTCACACATCTATGCACAGGGTCACACACACCACACCCACATAAACACTCAGGCACCCATACAGATACTAAGATAACCAATCAATAACCCATATAGACACTCATCTAGCTATTCACAAACACATGTAGCTGCTTACATACCAACAGACGGACGGATACAGACACTCACACAGTTTAGTCACTAACCCATTCACTCAGTAAGATAGGTTTAATTACTCACTGATAGAGTCAGTCACGCACCTACCAAATCATCAATTCACACACTCTTACACCCACTCATTCTTTAATATGCCTTTCCCTATATATATTAAACATTTTTAAACTTTACAGAAACACACAGTCACTGGATGATGTCATCACTGATGTCATTTGAGATGTCATCAGTGATGTCAACAGTGATGTCATGAGTGATGTAATATGTGACATCATCAGCAGTGCATTGCGGGGGCGCGATTTCTCTGGTTTTTTAGGCGTGAAATGTCCAACTAACTATAACTTTACCTAAAACCTATGTTTTTTTCAGTGAATTTCTAAGGTTTTTTAAATGCTAATTTCCAACTATAATGTGCCTGAAACCTATGGTTTTTTCAGTTAATACATATATATATATATTTTTTATATATATATATATATATATATATTTATCAATCGATCATTGCTTGTGTCCTGTAAATACCTAGCCACGTCCACTTGTCGGGCTGGTGCTGGTGCAAACGGGTATCGTTTTAAATTTGACAAAGTGGCGTCTCACAAATCAGTGAAAAAAAAAGACACACAATTGATGGACATAATGCAGAACAAATCAAAACATTCACCCCAGTCAAGCGATCTGGGTTAAATCCATCATTCTTTTGCTCACAATGCCATCCCAGTTTAGACTTGGCCATATGCAAATCAGTCTTGACCCTGTGCCTCAGGGGAACAGTCCAACCTGAACTGCCAAGCCAGGTCCTCCCTGGACCGGAAACAAGCTTCCTAGGACCGCTTTCGGGGTTTCACCCCTCTTCAGCCAGGATAGATTGAATCCAGTGGCACAGTGAGCCCAGGACCGATGTCTGGGCATACCTGGCGCACTTAGGGCAAAAAAGCAAAAGACACACAAGTGATGGATGGAATGCAGAACAAATCAAAACAATCACCCCCAGCCAAGAGATCTGGGTTGAATCCTTCATTCTTTTGCTCACCATGCCACCCCAGTTTTGACCTGGCCATATGCAAATCAGTCTTGGCCTTGTGCCTCATGGGAACAGTTCAGCCCGAACTGCCAAGCCAGGTCCTGCCTGGACCGGAAACAAGCATCGTAGGACCGGTTTTGGGATTTCACCCCTCTTCAGACAAGATAGCTTGATTCCAGTGGCACAGTGAGCCCAGGACCCATGTCTGGGCATACCTGGCGCACTTAGTATGAGAAAGTAAAAGACACACAAGTGATGGACGGAATGCAGATCAAATCAAAACATTCACCCCCAGCCAAGAGATCTGGGTTGAATCCTTCATTCTTTTGCTCACCATGCCACCCCAGTTTAGACCTGGCCATATGCAAATCAGTCTTGACCCTGTGCCTCATGGGAACAGTCCAGCCCGAACTTCCAAGCCAGCTCCTCCCTGGGCCGGAAACATGCATCCTAGGAATGGTTTCAGGGTTTCACCCCTCTTCAGCCAGGTTAGCATGATTCCAGTGGTACAGTGATCCCGGGACCTACGTCTGGACATACCTGGCGCACTTAGAGCGAGAAAGCAAAAGACACATAATTGATGGACGGAATGCAGAACAAATCAAAACATTCTCCCAGTCAAGAGATCTGGGTTAAATCCATAATTATTTTGCTCACCATGCCTGGAACCGGTCCTAGGATGCTTGTTTCCAGTCCACTCTGTACTGGAGTGAATGTATGACATTGTTCTGTATTCTGTCCGTCAATTGTTCTTTTTGCATTTGTCACAAAACAGTGGGGCACAAGGAAATTGCACTCAGTGATCCACTTACAAATTGGTTTATTTTTGCCAATGCGTTTCAACCTTAGCAGGTCATCTGAGACTGCCTGTGTTGCGAAATCTGGCCAGGAAGCGGTCTGAAATAGATTGAGGAAAAACCTTGCATGCTCCGCGGTGTGCAGAAAACTCCAAAAACTCTGAGAACAGAGCAGAGTTTACAGCCCAAGCCTATTTGTGAGTGACATTCTACAGACATATGTGTGTCTCTCAGTAACACCCATCTTTTGCTGTGTGCATTACAATTAGTGGCATGCATAGACAAAGTGCTTTCTCAGTCGAACGATGGGGCCCCTGGCACTATGAAAAGACAAGCCACTATTCCCTACTGTAAAAAACAGGATTACATTTTGTCTCTGGTTAAACACAGGGGTATATAGTCTCCTCACATTATGTGGAGATAGTGTTTTTGGTCTTGCCTTTTTACTGGTTATTGAGCTGGGTGATGTGATCCTGCCTGGATTGAAAACTTGACCAGTGCCACTTTCTTCCAGGCAGAAATACTTATACTCTTATGCTTTAGTGTATTTTTTGTGATCTGGCATTGATATGCCATGTATGTCATTGGTTGCCTCTGTGACCATGCCTGTTTTCCACTTGGTAAGATGCCTCCTGTACTCTATAGATGTACATTCAGGTGTCGGTCTGGCCCTTTTTGTTCTTTGGTGCTTTATTGACCTCTGGAAATACTACCCTCTTGTAAAGCGTGGTTTCATAGTCTAAATGAGACTTAGAATTATGTAATTTTGTGGACCTTGATTCATTCGGCACTTTTCTAATTTTTTTTTACCTTTTTCCATAACTTGTGACTCAAAAACCTAACACTGCTTATCATCGTTACAGGATAAATATCGGAATAAGTGAGAGAGACGACTTGGTAATTCTTCCACTTTTTGCTCCAATATTTCTTAACCCTTTGGAGTCTCTGTACATTATAGTACTGGGGTCTTGTAAACAGGAGTTTAGCATGATATTATATAATATATATTAATGTTAAAGGGCAAACAAAGATGCTTACTTTCCTGATATGAGCTGCTTGCATAATATAAGGACTGTACAGAGAAGAAAAGGACTCAGAGACCCTCATTAAGGGCCCAATTACGATGTTGTTCGGAAATTTTATTCACCCACAGGCGCCAACCGGAGGCCTACAGGTGAAGCGGGTCTGCTCTGAGCCCCCAAAGTCAGATTCTGACACCCTTTTTGAGTCGGGCAGACCAAATCGGATCTGCTGTCTGAATAGGTCATCTTCATTACTTGTTTGGAAACCATGTCCAAAGAGCTATACGATTCGCACCGAAAGACTTGGGCTGTCTGAATGCCTTTCGGAACTGATTCAGACAGCTTGAATACATGCATGGTATGCGGTCAGTTGGAAATATGTACAATTTGGTCTGAAACATGGGTTCTGAATCGGATTCTGAGATTTCGACTCCGATTCAGAATCATTCAGAATATTATCGTAATCGAGCTCTAAGAGTGGCCCAGAATATGGGTATTCTTTATATGAACACCATTTACAGTACACAATGCACACCCATTTTTTAGACAAGGGCATATTAAGTGATCTCTGCCCAAAATCAAAGGATGTTGATTGGAGGCTGAGACTCAAACCTGGCTCACCGCAGTTCCAAAGTTGTCAGCTCTAGTAATTACTAGATTCTGACAGCTATGGAACCTCGGAGACCACAACGAAGAAATGAGGTTCACTGAAGATGACCCATATTACATTAACTGTGCCAGGGCTTTGGAGGTGCATGTAACACATCATGTTTTTTAGGGAGCTGTCAATAAAGGGAGTGTAGGTATGAAAATGGACTGGCTCTGCTCTCATCCGTGAACCATCCATATTTAAAATATTATCAGACATCGGTAGCTTGTCATGAAATAAACTGACTCCAATACCCGTGGCAATCCTTATTTAACATTCCAGGGCCCGTATTACAGAAGTGCCTTTGGGGTACAACTGGTGTCTGTATCCGGGTTGCGTGCCCCTGGTGCATTTTGGTAGTACAACGCTTTCTCAAGAGGGCGTTCCCTCACTTGCACTGGGCCTGAGAGTTTTATTTAATCCAACATTTTTGCATGCTATAACTTAGGTAAAATCCAAGGGTATAGATAGTGCATGGAAAAGGGGAGAGTTATAGTTATGTAGTGTGGTGAGTGAGGTGACAAGACTGTGTACGAGAGTAAACAAGTGATAATTATTGAAAGAACCCTATTTATTTTCTCAATCTGGCATTACTTTAGGATTGCTAAAGAGTTCCTGTGGGTGGTAATCAAGTCCTATCAGTACAGGTTAGCTTGACTACTACATGAAAGTTTAAATCCTTACTTTGGGTCTCAGTATGATGGCGGTCAGACAAGCACCTGACCACCATTGCAGCAGGGTTGAGATCGCCTGGCAAGTAGTCGGAGGTCCCACCCACCATATTTTGAATAGACTGCTGTGTAGAAGTTTGGAAACTGCATTTTTCTACTGTGGCTTGTACTGCCTCTGGCTGCAGTAAAAAAAGGCATATTTTCAAACATCCATGAACACTTTGCCAGGAACCACTATGTGGTGCCTTGCAAACGGTGCATGGATGTTTGCCACTTAGCAGTGGCTCATGGGCAACAGGGTACAGGGGCCCTGAATGGGGCACCCAAAGTCTCTTTCTGACAGCTTTTACATGGCAGTGGAACCGCTATGAAAAAAGCTGTGGGAAATGGGCATCCTAATCCCGATATCAGTGCCTTCATTGTAGGGAGTATTGTCCAACCGTCGTGCCAACGGGATTCGTGAGCCTGTCAGGGGTGGTGCTCTTTTTGTCTGCCCTCTACACTCCGACCGCCAATACCGTAATTCAGCATTTGGACCGTTGTCTTGGATGTTGATTGGACCGAAATTGACAGCCTCATAATGAGGGCCTGTGTGCCTCTCCCATCCATGTATTCCTTGCATAATATACAATACATGAGGGATATAGGACTTCCTGTACATTGATTTATGCACTTGTACGATATACTGTCTTGGTATATTGAGTGTGTGGGATGTAACACTCTCTGACACCTTACACTGTGATGAATAGCACTATAAAAAAAACTGAAATTAATTAGCGCTATTTACATCATTATAAATGCAATTACAATACAGAAAAATTCATCTGACAATCTTACAATTCATGCATGCCTATTTGTTATACACAGGGATGAACAAAGTCATACAATCTACCTTCAAATGCATTTTTTCTTAAGGTCTTGTGAAGTGATAAGCTGCTGTGCCCATTACTGATATCATTGGTATTTAGGTGTTAGGGTCCAGGGAATTTTCAGCCAGGATGATCCTCTAGCAAAAGGAGGGCTGGTGTTCCTGTAAATCGAGCCCCCTCACCACCTGCAGGTTGATGATGATTCACACAGAAATCAGACAATGTGCATGCACTGCTGAATATTTGTGGTCTGGCGTCAACAATTTACAACTGGACAAATGCCGCACATTTTTACAGAGGCTATCAGGATTCCAGATCTAGCTCGATTATAGCTGCTGGACCTGGGATCCTCCAGAAATCTCTTTATTTCCTGCATATTATACAAGCTCACATGCACTATAGAAACATACAAAAATCTGGTTTTATAGTTTATACTTTAAAGAAGAACAGTGGTTCAATCAAAACCTTGACCTGTCCCACCTGCGCCTCATCCCTGGTGGCCCAGTGGTGGGCGGTAAGTATTTGGTCTGATCTGCTGCCTGTTTCCTGTATTTGTATTGTATGTGTTGCCTGTTTTCTCTGTCCGCTGCTTTAGTCACTGTTGCCTGTATTTGTTGCCTGTTTTTCTGTGCGCTGCTTAAATAACTGTTGCCTGTGTTTTTGTTGCCAGTTTCCTTTCTGCTGTGCCTTAAGTTCTGTGCTGCCCCGCTCCCCGCATTCCTTTCCCGCCACTGCGTCCCCTGCGGCCCCGCCCCCTCCTCTCCCATTCGCTTCCCGCCACCCGCCTCCCAGCTGCTCCTCCCTCCCTCCACCCCTTCTTAATGCAGGACGCTGCGCGGCCGCACCGCTGGCACGCCGGAGGCGCACCGGAGGTAGACCCGGCTGCGCCTGTCCGCGCCTGGACCATGCCCCGCGCCAGAACCCCTGGACCCCACACACCCTAATGCACCATACCCAGCCTCAGCTATGACGCTGACTCCGTCCACACTCTCAGCACCGGCCGAGACCCACGCTGCAACCAGGCCGCCCCGAAATGCACCCATGGACCCTTGTCCTGCCGCAGCTGCAGCTTCACCTGCGACAGAACCACCAAACAATCAAGGACCAGACCCAACCACCTCCGCTGCATACTCCTCAACACCCGCTCCGCACGCAAACACGCCATCGAGCTCTGGGACCTGCTCGACGCCACTGCCCCGGACATAGCCTTCCTGACCGAGATGTGGTGGAACGACTCCTCTGCACCAGACATCGCCATTGCCATCCCAGACGGCTACAAGATCACCCGCAGGGACCGCGCCAACGGCATCGGAGGAGGAATTGCCATCATCCACAAGTCCACCCTCAAGGTCACCACCCACGCAGACGACACCCTCAACACTGCCGAACACCTGCACTTCCAGATCCACACCGACCCCAACACCACCCTTAGAGGAACGCTTGTCTACAGACCCCCGGACCCAGGGCCCAGTTCAGCGACTCCATCGCCGACCTCGCCAGCACCCACGCACTCACCTCCAGGGACTACATCCTTCTCGGGGACCTGAACTTCCACCTCGAGAACAAAAACGACATCAACTCCACCTTGCTGCTCTGCAACCTCACCAACCTCGGCCTCAGACAACTCGTCACTGCACCCACCCACGCCGCCGGCCACACGCTGGACGCCGTCTTCTCCACAAGCACCCACGTCGCCTTCGGCCACACCACCGAACCCCACTGGACTGACCAACGCTGCATTCACTTCACCTTCAAAAAACCAACCACGCACCACCGCACCCAACAGCTGCCTCGCAGCGGCTGGAGCAAAGTCACCGAAGACCAGCTGCTCACCACCCTCTCCCAGAACCCACCCACCGACCCCACCAACCCAGACACCGCAGCCCGCAAGCTCAGACAGTGGATCGACGACTGTGCCAACACCCTCGTCCGACTGAAGAAACCCTCCAACAGCCACGCCAGCAAGAGACCCACCCGGTTCACCGACGAGCTCCTGGCCTCCAAGCGCGCATGCCGGAAACTGGAGAAGAAATGGCTCCACGAACGTACACCGGACAACCACACAGCCCACAAGGACGCCACCCGCAGACACCACCACCTCATCAGATCAGCGAAGAGGTCCTCCTTCAAAGACCGCCTGGATAAGAATGCACACGACAGCAAAGAGCTCTTCCGCATCGTTAAAGAACTCTCCAACCCCAGCGCCAACACCAACGACATCCCGCCCTCACAGGAACTGTGCGACTCACTGGCCATCTTCTTCCACCACAAGATCGCTGACATCCACAACAGTTTCAAAACCACAATCTACCCGACCACGCCAGACTCCACCCCTCCTCCGAACACCAACAACGCCAACCGCCTTACCTCCTGGTCCAACGTCAGCGATGACGAGACACGCAAGGTCATGAACTCCATCCACTCAGGATCTCCGACAGACCCGTGCCCACACCACATATTCAACAAGGCAGATGCAGCCATCAACCCCCAACTACGGAAGGTCATCAACATCTCCTTCGAAACAGGGACATTCCCGGAAAGCTGGAAGCATGCCCAAATCAACACCCTCCTCAAGAAGCCCAAGGCGGACCCCAAGGACCTCAAGAACTTCCGGCCCATCTCCCTGCTCCCGTTCCCGGCGAAGGTCATCGAGAAAATCGTCAACATGCGCCACCTCGAAGACAACAACATCCTGGACCCGTCCCAATCCGGATTCAGACGAAACTACAGCACCAAGACTGCCCTCATTGCTGCCACAGATGACATCAGGTGCCAATTAGACAACGGCGAACCATCAGCCCTCATCCTCCTGGACCTCTCGGCCACCTTCGACACGGTCTGCCATCGCACTCTAAAAACACACCTCCAAGAAGCCGGTATCCAAGAGAAGACCCTCGACTGGACCACATCCTTCCTCTCCGGCAGATCCCAGAGCGTCCGCCTCCCACCCTTCCGATCCAAAGCCACCGACATCATCTGCGGCGTCCCCCTGGGCTCCTCCCTCAGCCCAACGCTGTTCAACATCTACATAGCCCCCCTCGCACAAGTGGCCCGCCACCACAACCTCAACATCATCTCCTACGCCAATGACACCCAGCTCATCCTCTCCCTCACCAAGGACCCACGCACCGCCAAAACCAACATCCACGACAGAATGAAGGCCATCCCAATCCCAGCAAAACACCTACAACGACTACGGCGCATCCAAAAGGCATCCGCCCGACTGATCGTCAATGTCCCTCGCCACAGCCACATCACCCCCACCTGATAAACCTACACTGGCTCCCTGTCGACAAGAGGATCACCTTCAAACTCCTCACCCATGCACACAAAGCACTCCACGACACCGGACCAGCCTACCTGAACAGCAGACTCTTGACCCCTGGGTAGGTCGCTCCCCTGCCCTCACAGTGCCACCAGATCCCCTGCGCCTGCCTTCTCACTGTGTCTGGGGTGTTGCCTGTACCCCGAGTGTCCGTGATCATGCTCCCCTTTACTTCTGTACCCCTGAGTGTCTGTTTGCCCGTTTGTGATCGCGCTCCCCTTTTACTTCTGTACCCCTGAGTGTCTGTTTGCCTGTTTGTGATCGGGCTCCCCTTTTACTTCTGTACCCCTGAGTGTCTGTTTGCCCGTTTGTGACCGCGCTCCCCTTTTTTCTCCCATGTATCCCGAGTGCCTGTTGTTCTAACTGCCCCCGCCGCCCCCCTCGTCCTCCGCCGCTTTTCCCTCGCGTCTCGCTTGTCTTTGTACCTTTTTTTGGTACTTTTTGTTTTCCCAGGCCTCCTCGCCTTTCTCGAGGCCTACCGCCGCTTTTCCTGCTTTTCTCCCACCTACCCGCCCCCCTCCCAGCTGACCCCGCCTCCCCGGCTACCCTTAAATGGCGGCCGCTGCGAGGCAGTGGTAGCGACCCTTGACCCCTGGGTAGGTCTCTCCCCTGCCCTCACAGCGCCACCAGATCCCCTGCGCCTGCCTTCTCACTGTGTCTGTGGTGTTGCCTGTACCCCGAGTGTCCGTGATCACGCTCCCCTTTACTTCTGTACCCCTGAGTGTCTGTTTGCCCGTTTGTGATCGCGCTCCCCTTTTACTTCTGTACCCCTGAGTGTCTGTTTGCCCGTTTGTGATCGCGCTCCCCTTTTACTTCTGTACCCCTGAGTGTCTGTTTGCCCATTTGTGACCGCGCTCCCCTTTTTTCTCCCATGTATCCCGAGTGCCTGTTGTTCTAACTGCCCCCGCCGCCCCCCTCGTCCTCCGCCGCTTTTCCCTCGCGTCTCGCTTGTCTTTGTACCTTTTTTTGGTACTTTTTGTTTTCCCAGGCCTCCTCGCCTTTCTCGAGGCCTACCGCCGCTTTTCCCGCTTTTCTCCCACCTACCCGCCCCCCTCCCAGCTGACCCCGCCTCCCCGGCTACCCTTAAATGGCGGCCGCTGTGAGGCAGTGGTAGCGACCCTTGACCCCTGGGTAGGTCGCTCCCCTGCCCTCACAGCGCCACCAGATCCCCTGCGCCTGCCTGCTCACTGTGTCTGTGGTGTTGCCTGTACCCCGAGTGTCCGTGATCGCGCTCCCCTTTACTTCTGTACCCCTGAGTGTCTGTTTGCCCGTTTGTGATCGCGCTCCCCTTTTACTTCTGTACCCCTGAGTGTCTGTTTGCCCGTTTGTGATCGCGCTCCCCTTTTACTTCTGTACCCCTGAGTGTCTGTTTGCCCGTTTGTGACCGCGCTCCCCTTTTCTCTCCCGTGTATCCCGAGTGCCTGTTGTTCTAACTGCCCCCGCTGTCCCCCTCGTCCTCCGCCGCTTTTCCCTCGCGTCTCGCTCGTCTTTGTACTTTTTTTGGTACTTTTTGTTTTCCCAGGCCTCCTCGCCTTTCTCGAGGCCTACCGCCGCTTTTCCTGCTTTTCTCCCACTTACCCGCCCCCCTCCTGCCTCCCAGCTGACCCCGCCTCCCCGGCTACCCTTAAATGGTGGCCGCTGCGAGGCAGTGGTAGCGACCCTTGACCCCTGGGTAGGTCGCTCCCCTGCCCTCACAGCGCCACCAGATCCCCAGCGCCTGCCTTCTCACTGTGTCTGTGGTGTTGCCTGTACCCCGAGTGTCCGTGATCGCGCTCCCCTTTACTTCTGTACCCCTGAGTGTCTGTTTGCCTGTTTTTGATCACGCTCCTCTTTTACTTCTGTACCCCTGAGTGTCTGTTTGCCCGTTTGTGATCGCGCTTCCCTTTTACTTCTGTACCCCTGAGTGTCTGTTTGCCCGTTTGTGACCGCGCTCCCCTTTTCTCTCCCGTGTATCCCGAGTGCCTGTTGTTCTAACTGCCCCCGCCGTCCCCCTCGTCATCCACCGCTTTTCCCTCGCGTCTCGCTCGTCTTTGTACCTTTTTTTGGTACTTTTTGTTTTCCCAGGCCTCCTCGCCTTTCTCGAGGCCTAACGCCGCTTTTCCCGCTTTTCTCCCACCTACCCGCCCCCCTCCCGCCTCCCAGCTGACCCCGCCTCCCCGGCTACCCTTAAATGGCGGCCGCTGCGAGGCCGCGCCGCGTGCAGCGGGCGCGCCAAAGGCGCGCCTAAGGCAAGCCCGTCTGCGCCCGTTCGCGACTGGACTGCGACCAGCGCCCGAAACCCTGGCCCCCGCAACCCCCGCCTGACCTACGACTCCGCCACCCTCGCCATCCTCAACCCCGGCCGCACGCCGGGCTGCTACCGCGCCACCCCGAAACGAAGCCACGGACCCTTCACCTACAGCAACTGCCGCTTCACCTGTCTACGGACTCACACCGCTCCCGTCCCCGGAAGCAATCTCCACTGCATCCTGGTCAACACCCGATCCATCCACAGGCATGCCATCGAACTGTGGAACCTCATCAACTCAACGAACCCGGACATCGCCTTTCTCACCGAGACCTGGATGAACACCTCCTCGGCACCCGACATTGTCATAGCCATCCCCGACAGCTACAAAATCATCCGGAAAGACCGCACCAACCGCATCGGAGGAGGCATCGCCATCGGTCACAAAAGCTCCATCCGTATCTCGACACACACCGACAACTCACTCCCCGACGCCGAACACCTCCACTTCGCGATCCACAGTGACCCCAAGACCACTCTCAGAGGCACCCTCATGTACAGACCACCAGGACCACGCACCAAGTTCTGCGAAGACATCGCAGACTTCGTCAACCCTCACGCACTCTCATCCACCGACTACATCCTCCTAGGAGACCTCAACTTTCACCTGGAGAACCACACCGACAACAACACCACCGCCTTACTGGACAACCTCACTAACCTGGGACTGAAACAGCTAGTCAACACCCCCACCCACTACGCCGGACATACGCTCGACCCCATCTTCTCCTCCAGCAAACACACCACCTTCAGCCACACCACCGAACTCACCTGGTCGGACCACAGCTGTGTCCACTTCAGCTTCAAGAAGACCACCGTGCATCACCACACCCAGCAACCACCAAGAAGACACTGGAATCGAATCACCACAGAACAGCTCGCATCATCCCTCTCCCAGAACCAACCCACCAGCACCACCAACCCTAACAAAGCCGCCAACAACCTCACGAGCTGCGCCAACCTCCTGGCCCCCCTTAAGACTCAAGCTAACACCAACAACCACAAGAAAAACTCCTGGTTCACCCCCGACCTCAAGGACTCCAAGAAAGAATGCCGCACCCGCGAGAAGACGTGGCGCCTCAACCAGACCGAGGAGAACATGTCAGCTCTCAAGGACGCCACCCGCCAACAACACCAACGCCTCCGCGCCGCTCGAAAAACAGCCTACCAGAACAGACTCGACAACAACGCCCACAACAGCAAGGAACTATTTGGCATCGTCAAAGAACTCTCCAACCCGGACACAGAAAACAACTCCATCCCTCCCTCACAAGACCTCTGCGACTCCCTCGCTGCCTTCTTCCACCACAAGATCACCGACATATACAACCGCTTCACCACCACCAATACGAACCCCCCCCCCCCCCGGAACCCACAACCGACATCACCACGATCCTCACCTGGAGCCCAACCACCACTGAGGAAACCACCCGAGTCATGAACTCGATCCACTCTTGATCCCCTTCGGACCCCTGCCCGCACCACATCTACAAGAAGGCCAACAACATCATCGCACCCCTCCTCCGAGACGTCATCAACGCATCCATCACCACCGCCACCTTCCCAGAGAGCTGGAAACACGCAGAGCTCAACGCCCTCCTGAAGAAACCCACAGCGGACCCCACCGAACTCAAAAACTACCGACCCATCTCTCTCCGCCAAAGTGATTGAGAAAATCATCAACGCTCAACTCACCACCGCTCTGGAATCCAACGACTCCCTTGACCCCACACAGTTCGGCTTCAGGGCTAACCACAGCACCGAAACCGCCCTCATCGCAGCCACGGACGACATCAGATCCCTGACCGACAAGGGAGAAACAGTGGCCCTCATACTCCTGGACCTCTCCGCAGCCTTCGACACGGTCTGCCACCATACCCTGATACACCGCCTCAGCAACACCGGCATCAGAGGCAAGGCCCTGGAATGGATCATCTCCTTCCTCTCCGGAAGAACTCAGAGAGTCCGCCTGCCCCCTTCAGATCTACAGCCACGGAGATCATCTGCGGCATACCCCAAGGATCCTCCCTCAGCCCCACTCTCTTCAATGTCTACATGACCCCCCTGACGAACATCGCACGCAAACACGGACTCGACCTCATATCCTACGCCGACGACACCCAGCTCATCTTATCCCTCACCAACAACCCCACCTCAGCAAGGACCAGACTACACGAAGGCATGAAGGAAGTAGCGAACTGGATGACAGACAGCCGGCTGAAACTGAACACAGACAAAACGGAGGTCCTCATCCTCGGCCCCACTCCCAACGCATGGGACGACTCCTGGTGGTCCCCCGCCCTAGGCAGCACACCCCAACCCACCGACCACGCATGCAACCTCGGCTTCATCCTGGACTCATCCCTCTCCATGACCAGCCAGGTTAACTCGGTGACCTCAGCATGCTTCAACATCTTCCGCTGGATCCCCACCGACACCAGGAAGACCGTCACTCACGCTCTCGTCACCAGTCGCTTGGACTACGAGAACATCCTGTACGCCGGCATCACCACCAAGCTGCAGAGGAAACTGCAACGGATCCAGAACGCTGCCGCACGACTCATCCTGGACATACCCCGCCACCACCACACCTCCGGACACCTGAGGAAACTTCATTGGCTCCCAGTCAACAAGAGGATCACCTTTAGACTCCTCACTCACGCACCCAAAGCCCTGCACAACCTCGGACCTAAACTCATCAACAGCCGCGTCTCCTTCTACGCTCCTCCGCGCACTCTACGCTCAACCGGACATGCCCTGGCAGCCGTACCCCGCATCCGCAGAGCCACCGCCGGAGGAAGATCCTTCTCTTTCCTGGCAGCGAAGACCTGGAACTCTCTACCCAGCCACCTTCGCAGCATACCCGATCACCTCTCCTTCAGAAGGCAGCTCAAGACCTGGCTCTTTGAGCTCTGACCCCCCCCCCGCGCCTTGAGACCCTTTAAGGGTGAGTAGCGCGCTTTACAAATGCGAATGATTGATTGATTGACTCAGCTTCCACACCCCCACCCGCCAGCTCCACTCCGCCAGCCTCGCCCTCGCCGCCGTCCCCCGCATCCAACGAACAACCTCCGGCAGCAGATCCTTCTCCTACCTCGCCGCCAAGACCTGGAACACCCTACCTACCCACCCACGGCAGACCGAAGACCTACTCGCCTTCAGAAGACTCTTCAAGACCGGGCTCTTCGAGCAGTAGCGAAACTCCCCTCCCCACCCCTCTCAGCGCCTTGAGACCCTCGCGGGTGAGTAGCGCGCTTTACAAATACTATGATTGCTTGATTGAATATCTCAGGAATTCTAAAGCATGGCGAGCCACCCGCGACGGCCTGTCCCCTCAGGAGGAACCAGTTGAACAGCCAGGGCTTGTACAGTTAAGAAATGGATGTTAATACCAAAAACATCAGTGTGGTCTGTTACCTTTGGAAATGAATGCTTCTGGTGGGATATGTGTGTAGTTTGATTTGCTAATAAAAACAGCACCTTTCTTCTCTCAGTCGCTCATGTGAAGAATATATGTGAAAAAACTTGCCGCCTCTAACAAAGAATTGCAAATAAAATAATTTCCACTGGCCCAAGGGGACCAGAAATGGTGTGTTGGTGCACTAGTAGAATAAAAAAGTGTTTAGAGTCCTACAATTCATGTTCTTTTATTTCTTTGTATCATCTAGCTACTCCTGCAGGAGGATTGGCCTGGGATCCAGAAAACAGCGAAGTGCTGGCAAATGGTCATCTTTGAGGAAGAGCGGGAGCAGCCATGGCTGCCTCAGGCCACCAGCTGGAGGGACCCGGCAGCTTCATCCCTGACAGAGAAGAGAGATAGGGTATGAGCCACCCGAGACACCCCAGCAGCAACACCCACGGACAAACTGAAGAGACCAAAAGGAAATGAATAGGGGCCAACAGAGGGAGTCTGTGGAGGCCTATCTTTATTTTTATTTGGCAGGGACAGTGTATTCTTTTTGTGGCTTTTTAGGGTGATGGCTTTTACTTGTTTTGTGGTTAGAGGTTGAGAATTACCCTTGTTTTGTATGTTTGTCAGGTTTTCAAGTTGAGGGGTGTGGCTAAGAGATGCCAGATACTGATTTTACCTTGAAATTACGTTGAATAAATGCCCCTCTCACATCCCTACCTGATGTTTCATTTGCACTGCCTAGGTTTCAGGACCGTACACCTCACCAGGACCTGTCCATCAATAGTTAATCCCCAGGGACTGGGAGGCTGCCCCGCAGAACTATCTTTTCCAGGTCAAACGTTGCATGTAATTCCAGGTTCTATGAATATTAATGCATTTCCGAGTAGGTGGTAAATGGGAACCACTTGGTGCTTTTGAGGCTGTCATTGCTCATAGGAAGCTGGATCCATTCTCCCCATGCCATTGCAGAGGGGCGACTCTGGTCAAGTGTGTATTTGTACCCACAGCACCCGATAGACCCCACAGACCTTACTGGCTGGTAAACTGGACTCATTGCCCCATTTGGGTGCCAACTCATAATCAGATGCTAAGTGATGGGACTTCTGCAAAATGCTCCTTTGTTGCCTTTATAATCAATAAGCATTGACAAAAGAATAAAGGTCGTGCTTCAACATCCTATTCTATACTGAGTGTGAGCGTGCATGTGCCTGTACATAAAAGGCAGACCTATTGGCTTTCCCAAAGATGGCTTTCTTGTTTGTAAATGAAGCCTGGTGAATGGTCCAAGTGTCAAGCATGAGTATTAATGACAGGTAAGTGTCACCTTCCCTTGCCTCGAAACGTACATTAAATGCCTATTACACATACGACTATTTGGCATTTGGGCTGCACCTCAAACTTGTGGTTTGATGAAGAAACTTCGAGAACAGAGCAGCAATTGCCCCCAATTATCATCAGCAGATGAGCCTCAATCAGGAAAGTTCTGCAGAAGTAGTTTTCTGAGTTTGTGCTTGTGTTCGCTCCAGGGAGCCGGTCTCTGATGAGCCTCCATGGATGCAGTGGGGCTGCTGCAGGCTTCATATAGGCAGGAGAGTAGGAAGGGAGCAGAGCCCTGAGCCGCAGGACAGCCCTGACACGGATTCACGCCTCTCTGCTTCCAGAGTCTGTACATCCTGATTTTGACTTGCTTTGCCCTTTGAGGCGCACCCCTTCTCACCCAAGTGGAGCACTTTTCTGACGTTCAGCTTCTCACCTGTCCCTGCATAAGGCTGCTGGAGTTGTAAGTAATTCTAATACATTTCAGTTCTTCAGCAAAGTCTGTGTAATGAATGTGACTCCTACAGGTCAATATTTTGGGGGCCCATCTTGGGTGCAATGTTCAGTAAATTGTTAATAAGAGGAGCCCAAAGTGAATGTTTGCCCAAATGTTCGCCCCATTCAATTATAGGGCACCCTAAACGCCATGGACAAAGGTCACTCATTGATTCGACAGAGAGGACAGCTCGAGGGATCCTCTCGGCTCGCCTTCAGGCCTGGATCCTACCATAATGGCATGACCTCTGACCTTCAGTTTGGGTTTCGTGGCACCATTGGACAAAGTCTGAATCTCTATAAATGTACTGGGATTGTACAAGAGAATTGACATCTCCCTTCCTGGATCTAAGTTTTGCTTTCAGCACCATATTTAAACTGTGGAGAGTCATGAGGGACTTGAGGGTGGATGGGATGAGATACATTTTTGAGGCGAGTGCATCTTGAGGTGACTGCTAATGTGAGGTATGCATACGTTTGTGAGACCTCTGCTTCTTTTAGCCGGGGCTGGGGTGTGTGGCAGGGCTGTGTGCTCGCCCCTTGCCCTTTCAAGCTGTAGACTGATGGTTTGCACAGAATCCAGGCTTTGCTCCATGCCCATGATGCAGCTCTTCTGGGCAGGACTCCAAAGAGATACAGAGACTCATAGACAACTTCTGCTGCTTTATGGCAGACCTTGACTTTTCCCTAAAGCAAGCTAAAACATATATTATGTGGCCTGAAAAGTATGTTTTGAAGACTTTTTGTGGTTAACAGTGGTCAGATTCTGTCGGTCCCAACTTTACCTTATCTGGGGATTTAGTTTCATGCCGCGCACAGCTGGAAACCATTAAAGTCTTATTTAAATTCTCCTCGCATCTGGGTACTAAGCCTATGAGAATATGGTGACTAAAAGTGTAAGGGGTATATTTACGAAAAAATGTCAGAACAAGGTTCCATGCCAAACAAATTTGGCAACCCCGCACTCTGACATTTTTTAAACGCTGGGATGCACCGTATGTACAAGAATATGGTTCACCCCTGAGCTTCCCCTACCGCTGGCGCAAACAAAAGCTGCCTTGCACCAGCGAATGCACACTGCCGCCATGTTGCAAGGCTGCCTACACTGCAGGGGCTATTGTTTATGTGCAGGGAGAGGCATCTTCCTGCACGTAACCAATCAATAATGAAGAATTGTTCTCTCTATGTGTGCTGCATAACGCAGCACACATGGAAAGAGCGAAAGATAAGCAGACATTCACCATTTCTCCTTGTATCCCTATTCGAAGACCAGGTATTCCATGACATTCATTTTTTTGCCCTGCCTCAGCCTTGCAACATTGCGGCAGCATCAAAAATGAATGGATGTTGCGATGGAATGCCAACAGCAGCAACAATTGCACGTCCCTTTGTTGCAGAGGACCGCGGCATAAAGCAGCATATTTATAAGGTGGCGTTAAGCGGTTTAGCACCACCGTGCAAATACCAGTGATGCTCCGGTGGGGAATGGGGCTTGTAAATATGCCCCTCAATGTTACCCAATTAATACTTGGCAACTGTTGTGGAGGGTTCAAGAATTAACGGGCATTCACAAGGCCCAGAACATGGTCTGAATACTTCGACATACCTTTGCCTTTCTGAGAAAGGTGTTGATTTTATTTCTAATTTCATCAAACTGCATTCCCTTATGTTGTGGACTTCAATTTGGGCACAGAAGGAATGAGTTATAATAGGCAGGTGTTGTTTGACTGTTAAATTTAGATGGGGTTGGCAGGTTTCCATGGCTAGTCTCCCTTTAAAAGATGTTTGCTTGCTTGTATTTTTCAGATTTGTACTGTAGTTCTGAGGCCATCAATTTTTTCTTGTAAGGAAACAGTCAAGGCATGTTTTATTTTTATGTGCCATACGCTATGAGAACATCATAACTTTAAAGCACCTCATTGACAAGGATTTGTAACAGGACAGCACCACAAGGCATCGTGCTGCACTGCCCTGCGTCAAAAGAAATGGGCATGAATGCCCCTTAGCTCTGAGATATGCTGCATTCCTGTCCTTTTCCGTGCTGCACTGCCCTGCGTCAAAAGAAACGGGCATGAATGCCCCTTAGCTATGAGATATGCTGCATTCCTGTCCTTTTCCGTGCTGCACTGCCCTGCGTCAAAAGAAATGGGCATGAATGCCCCTTAGCTATGAGATATGCTGCATTCCTGTCCTTTTCCGTGCTGCACTGCCCTGCGTCAAAAGAAACGGGCATGAATGCCCCTTAGCTATGAGATATGCTGCATTCCTGTCCTTTTCCGTGCTGCACTGCCCTGCGTCAAAAGAAACGGGCATGAATGCCCCTTAGCTATGAGATATGCTGCATTCCTGTCCTTTTCCGTGCTGCACTGCCCTGCGTCAAAAGAAACGGGCATGAATGCCCCTTAGCTATGAGATATGCTGCATTCCTGTCCTTTTCCGTGCTGCACTGCCCTGCGTCAAAAGAAATGTGCATGAATGCCCCTTAGCTATGAGATATGCTGCATTCCTGTTCTTTTCCGTGCTGCACTGCCCTGCGTCAAAAGAAACGGGCATGAATGCCCCTTAGCTATGAGATATGCTGCATTCCTGTCCTTTTCCGTGCTGCACTGCCCTGCGTCAAAAGAAATGGGCATGAATGCCCCTTAGCTATGAGATATGCTGCATTCCTGTCCTTTTCCGTGCTGCACTGCCCTGCGTCAAAAGAAATGTGCATGAATGCCCCTTAGCTATGAGATAGGCTGTATTCCTGTTCTTTTCCGTGCTGCACTGCCCTGCGTCAAAAGAAACGGGCATGAATGCCCCTTAGCTATGAGATATGCTGCATTCCTGTCCTTTTCCGTGCTGCACTGCCCTGCGTCAAAAGAAACGGGCATGAATGCCCCTTAGCTATGAGATATGCTGCATTCCTGTCCTTTTCCGTGCTGCACTGCCCTGCGTCAAAAGAAACGGGCATGAATGCCCCTTAGCTATAAGATATGCTGCATTCCTGTCCTTTTCCGTGCTGCACTGCCCTGCGTCAAAAGAAACGGGCATGAATGCCCCTTAGCTATGAGATATGCTGCATTCCTGTCCTTTTCCGTGCTGCACTGCCCTGCGTCAAAAGAAACGGGCATGAATGCCCCTTAGCTATGAGATATGCTGCATTCCTGTCCTTTTCCGTGCTGCACTGCCCTGCGTCAAAAGAAAGGGGCATGAATGCCCCTTAGCTATAAGATATGCTGCATTCCTGTCCTTTTCCGTGCTGCACTGCCCTGCGTCAAAAGAAACGGGCATGAATGCCCCTTAGCTATGAGATATGCTGCATTCCTGTCCTTTTCTCCTTGTGCTGGCGCACAATGGGCAGCCATCCGCCAACACAGACACCCTTGCGCAATGGTTCAAGGCTGCCGGCATTGCCAAGGTGATTGACCCTGTGCTGGAAGGGACACGTTTCTGCACAAAATCAATCAAATGAAATCAAACATAGAAAGAGGAACAAGCGATGAGCAATGAAACATGTCTCCTTGCTGTGCCCCCCTAGTGCCACCCCTGGGGTGGCGCTAGAATCTGAAACATTCCCAGGTTTACGATTCCTCGTGAATCTGGGAATGTTTCAGACTCCATGGGTGCTGTGTGGGAACAGCAACCCCCATGGAACAGCCCTTTCCCGCAGTGTCTGCATGAGAGCTGCACATGTTTACAAGGCCTTTAAAAGCCATGTAAAGTGGCTTTGTGTGGCCTTATAAATAATGTTGCGGCTCAGTGCACCACCGGAACGTTTAAAAAACACTGCTCAGGCGCTGCAGGAGTGCTGCTAGGGGCCCCATGTATGAGGCCCTTAAAATCCAGAGTGGCGGACTCCCCACGATTACCAATCATGACGGCAGCTGGTATTGAACCGCTCTTACGTTGGGTGACTCATTCACACCATGAGTGCCTCCTCACATGTTTCCGGCTAAAACCGCTTCACTTCTTGAATCACTTTTTCCGAGCCTGAACCTTACTTTTTAAGCTCCCTCGTGCCCCAGCTCACTCATCAGAGCAGATGATGCTGTTTTGTAAATTTGACATTGTTTTTAGAAGTCATTTATTTGGATAAAATGTTAAGATATGCAAACTGTAGACAGTACAGATCCGCTCTGCTGTATTAACTAGATTGTAAGTGGCTGGCAGGGGTGCATTACCCTCGGCACTGTCAGCAGCACAGACGGACTTTAGTCTAATGATGGAATGTGTAGGTCAAATTCATTGCACATTTAAATGTTGTTTTCGTGTTTCTATTTGCAGATTGATGGTAATGTATATCTCATCTATTGTTTGTTTATCTTTTAAATATAAAACAAAAATGTTACTATTTTATTTTTGGTTATATATCAATGCTATACACATTAATTGAAGAAAGACTCCTATAGGCACGGTTTCCTGCTGACTCTTGTCATAAATATTCGATAAGTATCAAATTACATGTATTACATGTATTGGGGTCATAAGTATATGCGCACGCATTCTTCAAATGGACAAGTCTTTGACAGGGTCATTGCCAGCTGACCTCTCTGCAGTGCCCCTTTTATATTGATCTGGACAGTGGAGGTCTAAGGACTCTTTACAGTTCTCATATGATTTATCCTGCTTCTGTGTTAGACTTTTTTTGGGTGAATTTACTCCTTTACTTTACAACAAACATCACAAAAAGCAAAGATGTGTGCTGTATAAAGAAATGCATGTAAAACTCTTCTGCTGAGCTGTACTGTATTGTCTGACAAATAAAGCTCTAACTCAGATATGCAGTGTGCCCAGAGACGTTTTAAGGCATGGGCAAAGCAGGCTCCAGCCCAGGGCCCCAGCCTTTCAGGGGCCCCCTCATAGGCCAGCTCTGTTCTGAAGAGAGTTGTGCTGTTCTGGCCTTTAATTATTCTTCACAGACCTTCTGCAGAGAGAAATTTGTTTTTTTAAATGGAACATCCATAAACATAGTTTCTTTTAGATCAAAACAGGACCTTGAATATGACAAATGGGAGGGTGTCACTGAGATTATTCGCGGTAATATTAGTGAGCTGCTGTGTTACAATATTGAAAACACGTCACTATCCCTGAATATTCGATCTAAACACCTTATTATTTGCACAGGTGTGCCTGGGCCCTGTCAGGGACCAGGCCAAAAAGGGCATGAAAGAGCAGAAACTGCATCTTAAATTCAAAGCTGTTCTGAACAGGGGGCCCCAAAATACGTTTGGACCAGGGCCACCAAAATCCTTAAGATGTCCCTGTATGTGCCAACTAGCCTAAAACTCATCCACACATGTACCTTGTCATGAACATCATAAAACTCTGCAGCACCTGCACTGCCACAAATGGCATGAATCGTGTCTCTATCTTCCTGCATTCCAGGCATCTCAGAGCTAGTTCCACAGCATCACAATAATACACAAATCTACCATGGCACTTGTAAAGAGAGTGTTCTCCACATGTCCTGTATCACAACTATCATGGACTATCATGAGGCCCTGCTGCAGAGCTTCAGACAGGAGTCAGGCTGCGGATATGGTGCACACTGAAAGATGCTACCCAGAGTGCATGGTGTTTGCAGGGGTGGTGGGTGCAGGAGAGGTGAGAGGTGGAAAGGGCAGTGTGCTCTTGATGTGCAATGTGTAAAAAGACATTCTTCGTCCTTGAGGGGTACTATGAGCATGTTTGGATCCAGGTGAGTGGTGCATTAACCATGTGTTGCCTCTATGAACCTACAGAAGGGCCTTGAAATCTGCATTCCTCTCCAACGAGAATCTGAATATAATCAACGCCTGCGACTGCTGCGGCGACTGACATTCCCTCAATGCTCTCTGTGGTGTATGGGTATTGGAGGACACCATCAGAGGTGCCAACAGAAGCTCCAATCATATACTAGGTGCAGAAATGTGTTTTACATTGTGGCCATGCTTGAGATTACCTTTCGTGTGCCAGGGAGGCTTGGGTATGGAACTGCTGGCACAGAAGTCGCTGGGACGTTCTGTTGTTCCTCAACATATTTCAAACCCACCCTCACCTGCTGCAAGTTCTCCATCACCTTACTTTTGCCCCAGGTTCAGAGGAGCGATCTCCTTGAGTGTAATTAACATAAATAGGTTTGTGTAGAACTCTTTGTACTACTAAACGTACCACGAAATATAGTTTGCAAATGGGCGTTTATAAGTTACGATTATCAAGGTAGATATTTTTTTTTTTGAGTATAAGATTTCCTCACATGTCACACTTTGTTTTTTTGTATAAATATGTGTTTAAAGACATCGCTCTTTTTATTTGCAAATAATTTCTATATCTTCTTGTATATAATTAATTGTCTAGCTGCCTACACTGAATTTATTTTAATAAAAACAGTTGCAGTGTCTTCAAATGTTTGGATTTGCCTTAACAATCTTATAGTTGTAGCATGTGTGACATTATTGTTCACCCCATCCCCACACTCATCATCTGAGGGGAAAAAGGTACCCAACCAAAATAAAATAGTGTTAGGTAAACGATGTAATCCCAAAAGAAAAATCCTTAACTATAACAGAAGGGCTTGCTAACAGTATTGCCAAGTCATCGTATCTCCCAGGGATGGAAGGAAGAGATTTTAGAATATCCACACTTGAGAGTCTGCAAGTTTCAAGTTAGAGGCAACCACAAGACAGAGAAGTGGTGAATGTAATGCCAGGCTTGAATTTACCTCTGGCAGTATATGAGAATACAAGTGGAAGAATGGGGCCCACCACAGGCCCCTGTAGCCCCAGAGATGCAGGTGGGAGTCCCACCCTTCAGAGGCTCCCATTCGAGCTATGGATATTGGAGAAATATGCAAGTCTCAGCAGCATCGTCCCATTTTGCAGAGGGACCCACCACTGTTCCATCTGTTCACATTCATGTATTTAGAGGAGAGAAGGTCGGTGCCACCATGTTGACAGTGCCCATGTGATTCGTTTGGTATTACATCACTCCAAGTCATTACTAGGAGTCATATGCAGAAAACCTTGTTTAAGGTTGCAACCACCCCGAATTGGGCCTTTGCCACAGCAATTCTATCTCTCAAAATGTACAAAAGCCAGAGTTTGATACGGCGACCTATTTTCCGAATCGTAATTCGGGTTTGTGAATCAGTATTTGGAAGGGGCGTGTTTAAGGTGCCCCTTCCCAATACTGATTTGCACTGGTATGTATGATAGTTTTCAGTCCAAATTATGGTTGCAATGCAATCAGAGGCCAATTTACAAGCTGGTTTGCATCACTGTTGCACCTTGCAATGTGGAGCAAGAGTGACGCAAACTTTAAGTCAGATTCATATTGCCACGCAAGGACACTTTGTGTGACCTTGAGTGGCTCCATAAATCTGGAGTAAATCACTGTTTTACCTTACTCTGCCCTGAAAAGCAGTCCATGCACCTCCCATGATTTTTGACACATTTCTAGATTTACCAGAACTGGTAAACCTGGGAATGCACCAAAAAAATACAGTTTCCCAGGAGAGGCGTAATGAGGAGAATTATCTTTATTTCTCCTCATTGCTCCCTCTTTCTATGTGTGATGGGTTTTTGTGCACAAATATGTTCCCACATGATCAAAAACAATCCTTCAGAGACGTTATAGTTAGAAATTAGCATTTAAAAAACCTTAGAAACGAACAGACAAAAAAGCATAGTTTCAGGGGTGTTATAGTTAGCTGGACATTTCACTCGTACAAAACCATAGAAATTCCTCCGTTATAGTTAGTTCTGCTAACTATAACTCACGCTCCCGCAATGCACTGCTGATGATATCACATATTACATCATTCATGACATGGTCAGTGACATCACTGATGACATCACTGATGACATCTCAAATGACGTCAGGTGCGTACTTCGTGAGTGCAGAGTGCGCAAATCCCATGTGACCTCAAAAAGTAAGATTTCATTGGTTCATAACATTTCCCACTGTAACTATTGAAGGACCTCACCCATTTTAATCATTCTTGTTGGAGCATCTTTAGAGAGACATCTCTTTTCCTACAAGAACCCTTTTTGCTTGTTTTTTTTTGGTGTTTTTCAAAAAATATCAAACAAAATGGCATCTGGACAGCAGCAGCAGCAGGAGGAATTATCTTCCGAAGAAGAATTCTTGCAGGAGGCACCACGTCCACAGAGGCCGGAATCTGTTGTGTGGAAGTTCTTCACTTTTCCACCTGGAGAGAAGTAAATGCGCAAAAGGTGACGTGTAAAACTGTCGAAAGGCAGTGAAAAAAAAGTACTCTTGTGGCACTGCTTCTATGTACAAGCATCTCCAGACCACACATCCTCTCAATCTTGCTCGGGAGGAAATTAGGCGAGCTGCTTTGAACCCCTCACCTGATGTGGCAAGTACATCTGGAGTGTCCTCAGGAACACCTGCAATGGACATTAGGCCAGAATTTGCCTTTCTCGAGCCACACTGCGTGAAGTGTAAGAATCTTATATGCTTCGGTGAGCAGTCGGTGGATGCAGTTTGTGCTGCGCAATGCAGACATCGTTGTTAATTTTTTGGTTTTTGGAATGATAAGTAATTCCAAATGTTTCCTGTTTTATTCATTCTTTTTTTGAAAAAACACCAAAAAAAATACACAATTGTTCAAAAAAATAAAAAAAATACAAAAGAAAAAGTTGAAAAAAAAAGTTCTTATCAGAACTACCTTATCTGGTTAAAGAAAGAACTATAATTGCAAGGTAATGTGTGAAAGTTTGGTTGAATATATGTATACAGCATGATTGACTGAAAGAATGCATTATTAATGTATGGTGAATTTATAGGTGAATGTTTACGAGGAAGTACTGCACCATGACACTGCAAGCTCTTTAGCTGCACTACACTGTGGCACTTCCGAAGCACAGGAATGTGACATATGTACATGAATATGTTGCAACCCTGTGCTTCCCTCTGTACAGCTGCACAAACTGCAGCCATGTGGTGACACAGGCCCCTTGCACCATGGTGCAAGGATGTCTGTGTCATGTGGAGATTGTTTTTATGCAGGAAGCACAAAAAAGGACCTTCCTGCACAAAAATAATCAGTCAAGGCATTTTCCTCTTTCAATGTATGCTGTGGAATGCAGCATGCATTGAAAGAGGAAAAAATTAGGAGAAATGAAAAAAATTCTCCTCGTTGCGCCTTGCTACACCAACTCTAGAATGGTGCAGCATTCACATACATCTCCAGATTTACGATTTCTCATTAATCTGGAGATGTGTCTTGTTCTATGGGTGTTGCGTGGGAACACCCACAGCAACACCTATGGGACGCCCCTTCAACGCAAAGTTCTGTGTATGAAGGAGTCGTATTTGCAAGGAGAGGAAAAACCACGCAGGGTGGCTTTACCTCTCCTTGCAAATATGAAAGAGTGCCTGGTGCCATACTACTGGTGACGCAGGGTGCTTGTAAATCTGCCCCATAAGTGCTTAGGGATTGGCAGACTGATACAATAAGAACATAGTGCTGGATGGGTGAGTGAAGAATTGCATGAGACTGACAGGAGGTATCCTGTGCTGCATGGGTACTACTTCAGTATTTAATGGAGTAGACCAATAGTATGTATCTGCTTAGAGATTTGTAGGGATTATGCACAGAATATTTTATGTGTACTTGTGTTGGTGGCTAGGTCATTTTATAAGAATATCACTAGTAACTGGAATGATAACAGTGCTGCAAACAGAGTGAACACTTAATTTATAAGTGCTTACGTATTGGTGGAGTGATAGGATAAGTAGATGGTGGTAGATAAGAGACTAAAGAAGTGCATGGGACAGACTGGACGTTTCCTACACTGCATGAGTACTAACTGGGTATTTAGAAGAGTGTATCAATAGTATGTAGCTAGTTAGAGGTCTGCTTGGATAGTGCAAAAAATATTATAGATGTACTTGTGTTAGTAGCTAGGACATTCCATAAGTTCATGACTAATAACTAGAATAATTACAGTATTACAAACAGAGTGTTGAGTGAATTTATAAGTGCTTAGGTATTGGTGGAGTAATAGGATAAGTAAATAGTACTGGATGGGTGATTGGAGAAATGCATGGGACAGACAGGAGGATTCCCACACTGCATAGGTACTAACTGGGTATTTAGAGGAGCGTATCAATAGTTTGTAGCTGGTTAGAGGTGTGCATGCATAGCGTACCAAATAGTGTACCTGCACTTGTGTTTTTGACTACGCCATTCCTTAAGTATATGACTAATAATAACGAGTAATTTCAGTGTTGCAAAGAAAGTGAGTGCTGAATTTATAAGTGCTTAGTTATTGGTGGAGTGATAGGATACGTAGATAGTGCTGGATTGGTGAATGAAGAAGTGCATGGGACAGACAGATGGATTCCTAGACTGCATAGGTACTAACTGGGTATTTAGAAGACTGTATCAAAGCTATGTAGCTGATTAGAGGTCTGCATGCATAGTGTACAGAATATTGTAGCTGTACTAGTTTTACCGGCTAGGCCATTCCTTAGGTACATGACTAGTAAGTAGAATAGTTTCAGTGCTGCAAAGAGAGTACATGTTGAATTTATAAGTGCTTAGGTAATGCGGAGTGATAGGATACGTAGATAGTGCTGGATGGTTGATTGGAGAAGTGCATGGGACAGACAGGAGGATTCCTAGGTTGCATGGGTACTACTTTACTAAGTAGCTGGTTAGAGGTTTATTTATATAGTGCACGGGTTAATGTAGTTGTGCATTGATTGTGTTTGGGTTACTTAATCTTACCTTGACAGTAATACATATCAAAAAATGCTAAACATTTTTTTCAGTTATTATAAGTGCTTAGGTATTGGTGGAGTAATAGGATAAGTAGCTAGTGCTGGATGGGGGATTGGAGAAATGCATGGGACAGAAAGGAGGATTCCTACACTGCAGAGGTACTAACTGGATATTTAGAAGAGCGTATCAATAGTATGTAGCTGGTTAAAGGTCTGCATGCATAGTGTACAAAATATTGTACCTGCACTTGTATTAGAGGCTAGGCCATTCCTTAAGTATACGACTAATAACTGGAGTAATTTCAGTGTTGCAAAGAGAGTGCATGCTCAATTTATAAGTGCTTAGGTATTGGTGGAGTGATAGGATACGTAGATAGTGCTGGATGGATGAATGGAAAACTGCATGGGACAGACAGAAGGATTCCTAGACTGTATAGGTACAAAGTGAGTATTTAAAAGACTGTATCAATGCTATGTAGCTGATTAGAGGTCTGCATGCATAGTGCACAGAATATTGTAGCTGTACTAGTTTTTCTGGGTAGGCCATTCCTTATGTACATGACTAGTAACTAGAATAATTTCAGCGCTGCAAAGAGAGTACATGTTGAAATTATAAGTGCTTAGGTATTGGCGGAGTGATAGGATATGTAGATAGTGCTGGATGGGTGATTGGAGAAATACATGGCACAGACAGAAGGATACCAACACTGCATAGGTATTAACTGGGTATTTAGAAGAGCTCTTTAATACTATGTAGCTTGTTAGAGATCTGCATGCATAGTATACAAAACATTGTACCTTTACTTGGGTTAGTGGCTAGGCCATTCCGAAAGTATATGACTAATAACTGGAGTAATTTCAGTGCTGCAAAGAGATTGCATGCTAAATTTATAAGTGCTTAGGTATTGGCAGAGTGATAGGATATGTACATAGTGCTGGATGGGTGAATGGACAAGGGCATGGGACAGACAGAAGGATTCCTAGACTGCATAGGTACTAACTGAGTATTTAAAAGACTGTATCAATGCTATATAGCTGATTAGAGGTCTGCATGCATAGTTCACCAAATATTGTAGCTGTACTAGTATTGGTGTGTCTATGGTTTAGAGAATGGTATTCTGTATTTTAGGGTGTGAGGAGGTGCATCAGATGATCACGTAGATGATGTCATCAGTGATGTAATTTGAGATGTCATCAGCGATGTCATCAGTAATGTCACTGACCATGTCATGAGTTATGTAATATGTGACATCATCAGCAGTGCATTGCGGGGGCGCGAGTTATAGTTAGCACAACTAACTATAAGTCTGAATTTCTCTTGTTTTGAGTTAAATGTCCAACTAACTATGACTTCCATGAAACTTGTGTTTTCAGTGAATTTTATATATATGTATTTAATCTCCTCTCACTCTTACAAGGAAGGAATCAGTTGTAGTTTGGAAGTATTTAATCTGCAAAGGACGTGAACCACGCGTTTCGGTTCGTCCAAACCTTGATAACGATATAAGACGTCACTGTAGCATCCTTATTTAAATGTACAAATGCCTCCAGTTGCCAACATTAACAAAGGACTACATATTACTTTAATCCAAAAAGCTGGCGGCCATATTGGCCTGGTCACGATGTGAAAATTCAGGAATTGATACAATAAAGAAAAGAAAACAAGTGTTAATATGCACACAATGTCATTTCAGCATATCTTGCCCCATGACCGCCATACCTGTATGTTCGTCAACATGACTTATTCATAATAAACATACTTAGAATTGCAAACATCAACATAAACAATGGACTACACATTACTTTAAAGTGAAAGGCTATCTGCCATATTAATCTGGGCACGTTGCGTATTATAATTAGGGGGGGCGGAATTTGCGTAATCGCGTTACGCAAATCTCTGCGAAACGGTAAAAAATCGCCGCGAACATGCAGAAATTCCGCGAACACGCGGAATTGCTTGTTCGCGATGCTTTTTTCCTGTTCACAGTTGCTGTTTGCATGCTCGGGGAGAAATATCTTGCGAACACGCATTTTGAGAACGCAAACAAGAAAAAATTACGCGAAGTCGCGGAACGCTGAATTTTGGGCAATTTCACGTCCTCCGCGGAACGCGAAATGACTGAAATTCCGCAAATTCCGCGAGCGGAGCGGAATTTGCCGCCCAGGCCTAATTATAATGGTTCTTACACGAAAGAAAAGGAGAAAAAGGGTTGTTAATATACACACACTATCCCTAAATAAAGTTCTAGCAATTATAGTTCCATTGCTTTCACAGCTCATTTGAGATGTCATGAGGGATGCCATTACTGATGTAACTGACCATGTCATGATTGTTGTAATGTCTGTGGCCATTAGCAGTACATTACGGGGGCGTAAGTTATAGTTAGCTAAGGTAACTATAACTGATGAATTTCACTGGTTGTGTAAGAGTGAAATCTGAGGCTAACTATACTGCCCCTGTAATCTTTGTTTTTTTCAGCACATTTCTCGGTTTTTTTTAACGTTAAGTAAGATGCATGTCACAATGGATGGTGGGGGGTTGGAAGCAGGGGCTGGCATTGTGCTGCCCCACCCAAGCTTGCTGCTCCTGCCTTCCCTCCTCCTAGCCATCCATTGTCCAAGTCCATGTCCCTGCTCCCTTATTACAGCCCTGTGTAGCCATTGTCTGACACTGACCTTCCCGCCTTCTATCAACCGTTAGCTTGCTGCCCCATTCACCTCTTCCCTGTCCTCTGTTGTCTGAATCCATGGACTAGGCTCCTCCCTCCTGCCGTGCATGGTCTCAAGTGCTGCCACTGCCCTCCATTTAGCATGATGTACCAGTCCACTCCTCCTGCCCTCCATTGCCCAATTCTATGCCTCATCATTGACCTCCTGCTTAGCCTCTGTGCTTAGCATGCTGCCCCTATTCTCCTCCCCCCTGCCCTCCGATGTCTTTGTGCATGCCCCTGCTCCATCCTTTTTGCCCACCATGTTCCATGGACCTGCCACTCCTATCTACTCTGAGTGTTATGCTGAGCTGCCACTCCCCTCCCACCTGCCTAGCATTGTCGGATGACTGTAACCTGTCCCTGCCTGTCCACATTCCATGCCCCTATCCCCTTCCTCCTGACCTCCTTGGTACATTTTACTGCCACACCCTTCTGCCCTCCCTGGTCTGTTGTGCTGCTACTGCTCCTGTTGTCTGCCCCGCGTGGTCTGTTGTGAGGCCCCTTTCCCTGAACTCTCTTGTCTGTGCCCAGGTCCTGACCCTCCCTTCTATCCTTCATGGTCATTTGTGCATGCCCCTGCACCCTCCTTCTTGCCCATCATAGTCATCGTGCTCCCACTAACCCTCCCGCTTGCCATACATGGTCTTCTGTGCTGCCAGAGCCCCTACCACCTTCCCTATGTGGTCCGCTAGCTGCCCCTGACCCCCTCCCGCCTTCCCTCCATGGTCTGTGTGTATGCCATCATAGTCTCACTGTTGCTCTCCATGGTGTATCTTGCTTCTAGTGTCCATTCTGCCTGACCTCCATGGTCATCTTGCTGCTCCTGCCCTGCCCCCTTGCCCCCAGCCCCCTGTTTCCATGTACAGACCCCTATTCCCTCCCTCCTGGCTTGTCTGTTCCATTGTAATGCCCCTGATCCGTCCCTCCTGCCCTTGATGGTCTGTTATGCTGCAGCTTTCTCTCCTGTCTGTTCATTATGGACAGCTAGCTACCATTGCCTCTTTCCCCTCTGTTCTCTGTTGTCCATGTGCATGGTCATGTCCCCTCCCTATTGCTTTCTATGGATTGTTATGTTACACTCCCGTTCCGCATGCCCTGTGTGGTGTATTGTGCTGCTGCAAACCTGGATGCTTGCCCTGTAAGGTCAGTTTGGTGCACCTCTCTATGACCCTCCTGTCCTCTGTTATCCGAGTCCATGTCCCTACCCCAATTCCTCCTACCTTACATGATCCAATGTACCATACTTGCTAACATTTTGAACTTGGTAAGAGGGAGATTTTGAAAAAAAACTAGGGTATTGATTTTCCCCTTTGACTTACATTGAAAAAGAGGAGATTGTAGACAGGAGACAGATCAAATAAAGCCCATTTGAGCTTAAAAACATTGGACGTTTCCTGGCTGAATCAGGTCTGTTGGCATGTATGGTTGCACTACCACTGCCTCTTCCTTCTGCCCACAATGGTCTATTATATTGCCACAGCCTCTCTTGCCAGTCCTGTATTGTTGGTTTGTTGCCCCTGCCCCCCTTTCCACTGCCCTCCATAGTCTGTTGTGCTGCTACTGCCCTTCCCGCCTGCCCAGTGTGGTCAAATTGTTGCCTCTGCATCCTCCTACCTGCCTTCAATTTTCAGAGTCCATGCCCCTGGCCTCTGCCTTTCAACAGGATCCTAATGAACAACTAGATTAATAACATTCTATATTTATTCCAAAAGTGTGGAACGCCTGACGTCATCTTGATATAATCAAAACTGTAATACCTAGAGCATTTCCTTTAGAAATTACATATATGAGAGGGCCTTATTTGCATCAAAATTATGGTTAGTGCTCTAAAAAATTAAAATGAGGACAGATTTTTCAAATAGCGACAAAGCACTTTTTAATTATTTGTTACCTTTATGTTTTTGTATCCAGTTGACCACTTCATTAAATGTTACACTTAGGGGAGAGGATGTGGTGTTACTTCCAGAGCTGCAGACTTTGCAACTGGAGAACCAGTTTGGAGTTTCTGCTTCAGCTCGACATTTTGTGATTCTGGTCAAATCACTTAATCTCCCCATGTCTACAAACATAATGAATTTGTTCATGTGTGATGTAACCAATGCTCATGTAAAGCACTCCAATACCTGACAAGTCTGCACTATTTAAAACTGCAAAAACACAAAAAATAAAAAGTGTTTTGCACACTTCTGTCATTGGGTTACATGTCGGCTATATCTGGGTGATATTTGTGCTCAATTTGGGATCTTTTGTCTCTGGTGGCCATCTTGGGAGATTTATTTGTTATGACGTTTCCTAATTTCCTCATTTACTGCAGTCTCCTCAGTAGGAAATACTTTCAGTTTTTTACTTTGATTCCATCAATAAGGCATTCAGATGTGTCACACATTTGCTATAAATTCAGAATGTTAGCACTCTAGTTGCTCATTAGATCACTGTAGTAAATCTACTGCTCACCAGGGAAGTCTGCTGCTGGTACTGAAAGTGCATGTTTCAGTTTGCATGTCAGAATGTTTTAATGAAATAGAAGAGGATTTGAGAAGTCACTCAAAATGTGCCCTAATATTTCTTTCTGCAGCACTAAGCATACTTACTATGGCAAAATGAACCCCTTCATTTTGTTCCTATTTAAATTAAATGTTTTAAGACTTTGCACTTTATTCCAATCAAGATGGCTTCAGGTGTGCAATACTTTTGTCATAAGTAGGACTGTTGGCACTCTAGTTGTTCTTTAGAACACTCTGGGAAGCTGCAGTAGAAGACAAAGGAATCAACTGACAGTCTCTGCCCTTGTTGGATGTACATGTTTTACTCAGAATGTCAGACTTCATTCTAACATGACTGAGAAAGATAATGTGAATTTACAGAAAATATGCTCTCAGTTTAGCTTATAGATCACCTTCCAAATCTCTGTGGGAAAAGCATGAGAAAATAGTTTTCTCTCAAACATTATTCATTATATCCCAGCAGAAGGCTTTTTCACATGGTGAAATCACCTTAGAACACACCACAATTCCTATAATGAGTATGGTACCATCAACAAATGATTTATAATGTAACTATAGTCTTAAAACCTTCTATTAACTGCAATGGTTTTTAATGAGGTGCTATCATGTATATTGGTCCTAAGATGGCTGCCAACACTTCTTGGATGAAGTGCTGACAGCCAATCAGATCTCACGATGAGATGTGTGGTTAGGCTCCACCCAGATATATATATTTCTTTTTCCATTAATATTTTAAAAACTACCGAACGGATTTGCACCATTTAACTAAAAGGCATGACTCTGAACCAAGGGCTACCTTTTGCCAAATTTGGTGTAATTCCGTTCAGCGGTTCGGGCTGTAGCTACGACTAAAGGTTCCTATGGAAAATTACATGGGGAAAACATGTTTTGGGAGCCCCCTTTTTTCTCAGCCCCCCCTTGCCGAATCACCCTAAAACTATAAAGATAGGAGCGGACCATAGCGCCCCACGAGTTTTGAAAATTTTGCGAAGATTCGTCAATCGGCGCCAAAGTTATTGGGAATAGAATGTTGCGCTTTTCATATGGTAACTAGGTCCTAACTATAACTACCTAAAAAAGTAAATTATACATTTTAGTACCGTAGTGGGTTGTGGGTTTATAGGGGCATAGGGTGAGAAGTAATTTCATTATATTAAATAAATTAAAACATTTTAGGAATTAGTCATTATTTTTAAGTACATTTTGCGTTTTAGTTTTGTAGCGGGTTGTGGGTTTATTGGGGAATAGGGTGGGAAGTAATTTAATTGTAATTAAGTAACTATTTTTTTTATTTATTGGTATTGATAAATAATTTTATGTTAGATAATTATTAATTGGTAATGAAATTTGTATTAATTGGTAATTCATTGTTATTTATTTATTAATTGTTAATTATATAAGGGGGTCGATTCCGATCCGGGTCAGACAGCTCGCCGAGAGCTGTTCATAGGTTTACCTTGTGACCGACTCTAACCCTGAGCCGGTCTGTCCTGATGAAGAAAGATGCGCATAACTGAAAAGAATCCGACCGACATGTAGGCTGTGATTCAAGCTTCATTCTCTGTCCGAGCTGTAACTCTGAATGCCGAACCGAGCCGCCTGGAAGCAGTATCTATAGCAGTTTCCGGCCGGACAAGTTCGATGCACAAATCATATGTGCTGGATGGGTCGCCACGTACGGCACGTCACAGCATCTGGAAAAGAAACATATCAGGTACGATTCTTGCCAGAACACAATCCACGGCTACAAGACAGACCAGCTTGCAACGGGTACAAGATGGAGCAACAAGCAGCGTGTATGAGACGAACATATCATGAATCCCATCACGCAGGTCATATCAGTACTGTACATCTATGACTGCATCAGGAACAGACGCAGACGACGCAGACGGTAAGTCAGACACCCACCACACAAACAAACGACATGTACCCGCAAAATATCACACACACACAGGGGATCCATATCCTGGCCACTAGCAACAGGACACCATAGGGGTTGCATGGCCAGCACCACTACCACCCCCACTACCACCCCCACTCATAGACCCTATGTTGCCCATCACTACTGCCACCCCCACTCATAGGGCTTATGTTGCCCATCACTACTGCCACCCCCACCCATAGGGGACCTATTGCCCAGCACTCCTGCCACCCCCAACCATAGGGGACCTGTTGGCCATCACTACTGCCACCCCCACCCATAGAGGATCTGTTGCCCATCACTACTGCCACCCCCACCCATAGGGGACCTGTTGCCCAGCACTACTGCCACCCCCTCCCATAGGGCTTATGTTGCCCATCACTACTGCCACCCCCACTCATAGGGGACATGTGGCCCAGCACTCCTGCCATCCCCACCCATAGGGGACCTGTTGCCCATTACTACTGCCACCCCCACCCATAGGGGACCTGTTGCCCAGCACTACTGCCACCCCCAACCACAGGGTACCTGTTGCCCAGCACTACTGCCACCCCCAACCATGGGGGACCTGTTGCCCATCACCACTGCCACCTCCACCCATAGGGCTTATGTTGACCATCACTACTGCCACCCCCACTCATAGGGGACCTGTTGCCCAGCAATCCTGCCATCCCCACCCACAGGGGACCTGTTGCCCATTACTACTGCCACTCCCACCCATAGGGGACCTGTTGCCCAGCACTACTGCCACCCCCAAACACAGGGGACCTGTTGCCCATCACTACTGCCACCCCCACCCATAGGGGACCTGTTGCCCATCACTACTGCCACCCCCATTCCTAGGGGACCTCTTGCCCAGCACTCCTGCCACCCCCACCCATAGGGAACCTGTTGCCCATCACTACTGCAACCCCCACCCATAGGGGACCTGTTTCCCATCACTACTGCCACCCCCACCCATAGGGGACCTGTTGCCCAGCACTCCAGCCACCCCCACCCATAGGGCTTATGTTGCCCATCACTACTGCCACCCCCACTCATAGGATGAGTGATGCGCCACACATCCATCATACACCAACATTAGGTATGTCAGCAAAATACATCCCCCCTAACATCATGACAACAGTATGTATTATGTGACAAATGTCCACAACAGTGATTATAACTTCGAACATACAATGTAACTACCATGACATGTGTGACCAAAAACTGAGTGTGGCCTACACAAAGTAAGCATCACTAGCACTGTCTCAATGTAAAAATAACACCCCCTCGCTGTGTAGAACAAAAGTTAAGTGTGTGGTTCCAAACTGCAGCAAATGTTGAGCATTGTGGTGATGGGGTCCAAAATCCCCCTCATCACAGTGGCCAAAAGGTAAGTGTCATCATGGTCAAATCTGCAAATGCCAAACAGCATGTATGATTTCTGGTCCCAACACATGAAACACCTTTGGGGCAAAGTAGTGGTTGTGTCCCATACCCACAGAGATGTGGTGAGGCTAACAGTGCTTTGAAAACCTAACATACTCTCGGCCATGTGCAGACAAGCACCACCCATGGGGGCTGACAATGCATACAGTGTACAATGACACAAAAGTAGAAGTGACCATCACAAAGCATACACACATCTCGAACATTGACACACAAATCAAAACAACCTGTGTAGACTGTAGATGTCAGGTCACAAACTCCCATTCCATGCCATCAATGGGACCTAACAACCAGGATCAGCATGCAGAATGATGTGATATGACTCACATTTACAGCACTGTAAATCACAAAAACAACATCCAGACAATGGCCCACAACAGCAATACCAATGCACTGGTGCAGATGCATAAACACAAACAGGCAACCTCACACTGCACATCTGACACAACATGTGCGTGTGTGTGTGTGTGTGTCTCAGTATCCCCAGGCAACTACACAACATATGAGGGGGGCTGAACCACAGTGAGACAGATGTGGACACAGTGCCATACAAAAGTAAACCATCAATGGGCCTCCCTTAGTGGGCAATCAGGCATTGTGAGATGAGAGGGAGCACAACAGACACATGTGACACAAGCTGGAATGAACAGCAACTAACAGAGCAAGAGAGTGACACAGAACAGCACTACCCCCAGGGACCAGACATTGGGGTGACACAAGCATGCATGACACATCCACTGTGCTGACAAAGGTAGATGTCGTACAAACTGTGAAACCCAGACATGGGTCCTGTGCCACAAACGTACATCACACTTAAACAAACACAAATCACTCAGCATGGCGCATCATCCATGGACAAACGGAAGCTAGGGGCCCATCCATGCAAACATTTACATCAGTCCACCCTCAACACCACACACCCTGAACTGCACCAATGTGCATCTGTGAAGCCCACATGGACAGGTGACATTGCGCATGCACCAATGACAAACACAGTAATGTTGAGAGGAACTAAGGTGCACAGACTCATCACACAAGGACAGTTTACAACCCTGGTGAATGACAGACATACTGCACAGTATGCAGTACATGGCCATGACGTCAAAGCTCAAGGAACCTTCTGAATACCTGCTACAGTCCCAGTACAATGCAGAAGCCAGGGAGAACCACAAGGCACACATGCTGACACCTGCAAACATTGCAGCCCTGAACCAGACAAGTGGGATCAGTCACACACATACACATATATAAATCACTGAAAGGTACCACCTAGGGACAACTACATGATATTGCGAACATACAAGTGCCTTAGGGACCCCTTACTGTGTCCCATCTGTGTCTGACCACACCATCACCACTCAGAACTGACAAATCCCAATGATGAAACACCAATTAACAGTAGTGTGTCATGCACCCACACATCTGGTAGCCCATGGCAAAGTTGAGGTATGAACACAGTACCACTCAGCAAGCATCAACAGCAGGAACATATCAAGGGAACACTGCCTGTGTATGAAAAGGGATGTGGACACACACACACATGCCCACACAACAGCCAACATGGGCCCAGGCAATGTCACGGATCAACACACTTACTTGAGGGGACTCAACTCCTGTGGAAGCTCTGTTGTGCCAAACATAGTCCCAGCAGGTCTCAGTCATGTCAGCAGAACACTTGGTCAGTCAGACATCAGTTACCAGACAATGAAGGCTCTGGCCACAACAGCCTGGGTACAGGAGTCTCCCTTAAGTCATCTGCACATACTCAATACATATGTCCAGCAAGTTGCACAGAAGACCCAATTGCTCCTACACCAATGATGCCCACAGTTACATGTCCAGGGGGATGCGCCCACAGTCAGGGAAATAGACAAATTGGACAATGGGAAGCATATCATATGTGCATGTGTGCATGTGTGCAAGCAAATTAAATGTTTACAGAGATACCCACAAATTGTTAATCATGACGCACCAATTTAGCTGCAAAGGATGATATGGATAACGACCAGAATAGGATACATATCTCTTGGACCTCATGGAGTACCTCACATGAACACCTCAGTATTCAACATTTGAAATCCAGCATTACAACTGCAAGGTCATGCTAAACATCATCAACATAATGTACAGCTAAATCAAATTCACAAGGAGAAAGAAAAAAAATGTATTCAGCAATTTTAAAAAGCACAGTCCTTTCAAAACAAAGGCCAATGGCCAGTCCATATCCAATTGACAAAAAGTTAACTTGAGTGACAACTGTCACACGTTACTTGCCAGCACTGGTAAAGACAGGGGAAATCCCCTCGGAGGGGCATACATGGGGGCAGGCCAGGCACCGCAGGGACAGGATAAGGGCGCAGCAGAAGGAGGCAGTGAAGGGGTGGTGGATGGAAGAGAGTCACTGGCAACTACAGTGGAGCTGACTGAAGTAGTGGGTGCAGTCACAACTGTGGGGCACAAGTCAGATGGGGTGTGTGCCGGCACAACTGCAGTCGGCAGGTCAGATGGAGTGGACTGGGTCCCCACTGCAGTGCCCAAGTCAGACAGGGTGGTTGTGGACTCCACTGCAGTGCCAAACTCACCGTTGGAGGAGGGACACTGCTGCCATCAGGTAGGAGGCCACAGACTGATTGGTCCTCTGTAGGGCAGACATACCCGATGAAATGCCCTCCATGAACGACACCAGTTGTGCATGGATGACACTCAGCATTGATGTCTGCCCTACATGGATCTGTTGAAGTAACTCCACAGACTCCTCACTCAGGACAACAGGGGACACAGGGGCAGGGGGTGCAGTGCCTGGCACAAAGGAGACATGATCCCGAACACGGACCTCTGGGATGGGAGCTGATGGGAGGGTGGCGATGGTGGTGGTGGGGGCGGTGGCGGGGACAGCCTCACTAGCTGGGGTTTGGTGGCTGCTGACACCCACCTCCACAAGGGAGTCATCCTCCGAGCTGCTGTGGCCCTCAGCTGGGGTGGATGGTGCTGAGGACTCTTCGGTGTGGCTCCATGCCACTGTGTTCCTCCGACTCCTCGCCTTCTGTCCCAGTCAGGCTCTGTGGCTCCTCCTGGTCCATGGAGCTGTCCCCTCCTGTGGCCGTGGATGTATCTGGATAGAATTAGGAAAAAAGAGAGCAACATCTGTCACCTGCACTGACTGCACACACCACAGCGAGTACATCACATCACAGAGCAAGCCCTGGCATCATCAGGTGAACACTGCTCAAAGTGCTCAAAGTGCTCACACTGTTTAGAATAAGCCAATTGTCAGTCCATCAACCATGCCACTCATATCCCTCCTGGACTTGCACCCATATGTCTGTTGCATGTTGGATGCTATTACCCTAATGTGCCGACATGCACCACCTACACATTTGTTGGACATGCAAGTGAACATGTAGGAGTATGTCACTATACACACATCACATCTCTTGCCACTCACTCAGTAAAGGTGTCAGGATGAAGGGATGGGCAGAGTCTCATTTCACATGCTTGTGATGCATGCCAGCAACACACACTATGATGTTCTCATGTCCTGATAGTCAATGTCACAATGGGGTGCATGGAGCACATTTGAACACAATGCAGGATCACTCATAGCAATTAAAATGACATGGCACTGGCATGCCTGGAAAGTCAGTCAACACTGTCTCCTGTCACAGGGGCAGGACATCCAGACAACAACAGTATGCACTGTGTCACAATCATAGCTCATGGCTAAAGCAAACTCTGCAGCTGACAAGTGCACTTGCCCATCCCCTGCAAACAACATGTTCCGGACCCAGAAGACCCCACATCATACAAAACAGACATATGAGTCTCTGCGAACACAACTCCCTATACATTAGCACATCACAGTCTGCTGTGCATGAAACACAGCTGCATGAAGTTCACAGTTGCATACACCATTGTGCATTGTCAAGTGATCACACACCTATATGTCACACAGGTCTTATCTCTCATAGTCACATCTCAGATGTCCTGCTGACCCTCAAACATCACAGTTGTATGGAAAAGGAAGCCACACCACAATGACACAGAGGCAGACACCTGAAGGCACATGTCACAAAGCACAACCTGTAAATTGATACACAGGAGTGGGATTACAGAGTGTTTCTAAATGCCCTTGAGTAGGCATGACTGCCCAGGTCTACTGAAACAGTGATTAGCCCTGGACAGTGGTCAGGTGGCTAAGCAAGTGTGACACACTTGATATACATTCTCCTAAGGCACGCAAATTGGAGTCCCCTGCTGCATGTGTTTGTTTGAAATACCCCAGCCACATGTGGCGAGTCAGACCAGCAATTGTAACACATATCAAGGGCACACACAGACCACATGTCAGATCTCAGGCATTGTGTAAACAATTGACCCACCCATGAAACACACAACAGAGTCACGGTAACAGATGCTGTACGGAAGCTGAAGCATAGCTGACTGCAGGGACACAGTGCCCTAGTGACAAAAGCAACAGACTGTAGGGTCCACACCTGTGGATCAGATGAGGAGGGTGCTCACACAATTGAGGGACATGAGTATTGGACTACAAGATCTATGTAATGACTGCAAATAGCATGTCAGACATAGTACACAGATTAGGCATGGATTTACCCCCTCCTTGCTGCTGTCTATATTTCAGCTGCTCATCCAGGTCCGGGAAGACCACCGCCAGGATCCTGTGCATGTGGAGGGTCAGGGTCCAGTGTCTGCCCCTCCTGCGAGGAGGTGACAGCTTCAGCTGGACCCTTGTGATCCTCCGGGTCCAGCCCCGAAGGTCCTGCCACCTCTTCTGGCAGTTGCGGATCTGTCACTTGTAGACCCCCACCGATCGAACTGCCCGGGCGATGGTCAGCCATATCTCCTGCTTCTGGTGGGTATCAACCTGTGAGGATGACAAAGTTAAAAGTCCATTAACACACATGCCCCATATTTGTGCTGTATACAGTTGGATATACATGTCATCATCACAAAGGAAAATGAGTTACACAAGTAGTGCACCCATGGAAAAGGACAAATGCCCTGCATGTCTGACATGTTAACAATGCCTGGGAAGTTGAAGCTTGCACAAATGCACTTTAGCTGCAGAACACATGTTCATTACATGTACCTACACACTTTGGGGGATGAAAGTACTCAGTGAGTATGCTTGACATTGGTGTACACACTGCCAGTACTGCTAGTCAGACAACATGCACAATTAGGAAGGCAGTGGACTGCACACTCACCTGCTCCCCTGGTTTCCCATACAGCTTGCTGTACTGTGGAAGGAGCCTGTCCAGCAGGGCCAGGTTCTCCTCCTCAGTGAAGGCTGGGGCCCTCTCTAGAGTACGTGACATAGCAGTAGCCAGATTATGCAGAGACAGCAGCAGTGGTAGCAGGGATGTGGTCCAGTAGCATGTAGTGCAGGCAAGTGAGCTCCCTGGGGGCCAGCCAGCCTTATATCTGTGCTGCAGAGGTCGACTCTGTGTCATGTGTCCCAAGTGATAGGTCCAACACGGTTGCATTCTATGAATCTGGCCAATCCATGGAAATGTACGATTTGTACACGTCTTCCGCATTGTTCAAATCTTCACCTTCATAAAACCCTAGTAATTGCAACATTGTTGTAGGCATACAACTGAATTTCCAGCGCACGACTTGTACAAGTTATGAATCTGCATCCGTCTCCATGACAGTCCAGAGCCAATGGGTGCGCACGGCTCGGTCAACTGACTGTACAACGCGTAGTTTGAAAATACACATGCACCCATCTCCATACGATTCAATGGCCAAGGCATACGTCGGTCTCAGACCATGCCTGCCCGACGCGTATGCATGATAGTCACCCGTGTCAGAAATCATTGCAGTCAATGGCTAAGCGTACGCACGGCTCGGTCCTGAACTGTGCAATGCGTACGCATTGTCACCCGTGTCGGACCTCATTGTTGTGACTATTT